>NC_069789.1:16913274-17538274 GCF_027406575.1 Nycticebus coucang | reverse complement strand
CATCACCAAAAATGAACGAACAGCAACTAACAGTGTAAGTGTGGATAACTATAAAAAGATGGTGTCAGGTGTAGAAAAGGAGGCTGCAGAATATCAACACTGTGTATAACATTTTTAAAATAAAGCAAACTTTTCAAATTTCTTTTGATACTTACATATGTGAGAATAATACAAAAGCTGCGAAGAAATGACAAATAGCAAAGTCAGTTACCTACGGGAAGAAAGACAAAGGCAAAAATCCGCCAAGGGCAAATGGGGCTTCAACTATTTATAAATTCATTTTATTATTTTCTTTTATTTTACTGTTAACTTTCCTCTTTTTTTTTATTGTTGGGGATTCATTGAGGGTACAAGAAACCAGGTTACACTGACTGCATTTGTTAGGTAAATTCCCTCTTATAATTGTGTCTTGCTTCCAAAAGGTGTGGCTCACACCAAGGCCCCACCCCCTCACTCCTTCCCTCTCTCTGCTCTTCCTTTCCCCACACCACCCTCCTTCTTTCTCTCTCTGCTCTCCTCTTCCCCCACCCCCACCATGTCATTAATTATCATTAATTGTCCTCATATCAAAATTGAGTACATAGAACTGATGCTTCTCCATTCTTATGATGCTTTACTAAGAATAATGTTTTTTTAATTAATATTAAATCATAGCTGTGCACATTAATGCGATCATGGGGCACCATACACTGGTTTTATAAACAGTTTGACACATTTTCATCACACTGGTTAACATAGCCTTCCTGGCATTTTCTTAGTTATTGTGTTAAGACATTTATATTCTACATTTACTAAGTTTCGCATGTACCCTTGTAAGATGCACCAAAGGTGTAATCCCGCCTATCACCCTCCCTCCGCCCATGCTCCCTTCTCCCTCCACTCCCTCTCCACAATCCCCATATTCTTAGGTTATAACTGGGTTATAGCTTTCATATGAAAGCCAAAAATTAGTTTTATATAGGGCTAAGTACATTAGATACTTTCTCTTCCATTCTTGAGATAAATTCCTAAGAAGAATATGTTCCAGCTCCATCCATGTAAACATGAACGAGTTAAAGTCTCCATCTTTCTTTAAGGCTGCATAATATTCCATGGTGTACATATACCACAGTTTATTAATCCATTTGTGGATCTATGGGCACTTGGCCTTTTTCCATGACTTAGCAATTATGAATAGGGCTGCAATAAACATTCTGGTACAAATATCTTTGTTGTAATGTGATTTTTGGTCTTCTGGGTATATACCTAGTAGAGGAATTATAGGATTGAATGGCAGGTCTATTTTTAGATCTCTAAGTGTTCTCCAAATATCTGTCCAGAAGGAATGTATAAATTTGCATTCTCACCAGCAGTGCAGAAGTGTTCCCTTTTCTCCAAACCCACACCAACATCTCTTGCCTTGGGATTTTGTGGTATGGGGTAATCTTACTGGAGTTAGATGGTATCTCAAAGTAGTTTTGATTTGCATTTCTCTGATGATTAAAGATGATGAGCATTTTTTCATATGTCTGTAGACTGTGCACCTGTCGTCTTCAGAGAAGTTTCTCTTCAAGTCCCTTGCCCAGCCTGTGATGGGATCACTTGTTCTATTCTTGCTAATGCGTTTGAGTTCTCAGGGGATTCTGATTATTAAACCTTTGTTGGAGACATAACCTGCAAATATCTTCTCCCATTCTGTGGGATGTCTGCTTGCTTTACTTACTGCGTTCTTGGCAGTGCAGAAACATTTAGTTTGATAAGGTCCCAGTTGTGTATTTTTCAAGATGCTTCAATTGCCCGGGGGGTCCTCTTCATAAAATACTCGCCCAGACCGATTTCTTCAAGGGTTTTCCCTGCACTATCTTCTAGTATTTTTATAGTCTCATGTCTTAAGCTTAAATCTTTAATCCAGTGAGAGTCTATCTTAGTTAATGGTGAAAGGTGTGGGTCCAGTTTCAGTCTTCTAGAGGTTGCCAGCCAGTTCACCCAGCACCATTTGTTAAATAGGGAATCTTTTCCCCACTGAATGTTTTTAATTGGCTTGTAAAAGATCAGATAACGGTAAGTAGCTGGATTCATCTCTTCGTTCTATATTCTGTTCCAGATATCTACTTCTCTGTTTTTGTGCCAGTACCATGCTGTTTTGATCACTATTGATTTATAATATAGTCTGAGGTCTGGTAGTGTAATTCCTCCTGCTTTGTTTTTATTTCTGATTAATGTCTTGACTATTCGAGTTTTTTTTTATTCTATACAAAACTAAGTATTATTTTTTTCAAGATCTTTAAGTATGACAGTGGGGATTTAATAGGGATTGCATTAAAATGGTATATTGCTTTGGATAGTATGGACATTTTAACAATGTTGATTCTTCCCAGCCATGAGCATGGTATGTTTTTCCATTTGTTAATGTTTTCAGCTATTTCTTTTCTTAGACTTTCATAGTTCTCATTATAGAGATCTTTCACGTCCTTTGTTAGATAAACTCCCAAATATTTCATCTTCTTTGGCACTGCTGTGAATGGAATAGAGTCCTTAACTGTTTTTTCAGCTTGACTATTGGCATATATAAAGGATACCAATTTATGAATGTTGATTTTGTAACCTGAGACACTGGTATACTGTATTACTTAATCACTTCTAAAAGTTTTGTAGTAGAATCCCTGGTGTTTTCCAGATATACAACCATATCATCTGCGAAAAGCGAAAGTTTGATCTCTTCTGACCCTATATGGGTACCCTTGAACGCCTTTTCTTCCCTAATTGCAATGGCTAAAACTTCCATCACAATGTTAAAGAGCAGCGGAGACAATGGGCAGCCTTGTCTAGTTCCTGATCTGAGTGGAAATGATTTCAGTTTAACTCCATTCAGTACGATATTGGCTGTGGGTTTGCTGTGGATGGACTCTATCAGTTTATGAAATGTCCCTTCTATACCAATTTTCTTAAATGTTCTGATCATGAAGGGATGCTGAATATAATCAAAAGCTTTTTCTGCATCGATAGAGAGAATCATATGGTCTTTGTTTTTTAATTTGTTTATGTGCTGGATTACATTTATAGATTTACGTATGTTGAACCAGCCTTGAGACCCTGGGATAAAACTGACTTGGTCATGATGTATCATTTGTTTGATATGTTGCTGGATTCTGTTTGTTAGGATCTTGTTGAATATCTTTGCATGTATATTCATTAGAGATATTGGTCTATAATTTTCTTGTTGGGTCTTTTCCTGGTTTGGGGATCAGGGTGATGTTTTTTCATAGACATGTTGGGTAGTCTTCCTTCTTTTTCTACATTTTGAAACAGGTTGAGTAGTATAGGTACTAGTTCCTCTTTAAAGGTTTGGTAGAATTCTGACGTGAAGCTATCTGGTCCCAGGCTTTTCTTCTTAGGGAGATCTTGTATGATTCATGCTATTTCAGAACTTGATATTGGCATGTTCAACATTTCCACTTGATTCTGGCTAAGTCTTGGAAGGTGATGTGCTTCCAAGTATTGGCCAATTTCCTTCAGATTTTCATATTTCTGAGAATAAAGTGTCTTGTAATATTCATTAAGGATTTTTTGAATTTCTGAGGAGTCTGTTCTTATTTCATCTTTGTCATTTCTGATTGATGAAATTTTACTCTTTTATTCCTGGTTAGGTTAGCCAAAGTTTTATGTATTTTATTGACCTTTTCAAAAAACCAACTTTTTGATTTATTGATCTCTTGTATAATTCTTTTGTTTTCAATTTCATTGAATTCTGCTCTAATTTTGGTTATTTCTTTTCTTCTACTGGGTTTGGGGTTGGAATGTTCTTCCTTTTCCAGTTGCTTGAGATGTCCCATTAAGTTGTTAACTTCCTCTGTTTCTGTTTTCTTGAGGAAGGCTTGTAGTGCTATACATTTACCTCTTAGGACTGCCTTTGTGGTATCCCAAAGGTATCCCAAAGGCAGTCCTAACAGGTAAATTTATAGCACTGCAAGCCTTTGTGTCTTCATTGTCATTTTGTCCCCAAAATTTGGTGATTTCCTTCTTAATCTCATCTCTGACCCAGCTATCGTTGAGCATAAAGTTATTTAACAGATTCCTGTTGTTACTGAGTTCAACTTTTATTCCATGGTGGTCCAAGAGGATGTAAGGAATAATTTCTATTCCTTTAAATTTACTGAGGTTAGACTTGTGACCTAAGATGTGATTGATTTTGGAGTATGTTCCATGGGCTGAGGAGAAGTATGTGTATTCAGTTTTGTTGGGATGAAATGTTTTGTAGATGTCTGCTAAATAGAAATGTTGGATGGTTAGGTTTAAATCTAAAATTTCTTTGCTCAGTTTCTTTTTGGAGCATCTATCCAGCACTGTCAAAGGAGTGTTGAAATCTCTGACTATGATGGAGCTGGAGGAAATCCAGTTGCTCATGTCTTTTATAGTTTCTCTTATAAATTGAGGCGCATTCTGGTTGGGTGCATAAATATTCATAATTGAATCTCATCATATTGAGTATTACCCTTAACAAATATGTAGTGACCATTCTTATCTTTCTTTACTTTTGTTGTTTTAAAGGCTATTGTGTCAGCAAATAGAATTGCAAAACCTGCTTTTTTCTGATTGCCATTTGCCTGAAATATGGGCGACCATCCTTTTACCCTGAGTCTATATTTATCTTTTAAGGTAAGATGTGACTCTCGTATGCAGCAAATATCTGGCCTGAGCTTTTGTATCCAATCAGCTAACCTGTGCCTCTTTAGAGGACAGTTTAAGCCATTCACATTAATGGAGAATATTGATAGGTCTGGTAAAATTTGGGGTATTGGGTTTTGCAAAAGTCCAGTGGACAATTTTAATCCTTTCACCATTGTGGAAGTTGGAGTTTGATCAAAAGTTTCTGAGTGAGTTTATTTTTGTGGTAGAGGATTTGGGTGGTCATTATGGAGGATAGGTCTGAGAATATCCTGGAGAAGTAGTTTGGTTATGGCAAATTTTTTCAACATACGAATGTCATTAAAGTATTTAATTTCTCAATCATAAATGAAACTCAGTTTCACTTGATGCAGGATCCTGGGTTGAAAGTTATTTTGCTTTAAGAGAGTAAGTGTTGCTGACCACCCTGTTCTGGCTTGAAAGATTTCAGCACAGAGATCTGCAGACATTCTAATATTCTTCCCTTTGTAGGTAATAGAGTTCTTACATCTAGCTGCTTTCAGAAGTTTCTCCTTCATATTGACACTAGTGAAATAAATTATGATATCCCTGGGGGATGTCTTATTCGCATTGACTTGTGCTGGGGTTCTGAAACTGTTTGCTATCTAGATTTCAGAATCTTTTGACATATCT
The DNA here is from genome assembly GCF_027406575.1 of Nycticebus coucang. Lineage (NCBI taxonomy): Eukaryota > Metazoa > Chordata > Mammalia > Primates > Lorisidae > Nycticebus > Nycticebus coucang. The sequence continues at coordinate 17,532,976 of NC_069789.1, read as the reverse complement.
GGAAAAATTTCTTTCATATTTTCATGGAGAAGGGCCTCTGTGCCTTACGAGGCCACATCATCACTTTCAGGGATTCCAATGAGGAGGATGTTAGCCTTCTTCGAATTATCCCAGAGTTCTCTGAGAGAATGATCCATTTTTGGTCTCCATTTATCTTCTTTTTTGAGAGTTTGGGAGCATTCAATTGCCTTGTTTTCAATGTCAGAAATCCTTTCTTCTGCCTGCTCCACTCTGTTACTGAGGGATTCTACTGTGTTTTTCAGATCTTTGAGGGCTGCAAATTCTTGCTTCAGTGCGTCAAAATCTTTGGTGGTTTTGTCTTTAAATTCATTAAATTCTTGAGACACTTTCTGAAATTCTCCTCGAATTTCTAATTCTGACTTTTGAATTGCTCTTCGCATTTCTAATTCCAAATTTTCCTCCATTCTCTTAATCTTGTTCACAATCCAAATTCTGAATTCTATTTCTGACATCTCAGCCAGCTGTTTATGAATAGGATCTTCAGTTACATCTGCCATATCTTTCCTGGGGGGGGGGAGGGGTTGATCTATTCTGGTTATTCATGTTACCAGAGTTTTCCTGCTGATTGCACCCCATGATTACTTTATACCGTTTGATTTTTCCCCTGGAGCATTGTCGAGGAACCGTGCAGTGCTACAGCCTGAGATGTTGTGGACCTATTTGATGTGGTGGGGCTAAGTGGTTCTGTCTTGTTTTCAGCTGGTCTCTTTTTGCCCCTAGTGAAACAGTTACTCTGGGTTGAAGTATCAGCTGTGGAGAAATACCAGCAATTAAGTCACCCCGCCCCCTACAGGCAACAATTGGATAAGGAAAATCAAACCTTCCTACAACCACACACACACAGGTCAACACTTGAATAGTCTTCAGGCGATTGGCTCAGTTAAAAAGGTTTAAATCAATTGTCTCAGTCAGCACCTGTCTCAGGTGGGAGAGTTTAAAAGGTCTCTGGCAACAGGAACACAAGGGTCTGGTGACAACTCAAATATGACTTGTTCCGGTGCTCCGTGAAGTCCCGAGGACCCAGCCAGTGAACAGATTAGTCTGGGAAGGTTGATGCCTCCTCCCCCACCTTGCAGCTCTGTCACACCCAGTCACTGCTAGCCCTGCAAGGCTATGACACAGTCAGTTGTCTCCAGTGAGCAGATACTCCAGAGGTTTGCACCTGCCTAAATGACAAGGAAGTCTGTATCTGCTCAGCCAGGCCACTGCTCTCTGCCTCTATCCAGCAGGGGGTGGTGAGGCCTGTCAACCTCGGGTGCTTGATGGAGGCTGGGGGGTATTCACTCAGTTCCAGCCCCGCCCTTGATTGATGTTACTGGCAGAACAGAACAACCATGTGGGAGTTTGTTTCTGTCCCTGCTAAATTCTTCTGCAGAAGAGGGGCTGATTTGAGTTCCCAGAACCTGTGTCTCATACCCTGTCTTTACTCCTGCAGGTTTGCATTTGCAGCATGGTTAGATTTCAGCTCTAGCCTCCTGTCCTCCTTTGTCTATAGGCTGATGATTCCCTGAGGGCCAGGTGCGTCTTAGGCTCAGTAAAGAGGTCCTCTGGGTCAGCCCTGCCCTGGGACTTTCCCGGCTCTGTGCTTGCATATTCTAGTCCCCGCCTTCCACCCAGGCCAGTACCACCTCAGGCAAACCCTTTACTCATGGGACCTGTGTTTCAGTCCCAGATCTGTTCCCTGGTGGTTGCCATCTGAGAAGATGCCTGGCCTCCTCTGGTTGCTCAGGGGGACCGGGGGTATGGCTTTGGGATATCCGGGGGTGGGCCTTGCTATTGCTAAAGACAGCTGCTGCTCTGCACCTCAGGGCCCTGCTGCTTTGGTGTGATTTCCTTTCAGCCAACCATTGTCTCCTCACTCCCGTGCTGCAGAATCAGCACTGTCCAGATGCAGTCTAGGTCCTGTCTACACCTCTCGAAAAATCACCCCAGAATTTGGACTCCTGGGGGGGCAGGCCTGCAGACCTCAGAATGAGAGTGGAGGGGAATGCTGGGAGTTCAGAATTGCAGGTCATAACACCATGCTCATTGAGACCAAATGAACAAATAAACAGATACAAAGGCTACTAGACCCACAAGCCCATAGATACACAAACAGACGGAGACACATAGACATACAGACAACACCCACAACAACAACAACAAAAAACAACTACAATAAAAATGATGATAACCATGAAAAAATTGAAAAAAAGAAAAAGTGGTGTTCATAAAAAAGTTACAAAAGAAGAAAGGAGAAATTAAAAATAGAAACAAAAATGTATCTATAAAAAATGATAAAAAATTAACAATAGCTCCTCCAAGAAAATGGTGAGGAAAAAACAGAACAAAAAAAAGGCACCAGCCTCAAAATATTATTCTTGTATATATGTAGAAATATACATCTATATGTATGATGTAGGGATCAACTTTCATAGGAATGTATTTAGAATGCAATATACTTTCTGGACACCAGGTGGCGCTGTGCGTGGATCCCAGGCTTATACTATTTATACTGTTACCACAGTTTATACTGTTATCACGGTAACCACCCTACCTGGCCTATTGCCATTTTGGAGTTTCTGTAAAAGTTTGTCACCTATTGTGCAACCTCAGCTGCTCTGTTCCAGACCAGCACTCTATCCGACCTCCCTACTCAGTGCAGGAGTCCACGCTTTACAAATCTTTCCACTCCGCTCCCACTTTCTCCTGCAGACTGGCGACTGCAATCAGCTGTGTGGGAGGGTGCTGTTGCGGCTGGCCCGGCTGCTGGTGGTACCGCAGCTGCTGAAGGGTCTTGCATCTGCAGCTGGTTCCCGCGGCTGGAGCGCTGGGGGACCTTATTCTCAGTTTTGTGGTTCAGAGTTTCCCTTTTGAATTGTGATCCGCCAGTTCCCCATGCAGCCTGAACTGCCAGCCCCCTCCAACATTCCCCACCAGGAATGCTCCCAGCTATTTAATCTCTCCTGTTCTTCTGGGGGGAAAGTATCAGCCGTTTCAGATAGTTCAAAATGTCTGGGCGGGATCCCTTCCCTTCAATTTTCCATCAGGTTGCCCAGCTCCCCGTGGTTTTGAGTGGCTCTCCTTTTGGGTGCCATCCTCAGCTCATGAATAAATTTTCGTCAATTGGGTTTTACCAGTATTTGCAAGCTGCTGTCCTCTATAAGGGAGGGGTCTGCCGGCCTGCTGGCCAGCATGGCCAAGCAGGGAAAAATCTCTACAACAGAATCTGTGGTTTTAAATTACCCCTCATATACAGCAATCTGCCAATTTGCTGAGCATCTCCAGCTGTCCGTCCACACCAATAATCCACACGCGGGAAAGGTCCAGACCCCTCTTCCTCTCACCTGATGACTTGGGAGAGGTGGGCTATACACGTCTGTCCCATCCGCTATCATGCTCTGCCTCCTAAGAATAATGTTTTCCACTTCCATCCAGGTTAATACAAAGGCTGTAAAATCTCCATTTTTAAAAATGGCTGAATAGTATTCCATGGTGTATATATACCACAGCTTGTTAATCCATTCATAGGTTGGTGGGCATTTAGGCTGTTTCCAAAATTTGGCAATTGTACATTGAGCTGCAATAAACAGTCTAGTGCAAGTGTCCTTATGATAAAAGGATTTCTTTCCTTCTGGGTAGATGCCCAGTAATGGGATTGCAGGATCAAATGGGAGGTCTAGCTTGAGTTCCTTGAGGGTTCTCCATACTTCCTTCCAAAAAGGTTGTATTAGTTTGCAGCCCCACCAACAGTTTAAAAGTGTTCCCTTCTCTCCACATCCATGCCAGCATCTGCAGTTTTGAGATTTTGTGATGTGGGCCATTCTTGCTGAGGTTAGATGGTATCTCAGGGTGGGTTTGATTTGCATTTCTCTAATAATTAGGATGATGAGCATTTTTTCATGTTTGTTAGCCATTCGTCTGTCTTCTTGTCTCTTGCCCATTGATACATGGGATTGTTGGCTTTTTTCATGTGGATTAATTTGAGTTCTCTATAGATCCTAGTTATCAAGCTTTTGTCTGATTAAAAATATGCAACTATCCTTTCCCATTGTGTAGGTTGTCTATTTGCTTTGGTTGTTATCGCCTTAGCTGTACAGAAGCTTTTCAGTTTAATTAAATCCCATTTATTTACTTTTGTTGTTGCAATTGCTATGGCAGTCTTCTTCATGAAGTCTTCCCCAGGTCAATATCTTCCAGTGTTTTTCCTATGCTTTCTTTGAGGATTTTTATTGTTTCATGTCTTAAATTTAAGTTCTTTATCCATCTTGAATCAGTTTTTGTGAGGGGAGAAAGGTGTGGGTCCAGTTTCAGTCTTTTACATGTGGATATCCAGTTCTCCCAGCACCATTTATTGAATAGGGAGTCATTCCCCCATGGTATGTTCTTGTTTGGTTTATCGAAGTTTAGGTGGTTGCAAGGTATCAGTTTGATTTCCTGGTTTTCTATTCAATCCCAAATGTTTATGTCTCTATTTTTGTGCCAGTATCACGCTGTCTTGACCACTATGGCTTTGTAGTACAGCCTAAAATTTGGTATGGTGATGTCCCCAGCTTTGTTTTTATTACTAAGTACTGCCTTAGCTATACGTTTTTTTTTTTTTTTTCTGGTTCCATACAGAACACAGAATCATTTTTTCCAAATCTTGAAAGTACGATGTTGGTATTTCAATAGGGATGGCATTGAAAGGTAGATTGCTTTGGGACGTATAGACATTTTAACAATGTTGGTTCTTCCCATCCATGAGCATGGTATGTTCTTCCATTTGTTAATATCCTCTGCTATTTCCTTTCTGAGGATTTCATAATTTTCTTTATAGAGGTCCTTCACCTCCTTTGTTAGGTATATTTCTAGGTATTTCATTTTCTTTGAAGCTATGGTGAAGGGAATTGTATCCTTAATTAGCTTCTTATCTTGACTGTTATTGGCATATACAACAGCTACTGACTTGTGGACATTGATTTTATATCCTGAGACATCACTGTAGTTTTTGATGACTTCCGGGAGTCTTGTGGCTGAGTCTTTGGGGTTCTCTAAGTATTAGATCATATTGTCAGCAAAGAGGGAGAGTTTGACCTCCTCAGCTCCCATTTGGATACCCTTTATTTGCTTGTTTTGCCTACTTGTATTGGCTAGAACTTCCAGCACTATGTTGAATAGTAATGGTGACAGAGGACAACCTTGTCTGGTTCCTGTTCTAAGAGGAAAAGCTTTCAGTGTTACTCTATTCAGTAAAATATTAGCTGTGGCTTTGTCATAGATAGCTTCAATCAGTTTCAGAAATGTGCCATGCATGCCTATGCTCTTCTGTGTTCTAATTAGAAAAGGATGCTGGATTTTATTAAATGCTTTTTTCTGTGTCTATTGAGAGGATCATATGGTCTTTGTTTTTGCTTCCATTAATACGGTGGATAAAGTTTATAGACTTGCATATGTTAAACAAGTCTTGCATCCCTAGGATGAAACCTACTTGATCATGATGTATGACTTTTTAAATGATAAGCTGTAATCTATTGGCTAGGATTTTGTTGAGAATTTTTGCATCAGTATTCATTAGTGAAATCAGTCTTAAATTCTCCTTGTTAGTTGGGTCTTTTCTTGGTTTTGGTATCAGGGTGATGTTTGCTTCATAAAATGTGTTGAGGGGGAATATTCTGTCTTCCTCAATTTTTTTGGAATAATTTCTGCAGTATGGAAATAAGCTCTTCCTTGAAGGTTCAATAGAATTCTGGTGTGAAGCCATCTGGATCAGGACATTTTTTTTTTTTTTTTTGGCCGGGGCTGGGTTTGAACCCACCACCTCTGGCATGTGGGACCAGCGCCCTACTCCTTGAGCCACAGGCTCCGCCCTGGATCAGGACATTTTTTTGTTGGAAGATTTTTTATTGTTTTTTTAATCTCAGTGCTTGAAATTAGTCTGTTCAGGAGCTCTGTTTCTTCCTGGCTAAATCTAGAGAGAAGGTGTGATTCCAAATATTGATCCATTTCCTTCACAGGGTCAAATTTCTAAGGATAGAGTATCTGGTAGTATTCAGAGATGAGCTCTTGTATCTCTGTGGCATCAGTTGTAACTTTCACTTTATCATTTCTGATTGGGGTTACTAGATATTTTACTTTTCTAATTCTAGTTAGTCTGGCCAAAGGTTTATCTATTTTATTTATTTTTTCAAAAAAAAACCCCAACTCCTTGTTTCATTAATTTTCTGAATGATTCTTTTGTTTTCAATTTCATTGATCTCTGATTTAATTTGGATATTTCTTTTCTTCTGCTGTGTTTTGGCTTAGATTTTTCTTCTTTTTCCAATTCCATCCTAAGATGACTTGTAAGTTTGTTGATGCACTCTCTTTCTGTTTTTCGAATGTAGGCATCTAAAGTGATAAATTTTCCTCTCAGAACTGCTTTTGCAATATCTCACAGCTTTTGGTAGCTTGTGTCTTCATTATTGTTACACTCAAGGAAGTTAATGATTTCCTGTTTTATTTCTTCCTGCATCCAACTGTCATTCAACAGAAGGTTGTTTACTTTCCATGCCTTTGTGTGGGGTTGAATGTTTTTGTTGGAGTTGAGTTCCATCTTTAATACCTTATGGTCTGAAAAAATACAAGGTAAAAGTTCAATTCTTTTGATTCTGTTGAGGTTTGTTTTGTGTCCTAGGATATGATCAATTTTGGAGAATGTTCCACAGGGCAATGAGAAGAATGTATATTCTTTATCTTTGGGATGGAGTGTTCTATATGCATCTATCAAGCACAGTTGTTGTAGGCTCTCATTTAAGTCCCTTATATTTTTGTTTCATTTCTGTTTAGAGGATCTGTCCAACTCCGTAAGAGGAGTGTTAAAGTCCCCTATATTATGGTGTTGTAGGATATCATATTGCTCAGACTGAGTATGGTATGTTTCAAGAATCTAGGAGCATTTAAATTGGGTGCACAAATATTTAAAATTGAAATGCCTTCTTGTTGTATTTTTCCCTTGATGAATATAAAGTGGCCATCTTTGTCATTTTTGACTTTAATTGCTTTAAATCCACATGTATCTGAAAATAAGATTGCAACTCCTCTTTTCTTCTGAATTCCATTTGCCTTAAAAATTGTCTTCCAACCCTTAACTCGGAGTTTTAAGTTGTCTTTTGAAGCTAGGTGTGTTTCTTGCAGACAGAAAATGGATGGCTTGTGTTTTTTAATCCAGTCAGCCAATCTATGCCTCTTCAGTGGGGAATTCAAGCCATTAACATTTATTGAGATAATTGATAAGTTGGTAGTGTTTTATTCATCTTCTTTTGTGAGAGTCCATTGCTTAGTTTTATCTTTTGCATCATTGTGGAAGTTAGGTTCTGTCCTTTAATTGCTCAGTTCTTACTTTGTTGTTGATCCATTGTGATGGTCAGTATGTAGAACAGGTTGAAGTATTTCCTGTAGAGCTGGTCTTGTGGTGGTGAATTTCCTCAATATTTGTATATCAGTAAATGATTTGATTTCTCTTGTCAATTTTAAAGCCTAGCTTAGCAGGATATAGAATTCTGGGCTGGAAATTGTTCTGTTTAAGTAGATTAAAGGTAGATGACCATTATCTTCTTGCTTGGAAAGTTTCATTAACAAAGTCTGTAGTCACCCTGATGGATTTGCCCTTGTAGGTCGACTGGTGCTTACTCTGGAAGCTTGAAGAATCTTATCTTTTTTCTTGAGTTTGGACAGGTTCATCACAATGGGTCTGGAGAAGCTCAGTTAGAGTTGAGGTGACCTGGGGTCCAATATCCCTCTGAAAGGAGTGTGTCAGAATCTTTGGTGATATTTGGGCCTCTCCCTGTGACTCAGACTTCAGAGGAGGAGGACATCTCCCATGTGCCTCAGAAAACCCAGGTGGAAGCTGCATAGTCTTATCTGACCTTAAGCAAGTTTGGCAATACTGTAGCATCACTTCCACTGCATTAATCTGGTAACAAGCCAGCCACCGAAGGCAGTTTGCTTTGAACAGATAAGACCTACACTCTACCTCTCAATAGGAGGAAAATCCAATGATTTGAACATGTCTTTTTAATTCTCCGCAATCGAGACTGGGAACCTTTTTGAGGTGCCTTCCCGAGGGTCACCAGCTTTTTCGATTTTCCCTGATGAGCCCCATGGAAAGGCTAGTTCTGGCAGTGGACATCCAGTTCTCTAACCAATAGATCTGAGGCTCAGATGTGATGAAGTCAGAAAGAGAACTGCATTTAGGTACATGGCAGATTTCCTTTACAAGAGGAGCAAACACAGGGGTTCCCTTTGTCAAATATTTGAAAACTCACAGAAAGAACAGGACAGTAGCCAGACAGAAGTTTCCTTATTTGCTAAGAAACTTATTCTCATTTTTTAGGGCTCCAATAACAAAGTGTCACACACTCAGTGGCTTTAACAACAGGAATTTATTGTCTCGGAATTCTGAGGACTATAAGTCTATTACCAAGGTGTCATCAGAGTGGGTTTCTTCTGAGGCCTCTCTCCTTGGCTTGTAGATGGCCGTCTTCTCCCTGTGTCTTCAAATAGTCTTTTGTGTGTGTCACATCCTCACTGCTTCATCTTGTAAGGACACAAGGCCTATTGAATTAGAGCCACATCTAACGGCCTCATTTTATGTTAACTATCTCTCTAAACACATGATCTCCAAATATGGTCATGTTCAGAAATGTTGTAGTTAGGACTTCAACATATATTTTGGGGGAGTGCATAATTCAGCCCCTACCACCATCCTTACACTGAGAGCTTCTCAAGGATGGATACTGAGTTCATTTCATCTCTCTATCCATGTGCCTGGCACAGATTGGGATCATGGTATTTTCTTGATAAATATTTGTTGAATTTACACCTGTCATTGTGATATTTCCATTTGATATCTCTGGATCAAAATCTCACTATATATGACTTTGAGGGATGGGATGGCAAAAACATGACCTAACAGTAAAACTTCAAAAACTGTGTAACAGAATAGATAGCCAAGAGATTAACCCAGCTACTTACTGTTATTTGATCTTTGACAAGCCAATTAAAAACATTCAGTGGGGGAAAGATTCCCTATTTAACAAATGGTGCTGGGTGAACTGGTTCGCAACCTGTAGAAGACTGAAACTCGACCCACACCTTTCACCATTAACTAAGATAGACTCTCACTGGATTAAAGACTTAAACTTAAGACATGAGACTATAAAAATACTAGAAGAGAGTGCAGGGAAAACCCTTGAAGAAATCAGTCTGGGCAAGTATTTTATGAGGAGGACCCCCCACCCCCACCCCTGGGCAGTTGAAGCAGCTTCAAAAATACACTCCTGGGACCATATCAAACTAAAAAGCTTCTGCACAGCCAAGAACACTGTAAGTAAAGCAAGCAGACATCCCTCAGAATGGGAGAAGATATTTGCAGGTTATGTCTTTGACAAAGGTTTAATAATCAGAATCCACAGAGAACTCAAACGTATAAGCAAGAAAAAAAACAAGTGATCCCATCACAGACTGGGCAAGGGACTTGAAGAGAAACTTCTCTGAAGAAGACAGGCGCACGGCCTACAGACATATGAAAAAATGCTCATCATCCTTAATCATCAGAGAAATGCAAATCAAAACTACTTTGAGATATCATCTAACTCCAGTAAGATTAGCCCATATCACAAAATCCGAAGACCAGAGATGTTGGTGTGGATGTGGAGAAAAGGGAACACTTCTACACTGTTGGTGGGAATGCAAATTAATACATTCCTTTTGGAAAGATGTTTGAAGAACACTTAGAGATCTAAAAAATAGATCTGCCATTCAATCCTATAATTCCTCAACTAGGTATATACCCAAAGACCAAAAGTCACATTATACCAAAGATATTTGTACCAGAATGTTTATTGCAGCCCAATTCATAATTGCTAAGTCATGGAAAAAGCCCAAGTGCCCATACATCCATGAATGAATTAATAAATTGTGGTATATGTACACCATGGAATATTATGCAGCCTTAAAGAAAGATGGAGACTTTACCTCTTTCATGTTTACATGGATGGAGCTGGAACATATTCTTCTTAGGAAAGTATCTCAAGAATGGAAGAAAAAGTATCCAATGTACTCAGCCCTATTATGAAACTATATGAAACTAATTTATTATGAAACTAATTTATATGAAAGCGATAACCCAGTTATAACCTAAAAATATGGGGAAGGGGGAGAGGGAGGAGAGGGAGGGGGAAGGATGGGTAGAGGAAGGGCAATTGGTGGGATTACACCTGCGGTGCATCTTACAAGGATATGTGTGAAACTTAGTAAATGTAGAATATAAATGTCTTAACACAATAGCTAAGAAAATGCCAGGAAGGCTATGTTAACCAGTGTGATGAAAATGTGTCGAACGATCTATAAAACCAGTGTATGGTGCCCCATGATCGCATTAATGTGCACAGCTATGATTTAATAAAAAAAAAACCTGTGTAATATTTTAATAATGAAATGATGTTTTAATAGTTAAAATGCTACATTATAAAGAATTTTAAATAGTTTAATTTACTTAAGTTTTCTCTCAATAACTATAACTCAGGTATGAAATGTGGTGAAGTAAAAGTCCTCTGAGAAGCTGGTCTAATGCAGACTAAGAATGCATAGTGGGTTGAGTTTGCACAGGGCTTCAAAACATTTGTTCTTCTAATGGGTAGATGCTTTCCCTGAGCTTGTATAAATATTATGCACTTCACAAAGCTTTGCTTTTTCTGTTCTTAGCATTTTATCCAGGATCTTAGCTAGAATTATTTTATATTCAGACATAGCACCTGGTGTAGAACTACTGCAATGCACTGTTCTAAAAGAGATAAAGATGATCATTAAAATGTAGCACCATTCTGTCATTTCAGATCTTTCTTTCTCTCTCTCTCTCTTTCTTTCTTTCTGGCAGGGTCTTACTCTGTCATCCTGGTGGAAGTGAAGAGGCATGATCATAGCTCACTGCAGCCTTGAACTCCTGGGCTCAAGTGATCCTCCTGCCTCAGCCTCCAAAGTAGCTAGATACCTAGGACTAAAGGTGTGTTTCCATTTCTGTCTTTTTTTTTTTTTTTTTTTAGAGACAGGGTCTTACTATGTGCTCAGACTGGTCTCAAACTTCTGACCTCAAGGGATCCTCCTGCTTTAGAATTCCAAAATGCTAAATTACAGTCACCAGCCACCATGTCTGGCTCAGATCCTACTTTTTGTGTGATCAAATAATGCTAGTGTCTTACTGTCAGTCTAAAGTGTTGAAAGAGGATTTTTTAAAAGAGGGAATGAGAAATATAAATAGAATTGGAAAATAGAATAGAATAAAAGGATGGAGAGAAAGAGAGAATCAGAGGGAGAAACAGAATAAACTGGTAAAATGGAGAAAAATGAAGGGAAAATGAGAGAGAAAAAGAGAGAGAAGCAAGTAATTGAAAAATGATGATGAAAGGATCAAGCTGTTTCTGGCACTGGGGCCTCATCTGTCTCCACATGACAGGATGGACTTTTCAGATGCCCTTTGTATTAAAATTACAACGTGGCAGCATGTCATTGCCGTGCCCTATCAGAATATTCTTTTGAGATAACATTTTATTGGGCTAGAGAATCCCGCAAATCCTTTCACATCCGAAAAGCATCTGGTGAAAAATAGCCTCAAAAGACATCCAGAACAATCTGATATTTCTACATAAGCTCCACGAGAAGGGACTCTTTCAATTAGCGACAGGAATTACATTTGTGTTACTGCAGATTGTGTTCACAGTATGGAAGCGATTACAATGTCCCTGAAAGCCAAATGATCTGCTCTTTTGAGTTTCTGGTATCAAAAAATAGCAAGACTGTCCAACAGATAATCCCAAATCATGACAAGTAATAAAACTGCCTGCTGAAAAATCTTTAAGAAAACTTCCTCTGGAGGAAAGGAGGGATGTGGGAGGTAAAACCACATGTGCAGAGTAGCTGATATCAAAATTGTAATATTGCTCCCAGCTCAAATTTCACATTTTATCCTTGTTAAAATATAGAAGCGAGACAATGCCATGAAGGCATCTTTACAGAACTTGAATTTTTAATGCAGTATGGCCTGTAAGCCAGATGGAAGGATAACAGCAGGAAGGCAATTGTTATTTTTGAAAATCATGGATACAATAAGACATCAAAATGTTCTTTTAAATAGTGTCTTCAGCATGAAGCTTCAATCCTGGGGTCTGCAGGGTGGGGTGGGACTGCTGGTAGATTACAGATACAAGATATGAAGGCCCACCATCCTGGGATTCTGTCTCTGATACTTCCTGACACAGATTTTGGGGTTGGATAGGGAAAATGGAAGAATAGGGCACTATACACTATTTGACCTTTCTGGGTCTTCCTGTAACTCAAGTGTTTACTCTGAGGTCCTACAGTTAATTCTCATGTTTCCTCTTTATTTTTTTTAGAGACAGAGTCTGTACTGAGGGCGACAAAGTGAGACTCCGTAGAGTGCTGTGGTGTCACAGCTCGCAGCAACCTCTAGCTCTTGGGCTTAGGCGATTCTCTTGCCTCAGCCTCCCAAGAAGCTGGGATTATGGGCGCCCACCACAATGTCTGGCTATTTTTTTTGTTGCAGTTTTGCCAGGGCCAGGTTTGAACCCGCCACCCTTGGGATTTAGGGCCAGTGCCCTACTCACTGAGCCGCAGGCGCCACCCATATTTCCTTTTCTTAAATTGTTCTTATTTTCCAAAATGTATTTAGACCAGTGTACAATTCTATCACCCCTAATTGGATAATCTCAAATGCCAATAAAAACCCCTCAAAATATAATTTCTGCCCTTCGTACTCAGTCCCACTCATCCCCCATCCCTCCCAGATGCCCCTAAAACCACAAGCTGCCCTTAAGGTCTACTCCAAGTCATAAGCCCTTCACTCACCATCCAGGGTTGCCTGAGTGACACGTGCCGTGATTTAGAAATACTTTTGCTGCACAAAATTGATATCATCTCCCCCAAACTTTGAGTAAAATTAATCAATTTTACTCAATTTGGCCCAGGAGCATATGGTATATTCATGCTGCTAATTTGATTTTTCTGGACACACTGACAGATCCCTCTCAGATCTCCACGCTGTAGTTTGAAAAATGTAAACCTAGGTAATCCTTCATTCCAAAGACTGCTAAAAGAAAACTAAACCAAGATCCATGTAACAATCAGTTCTCAGATAGTACACATCCTCAAGGGAGTAAAATGACAATCTGCAATGTTGATAAGTCCAGACTCATACCGGCTAATGCTCACTCTGAACCCAAGATGTCAGCGGCTCAACAGTGAGGGGTGCTGGTTACTGCAGTGGGGAGGAATCGCTTCAAAATTTTTATTACATTTTATTATTTTTTAAATTTCAGATTAATTCGAAGGTACAAATGATCACGTGCCATTGTTTGCATTTCTAAGCCAAAGTTCAAGTTGTAGTTCAGCTCTTTCCAGGGGGTGTGCTGTATACCCTCCCTCTGTGCACATTAGGTGAGAGCACACCATCCCCCTTTCCCTCACCTCCTCTTTCCCCCTTTTGAATATTCTTGTGTTTTTCTCCAGTGTAAGTGTGTGGTTTTTTTCTACTGGTTTCATATTAGTGTTGAGTTCGTTGGATTCTTGCTCCTTCATTCTTGTGATACTTTACTATGAAGAATGTGTTTCAACTTCATCGAGGTAAATACAAAACATGTAAAGTTCTATCTTCTTTTAATGGCTGAATAGCATTCCGTGGTATACATACACCACAGTTTATTAATGTATTCATGGGTTGATGGGTACTTGGGTTGCTTCCACATCTTGGCAATTGTGAGTTGAGCTGTGATAAACATTCTAGTGGAAATATTCTTGTGGTAAAATGATTTATTTTCTTCTGGGTAGATGCCTAGTAATGGGATTGTGGGATCAAGTCATTCACTCAGTAATATTGATGGGGTCACTATTATTTGCCAGACACGGAAAGTTCCAGAATACTTTATTTATTTAGGAAAAAGACTTTCAAATTAAAATAAATTATCTTTTGCAAAACCTGGACCCAGTGATTGATTTACTGGATTTATTGCATATGGGCAGAACAGACCTGGACCCTAAAGCAAAGAATTTCCACTATTTTGAAGTTAAGAGGATTATCATTTATAATGAATTATGTTACAACAAACTACACCTTTAAATAACAGAAGGTCTACAGGCTGGGAGGGTTTTAAAAGAGAAGAAGGGTAGGAGATGAGGCTGGAGAGAGGAGCTCAGCCAGACTGTGAGGGCCATAGTAAGGACTTTGAACTTGAAGCAGAGAAGCAGTCAGGAAGTAAAAGTCCAACTGGGAATTATCAGCCTGGCCTCCAGAAGATGAAGAGGAGAGGCTGGACTGGAGAAAGATCGGGAGTTAAAGCATTTATGAACTTCCATAGTCTGGATAAAGGGGGAGAGGGAGAAATGGAGTGAGGGGTGACTCTTGGGTCCTGGATTAAGCAACGGTGTGCATGTTTCGGTGTGCATGAAACAGAAGAGACGAAGAGAGGAATCCGTTTGCTGTGAGTATTGTTATGTTAGGGTTGATGTCAAGTGTGGGATGTGATGGAGGAAATGCTACCCCCAAATGCAGCTCCTTAGAGATTGAGGAAATAGCAGATGCAGGAAGGTCTCTCTGGCTTTCTCAACTGTCCAAGCAGAGACTAAAGAGTGAGAAGAGAAGGAGTGGGAGCGGGTGGGGCTTGTTCAGATCCTAAAGAAAATACATAAGGGACAGCAGAAAAATAGAAGAGCCCATATGGTACTAACAATGAAAGAACATGAAGAGAGTGTGGGGTCTTGAGGTTGAAGGCAAGAAAATAGCGAGAAAGAGTGATGGTCCAGGTGCAGCTCTGGGAAGTAACGGTGGACTCGGGGCAGAGGAGCGCGTGAGGCGTCTGGACCTCAGTGGGGTCAGGGCAGTGTTGGTGCTGTCTGCCAGGGGAGTGTCCAGACATGCCATCTGGGGCCTGGACGTGGTCAAGGGGAGAAGAGCACACGCTGATCAAGCTAGAGAAAGCTCCATGTAAGAGCAAGTTGGGGCTCGGCACCTGTAGCTCAGCGGCTATAGTGCTGGCCACATGCACCGGGGCTGGTGGGTTCGAACCCAGCCCAGGCCTGCTAAATAACAAGGACAACTGCAACAAAAAATAGCCAGGCTCTGTGGCAGGTGTCTGTGGTCCCAGCTACTTGGGAGGCTGAGGCAGGAGAATCACTTAAGCCCGAGTTGGAGGTTGCCGTGAGCTGTGACGCCACCACTTTACCCAGGGTGACACAGTGACACTCTAAAAAAGAAAGCACAGTTGGAGCTGGAGTGATGGTGAAGATTTCAACTAGTGGAGAAGGGAGAGGAATGTGCCTGAACCAATGTCTAGAACTATGTGTCCAAAAAGATTAACAGATATTTAAAAGAAGGCACTGGATTTGCATATTTTGATGTGAATAAAAGTCAGAAATATGGGGAACAAAGACTGCTGAGAAGAATGTAACAGAGTCACTGGTGGGTCAACCTCCTCGGCCCCCGCAATTCTGCAGAAAAATCTTGGCCATCATTCTGAGTTGGGCTAATCTTAATCGTTAGACAATGGGCCACCTCTAAAGTACTTTAGATTAACAACAGGTTACTGCATTTCAGCAGAATTCACTTAGGTCCACAATTAACACCAACATATCAACTTTCCTCCACAGTCCATTATTCTCTAAATGGCACACCTGTTTAACTTACGTTCAAGAAAATGTGATTTGGTGTATTACTGCTGATCTCTCTCATTGATTATTCAGCCCACTTTTTCTAGGATCACTTTCCTTCCTGGAAATTTGTAATATTACCTGTAATCATGCACACTTTGTTAATAGGCAATACTTTCCTCAGCCATTATTGGAAACAATAGTAGGGAATGATTCAATAATTTCAAAATTATACTAAAAAGCCACAGAAACTAGAAATGTAGAACCATATGGATTTACATGGAAAGCAACTCATACGGCAGTATGTGAGTATGGATATTTGAATGCTGTTATTCAGACCAAGTGTGACTGAACAAATCTTGCCAGCATTTAGGTTTGTGATACCACAAAGGGATTCTCTCCAGCACTACCTGACACTGAGATGTCCACATTAGTTTTTTCTCTTAGTCTCTAGCTCGGTTTAATGCTTCTCTAAACATATGCTTTAAGCTTTAAAGCTTCCTTTTTTTATTTTTTAAATTTTTATTTTTAGAAATGGGCTCTCACTCTGTCCGGAAGGGTGGAGTGCAGCAGTGTCATTATAGCTCATTACTAACCTTGAACGCCTGGGCTAAAGTGATCCTCCTGTGTCAGTCTCTCTAATCGATGGGATTGCATGTGCACACCATTGTGCCTGGCTAGCTTTCTTCCAATGTGGTTCCCTTTCACTATCTTCCTATTTTAAATTCTGAGCAAAAAGAAAACAAACAAACACAATAGCAAAAACAGAATTGCTTTGTAGATAAGCTTTACTGGTTCCTGATGAATTCATATTCAGCAATGCACCTGGACTACTCTACCTTGCAATTATCCTTCTCAAAGACTCCTAAGCTTTAAAGACTCATCCTTAAAATCTCCATTTGATTTAGCCTTATTAATGAAATCTTGGAATTCTTCCTTTTGGTTTACTTGCAACATTTTGGAAAATTCAGAATCCTGATCAACATTCTCTCTGGTGTTAAAACTAGACATTCACTAAACCCCTTCCCATCTTCCGTGACTTAATGAGGTATAGAAAAGAATATATTCACCTTAATAAAATACTGAAAATTGGTGAAATTTTAGGAGACAATATTCTAACTCTCACTACATGGACATAGTGACTTTAATTTGTACACATTTTGAGACTTTTTAATATATATACACTGTTATAACTACAGTTATAACTGTGTATACAAAAGACTTTGTATTCTTTTCAGTTAATATTATATTAACAGTTTTCATGTTGTTTCAAAGATTGTGAAATCATAATTTAATAATGATGTCATATTCCATTAAACGAGTTAACTGTAATTTATATAACTATCTTGTATTTTAGTTATTCGGGTGGATCATAACTTTTTTTGCTATTATATTCATGGATGTATATTTTTCTAGATTTGAAAGATTTAATTAAGATACATGCTGAGAAATAATATTTTGGGTGTAAGAAAAGAAGAATATTTTTGTAACTTCTGATAGACATTATAAAACTTTTCTTTTTTTTTCTTTTTTATTGTTGGGGATTCATTGAGGGTACAATAAGCCAGTTACACTGATTGCAATTGTTAGGTAAAGTCCCTCTTGCAATCATGTCTTGCCCCCATAAAGTGTGACACACACCAAGGCCCCACCCACCTCCCTCCTTCCCTCTTTCTGTCCCCCCATAACCATAATTGTCGTTAATTGTCCTCATATCAAAATTGAGTACATAGGATTCATGCTTCTCCATTCTTGTGATGCTTTACTAAGAATAATGTCTTCCACGTCCATCCAGGTTAATACGAAGGATGTAAAGTCTCCATTTTTTTTAATGGCTGAATAGTATTCCATGGTATACATATACCACAGCTTGTTAATCCATTCCTGGGTTGGTGGGCATTTAGGCTGTTTCCACATTTTGGCAATTGTAAATTGAGCTGCAATAAACAGTCTAGTACAAGTGTCCTTGTGATAAAAGGATTTCTTTCCTTCTGGGTAGATGCCCAGTAATGGGATTGCAGGATCAAATGGGAGGTCTAGCTTGAGTGCTTTGAGGTTTCTCCATACTTCCTTCCAGAAAGGCTGTACTAGTTTGCAGTCCCACCAGCAGTGTAAAAGTATTCCCTTCTTTCCACATCCACACCAGCATCTGCAGTTTTGAGATTTTGTGATGTGGGCCATTCTCACTGGGGTTAGATGATATCTCAGGGTTGTTTTGATTTGCATTTCTCTAATATATAGAGATGATGAACATTTTTTCATGTGTTTGTTAGCCATTCGTCTGTCATGTTTAGAGAAAGTTCTATTCATGTCTCTTGCCCATTGATATAAGGGATTGTTGGCTTTTTTCATGTGGATTAATTTGAGTTCTCTATAGATCCTAGTTATCAAGCTTTTGTCTGATTGAAAATATGCAAATATCCTTTCCCATTGTGTAGGTTGTCTCTTTGCTTTGGTTATTGTCTCCTTAGCTGTACAGAAGCTTTCAGTTTAATGAAGTCCCATTTGTTTATTTTTGTTGTTGTTGCAATTGCCATGGCAGTCTTCTTCATGAAGACTTTCCCCAGCCCAATATCTTCCAGTGTTTTTCCTATGCTTTCTTGGAGGATTTTTATTGTTTCATGCCTTAAGTTTAAGTCCTTTATCCATCTTGAATCAATTTTCGTGAGTGGGGAAAGGTGTGGGTCCAGTTTCAGTCTTTTACATGTAGACATCCAGTTCTCCCAACACCATTTATTGAATAGGGAGTCTTTCCCCCAAGGTATGTTCTTGTTTGGTTTATCAAAGATTAGGTGGTTGTAAAATGTTAGTTTCATTTCTTGGTTTTCAATTCGATTCCAAGTGTCTATGTCTCTGTTTTTGTGCCAGTACCATGCTGTCTTGAGCACTATGGCTTTGTAGTACAGACTAAAATCTGGTATGCTGATGCCCCCCAGCTTTATTTTTGTTACAGAGAACTGCCTTAGCTATACGGGGTTTTTTCCGGTTCCATACAAAACGCAGAATCATTTTTTCCAAATCTTGAAAGTATGATGTTGGTATTTTGATAGGAATGGCATTGAATAGGTAGATTGCTTTGGGAAGTATAGACATTTTAACAATGTTGATTCTTCCCATCCATGAGCATGGTATGTTCTTCCATTTGTTAATATCCTCTGCTATTTCCTTTCTGAGGATTTCGTAGTTTTCTTTATAGAGGTCCTTCACCTCCTTCGTTAGGTATAATCCTAAGTATTTCATTTTCTTTGAGACTATGGTGAAGGGAGTTGTGTCCTTAATTAGCTTCTCATCTTGACTGTTATTGGTGTACACAAAGGCTACTGACTTGTGGACATTGATTTTATATCCTGAAACATTACTGTATTTTTTGATGACTTCTACGAGTCTTGTGGTTGAGTCTTTGGGGTTCTCTAAGTATAAGATCATGTCATCAGCAAAGAGGGAGAGTTTGACCTCCTCTGCTCCCATTTGGATTCCCTTTATTTCCTTGTCTTGCCTAATTGTATTGGCTAGAACTTCCAGCACTACGTTGAATAGTAAAGGTGACAGAGGAAAACCTTGTCTGGTTCCAGTTCTAAGAGGAAAAGCTTTCAGTTTTACTCCATTCAGTAAAATATTGGCTGTGGGTTTGTCATAGGTAGCTTCAATCAGTTTTAGAAATGTGC
This sequence comes from Nycticebus coucang, assembly GCF_027406575.1. Classification (NCBI taxonomy): domain Eukaryota; kingdom Metazoa; phylum Chordata; class Mammalia; order Primates; family Lorisidae; genus Nycticebus; species Nycticebus coucang. The sequence goes on along the minus strand of NC_069789.1, from coordinate 17,513,636 downwards.
CACCTATGCGTATACTCTTCAGTGTTCTAATTAGAAAAGGATGCTGGATTTTATCAAATGCTTTTTCTGCATCTATTGAGAGGATCATATGATCTTTATTTTTGCCTCTGTTAATATGGTGGATAACGTTTATAGACTTGCGTATGTTAAACCAGCCTTGCATCCCTGGGATGAAGCCTACTTGGTCATGATGAATGATTTTTTGATGATAAGCTGTAATCTATTGGCTAGGATTTTGTTGAGAACTTTCGCGTCTATGTTCATGAGTGAGATTGGTCTGAAATTCTCCTTTTTGTTTGGGTCTTTTCCTGGTTTTTGTATCAGGGTGATGTTTGCTTCATAGAATGTGTTGGGGAAGATTCCTTCTTCCTCAATTTTTTGGAATAATTTCTGCAGTACAGGAATAAGCTCTTCCTTGAAGGTTTGATAGAATTCTGGAGTGAAGCCATCTGGACCAGGGCATTTTTTGGTTGGAAGCTTTTTTATTGTTTCTTTGATCTCCGTGCTTGAAATTGGTCTGTTCAGGAGCTCTATTTCTTCCTGGCTGAGTCTAGGGAGAGGGTGTGATTCCAAATATTGATCCATTTCTTTCACATTGTCAAATTTCTGGGCATAGAGTTTCTGGTAGTATTCAGAGATGATCTCTTGTATCTCTGTGGGATCAGTCGTTATTTCCCCTTTATCATTTCTGATTGAAGTTACTAGAGATTTTACTTTTGTATTCCTCGTTAGTCTGGCCAATGGTTTATCTATTTTATTTATTTTTTCAAAAAACCAACTCCTTGTTTCATTAATTTTCTGAATGATTCTTTTGTTTTCAATTTCATTGATCTCTGATTTGATTTTGGATATTTCTTTTCTTCTACTGAGTTTAGGCTTAGATTGTTCTTCTTTTTCCAATTCCATAATATCTCTTGTGAGATTGTCGATGTGCTCTCTTTCTGTTTTTCGAATGTAGGCATCTAAAGCGATGAATTTTCCTCTCAAAACTGCTTTTGCAGTATCCCACAGGTTTTGGTAGCTTGTGTCTTCATTGTTGTTATGCTCAAGGAAGTTGATGATTTCCTGTTTTATTTCTTCCTTCACCCATCTGTTATTCAACAGAAGATTGTTTAGTTTCCATGCCTTTAGGTGGAGTTGAGCATTTTTGTTAGAGTTGAGTTCCACCTTTAGTGCCTTATGGTCTGAGAAGATACAAGGTAAAATTTCAATTCTTTTGATTCTGTTGATAATTGTTTTGTGTCCCAGGATATGATCAATTTTGGAGAATGTTCCATGGGGTGATGAGAAGAATGTATATTCTTTATCTTTGGGGTGGAGTGTTCTATATGCGTCTATCAAGCACAGTTGTTCTAGGGTCTCATTTAAGTCTCTTATATCCTTGTTTAATTTCTGTTTAGAGGATCTGTCCAGCTCTGTAAGAGGAGTGTTAAGGTCCCCTGTTATTATGGTATTATCAGATATCATATTGCTCAGACTGAGTAAGGTCTGTTTCAAGAATCTGGGAGCATTTAAATTGGGTGCATAGATACTTAGAATTGAAATGTCTTCTTGTTGTATTTTTCCCTTGACCAATATAAAGTGACCATCTTTGTCTTTTTTGACTTTAGTTGCTTTAAATCCACATGTATCTGAAAATAAGATTGCAACTCTTCTTCTCTTCTGAATTCCATTTGCCTGAAAAATTGTCTTCCAACCCTCGACTCGGAGCTTTAATTTGTCTTTTGAAGCCAGGTGTGTTTCTTGCAGACAGCAAATGGATGGCTTGTGTTTTTTAATCCAGTCAACCAGTCTATGTCTCTTCAGTGGGGAATTCAAGCCATTAACATTTATTGAGATAATTGATAAGTGTGGTAGTATTCTATTCGTCTAATTTGGTGAGAGTCCATTGCTTAGTTTTATCTTTTGCATCAGTGTGGAGGTTAGGTTCTGTCCTTTAATTTCTGAGTTCTTACTTTGCTGCTGATCCATTGTGGTGGTCAGTGTGCAGAACAGGTTGAAGTATTTCCTGTAGAGCTGGTCTTGTTGTGGCAAATTTCCTCAATGTTTGTATATCAGTAAATGATTTGATTTCTCCGTCAATTTTGAAGCTTAGCTTAGCAGGGTACAGAATTCTGGGCTGGAAATTGTTCTGTTTAAGTAGATTAAAGGTAGATGACCATTGTCTTCTTGCTTGGAAAGTTTCATTAGAGAAGTCTGCGGTCACTCTGATGGATTTGCCCCTGTAGGTCAACTGGCGCTTACTCCTGGCAGCTTGCAGAATCTTTTCTTTTGTCTTGACTTTGGACAGGTTCATCACAATGTGTCTTGGAGAAGCTCGGTTAGAGTTGAGGCGACCTGGGGTCCGATAGCCCTCTGAAAGCAGTGTGTCAGAATCTTTGGTGATATTTGGGAAATTTTCTTTTATAATATTCTCTAGTATGGCTTCCATTCCTCTGGGGCATTCTTCTTCCCCTTCTGGAATTCCTATAACTTGTATGTTGGAACGCTTCATAAAGTCCCATAATTCTGACAGTGAACGTTCTGCTTTCTCTCTCTTCTTTTCTGCCTCTTTTACTATCTGAGTTATCTCAAAAACTTTGTCTTCTACCTCTGAAATTCTTTCTTTTGCATGGTCTATCCTGTTGCTGATACTTTCCATTGCATCTTTAAGTTCCCTGATTGACTGTTTCATTTCCTTCAGCTCTGCTATATCCTTTTTATATTCTTCATATCGTTCATCTCTGATTTGGTTCTGTTTTTGGATTTCCTTTTGGTTATTTTCCACTTTATTAGCAGTTTCCTTCATTGTTTCCATCATTTCTTTCATTGTTTTCAACATGTGTATTCTAATTTCCCTTTCTGTCATTCCTAACATTTCTGTATAGGTGGAATCCTCTGCAGTAGCTACCTCATGGTCCCTTGGCGGGGTTGTTCTGGACTGGTTCTTCATGTTGCCTGGAGTTTTCTGCTGATTCTTCCTATGAGTGATTTCTTTTATCTGTTTCCTTGCCCTACTTTTCCTTTCACTTCCTCTTGCTCTTTAAGTTCTCGTGCCTGTGGACTAAGGGTTACAGGACCAGAAGGGTGAGAATGATTAAGAGCAAAAAAGGGATGAAAGAAAGGAGGACCAAGTGATAAGGAAAAAAAAAGAAAAATAGAGAAAGGAGAGGGGGTGGGTAAAGGGAATATTGACCAAAAGAAGAGAGGCACAGAAAGAGGGAGACAGAGCAATATAGGTGTACAGTAGGGTACTTTGATACAACCTTAAAAAAAAAACCACCTTCTCAGAGTGCCCAGTTGGGTGGTTCCCTTGAGGTCAGCAGCTCTTTGCTAACCTGATCAGACACAGTACCCCACCTCCACCAAGTAGAGAGGAAAGTCAAAAATGCTACAAATCAAACCAAAACAAGCAAACAGATAACTTTACGGGATAAAATTTCTGGAAAAACCAAATAATAGCGGTAGAAACACTAACAAAAATGAAGTTCTAATTATTGAAATAGGCAGCAATGGGAAATTATAATTAAACTAGAAAAATTGAGAAAGAAAAAGGATCTGTACGGAAAAGGTTGAACTTAAGAAACAAAACAACAATCAACAACATCAAAATAAACAAAAAAACCAACCAAACCAAAAAAAAAAAAAAAAAAAAAGAAAGAAAAAAACACAACCAAAAACAAAGCAGTATGTATATGTTATTGAATATTGTCTGGGCAACACGTGGTCTTCTGGGGTATGAGATGTTAGTCACAGTTCTGATACGACTGGAGGCTGCTAGTTTCTCAAACTCCAGCAGGTAGACACCCTAAATCTCTCTTCAGCCCACTTAAAAGGCACTTTTAACTTGTTCACTTACTGAGCAGAAGCTTTGTCAGGGAAGTGATTGTCGCTGGAATCACTGCTGAAGTGGCTATCCACCTACCCTGTGTCTCCCTCTGCCCCCGAGGGTTAGGGCTGCAAGGCGGCTCAGACCCCGCCCTTAGGCTACTTGGTCGCTGGGTTACCAGCTCCCACCCGATTCCAGCTCTGCGACCCTGAGGGCGGAGCTTGCCGGGGCAGATCGCTCACAATGTCTGCCTGTGACCCAGAGCCATACACTATTAGCTCCGTCTGGCTCAGCGGCTCAGACTGGGGCCCTAGACAAAGGCCAAAGTTCTCCGCACTCCCGCTCAGGGTCTCCCCAAGGCAGTTCAGCTGAGTGCAAAGTCCAAAGACACCAAAACAGTTCACAGGTAAGGCCTTTCTGGTTTGCAGTCTTGCTGCTACTGAACTTACAGTTGCGGGAGGGTTTAGACGGATTGAACACATGCGACCACTTGCCGGTTTTCCACTGTTTTAGTCCTCCTCTTGGGGTCCAGAAGTCTCTCGCTGACTCTCTGTATCCTCTCAGGGGTGATGGTAGGCAGATCCCACCAGCCAGAGATGCCTGGAGTCCTATATCCCCAGACTCACGGTGCCCAGATGCAAGGAAGCTGTTACTCGGCTGCCATCTTGCTCCGCCTCTTATAAAACTTTTCTAAAGCAATTTTATCATAATGCAGGATATGTAACTAACATGAGAATATCCCTCGTGTTTTCTATAAATCCACAGCTGAGGAATATGAGAACCACTTTCAGACACTGGTAACAGGCCACATAGATCTGTGATTTCTAAGAAAAGGAGAAAAACTGAGATCAACCCCACTAGCATTCTAACTTTCTTTTGGGAAGCATTTTTTGGTTGGTGGTAAATGGGGAGGGGGGGTCCAAACAGGGCAAAATGATTTCTCTGAGCTGAGAAGGCAGACATTGGAGTTTGGGGTATTGAAGTGACTGACATTTGTAGAGTGGAGTACAAGAGAGAAGAGATTTACAGAAAGACACTTCATAAGGCACTCCTTTATGAGACAAATCTTGAAGGTTTTCTAAATTTTCATGCACAGAGCAAGAAACCACTGCTTCTAGCAAATAATAACCACTTTAGATAGAACAACCACTGGGGAAAGAATATCCATCCATCTGGAGGCTGTGAAATAAACAATTGCCAGATTTCACAGAGGCAGGGAAACACTCAGGACCTTCACTGAGTAGACACCTCACTGAGTATAGGCCTGAGTATTCAGTAGAGACCCCAGCAAGTCCATGCCATTGGAGTAGGCTAATAATTAGAGAAAAAGCTATTTTAGACCCATCCTAACAAGACTTTTTTTCCTTAATGATATTTGATTCAAATACAGTGATGTCTATGCTCCTAACCTAATAAGACTTTAAAAACACTCCTTAATCAGATGAAGCTTATCTAAAGAGTACATTAATATCCTGCCAGAACAAATGTTGACACACTATGGAGAAAAACAAAAACAACAGAGCTTCTACACTGCACAGCATAATATAAAAAACCACTAGGTACGTGAATTAACAGGTAATTGTGAAAAGCAACCAGAAGAAAAAAATCTGACAATAGAAAATTATCCTGAAATGACCCAGATGATTGAATTAAAAGACAGGTACTGTAAAACTACTATTACAAATATGATAAAGGATTTCAAATAGTTAGAGTACAAATAAGGATTCAGTAGAGAAATAAGATCTATAATAATTGAAATTTTGGTACTGAATAATACCATATTTAAAATAATTTACTTCATGGGCTTACTAGCAGATTAAACACAGCAAGAAAAAAGGAACAGTTAATTTGAATTCAGGGCTAGAAAAATCTATCTAAACCAAAGCTGAGAGTTTTGTGGGTTTTTTAATGACAGAAAAACAATGGAGAGGGCTTCATTAAAACAAAAGAGAACAGAAGTTAGATAAAAATACATGTAATTGAAGTACTAGAAAAAAAAGAGATAGACATGAGAGAGAGAAAAAAATAATGATCACTTATTTTCTAACTTTGATGAACATTAAAAAATAAAAACAACAACATCAAATCACATTTCTGAAACCAGTTGTGAAAATTAAAGCAAATATCACCCTGATGCCAAAATCAGGAAAGGACATAAGAAAAAAAGAAAGCTACAGAAGCACATCATTAATAATATTTACAATTGTTAATAAATATTTAGAAAGCACAAATCAGCTACATATCAAAAAATAACTCATCACAACTAGGTGGGCTTCCTCCCAGGGATGAAGGCTGGTTCAACATACGCAAATCTATAAATGGAATTAACCACATAAACAGAAGTAAAGATAAAAATCATACAATCCTCTTAAGAGATGCAGAAAAAGGCATTTGACAAAATCCATGATCCTTTTTTGAGAAGAACACTTAAGAAAATTGGCATAGATGGGACATTCCTTAAACTGATAAAAGTCATCCAAGACAAATCTATAGCCAATATCATATTGATCTAAGAAAAACTGAAAGCATTCCCTCTTAGAATTGGAAACAGACAAGGACGTCCATTATTGCCGTTACTATTCAACATAGTGCTAAAAGTTCTAGCCAATGCAATCAGACGAGAGATAGATATCAAGGGTATCTAAATGGGGATAGAGGATGTCAAACTTTCACTTTATGCTGATGATATGATCTTATACCTAGAGAAACACCAAGGATTCAACTGTGAGACTCCTGGAATTGATAAAGAGATGCAGTAATGTCTCAAGAGACAAAATCAATGTACAGAAATTAGCAGTCTTCATATATACCAACAACAGTCAAGCTAAGAATCAAATCAAAGACATAATACTCTTCATACTAGAATCAAATAAAGTGAAATACCTCAGAATATATTTAACAAAGAATGTGAAGGGTCTCTACAGAGACAACTATGAAACATTGAGAAAAGAAATTGCAGAGGATGTCAACAAATGGAAGAACATATCATTCTTGTGGCTTGGAAGATTCAACATTGTTAAAATGTCTATATAACCCAAAGCTATCTGCAGGTTTAATACAATACCCACTAAAATACCAATGTCGTGTTTTTAAAGATCTTGAAAAAATAGTTCTAAGTTTTGTATGGAACCAGACAAAAACCTGAATAGCCAACACAATTCTATGAAATGATAACAAATCTGGAGGCATCATTTTACCAGACTCCAGGCTGCACTACAGGCCTATAGTGATCAAAACAGCAAGGTATAGGAATAAAAATAGAGACATAGATCTACGGAACAGAACAGAGAATCTAGAGATGAAACTAGCTTTATATGGTCTTCTGATCTTTGACAACGCATACACTAGAGAAAAGAATCGCTATTCAATAAATGGTGCTGGGAGAACTGGTTAGCCACATGTAAAAGATTAACACTGAAGCCAGGCACAGTGGCTCATGCCTATAATCCTAGCACCCTAGAAGGCCAAGGCGGGTGGATTGGTTGAGCTCATGAGTTCAAGAGACCAGCCTGAGCAAGAGCTAGATCCCATCCCTACAAATAGCCAGTTGTTGTGGTGGCACTTGTAGTCCCAGCTACTGAGGAGGCTGAGACAAGAGAATCACTTGAGCCCAAGAATTTGAGGTTGCTGTGAGGTGGGACACCCTGGCACTCTGCAAAGGGCATCAAAGTGTCCCCCCAAATTAGATTAAAACTGAACCATACTTCTCATCACTTACAGAAATTAACCGACAATGGATAAAATAATTAACTCTAAGACATGAAACTATAAAAACCATAGAAGAAAAACTCTTAATCTTACAGTCCTAGGGAAAGAATTTATGATGAAGATCCTACTGGCAATTGTAGCAACAATAGAAATAAATATATGGGACCTGAGCAAGTGAAAAAGCTTCTGCACAGCTAAGGATACAATCAACAAAGCAAAGAGGCAATATTCAGAATGAGAGAAGATATTGGTATGCTACGAATCTGAGAAAGGGCTAATAACCAGAATCTACAGAGAACTCAAGCAAATCAACAAGAAAAAAATCAAACAACCCCATTAAAAACTGAGCAAGAAACAGAATCTTTTCTCATGAGAACAGGCAAATGGCTAACAAACACGTGAAAAAATGCTCATCATCCCTAATCATTAGAGAAATGCAAATCAAAACCACTTTGAGATATTCCTCAACCCCTGCGAGAATGGCCCACACCACAAAGTCCCAAAGCAGTAAATGCTGGTGTGGGTGCAGAGAGAAGGGAACACCCATGCACTGTTTGGACTGCAAAGTAGTACAGCCTCTGTGGAAAGAAGTATGGAGATTAACTAAAAGTAGAGCTACCATTTCATCCTGCAATCCCATTACCAGGTCTCTATCTAAAAGAAAAAAATCATTTTGCCATAAAGAAATTTGTGTGTGCATATTTATTGCAGCACAATTCACAATCACAAAGATGTGGAAACAACCCAGTGCTCTTCAACATATGAATAAACTGTTCAGCCATAAAAAGACAGAGATTTTACATCTTTTGTAACAACCTGAATGGATTTGAAGAACATTCTCCTAAGCAAAGTACTAAAAGAATGAAAGAACAAGCATCACACGTACTTAGTACTTATTTAGAGCCAGTAGATTAACAACTACATGCTCACGTGTGAGGAAAAACTCAAATTCGAGGTGGGGAAGGTACATTGCACAGCGTATCGCACTCTTCCTGGATAAAGGGCACAACTACAACCTGGACTTTAATCTTACAGAAGTAAACTATGTAACATAATAATTGTATGTACCACCAAATTAATCAGTAATTTTACAAAAAGAAGATTAAGTGTTAAAAGCAACCAGAGGGAAATATATATATTACACTCATTTGAGACACACTAAGAATGATTGCTAACTTACCGGAAATGGGACAAGTCATAGAACAGTGCAATGAGATTGACATTGCTGTAAGAAAAAGAAAACTTTCAAACCAGAAATTTAGCAAAAATATTCTTCAAATATGAAGGTAACCCAGATCAAGGTGTAGTAAATGCACTTCTTACTCTTCCCACTAAGTTCTGGTAAAAACAAAACACAACAACAACAAAAAAACACCCCCACATCCCCACCAACAAAAACAACAAGAACTCTCAATATCATATATAAAACAGATATAAGAAGATGGTAAAGGGTGGAGAGAAGAAAACAGATTAACTGGAGACGGCAAGCACCAAGTCATGAGCCAATGATAAGTCCTTGGTTTTGTTGGTTTTGCCTTATGTATCCTAGACTGAGTGCTGGAGAAGTACATAATGTGAAAACATGAAACAAGAAAAAAGAAAAGAAGCCCCGAGGAACGGGGAAATTTAGCAAGACAGAAGGGCCTACTCCAGACTCCAACCGGACAGCCAGTAATTTCATTCCTACTTGGTGGTAAACAAACAGTCCCACATATCGCTCAGCAGAGAACAGCTGTAGATTCAGCAATAGAGAAGTGTCCAGTCACAAGGCCCAGGCAGGGGTCCTCAAACTTTCTAAATAGGGGTCCAATTCACTGTCCCTCAGACCATTGGAGGGCCGGACTATAGTTCAAAAAAAAAAAAAAACAACTATGAACAAATTCCTATGCACACTGCACATATCTTATTTTGAAGTAAAAAAACAAAACGGGAACAAATACAATCACACCACCTCATGTGGCCCGCGGGCCGTAGTTTGAGGACCCCTGGCTAGAGAAATGTCAGCAGAGGTCAAGTGCTGTTGACCTCAAGGAAAGTTCAGAGGCCAGAACTTTCCCCAACACCCAGAACAGTTACTAAACAAACACGAGTAGCTATCTGAGTTTAAGAAACACCACCTTGGGGTGGCTCCTATGGCTCAACAGAGTAGGGCTCCAGCCCTATATGCTGGAGGTGGCGAGTTCAAACCCAGGCCCGAGCAAAAACTGCAACAAACAAACAAACAAACAAACACTACCTCTAGCGACTGTAGGAGACTTTTTTTTTTAGGAAACATGGAGCATACATCAAGAAAGACCATATGTTGGGCCATAATAAAATGTTTGCACAAGCCTAAAGAGATTGAGATTAATGTTCTTCAGCCAATGAAATTAAATGAGAAATTAAATTTATAGTTAAAAAATATTCCCACAAAGAAAATACTAGGTCTTAATAATGAATTCTCCTGATCATTAAGAAAAGGGATAATAATACCAAATAATTTCCTTAAATAAATCTATCAATTCACTTTTGGTAAAATGCAAGCAGGCTATTATTCAGAAATTGATAAGCTACTTCACAAACTTATATGAGCAAGAAATCAGCCTAGAATAGACCAAACACTCTTGGAAAGGAAGAATAAAGTGGTAATACTTACACTACCTATCTTATAGAGATGTAAATTCATGGCAATCAGTTAAGTGTGTTATTGACATAAAAATGGACAAATGGAGAAACGGAAAAAATCCTGAAATAGACCACACTTACACAGTCACTTGATTTTACAGCAAGACACTAAAACTATTTAATTGGGAAAGAATTTCACCAAATGATTCTGGAACAACTGGTCATGTCTGTGAGATACACAAAAACAACTCACTCTTCACTTTATACAGAAGTGAATTTGAAATGGATTGTTGATGTAGATGTAAAAACTAAAATGATAAGGCTTTAGAAGGATGTACAACCAGAATTTCACGATAGGTTGATAAGCAAAAATTTCTTAGATAGAATCCAGAAATAACCAACCATAAAAGAAAGAAGTGATAAAAATGAACATTATTAAATTAAATAATTTGGTCATGAAAAACAGTATTAAAAATTTATAGGCAAGCCGCAGATAAGGAGATCATCATTACAATACATGTGTCTGACAAAAAACTTGTATCCAGAATGTATTAACAACTGCTCAGAGTCAGTAATAAAAAGACAAAGAACCTAATTTAAAAAATTGCCAAACATATTAAAAAGGCACTTCATCAAAAAAGTGTGTGTATATATATATATATATATACACACACACCCCAAATGGCTAGAGGATACATGAAAAAGTGCTTAACATCATTTTTCAACCACAAAATACAAGTTAAAACCACAATGAGATATGACTACATATCCATTAGATTGGCTATTACATGTTGGTCAAGATATTGAACAACCAGAATTTTCATACTTTACTGATGGGAAAATAAAACATTATGAACACCTTGGAAATTGGAAATTTCTCCTAAAGTTAAATGCACGTTTACCCTATGATTTAGAAATTCCACTCTCGGTACTGCCTACAAGAAATGGAAACATATGCTCATGTGTTCACAAAAAGACTTGTATAATTAGTGTTCCTGGAAACTTTTTATTCAAAATTGCCCTAAGCTAGTAGCAACCCAAATTTCTATTGACAAAAGAATGAATGAATAATTTGTGATATATTTCTATAATGTAAAACTGATTGGGATTAAATAGAAACAACCCACTGATAGTGGTTAAATAGAACAAACCACAGCAGTTAAGTATTATGAAGTCACCGTGACACTGAACTAGCAAATACCAAACCATTGTTCCCAGAGGACATGAAAGGTCAGATTGCTGCAAGCTCTGCTCACAACATTTTGACAACTGATCAAAATATAACCGTATTTTATGTGCATTTCTGTTTTAAAGCAGCATATTTAATATACAGATATTTATGTGCTATTACATCTATTATATTTATACATTTAATATATATTGTTAATTCATTACCGTTGAACTCACAGCCAAGGAACACAGAGCTTCAACACAGCACTTAGGGGTCACTTTAAACAGCAGAATCTCCAACATGAAAGCAAACATATGAAAAGACGGCACCATAAATAGGCTGCAAAAAGGCCCTTTTTTTTTTATTTCTCTCTAGATTCCCTATTCTATTCCAAAGATCTGTCTCTATTTTTGTGCCAGTATCATGCTGTTTTGATCACTAAACCTTGCAATATAACCTGAAATCTAACTACAAAAAAAAAAAGGCCCTTGTTTACAGCGTGAGCTAAAACAAGCAGGCCAAGCTCTGACTTCTGAATGTGAGCGTCAGACAACTCACATGTTTTTGCCACTCTGTGCTCATTTGTGAATGAAATAAAAGCACCACCGCACAGTGTCACACTACAGGGAGCTTACAAATAAATCTTAGGCAAATTTGCAAATATGGAGTTCATTTAAAACGAAGATTGACCTACATGATTTTATATACATGTATCATAGTCTAGGGCAGCAAAGCTAATTCATGCTGAAATAAGCAGAGCAGAACATTGGGGTGGTGCCTGTGGCTCTAAGGAGTAGGGCACCAGCCCCATATACCAGAGGTGGTGGGTTCAAACCTGGTCCTGGCCAAAAACTGCAAAAAGAAAAAAAAAAAGCAGAACAGCATTTGCTTCTGGTGGGGTGAGAGCAAAGATTGGCTGTCAGGTGGCAAAGGAATCTTTTTGAGACCCTGGAAATGTTCTGTCTTGATGGGGTGTGGAATACAGGGGAGTATGTGATTTATCAGAAATCACTGAGACTTACTTATGTCACTTTAGGTAAAATAAACATCAATGAAATAATCTACCAAAAAACAAAAAACAACAACAAAAAAAGGAAATTTAACATTCTCAACAAAAAGCAAACCACAACACAATGGTTTATCAAATTAAAAGGCAAAGTTTTTTGTTTTATTTTTTGTAGAGACAGAGTCTCACCTGATCGCCCTCGGTAGAGTGCTGTGGCGTCACACAGCTCACAGCAACCTCCAAATGCTTGGGCTTAGGCGATTCTCTTGCCTCAGCCTCCCAAGTAGCTGGGACTACAGGCGCCCGCCACAACGCCCGGCTATTTTTTTGTTGCAGTTTGGCCGGGGCTGGGTTTGAACCGGCCACCCTCGGCATATGGGGCCAGCGCCCTACCCACTGAGCCACAGGCGCCGCCCTAAAAGGCAAATTATAAATTAAGAACATTTGCAAACATTTAAGAGGGCTAAGTAATATCTTTAATTTGTGAATCAATATTAGAAATTAATAAAGACATGACTCAGCATCTGTAGCTCACATATACCGGAGCTGGTGGGTTCGAACCCAGCCCGGGCCTGCCAAACAACAATGATGACTAAAGTTTTTTAAAAAAGAAAACAACCAATCAGTAAAAGATACGAAAACTCAATTTACAACAGAAGAAATACAATGTCCCGTTGGCGAATGAATGTCTCAAAGTCACACAGCTAATTTGTTGAAGAACAAGGCCTGAAATTTAGAACTCTTGATTCCTCTTCTGTTATATCAAGAGAATGATGATTCATGTTGGCAAATGCTGAGAACATGTAGGGACCTGAGAAGGAAGACTCGGGGTTAACAGTAACAGTGCCCTCCAGACAGATGACATAGTTAGGTATCATCCATAAGATTCTCTTCTCAGGTTAGACTAATGCAATTTGAGTAATTTGGAATTTTATCAGAACAGTCAGTAGGAAAAATACTGAGACAATTCTGGAGAAAATCTGAACAAAAATTGCTAGAGGATAACAAATTACAAATACATTATAATGTAATTACACTTAAGGTGGTTGGTATTGCTGCAAAATATATACAGACAACTCATTGGATCGGAATACTTGTCTCTTTGGTATAGAATGTTTAATGGAAAGAAAGTGTTAATTAATAAATTATCCTGAAATAACAAGCAAGTAATTTGGGAAAAAATAAATTTATAGCAGTATTTTTCAATATTTATATCTCACAGCACATTTGAACCTATAGTTAAACTTCCATGGTACACTTAAATTATGTTGAATGAAACAGAGTGAAAAAGAAAAAAATATACTTACTGTGCTTTGGTGCTTTGAACTTCTCTCAAAAAAAATTTAATTAGTGATCTTTAAAAAATTTTATGGCACACCTAAGATCCTCTGGGCACACTGGTTGAAAATCACTGATTTAGAGTCTCTCTAGACCACACACTAGTATAAACTTTTAATATGGGTAGCGTCTGTGGCTCAAGGAATAGGGCGCCGGTCCCATATTCCGGAGGTGGCGGGTTCAAACCCAGCCCCAGCCAAAAACCACAAAAAAAAAAACTTTTGATATAAATATTTAAAAGTGAAGAAAACAGTTTCAAACAAATAAATGAATCTTACTGTATTTTAAGTACACTTCTTACACTTATGAGGATACCAGAGGCCCTAAACTCTCTTGCTCTCATCTTGCAAGTAATGATGAAAAATTAGAAAAGTATCTGGATAGGTAACTGGATACCTTTCTTTTCTATATACTGCCCATTATCCAAAACTTTTGCATTTTAATTTTTTTCTTTGGATTTTTGTCCTTTAGTCATCAGTTCATAAAATGTAACAGATTTTAAATACAAATAAAAATGCAACTCAAATTTATTTGGAATTTAGGATTTCGCTGAAGGAATTGCTGGAAACCATCCAAATGAGTTTAGAGGACTATCATTAGATATCTCTTCATATCATTCCCTATTTCTCTTTGCATTTACACAAAAATTCTGTCAAAGGCTGAAAATTCCATAGGCCTAGTATTATTCATTGTTTCCATTTCCCTGAAACATAAATTAATCATTTGATATGGAAAAAAATCACTAAGAAGACAGACTTTTCTGATGGAGGAAACAAATGATGAGTAAAGAAGGGGAGGAGAAGTCAGAAGACCAGAATCAAAGCCGGCTGCGTCAGACTCCAAGCCTCTATTGCATAATTTTTTAAATTTTATGTATATTGTGATATTTTGATATCTTGCAAAACCTTTCTTGTTGCAGAGAGAGTGACCTTCCCCGAGCCAGCTGATTCTCAGACATAACAAAGGGCCTGTCCTAGAGCACCGTGCCTTTGATATCCAAACCGACCTATACCACCCACACAAAGCCCTAATCATCTCAGGACCAGGTGCCAGGCACAGAGGGACCACCCCTAAAGCTTTATGCCATCTAGCCAATCCTAGCTGTCTTGCCTTTCCTCTGGTCCCCTTACCCTGGACCCAGTCTTCTGCCCCCGCCTACCTGGTGTCTTTCCCATCTGGCCCTGCCTGGGTTGCTTCCTGTCTCTGGAAACCATTTAGTGTCATAAACTTTGTTTTCTGGAACTTCTCCTATATCTTTTCTTATGGCCAACCATCTCATAAGAGAAAACTAAACGAAGCCCTTATTTGTCAACCTTTGTAAAAGATTCAACCTTGACCATTTTTCAAAGACTCTTTCTTGCTTCCTCCCCACTTGGGATTTAATAAATGCTTCCTGGCTATCTTGGCCCTGGACACTGGAAAAGGACCTCCCGCATTCAGTCTGCTTGGAGACTGTGCTCCCTGTGCTCATGCTGCTGGGTCACGGGAAGTTGGAGGAAGGACGGTTACTAGTGCCCTCTCCGTCCCTGCCCCCAGCCCATAGCCAGACTGCCTTGGGGATGTTGCTGCCTCCTGACCCCTACAACAACCATCCCAGCTGGAAGCCCCACCATCTGCAGGGTGGAGGATATCCCAATTTTCCAAGAGAAACTGGAAACCTATAGTTTGGGGGGAAACTCTCCAATATTTTAAAGATGGTAACCAATTAAATGGCTTAGATGCACTGTAGCTGTCAACTTGGTCAGGGGGTGAGTTGGCCAGAACACAGACCCCGGGGGCCCAGCAGTGCTTTCCAAGGTAAATTAGCAATTCTATGTTCTCTCATTTTGCTGAAGTCAACGCAGCTGAAGCCACAGCACGACTATCAACCTTCCAGTAACTCACCCTGTAGGATAGAGGAGCATAGGAGACAACTATTTGTGTTCAAGGTGCCAGGGAACACCAAAGTCATTATCTTAAAATGGGAATAATAAAGCCCTCGCTTTATAGACTTTATAAGGTTGTCATGAGGATCAAATGAATTAAGACACTAAATGTTGTCAATGTGGAAACTCATTGCACAGAAGTTGGGCAGTGCCAGGCGGAAGAACAGACAGGTGGCATGGGGAGAACCCATCTGCTTTCTCTGCCCCGCCATTGGCACTGTCGTAGGTCAGAGCCACTCTTGTTTTCTGATTCACAGTAACTGCTTGTGACAGTAAACACTGTCGGGCCTGTATCTGGGCAGGAAAATGAAAGTCCCCTTCCCTGTCATCTAGCTTTGGAAGAATGGCCAGCTGCACGGAAGTGGGTTGTACTATCCAGAAAGAACCAGAGAGCACCCACGCGTCAGCATCGTGCTTTGGGGGAGATGCACCTCGTCTAGCCTTCTCTTCTCACTGCGGAGGCTGAGCCTGCCAGAGTGGCCCTCCTGGGATGGAATGTGCAGGAACAGGCACTCGTGCTGGTCACAGAGGAGAGGGCCTCAGGTCACGGCTGAGTTCTCTGCTGCTGGGACAGATAAATGGGACGGAACCGACAAAACTCAGAACAGAGTTTCCAGGATCAAACGCACCCAGCACCGTTCTGTGCTGTTCTGCTGACGTCATTTATTCATGATAACGGGTGATGACATTGGGTCTGTCAGGGCTATTCTACAGATGTGAAGTGAGGCTGGTGTGAGCACGTGTGTGTGAATGTATATGAAATGTGAACAGGGCATATAAAAGCTGTGCAAATTGCAAGGCTACTTCATGTGTTTTATAAAGCTTTAAAAATTTCAAAGCCCTTTCTTATGTGCTCCTTCATAAATTATGTGTTTTGATGAATGTCATTATTCTGTGGAGCTGGACTAGGGGAAGTACCAGGTGTCTGAGGCCTCCGATCAGGAGCCCGAGCTGGGAGGGAGCCTGAGCTGCTGTCTCTGGAGAAGGCCATCTGCACCGCAGAGGACTCTCTCCTCTGTGAGCTGCTCCCACCAGCGGACCGAGCTCTGTTCCTTCTCCTGAGCAGCGCTGCTGAGGATGGAACAGCATGTCAGAGCCTCTCAGGAAGAGGAGCAGAAGAAGCTGCAGGAAGCCACCACTTTGCCAGAGTAGGGCAGGCAGGAGGGCCCAGGATGCCTCCTGCACCGACTGACATGATTGGCACCTGTTGGAAATGTTGTTTCATACAAACCAGGCCAGCAGAAGCCACCTTACACCCCCTCTTCACCTGAGCACCTTCCACAAACATGAGCACACACACACACATAGTGCACACACATACACACCCAGGCCCAGTGCCCTCCCAAAGCCTCACCAGGCGTGGACAGCTGGCTGGCACTCAGGAGGGAGAGTCAGAACAGAACAGAGCAGATGCTGGCCCCAGGAAAGTGCCGAAGCACAGAAGGCCATGCCAAGCTGCAGGGGGAGAAGAAAAGAGCTCCAGAAACTGCAGCCACAGCCACCATGGTAGCCGAATCTGGGTTATGTACCAGCATTCAGCAAGAGACTACAGGGGCTTACTAGCATCATTAGCAGGGCTATCACTTCCAGTTTGGCTGGGGGAGTGTGTAAAGGGAAAAGAGCTGGATCCACTTGACCAAGGACAATGAACAATCCCAGTGGGGAAAGAGCCCCAGGTTCTTGCTCTGAGCACTGTCCATTAGCTTGGTTTCAATGGCTGGGAGGTCCAGCCTGCACAGTGGCCGCACACATGCCTCCCAGGACACTCACGGTGACCCCAGCTTGCAGGACCTTCCTTTCTGTCAATAATGGATCACATACCTCTGAAGGGAGGTCTCTAGGCAAGGGCCTTATCCATGACCCCAACCTCCTAAACATTTAAACATTTTTGTGAAAATAGATCATGTCCCATTTATTTATTTTTGGTGTTGTTGGAATTGCCAAGGGGGTCTTCTTCATAAAATCTTGTCCCAGGCAAATTTGGCCAAGCATTTTCCCCACACTCTTTTCTAGAATTTTTGTTGTTTCATATCTTGGGATATGAACAAGCTAAAAAGCTTCTGCATAGCTAAGGGTGCCACAAATAAAGCGAACAGACAGCTTTCAGAATGGGAGAAGATATTTGCATGCTACAAATATGACAAAGGGCTGATAACCAGACTCTACAGAGTACTCAAATTAATCAACAAGAAAAGAGCAAACAACCCCATTTATAAGTGGGCAAGAGACTTGAACACAAACTTCTCTGACGATGACAGATGAATGGCCAACAAACACATGAAAAAATGCTCGTCATCCCTAATCATCAGAGAAATGCAAACCAAACCACTCTGAGATCTCACCCAACTGCAGTGAGATTTGCCCATATCACAAAGTCCCAAATCTGCAGGCACTGGCTTAGATGTGGAGAGAAGGGAACACTTTTGCGTGATGGTGGGATTGCAAACTAATACAACTTTTATGGAAAGAAGTATGGGGAATTCTCAAAGGACTAAAAGTCGACCTTCCACTTGATCTTGCAATCCCATTACTAGGTCTCTACCTAGAAGAACAAAAAAATCATTTTGCTACAAGGACATTTGCACTGGAATGTTTACTGTTGTTCAATTCACAATTGCCAAGACGTGGAAGCAGCCCAAGTGCCCGTCAACCCATGAACGGATTAACAAACTGTGGTATATATTCCATGGAGCCATTCAGCCAGAAGGAAAGACTTTACATCTTTTTTGGTTTACCTGAATGGAATTGAGACACATTCTTCTTAGTAAAGTATCTTAAGAATGGGATAAAAGTATCCAATGTACTCAGTACTAATATGAAACCAATATATAAACAACTACATGCCCACAAGAAAGAAAAAACCCAAGTATAGTCTAGCGAGGGGCAGGGAGAGGAAGGAGAGAGACCGGTGGGACCTCACCTAACGTGCACTATGTGGACACTGTGCACCATGTGACCCCAGTGTGGCCCCTACAACCTGAACTTTACCTTGAAATGAAGACAATGTAACCTAAACATTTGAACAATCATATTAATCTGAAATTAAAAAAAAAGAAAGTAGAACCAAGCCGATCATCAAATTTGCACCTGCCAAAAGCTGGGGGAGATGGCTCTTTCCTAGGATAACAGAACTGTAGTCCAAAAAACCTTTAACAAACTGGAATGACGAACCCAAACTAACCTGATGAAATTTAAAAGAGGAATCAATGGCAAGTCCTAAACTCAAGTTAAGAAAGTCAGCAGCCCTGACACATGATAATAGCAATCTTTTTGAAAAAAGACCCAGCATGTTTAGTTGACTCCACTGTTTATAGAAAAACTTCTCATAAAGCTAAAACAACCAAAGGCACATTCACAGATATCTGTGGTCAGGTTGTCCCAGATAATCATTACTGAAGGGGACCTTCGAGGTCACCTGACACATTTGCTTCATTCCTGATGGAAAAGAAGTCCTTAGAAGTCAAAGAGAGGAGTAGACACAAGGGGCATCGCGAGGTTTCCATGGTGCGCACCTGCTTTCCTTCCTGGGCCGTCACTGCCCAGAGAACTGCCTTTGAGACGGATTTGGGATCCTCATCTGGGTTCAGCAGGAAAGAGGCTGTGGTAGGTGAGTGACTGTGCCGTGGTACAGAAAGAGGGCCCAGGGGCTGCTGCTACACATTCTGGGGGTGTCCAACTGTTCAGCCTCACACACACCCCTACCAGATGTCCCAACACCTGCACACAGGAGAGGCTGGGAGTGCTGAGGGCTAGATCCCTGACAGGTGCGAGTGAGTGGGAAGATAAACATCCCTAACATCCCGCCCCGGGAGGGGCATATTCTGAGCTGTGCTTTACGCTCTTCCCCTGATTCAAGGGCAGGTTGAGTCTCAGTCGCTTACGGCAGTCACCTGCTTAATACCCTTGACTGGGCTCCCTTCTCGCCTGTCTCTCCTCTAAAGGTGCTTCATGGAGTCGCCTCTTGAATAAAGCACTCACACTCAAATCTTTCAGGATCAGCATCTGGGGATACTCATGCACTGCAGCCATGTTATTTGCCACTCTGATGGAACAAGGGGAATTACAATCAACCCAGCACCCCTTGGGTGACACGGTCAAGTGTAGAGCCGCGCACGAGATCACCGACAACCTGAGGACAGAAGCCAGGACTGTGAGGGGCCATGCGTAGGAAAAACTCACATGAAAGCGCAGTGAGCCTGGGAAAATAGTGAGGAGGGCAGGGGGCAGATTTTCCCTCACATGGAGGCAGTTGAGCATTGACTTCCACTTCCCAATTCTGGGTACACAGCTCAGAAGTGCCATGTGTGAGATGTGTCATCTTGAATATATTTCAGTTTTTTCCTAGCTTCTGTAAACCTTCTCTCTAGCTGCAGTATAGGAATTGTAATAATGTCTACTCTTAGTGTAACTTTGTGAATTAAATGTGATACTGCCCAGGGTCATGGTAAGTACAAAATAAACACTAGCTATATATAAGAAAAAGCAGACCTCTTTTTTAGCTCTTGAAGGCATTGCTAGAGCCAGTGTTTTAATAACATTAAAGGCAGTCATATTCAGATTTACACTGATCAGATGTGATCATCATTTCCAAGTCAGACTAATAATGTGTGTTGTCTGGCAATGACATTGGCTTCCTTTGAAAAGCCAGGAGGAAGTGAGAATGGCCGTGGGTGGGTGTGAAGTCCAGGCTTCCCTCTCCCTTTTCCCACTGCCTTTTCCCAGTCTCTTCCCCCGGATTTCATCCTTACCTCCTCTCCTTTCATCCAAGGCCCTACATTGTTTAAAGTTTCCAGAGACTGCTGTGTTTTCTTACCTTATAAGCATATTCCCAGCAAATGCAGATCTCCAGAGGCTAACTTGATGCCATCTGGAAATAGGACTTTCATCTTCCCTGGGACTCCACTTCCAAGATGCATTTGCCCTGAGCCCTAAGGCCTGGAGCTGGGCAGCAGAGTTTCAGAGGAACATATGGTGGAGGGAAGCCACCCACGGGGATCCTGAAGAGGAGCTGAAGGCAGACTTCCTCTCTCCAACTGCTCAGTGCTGTGAACGAAAAGTTCATGGACAGCTTGTGCGGCAGACTTGGGTAAAACCAGTGCCAGGCAGCCACTCCTGCCAGGCAGCCACCCCAGAGTGGGACCCAGCCCCTCCAGATGGGGCAGCTCCGATGGGCACAAGTTGCCCTCCTTCCTTACCCTCAGCCCTGCCCCCTCCTCCAGGCAGTCTGCTCTCATCGCCTCCCCACACTGCACAATGCTGAGGGCCAGTTCATTATTAGGCTCTTACACAAACAACTGTTAGTTTATAAGAACATCTGAAACAGAAAAAAGGATCAGCTCTGGATGTGCCCCCCCCCCACCAAAATTAACAAAGTATTTTGACATACTGTTGTGTCAATTCAATCACGCATTTAAGTTATTATTCATAAAAATATCACTACATGGGCGGCACCTGTGGCTCAAAGGAGTAGGGCGCCAGCCCCATATGCTGGAGGTGGCGGGTTCAAACCTAGCCCTGACCAGAAACTGCAAAAAAAAAAAAAAAAATATATATATATATATATATCTCACTACATTTGGAAATAATTTGAAAGTTACAAATTCTAACTTCTTGAGAATTCCTGATACTGGATAAAACACAAACATAAAAGCATTACTTCCATTCTTTTATTCCTAAACTAATTTTATTCCTTTTAGTTAATAAGGCTTGCTTGATTGGCATTTTTTTAGTTACTGGGGATTCAATCTTGAATAATCTTTGTCCTATCAAGAAAGTCTTTCAAACATTAAAATAATATTAGTAATAATAATGATAATAATAGTAAGAAGAAGAAGATTCAACGTGAGATGCAATTGCTGAAAGGTACGTTTGTAGCGATGTGAGCGGAGCCTCTCACAGTTGGAGCGCCTAGGCCCATCCACCATGTACACTGTTAGGTCAGAGCTAAGGAGAAATCATAAAGTCTGAGGAAAAACCTCCTGATGTGCATCCAGGCCTAATTTTCATCAGAGGTTATTTAAAGAAGGGAGTGGAGATCACAGAGGAAGTACAGCAGGCCGTCGTTCCCTACACCCTAAGGATGCAGCTTAATTATTCTTGTATCTCCAGTACCCTGCACATCATAGAAGCTCAACAAATATTTGTTAAACTGGAAAACCTGAAATATAGGGCTGGCATCAGAGCTTACTTTTTATTTTAATCCGTAGGATTTTACTACTGAGTATGTTTAACTCACTAATTTACTCAAATTTCCTCGGTGGTGATTGTACACCCACAGTGAGCTGTTCCTCTTTCCCTTAGATTCATTGTTCATAATTTTACCCTTTTGAAACTTATTTTTAATTGCAAGATAAGCCAGGGATATTGCTAAAAAAAAAAAAAAAAAGGCAGGAAAAATTAGCAAAAAGAAGAAGGAATGGGCACAGTGGCTCACACCTGGAATCCTTGCATTTTGGAAGGTTGAGGCAGAAGGATTGCTGAGGCCAGGAGTTCAAGTCCAGCCTGAGCAAGAGCAAAGCCCTGTCTCTACACAAAACAGAAAAATTAGCCAGGTGCAGGGGCAGGCACCTGTAGTCCCAGCTACTTGGGAGGCTCAGGCAGAGGATCACTTGAGCTCAGAAGTTTGAGGTAGCAGGAGCTATGATGACACCATTTCACACCAGTTTAGATAACAGGGCATGACTCTGTGTTAAAAAATTAAAAAAAAAAAATGTTTTAAAGAAGAAAAGAGAAACTGTCTCTTTTTTTTTTCTGCCACCTAGTAATAATTAGTATAAACACTTTTGTTGACTCTACTTCTGTACCTTTTATGATGTGTAACTGGAAGAAAAAAAGTTCTTGATTCAGACTAAAGGGGACTTCAGATCTATGTCCCCTTACTGGGTGTCATCATCACGGTGCAGAGAGGAGTGGGGTATCATATCCCACTGAGAGTCAATCTGACCCTGGGCCATTTCAAAATCCAGCCAGATGTGACCTACACGGGCCATGAAGGTAGACGGCCTTGTTGTTAGAAAAGGCATCATGTTAGACGCATCATGTTAGATGCTGTTTTCTGTGGACGAGGAGTGATCAGGCAGAGTCTGAAAGGAGGAGGCGGGACAAGGCAGAATGGATAGTCCTCAAAATCCTGGGGATTATGTTGCTTTGAAGAAAATGCTTCTCATAAGGACTCTGTAATGCAAGCCTCCATGTTTAACCCCTGATGTCCATCAGAATGTCACAGGAACAATGATACAGGTAAGTGACCTTACTGGAGGACGGGACAGTGCTGAACTTGAAGTGACACACTTGCAGTATTTTGCTGGAGGTCCCACCACAGCTAGTTCCCTCCTATGGCGGGATCTTCACTGAATCATTCAGAATTGAATACTGGATTATTTACCTGGTGGTAGAAGGAAATAGGGTGGGTCCTAATCCTGTGAAAAGGTGGTGAGATTTTTCTCAAAATAAAGACATAATTTGTATTCTTTAAGATAGAGGTAAGTGGTTCTCTTTCTAAGGAGAGGAAACAGGGTAGATTTCAATACAGGGGACAACACTATGAAGGCACCTATGGCAATTACAACTTCTTGTTTTTCTTTGCTCTTGGGCTCTAGGAATAGTCACACAGCACCCAGAAAAATTTTAAACTATAATATGATCATTCCATTTTATTATCCCTAACCTTTGATCATGTATGCACAGGCTTACACAGACAGTCACAGGACATAATGAAAATGTGACCTCACACATCCCCACTTTGCTGAGTCCAGACCAGGGTAGTGGTCTGTGCAGAGCTGGTTTTTACCCTTGGAAATCCAGTGATGTTGGGTCTTTCTGTCCAAGAATGATTTTCCATCTATTTAATTCGGTCTTCTTGTCTTCCAGGAGTGTTTTCTTGTGTAGTTATTAGACATTTCTTATTAAAATCATATCTGTGTATTTTATGACTTTTCACTATTGTGGATAGGTCCTTGTTTGCTTTCATTCTATGTTATAAATGGTTATTTTTTCTGAGTATAAAAACTGTTAGATTTCTACTTATATGTTAAAATGTTGGCTAGTTCTTCAAATCCAGTGTGAAATAGTAATGACTTTAGTTCTCCTGACTTTACCAGAAATGCCTCCAGTGTTTCTCCACCCAAAAGGATGCTGGTTTAGGGGCTGAGACAGATATTGAAATACTTGTACTTTTTTATGATTGGAAAATGTCTGAATTCTTTTTTTTCAGGGTTTTTAATCATAAATGGGTGTCAATTTTTCCAAATACTTTTCCACATCTGTGGCAATGATCATATTTTTTCACCTCAGATCCGGTAATAAGTTGAATTACATCAATGGATTTACTGAAATTCAATCAGTCTTGCATTTCTGGAATAAGTTCCTTTTGGTCAAAATGTATGATGCATTTTTGGAACTATTCACCAGTCATATATTTTTCTGGAAACAAACATTAAGTGTTTTTCTATGTGGCTTTATCTGTAACACCAGAATAAATAAAAAGAAGGAATGAAATTATATGCACTGTATTTTTCTGTCTTTATGTGCTTGTCTTTTATAATTTTCTAGAGACTACTTCCAGTAGCTTTTGGATAGTTTCAACTAACCCATTCAGCAACCTAGTGTATAAATTATTAGATTTGGAGATTTGAGCACATTAATTAATCTGAGCAGTCACTATACTCTTCCCTGATTAAGTAGGAATCATAGACAATATAGTTGTTTTTTTGACATTGATTGGGTTGCTGATATCCAAGGGGTCTTTGGAAACTTCAGGATTTTTGGTCTCCAGAGTATTTGTCTTCTTTTTAATTAAGGTAAGTCCTTTCTTTTAATCCAGTCCTGAGTTTGGTCATGATGACCTGACATGTTTTTATGTCCTTTTATGTCTTTTGAGAAATGCATTTTACTTTTCTGTTTTGTTGTTCTCATGTTTGTCCTTTGGCTGCTTTGTTTCCTTCTCTTCCTGTTACTTTTCATGAGTTACTGCAATAGATTGTTTTCTTTCTCTGAGTGTTTGTGTCCCCTTTGCTGTGCTGCCCCCTGCTGCTATAGGACCTGTGTGCCTGCAGGGAGGCTTATCCAACCCGCCCTCCTGATGCTGGAGTTGGCTTTGGGTGAACAGAGGTGCCGGATGCCATGTCTGAACTGCAGCGTTAGGAGTCATTATTAAGTTTCATCATTTATACAGCCCTAAAAATGGAAAAAAAGCCTTTTTTTCCTAGTGATACTGCTGTAATGCAAAACATTTTTGAAGCTTCTCTTTTAGAATTGACAAATATAATTTATGTAAGGGAAGACCAGGATTCAAGGCTAACAGTGCAACCATGAACAAAGGCCCACGTGAAAATAGACAAAAAGTTGGGAAATGGTGAATAATCCAGAGCAATGAAAGGACGTAGTTCAAGATGAGTTCAGGGGTAGAGTTTTGATTATTGATGATCAGTGTTCTCTCCCACTTAGTGGGCACAATGTAAGGCTGTATGGCACACCTCCTGGGTGCGTGACACAACTATAAGAGGAACTCTACCTAGCACATGCAAACATTATAACCTGGTTGTTTGTACCCTCACATTACCTTGAAATTAAAAAAAGGAAGAAAAAATAAAACTAAAAATAAATAGCAAATAAGTGTTCTCTAATGAAATCTTTATTCTTTTGCGTTTTTTTTTTTTTTTTTTTGAGACAGAGTCTCTTTTAGTCACCCTTGGTAGAGTGCTGTGGCCTCTTAGCACAGCAACCTCAAACTCTTGGGTTCAAGTGATCCTCTTGCTTTAGCCTCCCAAGTAGCTGGGACTACAGGCACCCGCCAGACTGCCTGGCTATTTTTTAGAGATGGGGTCTCGCTCTGGCTCAGGCTGGTCTCAAACCTGCGAGCTCAGGCAATCTACCTGCCTCAGCCTCCCAAGTGCTAGGATTACAGGCATGGGTCAACATGCCTGGCAAAACCTTTATTCTTTAGGCAATGACTGGAAAAGCATTGAAAGTTTTTAGCCCAACCTGACCATTAGGGTGAGAAAGCTAACTTTGACCATGAATTTAAATCATCATAAATCAAAGATAGGGAAACCAAATTGAAACTTACAGCAATAGTTTAAGTGACAGAGGGGAGAGTCTGAACTGGACAGTAGTCAGAGAGAACTAGAGAGATGTAAAAACGCGGCGTGCTAAAGGCACTAGCACTTGCTTGTTGAATAGGATGAGGAAGGAGAAAAAGATAATTTTGAAGGTTCTGATCAGTGTTCCCAGAAAATGCCAAGAACTGAGGTAAAGAACTCTCAAATAGTAGGCAGATTTTCAGAAGGAAGAAACCATGAAGCTGGTTTTAGATTGGATTTGAGGTATCTTTGAGGTGGTGATGGAGGGTTCCATCAGAATTTAAAGCTCAGAAAAGAGGGCGCAACTGGGAAATGATTTGAGAGTACTGAGCCATACGTGCCTGTCAATTTGGGGTCCAATCCAGTACCTAACATGAGGTGAGTAACCAATAAATATTGCCAATGCACATTATATCTTTGGGAATAATCACTGTAAAGATGACATAAAGCTTGCTGGGGCAAATGAAACTGCTCAGGGAGAAAAGAGACCTGAGGACAGGGCCCTTGGGTACCCACCTCTGAGCACAGGGCAGAGAGATGGTGCATGAGATGGTCATGGGCTGAGACTTGGGACTGCAGCTTCCGGAATCCTGGAGAGAACGGAGGTCCAACAAGGAGGAGGTGAGTTGCAACACTGCACACTCCCACAAAAGTGCAGACAAGAACGAGGGCGGGAACTGCTGCGGGACTTGGCAGATCATGTGTGAGAAGAATTTTAATGAAGTGGTGGGAACAGAAACCACACTGTGGGGCCTATGGAGCGAATGTGTGACGGGCGAGACTTGTGATGCAATAGTGCCTGGTGGTACTGAGTTTCCATAGTGAAATGTCACACATGTTCCATAGTCAAGTTTCACAGTTGTCTGGTGTTGATATGGACAACAAGGAATCTTTTTTTTCCTTCTGTCCGTGCATATAACCATTTTGTTATGAGCATGTGGAAAACACCCATTATGGCAGTTCCATTTGGCTTCCAGTCATGTTTCAAAACCAAATCGTAAATTTTACCCCAACAATGTTATTTGGCTGACATGAGGGAATCACATGTCTGCCCTAGGCAATGTCTGGGGGAAGAAAAGTTTTCATTCTGAGTGCCTTTGTCAATGTCTTTCCTAATTTGGGAAGTCTTTCAGTAGTTCAAGAAAATCCTTTCCTTCCTCTATAGAGGGGAGAGGGGATCTCTTTAGGAAGAAAAATATCAAGGAAGAATGAGTCATATTTTCTTGATAGCATATCAAAGTGAAAAACAGGGTGTAAGCATGTTGGGAGTGATTATAGCAATCTTCTCAGGGGCTGTGATTTCAGATTTCCCATGACTATCACAAATGAATGGATGGTTCAACAAGGAAGAGATTTAACAAGAGAGAGAGAAAGGGGATTAGGGATGGGTGGGGTGGAGAGAACACGTAAAGAATTTATTGTTGGCCCTATCCTCTCTCAACTGAGCCAGTTTCCAATTCCCCATGTGACTACTCTAGTATCTTTCCCAATGATTCTTCCTTTAGATCAGTCCTTCCACTGGCTTGTGCCCTGTGTTTAGAATTCTGCTGTGGACACCCTGTTTAGGACGCTGAGGACACAGGCCAGGACTGATGCCTTCCCACTGCCTTGCCCTGGGGCTTACTGGTGGCTAGTGAGATGGAAACATAAAGGGTACACCAGAACACAGAAAAAGCACATTCAGCCTGACACTGTAGACTAGAATCTCCCTTGCAGTGTCTTCATTATCTTGAAGGACTCAGATCTTCCCAGGCACAAAATATCCAGAAGCCTTTACAGGTCCCATCTATGAGAGGGAAGCAACTCCCTGGAAATTGCCAGTTCCTCTTTACCCTTTCTGCACTTGCTTAAATGTCAGTCTACAAAGACAGCCCTGGCATGCCTCTTCTGTGTCTCCCAACTTCCCTCACAGGAAACATAATACAGCAGAGGTAGTTTCCTGTGTGTTGTATGGTACCCGCTGGTGCACAGAAACCTATTTAATTTTGTTCTCCTTACAAGTAGCAACATGTCATTGGCCTCCTTCCAGCCTCAGTTTCTCATTATCTCCCTCATCCTCATTTTTTAAACCTCTTTTTCCTACCTCAACAGGTGTCTTTGCCCAAGGCAAGTACTGTCAACTTCCCTCCAGCTCTTCCCTACCTGTTCCCCGGCCCGGTGTTTTTAACTTATGCTACTTGTAAAGAAGAGAACTCTCTGGGCCAATACAAAGCGTCAGCATCAATCCAGGCAAAGAAAGAACATGGCATGGGGTTTGTATTTACCGAGGAAAGCAGAGCTAAGCCAGCGTCCCCGATGTTCCAAATTTTGTGGTTGCTGCAGACATTACTGTGCTGCTGGGATCCACCCTCCCCATGCAGAAACACTTGTGTCAGCCTTGCTTGTCAGGGTTAGCAGATGAACAGGGTGCTTTAGAATCTTGATGTGCTCACCCTGAAGCTCTCTTGTCATCAGAAATCATCACTTTCCCCCCTTTCCTCTGCGGAGGAAATGCAAATATATGAGGTAAGAAACATTCATCTAAATAATAAAAGCCGCAAGAGGTAAAAATTAGGAAAAACAGGCCATCGAAGGCATTCATATTGAAATGCACCTCTTGGCCTGCACAGTGTAATCCCAGCTCTCCCAGAGGCCAAGGTGGGAGGATGGCCTGAGCTCAGGAGTTAGAGACCAGCCTGAGCAAGAGTGAGATCCTGTATCATAACTAAAAATAGAGAAACTAGCTGGGTATTGTGCTACCCTAGAGGCTGAGGTAGGAAGGTCGCTTGAGCCCAGGAGTTTGAGGTTGCTATAAGCTATGATGATACCATGGCACTCTACCCAGGGCACAGAGTGAGACTGTCTCAAAAAAAAAAAAAAAAAAAATGCGCCTTTGGGTAGCCCACAGAGACCTGGACTCTGCAGTCCCACCTTGCTTGGGGGTTAGGATCTGAAATGGGTGAGGGTCCAGGCGGTGGAAGGAGGGCTCTGTCTACATCCTCCTAACCCAAGCTCTGGATGGTAGGTGTGCGATTCAGTGTATTGAGGAAGTTGTTTTAGAAAAGCCCTACGTGTTTATGAGTTTGCCCCTCATCTGGGCTGGACTGAGTAGAGGCCGCCTGAAGCACTTTCTTTTTCAAGCATTCAAGTTCTCCTGATTATCTAAGACCACCATGAGGTTTGGGGGAGGAGGGTCAATAGAACCTCCCACAAATTGCAAACATTCCTTTCTATACTAAAAAGAAAG
The DNA here is from genome assembly GCF_027406575.1 of Nycticebus coucang. Classification (NCBI taxonomy): domain Eukaryota; kingdom Metazoa; phylum Chordata; class Mammalia; order Primates; family Lorisidae; genus Nycticebus; species Nycticebus coucang. Next base: position 17,484,771 of record NC_069789.1, on the reverse strand, counting down.
CATCAACCTGAATTGCCAGGAACCTCCCTAGAGTCATTTTCCTATTTCGTAAAAACATGTATGTATAGGTTGCTTTATATTTTTAAAGTCTTTCACATGTATTGAGTCCTTGGAGTTTTTCCACAACCCTGAAAGCAGGATTTATTATTATCGAATTCATTTTTGCAGGATCAAGAAGGAAAGAAATAAGCTTAAAACCACACAAGTGGCGAGTAGAAAATGACTTCAGTCCAGACCTCTCATCTTTGAGGCCTAGATTCTTCCACAGCTGCACATGTTTTATCTTTAGACCATGGCCGATGGTGTGGCCGTGGACCAACAAGAGCAGTATGTGGTGTTAAAAGAGGTCAATAAAATGTAGCATGGAGTCAGCACTGCTCATTTATTCATTTATTTTTTAATTTCAGATTAACACGAGGGTATTAATTGTATTGATATGATTGCCTTACATTGTTTGCATTTGTTAGGTGAAGTCCAAGTCACAGGCGAGCCCTTCCTCCAGGGAGTGTGCTGTGTCACCTTGCACATTAGGTGAGCTTACACTGCTTATTTTATATGGTAGGAATTGTCCAACTGTGATTAACCTCATGTGGTTATTATGGATATATTCATGAGGAGTGGACACACCACAAAATCAATTAAACCAATCAATACCTGGTTGAGAATTCTCCCAGCAGAGGAATGAGCTCTTGCCGGTCTGGTTATTGCCTTTAATTCTCCCTCTAATGCTAATTTCATCTTTCTTACCTTTTGTTCTATCAGTCTCCACTCCTGGGACTCTCTCTTCAGGACATAATTGAAAGGAAAGGAAAAGCTATATACGTGAAATGTCATTGTGGCATTATCTATAACAAAAAAATTGGAAAAAAATTAAAGTCTAGTTATTCAGGAATATCTGTTATAGATCAATCTGATAAAATACTATGCAGCAATAAAATGATTAAACTATTATGCAGAAACTGAAAAAAATACCATCAAATTAAACATACAAAAAAGAATAAAAAATATGCTGGCTACAGTTTGGTGAAAATGTTTTTATTTGCACAAAGACTGGAAAAGTGAGGATAGTAGGTTATATGTGAATCTTTTAAAACAATTTTAAAAAATTTCCTTATCATGAATAAAAACATACAGAAATCAAAAAGTAATAAATAACTATTGCTTAACATTAATTAAACTACTGTGTGTGTGGTTTAATGATTTATCCTATAGATTAAAAACCAAGAGTTCTTGGAGTCAACACCCCAAAGTTTCATTACTTTTTACATAATTTTCATAAACTATACTCATAAATTTAGTCTTCTATAGGAAAAACAATTTTATAGGAGTTCAATAAATGTTTCTTGAGCAAATGAATAAACAGACGATGAGAAGAGATCTTATCCCTGAGATAAAGGCTTTGTTTCTAATGGACTCGAAAAGTTGTTTTGTCCTGTAGTAATAATGAGCAAGATCAAGATATTTTCTGGACTGTTCTTTATGCTGATGAAGTTATTTGTCATAATTTCTCCTCTATAGTGGGAAAGCGTGTGTATGATTTATACATTTAAAAACACACCTAAAGTTGCATAAAACACTGATTGCACCCATGGGGTGGAATATCACTCCATTTCCCAGCTCTCTACCTGCCCACCCTGTCATCTCTTGGGTCTGGTGCTGAAAGGAAGGTGGCTTGACCAAATTTCTTAACCAGAGGATGAGAATGGGGGTTCCAGAGAGTGCTGAATATTTAGTACTGAACCACCAGACATGGATGTTCAAGAAAGTGTGAGAACAACAAAATTCATCCCTTGACTTTGAAATGATAATAATTACAATAATAGTGGCCATTCATTTCCCTCTCATCTTCGGGTCATATGTCATACTTGCCTTTTTACTGCCAAGACCAGGTGCACTCCCTAGCACAGTGCTGGGTACACAGTGGGTGCTAAATAGTTGATGAATCCTGCATTAGCATCATGGGAATGGGGGCAACCATTCAACAGCCTGAGTGTTCTGCCTACCTCAGGGCTCCCTCTCAGTGTTCATAATTGTGTTTTTTCTTTAAATAAATTATGTTATTTTGAATAGGCAAATACATGCAATTGGTACCAAATTTTTAAAAGAATAGTGTACAGCGTAGGCGGCGCCTGTGGCTCAGTGAGTAGGGCGCTGGCCCCATATGCTGAGGGTGGCGGTTCAAACCCGGCCCTGGCCAAACTGCAACCAAAAAGAAAAAAAAAAATAGCAGGGCGTTGTGGCGGGCGCCTGTAGTCCCAGCTACTCGGGAGGCAAAAATGGAATTTAGGAGAATTTCCTAAGTCACCTACTCTCTTTCCAGTAGCTATGTAGATATAAACATATATATAACAGAAAGATTTCTTAGTAATTGCAAAGCATTGTTGATGTACCATAATTTATTTAACCAGTCTTCAATTAATGAGAACATTATAATACTGTAAATGCACACCTGCAATTCGATACATATGTAAGTATGTCACTGTTAGCATCTGGATTGAGAATGCTAGAAGAAAAGAAGGGAGAATGCACAGGGGACCAACTCGACAACTACACCCCAACTGGGGTCAGGAAATATTTATAAATTGACTTATGAAAATTTGACAATTTATGATTTCTTAACGAAAAGCTTAAAATATACCTTTCTATGTATTTTCCTCTTGCGTCCTTCATCTAATATTTAAACATTTTTCATTTAAATTTATTCCAAGTCTTTTTCTTTTTTTTTGTTGCTGCTGAAAATGGGATCTTTTCTTATGCTCTAGCTCAGGGGTCCTCAAACTACGGCCCGCGGGCCACATGAAGCGGTGTGATTGTATTTGTTCCCGTTTTGTTTTTTTACTTCAAAATAAGATATGTGCAGTGTGCTTAGGAATTTGTTCATAGTTTTTGTTCTTAAACTATAGTCCAGCCCTCCAATGGTCTGAGGGACAGTGAATTGGCCCCTGTTTAAAAAGTTTGAGGACGCCTGCTCTAGCTGCTGATCACTGTTTGCATAAGCCTATTGCCTTTAGTCCATTAATTATGTTAATTGTGTAAAAGATTTTTTTTGCTAATTCTCTTAGGTTTTCAACCTTACAATTATTTCATCTATAAATATTAAAGTCACAGCTCCTCCTTTCCAAATTGTAACCCTCATATACTTTCCTTGTCTAACTGGACTAGCTGGTCTCTCAGTGAGAGGTCCTGAGTGGTGTTAGTGGGCACCCTGGTTTCCTGCTTTAGTCGTATGCTATTTTCAATTTCCTCAATCAAGGAGTCTGAAATAGAAAATTCCATGGCTTTTGCATTTGTTGACATCCGAAAGCAAAAACATGCATGAATTTAAAGCATTGCTTTATTACAAATGTTTTCTATGATAACAAGCAATTGTGATAGAAAGATGAGAGAATAACCTGTGATATTTCTCTATCATCCAAACTCCAGAAGATAAAAGATCATCAAGGCGCACCATGGCTTGGATATAAATTTTAATGTTGTGTAACAAAAAGTAAAAGTAATGAAGCAATAAATTATTAATATATGACAAAATTCCAAGATTACATAAAGTGAGGATATTGAAAATAAAAGTATTGAATTACATATATAAGAAGGCATAGACCAGTGAGTTTGCTGTTGCTTTTCTCTGCAGCACAGAATAAACAGTACTGAAATGCACCACCTGGATGGCGATCTTCAAGAAAATCTGCCCAGTGGTTGGGATGAGTCATCCTGGGGTGACCAGAATTGGTTAGGTTAGGTAGGGCCCTGGTGGCATAGAGAGGTTTGTTGAAGGCTGTCTGATCCTAGACTTCACAGTGAGGCCCCCCTGAGGCGTGGGGAGCCTTGTTTGCCCTAGGTTCAGTTTTGCTGACTCTTCAGCTAGGATTACCAAGGTAGTTAAGTTCCATGGTTCAAAGTCCCAAAGGACATTAAAGGAACTTTAGGAAGAGTATTGTTAAGAGCATGCTGCCCATCTCTGACAGGTTTATTCTCACTCCATGTCTCACCAGCTCTGTCCCTCGGGGAAGGAATCAGTTTTCCTAAGGCTAAATTGCAGTGTTTACAACACATCCTTCTTCAGGCTGATGTGGGGATTATAGGACATCATGATCGTAAAGGGCTTAGTATGGAACTGACCCTTACATGTTTCTGGGATCAATCTTACTGCAGAAAAAAAGACAAGTTTCCAAAGTTGCAAACTAATTTGATTTGGAGAAGGATCAGCTCAATCTTGAAATGTTAGGAAGCTGGAAGGAACAGGACCATTACTGATGGAAAAGCATGTCCTAATTCAGGCTGGTGAGAGATCTCGGTGCCCATCTGCAGGCTAACATTGCAGCAAGGTGGGCAGTGTTATATGTCACCATGTCCCTTGTTCTCACACCACACCACGGTGAAATCATCATTTTCTTTACTTTTCTGTGTTTTTTTTTGAGGCAGAGTCTCACTCTGTCACCCAGGCTCAAGTGCCCTGGCCTCAGCTCAGCTCACAGCAGCCTCAAACTCCAGGGCTCAGGCTATCCTTTCAATATATGCTTTTGTTTATGGTCTTGGCAGTCTCCATGACAACATACATTTTTACTGTTGTTGCTTTTAAATTCAAGCCCTAACCTCTCCTGGATATTTGTATGCTGCCCCGACAAAACCTGCCCTCCATATAGTATGGTTGGGAACCCAGAGGCCTTAGTCTTCCAGGGCCAGCGTGGCTGAGAGAGTAGGGCAGTCTTCATGGATAACACTCTAAGACAAAGGAAAGATTACAGGCGAGTTACAGCCTGTGGGTAAAGTATTAATCACCTGCTCCAGTACTTAAATTTGGCCAGGTGTCTCAGCAAGGAACTGCACATTGCTGTCTGCGGGAGGCAGAACAAACCCGACTTTGGGCACACTCAGAGCAGTTACTAACTTCCATAATTTCCAGATATACAAAACACTTGGGCTAGTGATTGTTAAGATGTTTTATGTCTGGAAGGCTTCTTAAAAAGATGTGTCAAAGCAGGAATTTGTTATTGATAATTCGGTCAGCTCCGACTCTGCCCAACTTTCGCCTCACTGGAATTAATTCAAGAATTCCAGGAGCCATGTGATTAACAATTCACACCTCCTTTTAGACACAATCAAATATAATTCAGAAATTTGGTCCATCATTGAAAAACCAAGTCCAGGAACAAACCAATTACACTTGTTACTAAAATACGTAAAGTGTATTTTCGAAAACTCTCCAGACCCTCGGGAACACCATCAGCAAATTCACCCTGAGCTTTGCTTTGTTTCCTGGACCCTGGCCAATTGCTGGGTAAGCTGAGGCATCTCCTTGACGGAGGACGCAGTGCGGCATAGCACGAGGCTGAGCAAAGCACCAGGCCTTCGGCAAACAGCCGTGTGACATCAGGAAATACAAAACTGCCTTCCCCACAGATCCTAGTGAAGACAGGAACACACTATCCCTACACACATGAATGAGAACAGAAGCACAAAAAACAACCACTCAGCTAAATTTCCCAAACTGTGGCAAGTTAAGTTCAGCACTCTGTACAAGTTTGAATCTGGTCTCCAGCACACATATCGAAGTGGTGTAAGTCAGTGTTTGGACTAGGACTTCCCCAGAGAACGCAACACTGTACACTAGATCAATGGGATATGAGCAGGATTTACACAAAGACAAATGCACAATCCATTACATTTGGGAGGTTTGGGGTCAGACAAAATCAAATGAGTTTCCCTACTACAGGTTTCCCACAGACTACTACCTCATTTCCCCGAAAATAAGACATCCTCCGAAAATAAGACCTACTTACAGGAAAGATAAGACGTCCCCTGAAAATAAGACCTAGCACATCTTTGGGAGCACACCTTAAAATAAGACACTGTCTTATTTTCGGGAAAACAGGGTATGCTGGCAGGCACTGTGGCTCTCCAAGCAGACATTACAGCATGGTGTATTCACCAGAGCTACTGGACCGCAAAGGCTACCTATTTTTGTGGAGTACTTCTTGGGGCCACCTTACTCAGGGCACTTTGGGAAGTACTGTCTAATTGAACTCAGTCTGTTTTGCAACTGTGTTAACAGGGTCCCAGCTAGGCCAAAGGCACTGCCCAGCAGGGGCCTGCAATGCCACTGAATTATTGAGTAATGCACTGTGTTACTGAGTGCTGTAGTGTGTTACCAAGTACTACATGGTATACCCAGCACCACACTGTGTTACTGACTGCTGCACTGTGTGACTGGGTGCCATACTGTGTCACCAAGTGCCATGCTGTGTGACTGGATGCTGCACTGTGTGACCAAGTGCCACGACTATGTGACTGGGTGCTGCACTGTGTTGCTGAGTGCTATACTGTGTTAAGGAGTACTGCAATGTGTTACTGAGTACTGTACTGTATCACAAGTGCTATACTGTGTTACTGAGCACTGCACTTTGCTACTGAGTGCTGCATTGTGTTAGTGAGTGCTGTAATGTGTTGCTGAGTGCTATACTGTGTTACTGAGTACCGCACTTTGCTACTGAGTGCTGCATTGTGTTGCTGGGTGCTATACTGTGTTCCTGAGTGCTATACACTATTGCTGAATGCTGCATTGTGTTGCTGAGTGCTGTACTGTGTTACTGAGTGCTATACTGTGTTTCTGAGTGCTGTACTGTGTTGCTGAGTGCTATACTGTGTTTCTGAGTGCTGCATTGTTACTGAGTGCTGTACTGTGTTGTTGAGTGCTATAATGTGTTTCTGAGTGCTGTACTGTGTTGCTGAGTGCTGTACTGGGTTACTGAGTGCTGTACTGTGTTTCTGAGTGCTGCATTGTGTTACTGAGTGCTGTACTGTGTTGCTGAATGCTGTACAGTGTTACTGAGTGCTGTACTGTGTTGCTGAATGCTGTACAGTGTTACTGAGTGCTGTACTGTGTTGCTGAGTGCTGTACTGTGTTTCTTAGTGCTGTACTGTGTTTCTGAGTGCTGCATTGTGTTACTGAGTGCTGTACTGTGTTACTGAGTGCTGTACAGTGTTACTGAGTGCTGTACTGTGTTGCTGAGTTCTGTACTATGTTGCTGAGAACTGCACTGTGCTACTGAGTACTATACTGTTTTACTGAGTGCTGCTCTGTCTGGCAATCAGAAAAACAGATTCCCAAAAGGTTTACACAGGTCTCCTGTTCCATCCATATCCTCCAAGTCAATTTCAGAACATCCTGATGAAACAGACCGTCAGGGATCCTTTCTGTGGATATAGTCATTGCAACAGAAGGAAACCTGAAAGGCTGCACCTCACTGCGGGGCTGGTGCCTTACCTAAATATCTTTTGGAAGTTGCCTATTAGTTTTTCTGATATAATATTTGATTATAGGAGAAGTAAGGTGAAAGGCGGCTCATTCCAGACTCTGGGGTTAATTAGCTTTCTCAGATCAAGCACCTGTATAAAAGTATAACAGGTATGGGGACAGAGTCTTATTTTAGCTGTAGCAGAAAGCACAATGGTATGGGACAAAGGGACATTTTTTTCAGCAGAATTCGCCCCCACTTCTCTCTAATGGGTGCTGCAATAGAAGGATTTTCAAATCCTGTGCCTGATCCTCCCATGAATGACACAGAAATCTCTGAGTGCCATTTAGAAGAAAATTCAGCAAATCATTCTCCTCTCCCTATTCCCGTTTGTAGACTCCCTGATGTCAGTCTCATGAGAATGAGCACGGACCACTGTCCTGCTGGAAGACTTCAAGGCTCTGCATCTCTGTAACTGATTTAGTCATATTAGCTCTGCAGAAGGAGGGGGAGCAGCCCCCTGAGTCCACACCAATGACGCGGTGGCCCTCCTCAGGCCTGTGCTTCCCAGACACCAGCTGTCACACAGGAAGCTGCAGCCTCCCTTTCTCCCAGCTCCTTTGGTGGCTGGAGCTGCAGGATCATGGCCTGCAGAGTTTCCTTCACCATCTGGAGCTCCCTCTTGAGAGACTGTGGCACATTGTTAAGGAACATCCGAAGGTGACCGCGGCCCTCTGCAGCCTCCACGGGATCTAACGCGAGCAAGCGAGCCTGCTAGAAGCAGATGGGCACTGCCAGCTAATTGCAGTCTCAAGTTCTTCCAAATTGGAGGAATTAAATATTAATACAAATTTTACACTTCTTCTCTTAAGAACGATTGCAATTTCTATGAGGCCTGAGGTATTAACTATCTCAAATAAGGTTTCAAAAAGGAAAAGAAAAGAGCTCTTAGATGAAACAGATGGCCGATGGGGCGTTCAATGGTTAGTGTGACTGTAATTCCTGTTGAGCCCCAGGCTGGGGTGAGGCAGCTGTCAGATCAGAACTTGAGAAATCCAGGATTGGGGGCACCATATACATGGAAGCACCCTGGGCCAGACTGAGAGCCATGAATGGTCTTTGTTCACCATTACCCAGTCTTGCCACCTTCTGCAAACCACTTTGAACCTGTTTTCTCATGAAATGATGACTGTGACCCCCCCCTGCAGGCTTTTGCCTGCTGTCACCTGTTAGGGGGTCCTGCCAGGGACTAGGAAGGTGCCTCGGAGGTGATGGAGTGGAGGGAGCTTCCCTTTCCTATGTGGCTGGCTTGCTTTTCAGTAAACTGTTGGAGTCTTAGTTTCCTAACTTGTAACGTGGTTTCTCACGCAAATCTCAAAGAACTTAACAAATATAATTTCGAATTGATAAAGCTGTTGTTCTCTTAAGACATGAATTTTTTTTCTGGGTGTTCAACCAGGGGAACATTTGACGTTGTTTTTTCTGTCCATCCCTTGCCAGGTGCCTCTGCCCTTTCCCTTTGTTTGTGAAGTCAGAACAACTCTAAGGTAAGCACAAGGCGAGAGACGGGTTTAATAAGCAAATTACGGGAGAACGTCTGAGAGTTGACCACCCAAGGGACTGTAACAAACTGGACAGCACGCCGAGGTGGTCAACACAAGGAAGCAGGCCTACTGCACGGCTACGTACATGTGGTGCAGGTCCAGTCTACGAAATTTGGTCAACTTAATGAGGTGGTCAGCAATGTACATTCTAATAGAGACATCAGGGGCAATTAGAAATACTATATTGACCTCATTGAAATATGGTGAAATCATCCCATGGGGTCAGCTCACTCCAATATTAGCAGCCTAGCTGTAAAGGGAACAGAGAGAACAGAGAGCTCAGGGAAAGCGAGCTGGGGAGAACTGACTGCTTTTTGTTTTTTTCAACACAATGTCAATGCAATGTCAAGAGAAAGAGACACCCTCAGGTTGTGACTAAGGAAAGCTTTCTCTTTCTTTTTCGAATAAAGGAACTCCAGAGGATCCTGGGAAGGATGCAGATGAATCACTCCCAAGCAGAATCGCTGAACCGCCCTGAAAGGCTTTGGGTAGCTTTTCATCTTGCGAAGCTTTGCCAGACCTCATCATTTGTATAATTTACCTACATTTGCCGAAATGTTTCCTTCCTTACACTTGATCTGGAGGGGAAGGAGGTTTGGGGAGAAGTGGTGTAAGGGAGGAAAGAACCCAATATTAAAAAACCCAATATTTGCCTTTTTTTCTTTCTTAAGAGGCTTTTTTTACCTTCGTTTTTTTTTGGACTGCTCTGCTAACTTTTAGTAAAACCATGGACAACTTTATAAAAGCAAAGGCTTAAGTGGTCCCAGACCAAACACCGAGGTGGAATTTAATCACAAAGTTATGCTACATTTACAGAGAGCAAGCACAGAGTTTAGGCAGTTTATGAATCCTGAAAAACGCCTGAGAGCTAATTACCTTTGATACACATCCTGGGACTCCATGCTGCTATTGTAATATGCTAAATAATGACGAAGGTTTTTAGAGAGAGAAGTGGAACCAAAATTTGATGCCTCTTAAAAACCCATAAAACTTCTGGCACTGACAGCACATACTGAAAAGTTAAAAAAAGGGGCGAGGGAGGCTACAAAAGATGAAGTTGTATAACTGAATTAAAACATCAGCCCCTCTTAAAACCATCTCCATGAACACGCAGGAGAGTCAGAGAACTGGGGTTTGAGTTTTGGAATTCTCCAGTGATGGGAAGCTGGGAAATCATTCAAAGCTTAATTGTCCTACTTGTAAAGTACCTTCTTTACAGGGTGGAAGTTCAGTGAAATATTTTTTTCTGGGTATAGTGAAATTTGTGAGATGCCATGAAATTTAAGGTTTATTTCTCAATACAACGGAAGTAACCAACACCTTGGGCTCCTCTCAGCAGGGCTGGACATCAGAAATCCTGGAAACCTCATGTAATGAGCCTCTGGATTAATAATCATTAAAATAATTAAAATCATGTTTCTCTCCAACAAACCTGCCTGCATGATTCCTTACTAAATGTGAGTTTCAAAGCATTCTGGATGTTCTGCAATGAAAGAGTATCAAGGATAAAATGCACAGTAGAAAAAAGCCAGCAAGCTGCAGCACAATGGAAATGATCCTAATTTTGCAAACAAAATCTATAGAGATGAGCCATTCATCACAGAAAAATGACTTCGAAGCACAGAGCAGTGACCTCCAGGTAATGGCAGTGGGAGGGAAACACAGCTTCTCCATTCTCCATACTTCTGTGACATTCACAAGGATGTGCATCACATTCATATTTAAATTAATATGTTTATAAAAGGAGACACTTGAAATAGTTGTCCATAAAGCAGGACTTGGAACCGAGGGGGAGCCTCCTCAGTCTGGGTGCTGCACTTAGAATGGGTTTAAGAGGATTGGAGCAGAAGGACGGGGAGACCAGTCAGGAGGCTGCTTCAGCCTCTCAGGATCAGAAGGACAGAGAGACCAGTCAGGAGGCTGCTTCAGCCTCTCAGGATCAGAAGGACGGGGAGACCAGTCAGGAGGCTGCTTCAGCCTCTCAGGATCAGAAGGACGGGGAGACCAGTCAGGAGGCTGCTTCAGCCTCTCAGGATCAGAAGGACAGAGAGACCAGTCAGGAGGCTGCTTCAGCCTCTCAGGATCAGAAGGACGGGGACACCCGTCAGGAGGCTGCTTCAGCGTCTCAGGACACGGCAGTGGCAGAGTTGTTGAGAGAACGCCACACTCCGGATGTGTTTCAGAGATATAGCCTACAGCATGTGATGACAGACTGGATGTAGAGTATGGAAAGTGGAAAGGGCATCAAGAATAACTCTCTGATTTTTTATCTGAACAAAGAACTAGAGAAACAGAGCACAGTTTATTGAGAAGAAACATGGGAAAGCATGGTACGGGTTTTTTTTGTGTGTGGGGGGGGATTTCTGGGCAAGAAATAGGCGTGAACCTATTTCAATATTGGACCATATATTTTAAAAAATATTTTTTGAACATTTTATAACTTGACTTACAGAAAAATAAACTATCCCTTTTGATACATCTAACCAAGATCTTAAGGATAAGTAGTAGGGCTACGTATCCTTAGTAGTTAGGCAGGTGTGTGGCTTGTTAAAATGTCTGTGTTTGCAGTTAGTAAAGGAGTGAGACTAGTAAGACACAGGCATCCAGGAATCTGGGAGCGCTATCCTGTCATTCAGGGCAGCTATTTGCAAAAGATCCTGGAATTCTTTCAATGGAGTCTTTGTTTTTATATGAAAACAACTGAGTGGTTTCTTCTCAATGAAGTTCCTAAGAGATCACTTTGATGGCTTGGTCAAAAGTAGGTTCAGACCATCTGACCTGATTTGGTTCAAAAAGAAGCAATAGTACAAGTTGAGCATCCTAAATCTGAAAATCCGCAATCTAAAATGCTCTAACATTTGAAGCTTTTTGAATACTGATATGATGTCCCCTTTTTCCCCAATCCCAAAATACTCATTGGAACATTTTTAAATTTGGGGGCTTTGGGCCTGGCATGTAAGTATAATGCAAGTATTTCACAGTCCAGAAAAATGTGAAAGCCAGAACACTTATTCAGACAAGGAACACTGAAGCTGCATGGCCTTCGGTGCTTGCTACATTGCTTCTTCTCACCAGCATTCACGCCTCTGTAGACATCACAGTACTGGAGAAATTACCTCTACAGAAGAGCCAGAGGTAAAGCTCACAGTCTTTTAAGAGCAATGGGGAAAATCCCTGCCCACACACAAGACCTGATTCAGTGGCGTTGATGCTGCCCAGGGGACTCCTCACATTGCCTGTGCTGAGCAGCAGAAGGGCATCCCAGTGTCTGCTTCTGCTCCCTGTTCCGTGGGCCTCCAACTCTTCCTTTTCCCACCCCAAAGCCTAAGGGGGAGACAAAGGAAAGTGCCGTGGCCGCCACACCTGCATCTGTCCTGTACACATAGGCTTCAAGCACCAACCTGTTAGGGCTCTGGATTTTCTCAGTCATAAAATACATAGAGCCCCACATACCTTGGGGTCCCTTTTCCAGCTTCTCAGCCCTAGAAATAGAAAACATTTTCAAGAAGGCTGAGCAATCTCTCCAAACTTTTGTTACCTTTTGTCTGTTCAAGCTATGAATTTGAAAGTTGAACCAAACCAGGGTCCTTACAGCACTGTGGGGTTTGTGCATGCACAAGCCTGGATGTATTTAGAGTATTTGCATGCCATCAGCACCACCAAAACTAATCAGTTGGGCACATGCATTCCAAATAAACTGACAGGACTGAATTCCATAAAGGCTTTCTGGACATGGATGTAAATGTAACCACAAATAGAATCAGTCTGTGCCCATCTCACCTAGACTCAGAGGCAGGAGGAACTGCCCTGGGGCCTTTGAAATATGCCCCAAATGTGCGAATCCCAGTTGTACTTGTTTCTTTTGAGAGAGTGTTGTAGAAGTTAAGGAAGAATCAAAATTAGAAAATCCCATTTTTGAGAAATTCACCTGACCCAGATGCTTTTCTGTTAAAGCGCTCTGAACACAGAGGAGCCATTACATGTGCTTAGAATATTTTTCAAGAAATAACTGCGATTGGGACCCCAAACTGTGTAATAGTGTTACAGATGCTCCCAGAATTCCCAGTGTGGCTGGCTGTGAAGTCGCACCTCCTGTCCCCTCCTTAGATACCAGCAAGAGCCGCCTCTCTGCCAACAGCTGTCCCAGCTAATGGCGCAGACTGTTTTTGGACCCACCACTGCAGTAGCTGAGGAGTTCGTGTTGTTATCTGGTCATGCTACATGCAGTTTAGTGAGCCTGTCAGGATGACGAAGGGACATGGGCTGTTTTCTCCTCCTCCCTGCATTTGTCAATCCAGTGTCTTCTTCATTAAAGTAGGGGCTGCCCAGAAGCTGCCCATAATGTGAATATGAAGTCAGGATGCCACAGTGACCTGTTTGGAAACTCAGTCCCACTGCCCGTCACTAGCTTCTGTTGACACCACACTAATAATGCTATGCACACATGTGGCTTAGGCGAAAGTTCAGTGCCTTCCCTGTGGAGAATGAATAGCCATTGTAGCATCGGGGCTTGAATCTTCTGGACATGGACATACAACGTGGGTTTACGTTGATCGCCCTGCAGTATGGACTCAGACTAATCAGCTCCCCTCTACTGTATGCATATAGTAGGCTCTGGTAGTATGTTTAATGGAATCAAACAAAATAATGCATTCACTGTGCAATTCTTCCTTATAGTTGATGGCAAGCTGCTTCTTTTAACCCTACTCAGCAGTCTATCTTTCATCAGGAATGGAAATACAAACCAGTCAGAGTTGGGCTGGAGGATTCTGGCAGCCTCTTTGAATATCTAGATAAGTTCTAATTTGAAACAACAGCTTTTGTTTGTGTAGGGAAGCCTCCGCAGAGCTTTGTAAATATGTCTTGCTATCTTAGGGCCTAATGTTCCACTTCAATCTAAGTGCCACTTTGTATGAGTTCAAAGACACCTTCTGTGTATTTATTCTCAATCAGTGACACAGAACAAAGCCTGTGCTTCAGAGAAAAGTCTGTGTTGAAGTAGATTTTTGTGGTGTAGGTTTTATTGGAGGGATGGAGAGAGCTGCCTCCCAGACCAGGGCTTCACTGCTGGATATTTCCCCAGGATGTCTCCACTGACTGCAGCAAAGATCAGCAAAATTCTCAATAAAGGCAAATTCAAGAAAACTTTTTTTTTATTATAGTTAAAAATTTGAAAGTAACTGTATGTTCCACTGAACAGACTTGTCGGTTTACTTATGGGCCTAGCTGCCTCCTGACGGGCCACGGAGGACCATGGGCTTATGGTCGGAAGGTCCTGCCATTCTTCAGAAATGACCTTGGGCAGCCAAGTAATCCCGAAGCCTCAGTTTTCTCAACTTCTGAGTAGAGATAATGGTTTATACCTATTTGTAGAAGTTTATTAGAATTTAATGACTGTTTAGATAAGCTATTATAGGGTTACCAAGTGATTTCTTCAAGCATTTATTATAGAACAGCTGAATCAACCTACCTTGAAACTTAATATGTATAAGTGGGGTGTCCTTTAAGGTGGTGACAAAGATACTAAGAACTATGAGACAAATGGACTTGGACAACAGTTTTCCACCTAAAAGCCAGCACTTACTACATGTAAGCACTGTGTTAAACACATGCCATGAATACAGCCTTGTTTAACAGCCATGAAAACCGCAGAGGTATGATGACCGTCCTGAGGAGGACCCGGACGTGTTCAGAGGCCTGCTCACTTGTCTATGGTACCACGGCTACTAGATCTGGTTTGGATCAGCTGTGGAAACACTAAAAGGCATTTAAAATAGTCACATCCCAATGCGATCGTTTGTTTCCACATGTCCCTGACCACCCCTCATTGGTGTGCAACTGATAAACACAGTAGCCCCTTCCTGGCTCTAGTAATAAGATGACTTCAATTCCCTAGAATCAAACTAACAATCTAAAAAATTTCAAAACAAGAGACCCTGACTTTGGCTGCAGCTCTCATAGCTGCTACCTGAACGCACGTAAGCCTGAGGCACACCCCACTCGGGAACCACCCCACCTGCTGGGCTGGGGTCCTGGAGCCCCTCACGTGCCGTGGCTCTCTGCCCTGGGCTGCAATTCTGCACCTGGTCACTTGACCATTCACTGGATGCCATGCTCCCTCAGAAGTGTTCAAATCTGTGTCACTCCATGAACAAAGAATAAATAAAACGCCATCCTTCTTCCACTACTTCTTAGGGAAATTTGTAATAATAGCTTAAATGCTAATTTTCAAGAGGCAGGAAATTATGAAGAATAGAATTTCTGCCTTGAAAAATCCACCATAAGCAAAATCACCACCAATGAAGGTGAAGAAATTTCCTGCTAAGTTTAATAAGTAAGGCCAAAGATTTAAAGTTATAACAGGAAAGGAGACACAGTGTTGAATCCATCATTAAATCGTGGATCTGAATACTTGGGTTTAACCCTTGACCATTCAAAGCTGTTAAGGACACACAGACACAAACACACAACATAAAGTAAGGAAAGAACTGGAATTCTAAAAAGTAGGACAGCAATGAGAAACAAAGACTAAAATAGCTACATTAACCAGAAACACATACAATGAAAGTCATACTACTGAATAGAAGGAATGAATGAGCAGAGAAGTGTTTTTAGCTAGTGAAGAGTCAGCTTGTGATTAAGTAACTAAAAAGATACAGAATGGGGGTGTATAACCTTCCATCCCTCAGCGCACCGCTGTCTGCTCTCAAAGAGCCAACAAACCGGCTGCATCCACGGACCCTCATGGGACAGAGCCGGTTCCCAGGGACGCTCACCAATGCCAAGATATCCTCATGTGTGCCGGTGTGAACCAAGGACCTTGAATCTGGGGCAGGAAAATCCTATGGTTAGAAATCATGCAGGACTGAACTGAGCTTAGCATGGTATGTGGCCAGAAATGCAAAAGAATGATCCAAAGTCCTGTTGGTTTTGATACTCTACTGCTTGTTACTAGGCAGAATTGCTTGATAAAGAACTTTGAAGAGGTATTTGAGTCTCATGATGTTAAAAAAAGGCATAGAAAAGGGCAGCATCTGTGGCTCAAAGGAGTAGGGCACCAGCCCCATATGCCGGAGGTGGCAGGTTCAAACCCAGCCCCCGCCAAAAACTGCAACAACAACAAAAGGCATGGAAAACTTCAATCGTCCAATTTTCTTTCACCAGGGCCACTCAGAACTAGCTTTACCCTCCCTGAAAACTGCACTTTGGTTTGCTGCATTACGTGTGTGTCTGAACTTCATGGCTAATTTTGGGGGGTTGGGTGCAATAATCAGAAACACTGAACTGCTTACCAAAAGCTAAGGAGAAAACATTGCATACTTGATCATCTCAGAGATCTGAAGTGTGCTGGACTATAAATACCAGCAGCGGGTATTGTTTTCATCTGCTTGGGGCATGGAAAAACTCTGTCTGTGTTTTTTAAAAGACTTTGTTTTACAAAACAACCCTCACAGGTGCTTAATCTGCACGATGAAAAGGATATGAATGAGATCTTCATCGTGACTATGGATCGCCGTGTGAAGCTGGTCTTCTAAGTGCAATAACTTCTTGCCTATGGCTTCACATTTTTCTCCACATTCTGCAGAAAGGAAGTGAGATTCCTGGGCAGAGGAGAAAAAGAAAGATCACTTGTAAGCTATAGACATTTTTAAGGCCACGAACACAGGCAGTATGAACAGGGAAGACATCCTGTAAGAGTTCCCAACCTCTGCACCTGTCAGAATTGTGCTACGGCCTTGTCTTCCCTCTAGCAGGAGTCATTCCTGAGAAGACACGAATCCATTTCAAGTTATCACCGAAAGGTGAGCTGTGTCTACGCAGTTCCACAGGCCACTTCCCTTACCTGGTCATTTCAAAACGCGGCTTCCAGTATACCAATTCCAGAAGTGGCTTTATCAAGGGAAAAGCCTGGCTCTTTCAGCTTCATCCATGGACAAACTCACAATTAAATGAGAATCCTAACAAAAGTGAGTGGGCAACAGAAGGAGAACAGGGCTGACCTGGAAGGGCAAGAGGCTCTTCTCTTCGAGGCACAGCAATTTAACCGGGCACTAACCCTTATTTTACACACTGATGGCCCCACTCCCAGAAGGCTAGAATATTAACGAGACTTTAAACGCCACGAGGTGTGCACTGCATGTCCCTGATGCTGCACCCACCACCACGCTGGAGCACACATGTGCGAGGTCGGGATGATGATGTCTCCTCGCTGCTGGGTCTCTAGCTCCTGGTGCAGTATCTGGCACGTGGTAGAGTATTGATGGGTTTGATGAAAGAACAGGTGAGTCTTAGGACTCCCTTCTCTAATGTTTCCCCTGCAATATAGGCTTCATGGCATTTTCTTGGTTATTGTGTTAAGACGTTTATATTCTACGTTTGGTAAGTTTTGGTGCATCTTACAAGGGTACATGTGAAACTTACTAAATGTTTCCCCTTCAAAGGTATATCTCACACATGAGCCAGAGAGGGGCCCTCTTTATGTCACTTTTCTGCACAAAAACACCACAGAGCAGAGTCCAAACCCTGCCCTTCTACAACCCTGGACAAGGCCCATGTTTCCTTTGAATCCCTTCTACTCTCTAAATGCAATCTAACATTCCAGCTGGACTAATCCCCTGGTCTTCCACTTGTTCATTCTCCTTCATTCTTCTTTGAAACCAGCCACCTCTTCAAGGCTCCCAAGTAGTTATCCCACCACACAGCGCAGACATTCTGACATGTACTATGTCCTCTTGAGTGAGTAGAAACTCCTCGCAGGCAAGGACCGTAAATTAATCATTCAAATCCCAAGGCCCCAGTTGGAATGCCAGGCATACAGAAGGTCATGGACTTGTGAATAAACAAGTTCAAGAAAACTGGAATAGAAAATAGAAAATAGGCTCTTAGAATAATGGGAGGTAGAGACAAGAAATGAACTCAGAATGAAACTTAACCAAATGTAAAGATAATATTTTCCCAATCTATTATGAAAAGCTTAGAAGGTATACTAAAAAGAACTTTGCAAAAGAGAAAGAATTAAGATACACATTAAGATTAAACTGGAAGGTTACTATAAAAGCTGTAATTAATACTCAAATAGCAACAAAGTGTCCAGGTGAGACCATGTTTACTGTTTAAAAGTCCTTGGAGATCACTTGTTATATATCATTCTAATCAGAGCCTGTGAATAACAATTAAATCCAGGTATATAAATTGACATTTACTATATTAGCTCCAAAATGGTTTAAAGTTTATGTGTCAAATGTCAATTATATTAGATTAAAACAGTGTTAATGGGAATTATAAGTCACTACTATAAATATTGGAAAAGTCTAGTTTACCGGAATTAAGTGTATATACACACACATACAAAAGAAAAGAGATCTAGTGATAGTAACGTGCAGTCTCAAGAACATATGGACACAATTAAATGAGCTTTAATGTGAAGCATGCATGAAGGTTTGCTCAAAATTGGCCGTAACGGCGATAAGAAGACTGCAAATACAGAAAATCTCAGATACGTATTTTCCCTGATCCTAAAAGCAGCAACATTATTATTCAAAGGTGGAGACTTAGGGGAAGACAGATCGCACGAAGTGTAGCCCACGGGCAAAGAGTAATACCCCAGTCACCCACGAAGTATGTGGGACACTAAGAAGAAGAACATCTGGAGAAAAATGATTGACAATGGTGAAACCACGAGCCACCCAAGGAGAAAAGTCCAGCGTGAGCGGGAACTACCTGCCCCCACACACACTTCAACCCAAACGGGAAGCCCAGGAGGTTAAAACATTCTCACATGAAATCACATAACTCAGTCTTCATCTTCAGGCTACTGCAAATATGAAATCAGAGCTGAATTAAATAAATAAATTAAAAATATAGCTTTACATCCCCCTCCAAACAGATACTTTGTTTTTCTGTTTTCCTTTTAAAATTATATGCAGATTGATAGTGATGGTGTAAATTTTGGAAAGCAATTTCAGACCACATAACAAACACTTTAGTTTTTTAAACTTGATTTTTATTAAATCATAATGGCATACATTTATGGGGTACAATGTGATGATTTGATATACAATGTGGAATGTTTAAATCAAACTAATTAACATAACCATCGCCTCATTTATTTTTGTGGTAAGACATTTGTAATATACTCTTAGTTGCTCTGAAATGTACCCTTGCATTGTGCACATTAGGTGAACTCCCACCAAACACCCTCCCTCCTCCATCCACTTGCCCTCCCCCCTCTTTCCCCTCCCCTTTTCTGGACTATCTTTGTATTTTATCGTTCATATGAATATGTAAGTGTATATATTGTTTTCATAATAGTATTGAGTACATTGGATACTTTTTTCCCCCATTCTTGAGATACTTTATTAAGAAGAATATGCTCCAGCTCCACCTAGGTAAACATAAAAGATGTAAAAGTCTCCCTCTTTTATGGCTGCATAGTATTCCATGGTGTACATATACCACAGTTTGTTCCATTCATGAGTCGATGGGCATTTAGGCTGCTTCTACAACTTGGTTATTGTGAATTGAGCTGCAATAAACATTTTGGTGCAAACGTCTTCATTGTAAAATGATTTTTGTTCATCTGGGTAGATACCTAGTAATGATACTGCAGGATCAAACAGTAGGTCAACTTTTAGTTCTTTGAAGAATTCTCCATACTTCTTTCCAAAAGGACTGTATTAGTTTGCAGTCCCGCCAGCAATGTAGAAGTGTTCCCTTTTCTCCACATCCATGCCAACATCTGCAATTTTAGGATTTTGTAATGTGGGCTAATCTTACTGGAGTTAGATGATATCTGAAAGTGGTTTTGATTTGCATTTCTCTGATGATTACAGATGATGAGCATTTTTTCATGTGTTTGTAGGCCATGCGCCTGTCATCTTCAGAAAAGTTTCTGTTCGATTCTCTTGACCATAAAGAAATGGGGGTTGTTTGTTCTTTTCTTATTGATTAGTTTGAGTTCTCTGTGGATTCTAGTTATCAGACCTTTGTCAAAAACATAACCTTCAAAAATCTTCTCCCATTCTGAAGGCTGTCTGTTTTCTGATCCTATATTGCTAGATCAGATCCTAGTAGTATATTTTTGGTGTTGCTTCAATTCTCAGGAGCATCCTCTTCATAAAATATTTTCCCAAGCATTTTCTTTGCACTCTCTTCTAGTATTTTTATAGTTTCATGTCTTAAGTTTAAATCTTTTATCCAGTGAGAATTTGTTAGAGGTGAAAGGTGAGGGTCCATTTTCAGTCTTCTACAGGTTGCTAGCCAATTTTCCCAGCACCATTTGTTAAATAGGAAATCTTTCCCCCACTGAATATTTTTGGTAGGCTCATCAAAGTTCAAATGACAATATGTGGCTGGGTTCATCTCTAGGTTCTCTATCCTCTTTACCTCTCTATTTTTGTGCCAGTACCATGCTGTTTTAATCATTATAGATTTATAGTATAATCTGAAGTCTGGTAACATGATGCTTCCTAATTTGTTTTTATTTCTAAGTAATGTATTGGCTATTCAAGGTTTTTTTCTGATTCCATATAAAATTAAGTACTATTTTTTCAAGTTCTTTATGGACATTTTAACTTGTGTGTCGTGAGCACAAGCATGGTATGTTTTTCCATTTGTTAACATCTTTAGCTATTTCTTTTCTGAGGCTTTCATAGTTTTCATTATAGAGATCTTTTGTTTCCTTTATAACAAGCACTTTTTTTTTTTTTTTTTTTTGGAGACAGAGTCTCACTATGTTGCCGTGGGTAGAAGCATCACAGCTCACGGCAACCTCAAACTCTTTGGGCTTAAGCAATTCTCTTGCCTCAGCCTCCCAAGTAGCTGGGACCACAGGTGCCCACCACAATGCCCAGCTATTTTTTTGTTGATGTTGTCATTGATGCTTAGCTGGCCCAGGCCAGGTTCGAACCTGCCACCCTTGGTGCATGTGGTTGGAGCTGTAACCACTGTGCTACAGACCACCACGGGTGCTGCCCAGATAACAAGCACTTTAAATTGTTCATAACCTACAACCCAATAATTCCACTTCCTGGAATCTATCAAAAAAGAAATAATTTATATATTTAAACTGAAATAATTTTTATTTAGCCTTTGTAATAAGCAGGGAAAAACACCAATCATATGTACATGTTAAACAGAAATATAAAATGTTAGTTATGCAAATATAATGGCATTAAAACTATGAGGAAGAGGAAATAACTGCCCAGTAAGAAAGGGAATGGTTAAAATAAATTCTGGTACATTAGATTTGTATTTGGTCATTTAAAGCTTTTTTTTTTTTTTTTGAGAGAGAGAGAGTGTCATTTTGTGGTCCTTAGTAGAATGCCATGGCATCATAGCTCACAGCAAACTTAAGCTCTTGGGCTCATGCGATTCTCTGCTTCAGCCTCCCGAGTAGCTGGGACTACAGGTGCCAGCCACAACACCCAGCTGTTGTTAGAGACAAGGTCTCAGTCTGGCTCAGGCTGGTCTCAAACCTGTGAGCTCAGGCAATCCATCCACCTCCTAGAGTGCTAGGATTACAGGTGTGAGTCACTGCACCCGGCCTTTAAGCCATTTTTTAATGCAAGTATATTTGATGATGAGAAAATACTCATAAATAGGCAAAGCAAGAAACATTTACAATTATTATTTTGAGGAATGGTCTTTATTTTTTCTTCTATGCTTTTGTGAATTCTCCACAGCTCTAAAACATAATCTAGAAAAAAAATTCCCCAAACACTGATTCAAACTGTAATGAAAAAGTATGAAAGAAATTCATCTGATTTTTTTTCTTTGTTAGGTTTTTAAAGATTAAAATGACACAAAGAAAGGGCAAAAGAAAACAAATTCGGAGAGCTTAAGGTCCCATGTCTAGCAACAAAACATCTAACAGGCATTCTCTTGTGGAGTGTTTTTTAAAAAACAAGTTACAGGCTCTCTCTCTCAGGCTCCTGCAGAAACAACTACTTGTTGGCCTGACAGATTCTGATCCTGAACTGAATTTGATCTGGGTGAGTACTATTTGAAGGATTCATTACTTCACTATAATGCTGTTATTTAAAATCTTGGCAGTAGAATTAATTTAGACCTCAGCTGAATTAATAGCTGATGATAGGGCAGATTAACATATTTCTACCAATTTGTATAAAAATTCTGCTCTGTCCAAAGAAATGCTGTCTGACCACAGAGGGCAGTGCGGTATCAAGGTTCTGCCTGTTGTCCCTAAGTCAGGGCCGGGCTGCCCCCTCTCATCCATTTCTATGCTGTGCCAGGCGTATGTGGCCTCAGCAACACACCCATTCATAACATTGCTTCTCCACCATCAGGATGCAGAGTTCATTACTTCTCCTCTTGAACTTGTATGGCTCCCAAGCCTCCTTCAATAGATAGAACACAG
Organism: Nycticebus coucang; assembly: GCF_027406575.1. Classification (NCBI taxonomy): domain Eukaryota; kingdom Metazoa; phylum Chordata; class Mammalia; order Primates; family Lorisidae; genus Nycticebus; species Nycticebus coucang. Next base: position 17,462,557 of record NC_069789.1, on the reverse strand, counting down.
CAGAGGTAACACTGCCTTACTTGCAAAGCCACGTACACCTCCACATACACATACAGAAGTCAGTTATAACAAGTGACATGTTTTCGCAGATCACTTGCCCTGAAATCTGGCCTCCATGTTGTGAGGAAGCCCAAGCATTCAGTAGGCTGTATGGAGATGTCAAATGGGGAGGCCCCGCTAAGGCCCCAGTCAACAGCCTTCAAAGGATCCCAGCTCCAGGACATTGTGGAGCAGAGATAGCCTCCCCACCGTGCCCCATCCCAATGCCTGTTCTATAGATCTGTGAAGATTGTAAATAGTTATTTACGTCGCTAATCTTGGGGTGATCTGAATGCATCCATAGTAGCTGACAGAGTGAGCTACACAGGTTATTCCCTGCACAGGACCCTTCATGGATGGATAGGATTGTTGTAAACTGTATTGGGAAGAGTATCCTCATTGTCCGCACTTCGGGAGCAATTCCCATGACGGACTAGACCACTGAGGTTCACTAACGTGCATGTACTCAGACTAGATTCGGGAGGGGAGCTCCCAACTATGCTTGGAACTATGGCCATGAGTTTGGGACATGCAAAAAAGATATTACAATGAGCAGCCATTGCCACTGCTCACTGGTCCCCAAATCCTTGGCTCCTGATTCGTTGTGCAAGTTTTTAAACAATATAGGCAGATATTTTGGGGGGAGGGAAGGGAGAGGTGTATGTGTGTATATAAGTATAGTCAAAATTTAGAATTTCCTAGAAAATTCTTCAGAAAGACATACTACAGTGAGTCCAACATATTTGTTTACAATAAGACACACAAAGCCTCACTTTCTTCCAACTTTGGGAGAAATGGCTCTTTCTTTAGTGTACACTCAGCATGGCAAGGTGCTCACATCATGAGAGGCAGAAAAATAAAAATAAAAGGATTTCTGTCTCTGGGGCTCTCATACCTGCTTTTTGGCACACCCAGTGCCTAGAGTGAAGGACACAATTCCTGCCTAATTTCATGGTCATGTCCTCCTGGTATGTGAGTATTTGTATGCTACAGTCCCTACAGGAAGCACCATGCATCCTACACTACCCTTGGTTTCTCTCTCGAGTTGAGAGCCCCGCTTGAGTGTGCTCTCTTAGGCCACTGAGCTTCAGGCTTTACTCCGCAGAGAGAGGGCAAGGGTCTTAACTGTTAACCCTATCCCAGTTTCTAATTTTCTCTGTTTTATTTGCTAAGCCTTCAGATAAACTTAAAAACAAATCAAGAAAATAGGAGCTAACTGAAGAGATTGTTTACGTGTTTGTTTTAAAATAAAGGAAAACTTCTTTTCAAAAAAAATGTCCTTCTATAAAAGCTGTGAAAATACTGCTATTTTGTTTAAGCTAAAATTGTGACTTGCAAACTGGATGTATTAGGAGGCCCCAAGATAGAACTGCAGTACAAGTGTAGCCCCTCATCTTTGCACTCATCTCAGCCCCCTGGACACCACCAGCTTTCCTGGGGGGGTCTTAATTCCTAGAAACAGAGAGTGCTGGAGTGGGTAGGGTGCTTAAATGATTCTTTGGAACCATTTAGTTCAATTCCTTCTTTCACATCCAAGAAAAGAGGCTCAAGGAGTCATGTGACTTGGGCCAAGTGTTGATGGAAACTAACCAGAGAGTTGAACAGCACCTGCAGACACAGTGTCACTCCCTGTCCATCCTCAGAACTCTGTGCAGTTGGGTTTTAATTGCTGGAGGGCTCAGCCTTAGAAGAGGATGGTGCTCCCACCAGGATCCAGATGCATGCTGATAGGAGGTGGCCATGATGGCACCCGGGGGTGCAGTGGCGAGCTCGGGACCACCCATCCCTCACCTGCACAGAAAACATTAGGCTGGAAAGGGAGGAAAGCAGGCGGGCACATGGGAGGATGCAAGCCTTTCGTCTTTCCTTCTTACCACTTTCTTCTTTCCTTCTTACCACATTCCAAATGAACCTGCTCTGAACCCACGTCCGCTGGCTCTTCACATCCTGGGTTAACATCCATGTGCAATTTGTGACTATTGCAACCATTTAACTTTTAAATTAAAATGTGCCAAAAAATAAAATAAAATAAAAAAAACTACATGACCAACACTTGATAACCCAAAATGCCACCCACTACAAAGTCCCTGGGATTTCCAGCTGAAATGGAGTTGTGCAGGATTTGCAATTCTGAATGGATTATTTAACATACAGGTTGTTTGGCATTTCAAAGTATCTTTGAAAACTCCCCAGTAATTTGTCCTGTCAGAGAATCTTTTCAGCAATTCAAATTATTATGTTTTTTTTTTCCTTTCTAAACATCCATCCCATCATTAGCCCTAGGAGTAACTGTTTTTCCCATGGTTTAGAAGGAAAAGCTGCTGCCAGAGGTAAACGGCCTAATGGCTGAGTTCTTCCGTTTAGCTGACACTCCCCCTTCAAACCCCTGCAGATTCCATGTCCTCCAGGATCATCTCAAGCCTGAATCTCCCACCCCACCCAACTCTGGCTTGGAGAAGGTTCCTCCCTGTGTGTCTAACTGCCTGTCTCTCCTACTGGATGATAGCAGAATGGTATCCTGCGACATCTGTAGCTCCAGTGAGTAGCACCTGCCTCACTCCGAAAAGATGCTCAGTAATACTTGATAAAGCAATAAAAGTGGTCTCTTCTCTCTTCCAGGTCCTGAAGAAGCCACCTGGCTTCTCAGACTGTGTTATCTAAGAAATGCTCTCAGCAAGGTGTGTGAGGAGCCAGGCAGGGACAGTGGCCCTAAGAGCCTTTCTGAAAGCTGCCCACATGCCCTTGCTCAGTGAGGCCAGGAACAGCCTCCTCTGCGACAATTCCCCTGCGGCTGGGGAGGACGTGAGGCCCTGCATGGCGCCCGGCATTGCTGTGCACACATGTCTTTCATTGGCCTCAGACAAGCCCTACAATCTTCCCTACTGTCCCTCCACGTGGGTATGACCCAGTAGCGCCGACTCAGCCAGGCAATATTTCAAATATAATTTGCTTAACTCACCTCATGGTCAAAACCTGTAGGCCTGAATGGCTGGACAGAAATTTTCAGCTGTGTTGAATTAGAGTTGATGTTAAATGTCTGTCTTGTTTGGCCAACTCAGAGAGTGTGATTTAAAACAGAAAATAGGACTTCCTTTGTTGGGCAGGATTTTCCCATTAAAGTAACTTTCTGAAAACATTTATCTATAAAAGTGTATGCTCAGGTCCAAAAAAAGCACTTGGTTGCTAACCTGAGCAGAGGTCTATCCCGCACACTCTGGTGAGAAAACAGTCGCAAATGCCCTGCCAGGGTCTCCAGGGACTTTTTTACTCGGTTAAATTTCCCACAAGCAAAACTAAGTCTTTCTGCCTGTGACATTTGGAAAATATCAACACTTTTTTTTAAAAAAACAGAGCTTATATTCAAAGAATAGGCAATATATTATGTAATAATAATGACTGTTTTGATAAGAGCAAGTGTCTGGTATCAGGCTATATCTAGTGATGAGGAAATCATTATCTATTATTTCTACTCTGAATAGAAAAATGCATGTGAAATAGAAAACTGAGTTAAATTGCTAGGTAGGCAGGTGCCGCTGGGCTGTGGGCTCTACTTAGAAAAGGCTTCCACCCACAGCAGATTAAATGTTTTTAGAAATGTCATTCATCAGTGGAGATCTCCCACAAACCTGAGCAGACAGGCTACACCTTGGGTTAAGTCACTGGATCAAGGTTATTCAAACAATTTGATTTCCTAAAATGCTGTCAAAAGTCATTCTAAAGGGCTTTTTCTTTAGACAGTATGAGGTCTGCAAAAGTGTTGATCAATAGAATAGGAAAAATCTCATAACTAAAGTAAGAAGTCCTGCTATGGTTTTAAGATTAATCTGAGAAAAATGAACAGGTAACTTTTAAGTCTCTATTCCATTTGGGAAGTGCATGGTGCTGGAGCTACCCTGGTCAGGGGTCTGCACTCAGGGGAAAGATCCAATTCTGCATACCTGTAGCTTGAGCCTTCATCATGGACAGCATACTCTTTGCTGTAACTCAGCTGGCTCACTCAGATCCCAATTTCTCTCGGCCACATAATGAGGCATCAGCAATAGTTGCCTACACACAAAAATATTTAATTCCTGCAGTGAAAGTCACAGGCTACACAATAAAGAAAGGACAGATGACAGAGCAGCCCTGTCTTCCTTGTTGTTGCCAAGCCATCTGCGTTTACAGATTGTCAAGCCATAGTGGTATCTCAGCTTTTAAAAAGTTAAAAAATAAAAAACCATACATACAACATACTTATGAGCCACAAATGGGACTGAGCCTCATGATGTTGGTTACACTGAGTCTCATTCCCTCTTTCACAGCTTGAGCTAAACCAGATGTGATTACTGCCATCCCTGGGCTTAGTGGATGCATTAAAGCATTTCCTTAGTTTGGTATTAAAATCACAGCCTTAGACACGTTCCTTTGGGCTATTTCCCAAAATATTTGCTTGGCAGGTTCAGTTCAGAAATGCTATATAGATTTCTCTTTCTTTTTGAAATATGGTCAACATAAAAAATATTTGCCTCATATGAATGTGTGTCCATAACACAAAGAATATCTTTCACATCTATTTGAAATCAATTTTATAATAAATATTCATCTTTCTACATAAATGCAGTCATTGTGTAAATGTCAATAAGCAGAGAGGCATAAATTAAGGCATTAGGGGCACATCTTTGTTACTCCACATAATACAAGTATTTATCCAAATATCCAAATTATATGGTTACACCCTGAGTAAGTGGAGTAAGTGGATATTTCTTTCGAAAGCATCCAGATGTTGTAAGTGGTAAGGAAAGCAACTGAAATATTTAGACCTCTTTAAGTCAGAGCAAGCAATGGACTGTCTTCAAGTATCTGCATGCTTGTTTCAAAGAAGACTTGGAGAAACAAGCTCTGAATAAAGCTAATTAACAGAACCAAACAAATTGATAAAAAAGAAATTGCCTGATAACTGGTTCACTGGCCTGTAGTTTCCAGTGTACATGAAGGATGATCTTTGAAAAGCCGTGTTTCATGTGACAAGATCACTCAGGAGGGTTTGGATTGCTTTTCTGAATGTCAGTCAAAACCAAACTCCATCAGACCCTTCTGAGAAAAATAACTGTTGGTAAATAAGATTCATGGCATCAGGTAATACCTAAATAATTTCCATTTAGCGACAGGATTCAGATTCTGGGGACAGTGACATCAATCCCTAAGACCATTTTGTATAAGAAAATAAAAATGGACAGTAGTTGGGGGGATTCCTTTGAAGGGAACCTGCTCCATGAGGTGCCTGTTGCTAAGAAATACTGAACTACAAAAGGGAGAAACTATAAGAACAAGCTCAAATCCTAAACTTCACCCCCATTTATTTTATATTAAAAAAAATTGAACTTTTATGTGTTTTTTGTAAACTGTGCAACTATCAGACTAAGATAATTCCTGTTTTTAAGTGCCAGTGTTTGATCATGGTTCTGGATGTCAGCCCTTCCGAGCCAGAGCGTGCCCTCTCTTCTATATAGTTTCAGTACCTGCAGTGGACTGGGAAGAGATGGGGACACTCAAGTTGGTGGTATCTCCTCTTCCCCTCACAAGGTGCTATAATGCATGCCTCAGATGACAAAGAGTAAAGGACTACTCTTCTTCTCACTCTGTTACTCAAGTTTGTTGGCCTTGGGCTCCTAATTACGCCAGCAAAATGAGATCTGCTCCGCCATATGCAATGGCTCCAGTGCTACATGGGGAGAAGGGGTGTTGGCCAAATTGGCAAAGCAAAAATACCAGCATAGACAGAGTGGAAAGACAGTACATTATTCATTGGAAAAGGAGGTGAAGAAGGCCTTGAGTAAGATGAGGTAAGATAATTCCATGAAGGCATTTCATTGAACTGCATTCTATGCTGGCCACCTGCTCCCAGGGTGAAGGGTGTGAACATCTTGCAACTAGCTCATGGGGGGATGGGAAGCTCCTTTCTTTAACTGCCCTGGCCCCCAAGAGACGTGGAAATCAGATGCAACCTCAGCATAATAGCATTCATTTTCCAGAAATGGGAAACACTAGATTAAAAGTCTCTTGGCTACTCAGAGGGCAAGACTGCATATTCAGTGTATAAAGCCACCTATGCTGCAAACACTGTGAGTCCTTGCCATCCAGGTGGTGACCATTCTGCTCTTGATCCCTCAGTCCTCATCAGTGAATGACAAGAAATTTCCAAGGCGAATGTGGTCTCCAAGAGCCCTGAGGTTGTTTTCCTCAGAAGTGCAGAACTATTTTTAATTAGTGGAAGAAGATTCACAGTTAGGCCCTGGAGCACAGAGCTGTTTCCACAATGTTCCAAAAGGAGAGGAAGCCAGCAGATCACAGGAGTCTACTTCCTTCCCTCTGGCGGGAGGAGGAGGATGACACGCTGATGACTTAATTAACTGAGAGAACCAGCAGGAGCCAGCTCACCAACTATAGAAGAAACTCCTCTCTTACTGACTGCCAGGTTGTCCCATGGCCCTGCTCCCTCCATCACCGTGGTGAGCAGGGCTGGGGCAGGGATGGGGACCTGGTGAACTGGTGTACTTCTGTCCCTGTTGCTCAAGTTATGCTGGCTTCTAAACCTATCTATGCCAGGTGTATTTAAAGTCCTAATTACATAGCTTAATTAAATACTATATAAAGCAATGAAAGTGTGAAAAGAAAGCATTTGTCTCCCCATAAAAAAAAAGTTAAAAACTTTGTAAAGACTCAGTAATATTTAAGAGTGGGAGGGAGGAGACAGAGGATTGCATGGCAAGTGCCCTAGAAATTACCAGTCTACCTTAAAGACGCTAAAACTAAAAATGGTAGATGACACATGATAGATGAGGTTCACATCACAAGGGCGATGTAAAAAGCCCATAGAGAAAAATCTGTGGTTGTATAGCCAAAGATCAACAAATGAATATGTACATTTTCATTTAAAAAAAAAGGTTTAAAATGCACATGTATTAATATCATGTTTTATGATTCTCTGCCTTTTCTTACTTTTTAATTAACTATCCAATTACCAGTCCTGCTTGCATTCTGATTGCTTCCACTGTTCTGTTCTTGGGTGAGATAGCAGGACTAGCAATACAGGCAGTCCCCAGATTATGGACGAGATAGATTCTGGAGGCTTGTTAGGTACGTTTACCTATTACCTGTAATAGCCCCCGTTCATAAGTGTAAGTTGGATGTAAGTGGGATGTTTGTAACTCAAGGACTGCCTGCACTCCAAAATGTAGTGGAGGTAGAACTTTCCTCCATGCCCTAGCTCTTTGCTTTCTCCCCAAAGACATACAACCAGATGACAGATAGCTAAGTGATTATTTCCCCTACTCAGCACATAAATTTGGAGGTGGAAGAGAGATCAAGAGATCATGTAGTTTGGGACATTCTTCTCAGAGAGCCAGAGGGAGTTTTCAATGGTCACCTACCAGAGACAGTAAGTGACGAAGACAAAACTCAGATCCGTACCTGCCACAACTGAATAGAAAGCACTTTTGTCCACTAGAGATTTTTCTAAAATTAGAAATCAGTTTAAGATGAGGACACATGTCTTTATCTTAAACCCCCCTTTTCCAGATTTTTTTTTTTTCACATAAAATTGAGTAAAAAGGAATGGAAAAGCCTCTATTGGGTCTTAGAACATGATACCTCAAAGTAAGGTGCTTTGGCACGCTGCATGCGTTGCGCTGAAGGAGATTAGAAGGCCTCAGAAGCACCGTCTCTGGTACTCTGCCCTCATGTCTCCCAACTCCAGATGCAACCTCCAGAAACCAGAATTTCTCTTCCCCAAGCTAGCTTCATAGAAACTAGGACTCCTCTTCCCCAAAGCAAGCTGTAAAACCTGGAAAGGTCACTGTCTCCCTTCTCCCTTGGAGGCCCTCATTCCTTCATTCCTGACCCATCCTGAAGAGGAAGGAGTGCTACTTACAGAGTCAGAGAAGAAAACCAATGGGCAGGCCTTGCTGGTGCTCCCCTCCCCCACCCATCTATCACCACTAGATCAGACCCTTTTGTCCCATCACATTTCTTCATAGCTGCCGATTCTTAGACTTAGACATTAAAATGTACAGTTTTCCTTAGGTCTTTGGCTCTTTGTTTCTGAAGGCTCATATAAAACTTTGATTAAATAAGTGTGTCATGCATTTTTATTGTTAACTTAATTGGTTAGAGGAGTGTCAGGCTGCACCCCTTGTGATGGGTGAGGAAACTGATCACACTTTTTTGTCCCTAATCCTACACTATATTTTGAAGACCTGATTCTGAGCAAATGAAATTAACCTAGTGCCTTATGTCTCACTGCTAATTCCTTCTGTCCCAGATGTGTTCTCACACTGGCTACTCAAACTCTGCATGAGATGAGTCAACATCTCCAGGTCCTCTGTGGGCCTTTTTGGTGGCAGGGACTTGCTCAGAAAAGCAGCAGCTGGGATGAGAAGTCAGTGTGGAGCGATACTGCTCAGGAAACTCCACAGGAAGCAGAAAGTACCCCAGCAGGACAGGATGCAGACAGGAAAGAAAAAATCATGCAGGTATTATGGGGCAGAACAGCCAGTCCACAGGAGCCACTTCACAGTGGGGAGGAGCCTGGCTCGCTGATTTCCCCAGCTCCCACTTGGCCCCCATACAATTTCTGTAACATCTCTGAACTGGGGCCAATAACCATCAATTGTTTCCAGAGTCCTCGGAAAAGCTCAGAGGAGAGTTGTAATGAAACCAAAAAAGAAAAGAGCTCTTACAATTTGAGGAAGTGCATGCTAAAATTGGCCTTGAGTCCTGTTGCTGACTTCCTCTGTAACAAAGCCCAAAGCAAATTACTTAACCGGTCGAACTGTAAAATGGGGAAATGGCCCTCTGCAGCCTGGCAGAGACCATAAACCCAGGGAAGGGCATTAATTAATGACCATGCACTTGTGATAACAAAGTACCACCCCACCAGAATGTGCAGCTTCATATCAGCCAGATAAACACAACAAAGGCTTTGAAAACCCATCTCCCTGTGAATATCTGGGAAGATTTGGGTCAAGAAGAAATTGACTGCCTTCAGGGTATAATTCTTCAATAGAGAAACCAATGTAGGATGGCCCAGACCCAGCAGAGACTTCCAAAGCAAACCAACCTGGAGCTGCAAATGGGCATTTTAGCCACAGGATGAATGCATAAGTATTCAGACGTCAATGGCTCCCTATAAAACACAGGCAGGAAAACAGAAACACCTTTCTAATGAGACCCTTAGTTCCTATTTCTCTGAGCCTTCAGTAGTCTAAAATCCTGGGCTCAAGTACAAGTAGGATTTTTCTGTTGTTAAAGTCTTTTTTCTTCTATCACTTCTTGGCCTTTTGGCTAAGACCAAGTGTAAAGTCTTTTTCTTCTTGAGCTACCTATCACACACCCCTCAAATTCCTTCCTATTGTTCTTACAGTGAGCCGCTTCCCCCTTCCTAGAAACAGCCCATCTATGGGATATGGGATTTCTGGTCCCCTAATTTTTCCCTTCCTGGAAAACATCAACTTAAAATCCCTGGCACCCACGAATTCAAAGAATGGCTGCCCTCCTTGTGAATATAAACCCACCATTGTAATGTTTAAGAACAAGAAGATGGTTTTGAAAGACATCAAAAGCGTTCATGTTTCCTCTAGAGTCCCCTCCCACCCCAAAAGTAACCTATAGGACATTTTTAGCATTTCATTGCTGGAGAGGATTGGAGAGGCTCCCTAGGGGTCCTGGAGCAGCAGAAGCCACCATAGTGAAGATCAGAAAGCAGCCTGCAAGGTCACGGTGTGTGGCACACCTTTTGGGGGCAGGACACAGTTATAAGAGGGTCTTTATCTAACAAATGCAATCAGTGTAACCTGGCTCTTTGTACCCTCAATGAATCCCCAACAACAATAATAAAAATCACAGATGGAGGTGGAGAAGCTGAGCTGAAGAAGCTGTAACTGAGGTAGAATAGAAATAAGAGACTACTCTCACTATTCTCTAGAATTGCTGGTCTTATGATAATAAAGCTAGTTGGACCTAATCTTATCTCTGCATTTGACTGACAGTGACGGGAGGCCAGATCCTCTTTGTACTGTACCAGTTAGAACCCTGTTTTTGTCATAGCCTAGGCCTCCATCTCACCAGAAAAATCCAAGTGGTCATTCCATTATAAGGCTCTACTCTTTACCCCCGACCCTAAGCGTTCTACTTTTCGGCAACTACAGCTGTTTTCCTATAGCAGGATAATAAAATTGGCAGGTGCTTACAATCTTATAGATGAAAAACAACCTACCCATGTCTGGAAAAGTCAGTCTAGAGAGGCTGGAAGGTGTGGGGCTCACTGGGGAAAGGAGAAAGAGAAAGAGGGAGGAAGAGAGTAATGGGGTTTAGGACACAAGGCCCTAAAATATGGGACTTTGGCATGTAAGGAAATAAAAGCAAGAAAATATCTCCGACTCCCCACCATTCCTCCCTGAAACAGGTCATAAAAAAAGAATTCTCTGACCTTCCTCTAATGTAGGTCATTATATAACCTTATGTTTGAAGTTCCTACCCTGTACCCCAAGGAAAGGAATATCCTTATCTCTGAAAACATAGGGATGCAGAGAAGAATCCAAAACAAACAGGTCTTGCAGAGACTCCCCCCACCCCCCACCCCCGTTTACTGCCGTTAGCTTATCCTCCTGCCATCCAATCGTACTTCCCCGTGACAGTCCACTATTCTTCAAACTTAAGCATAAAAATAGACAGGATTCTCTGTTTCTTTGGGGCTTCATTTCTAAAGGTTCTCGTGGCATGTTAAAGAAATTTGTAAATTTTTTTCTCTTGTTAATCCATCTCTATAGGTGCCTCAGCCATTAACCTTTCAATGGGTAAGGAAAAGATAATACTTTTTCTCTCCTGTAGGATGGATGGAGGGAGGGGGAAAATTCCAGGCTGGCACTTGCTCTGCTGAGTCAGCCCTGACCTCTAGCAGAGTCGGTGACCCAGAGGACACTATCACGTACCTGACTTGACTCCTGCTGGCCCAACCCCAAGCTTCTCCTGGTAGTTCACTCTGGAGAACTAGTGCTGCATTCAAAGACTTACAGCCCACACTTTCTTCTACCCTGAGTTCCTATTCCCTTGCTGAGGCTGCAGTTCCCTCCAGGCCAGAATACTCTTCTATCTGTGCCATCCACCTGCAGCAGGTGGTGGGTTTCCAACACTTCTGTCTACTCAAAGCATGGGGGTGGGGGCCAGGCTCTCCTGTCAAATCCCCTGTAGCACCTGGGCTAGCAAAGGCATTCAGTTGTCAGTAGCTCCAGGCAAAGCCTACTGTGACTGGGCCAGCAGGGATTCAGAGTAACAATGGCTGCTTTCTTATAATGTCATTCAAGTAATGACACTGAATTGTCATTAAAATTGTTAGTATATGATAAAAGATCAATTTTCTAAGCAGTCCAGAAGGCAGTGACTAACCACACAAGGGTCTGTTCTACAATGACAGTGGTCCTGCAGATAAGACATGAACCCATGGGGCCAGCCTTGGGGGAGAAGGACAGCATTCTCCCCACACTCCTGCAGTGAGTCCTGGCAAAGGCCCAGAGAGAAGGCACAGCTAACCTCTATCATCAGCAGTGAAACTGGAGGGCCAGGTGGCATGTTCTTCCCTCTACACCATGCAGGTGGCGTGTTCTTCCCTCCACGCCATGCTATCATTCACTTTTCATGCTCAGAATACCTGGCCAGACAACAAGCTCTGAAGCCTCAGGTCATGCAAATGAAATTAGGGAGAAAGTTCCTAGGGCCTCTTTATTGAAAGGACTTTAGTTGGTCTGGGAGAGGGATGTGAGAAGAGGAAAGGGAAGGGAGAGTGAAATAAAATGCATTTTCACTTGTAATACCTCCATCTCAGTCCAAGTATTACTTGTTGTTTTTAATGAAAAGAGTATGTTACAAACATACTTATGATCTGGTTTTGGTAAAAACAATTATATTTGAATGTTTTATTCCAATAAATAATATTGTAATGTATAGATTCTAAATATATAAATATCATATAGACATAATACAATATATAGTATATACTACTGTGTTGTATTACATATGTATGACATACTTATACATAATGTATACTATATATAGTAGTTCTACATTAGACTGCATATTCTAACTCTAGCCATTAAATTAGAATGAAAATAAACTTACTTTCTTTTATACCAAGAAGTTTTTTTTGCTCTTGTATATTTTAAACATCTTCTACAAAAATTCTGCATTGTCTTGTAATCTTATTCAAGAGTTATTATTATTTCACAAAGTTTGTAGGGTTTGATAAGAAGCCCTCCCAGTATTTACTGTTCCCAGTGGGAGTGTAGGGGCTAAGAGCAGGGGCTGCCTAGGGAGACCACAGGGAAAGGACAAACAGACCTCTTTCTGTTCTCCTCCAGCACAGTGTGGAAAGGGGGTTGGGTGAGCCTTCCAATCTTCAAATGCCTGCAAAGGAGCCTTCCTCTCATCTTCAGAGGGGGGTGTGGGGTGGAAAGGCAGAGTGGCTGTACAGACAGCTTCCTCTAAGTCATTCATCTGCCTCTCATCTTCTGCAGACAGGCTGCCCCTGGCTTCCTGGAGGTTCAGGCTCTGCATAAGCAACCGACAAGCTTCCAAGTCTGCTTCCCACACTTTCCCAAGCAACAAACACTTGCAGCTAAGACAGAGGGGGAAAGAGGCATAAAAAATGAGCTCAGTGATGTTTCATCATACTAAATCAATGGCTCGTCTATCTGTCTGAAAGTCAGCTAGTCATCTTGAGCATAACAACTTAATTTCACATATTAATGGATTATTTCAATTGAAAGATTCAGAGGGGCCAAATTTTTATGCCATCAAGTCACCATGAAATATACTAGTTCTTCTTAGCTACTTGGTTTACAAGGCCATCCAAAATCCTGTGTATTTTTTCAGACTCGCCCAATTTAACACAGCCCCTGCCCATGACTGTGCTTCAGCCCACTGGCTTTCTTCAAGTTCTCACACCTGCCCATGTCTTCCTGGTTAAGTACATACTTTTGCATGTGCTATCTCATTTGCCTCCTATACCACTCTCCCCAATCAATATACACGCACCCAGGCCTCCAACTGGCTAAATCACATTATATTCAGAGCTCAGTTTTAAATAAATTTTCATTTGGGAAAACCTTCCCTGCCTCCCAACTAGAAATTTATGATGGGTCTGTTAGCACCCTGCACATTTCCTTCAGAGTATTGATCACAATTCTAATCACTTATGTGATTATTGGTTCTTTTCTCTAAAGGTAAGGGCTTACATCTGTGTTGTTCTCAATCTTTACTAGAACTTAACATGGACCATGAACTCAGATTCCTACTATGCCCAACATATAATGTAAACAGGAAAAGTAGGGATGATATAAACCATAACAATTGAAATTCAGCCTCGGGGCAGAAGGAAATAGGAAGGGGTGACTCTAGCTGGTAGAGAGGACATATCCTTAATAGGGAGCACTTCATCAGCTCATCAACTTTAAAGAAAATATATTCAATGCTCATAAAAAAATTAACTTTTTCTGAAAAGTCAAAAATCTGGGATTTTCAATAAAATTATACGTTTTTTTATCCATCCATCCCACTTCATGCAGGATATTTTCTACAGATCTGTCTTTCATTTAATAATCCTTTCTTCTACTGTATCTAATCTATTACATTCAGTCCATCTAATTACCTTTGATTTGATTTATATTAGAAAATGCTCCAACATGACCTTTATTTTCTTGAACATCATCATTATTTTAAAGCTGGTGTCTATACATGATCAAAATAGAAGGAAAAAGAATGAGACAGAAGCAATCAGCTAAGAACATTCATAAACTGGCAAGAGATATCAAACAACACACTTAGGAAGCATTACAACTGAAAGCAGAAAAAGATCAAAGAAAAACACACCTAGGTCCATCATGATGAAACTGCTGAGCACCAAAAACAACACAAAACTCTTAAAAGCTGCCGGGGGCGGGGGGGGGGAACACATTAACTTCAAAGGAAAAAAAATACAGGTGACAGAAATGGTGAAAGTCAGGATACAATAAGACATTTTTAAAACACCGAAAGAAATTAATAGTCAATCTAGAATTATACAATCATTTTGAATTTTCTCTAGAAAATTAAGTAAATAGTAAATAAAGACATTTTATGACAAACACAAGCACAGAGAATTCATTTGGAATGCATACACAGAAAGGGAAATGATCCCAGATAGATGCAAGGACGTATGTAAAGGAATGAAGAAAATTGGAAGAGTAAATACGTGGATTTGTATAAAACAACAATAATATAATAGTTTATTTCTACTCTAAAATATATTTAAAATTAAAACTCATAACTACCACCACAAAATAAAGAGGGAGTGAAAGGAATTAAAATATTCTTAGACACTTGCATGACCCAGGAAGTAGTAAAAGTAATCCTTTCATTAGACTAAAAATTCAAGGATTCATACTCAATTCTTTATGGTAAAAATAAAACACAGGGGCTGAAAGAATTCTTTATTCAACAAATATGGTGGAAATTAAAAAGAATTAATTAAGTTTTGCTTCTACAAAAGCAAAAGAAATAGGAGTGAGCATAGTATAGATGGGAAAAATAATAAAATAGATAAATACATCATAAATTGAATTAAATATAAAAACAGAGGATGCCAAAAATACATACACATTTTAAGAAAGGAAAAACTGTACTAGAACTATAATACTCAGTACATACAAGTAACCTTTGTAATCTCGAATCTCTTGTAATTACGGAAGTCAAACATGATTTGAGTATTAAAATTTTAATATAGTTTTTTCCTTGCTTAAAATGTGTAATACATTTTTTGGCACCCTCTGTTCGTACATACTATATTTAAAAAGCAGAGAATTTAGATTAGAATAAAAAAAACAAATTGTATGTTGATTACAAGAGACGTTAATTTTAAAAAAGAGACATACATTAAATATAAGGATAGAAACAGATTGTAAGTAAAAGGATAGGAGTGATAAGAATAGCAAAGCATTTTTAAGAGATAAAGCTTAGTGGGGAAAGGATTATGTCTTCAACATATTCTATTAAGTTAATTTGATATCATCATAGGAAAAAATCAAATTACGATTACTGGTTCATGTGATAAAAATATCAATATCAGGTGAACTGAAGGTCAGAATGTGAAAAGTAAAATAATTAAAGTCAGCATACAACAATATATTTATGATTTTGTAGCAAGTAGAACTTGAAAAGGATATAAAACAATATAAATACAAATATAATATAAAATTTATATAGAATATAAATATAAATATATAGAATATAAAATATAAATATAGAAATGTTTGTAAATATATAAATATATATATCTACATAGAATAAAATATATAAATATATATAGAGGGTGGAGCAAAATGGCAGACCAGAAGGATTGTTCAGCTGAGCTCTCCTAGTACAACTGAGTAAAAAGAGAGAACCCAGGCATACCTGGTTGACAGACCCTACCCAGAGTTGT
This sequence comes from Nycticebus coucang, assembly GCF_027406575.1. NCBI lineage: Eukaryota > Metazoa > Chordata > Mammalia > Primates > Lorisidae > Nycticebus > Nycticebus coucang. The sequence continues at coordinate 17,447,031 of NC_069789.1, read as the reverse complement.
GGCTCAGGGAGCACAATGAGGTGGTGGTGAGCTGGATATACTGTGTGATCCAGAGTGGTGGAAATCTGACTCATTAGGCAAGTGACTGACAGCCACCAGGATCAACTTTCCCCCACCCCCATGGAGGTCCAGGATGAGAGGAAGCGTTTCTGCAGTTTTTGGTATTGTGGGGAAGCTACTCATTGAATAGAAAGCTTGGAAAAATGGGCAGACTCAAACAGTATACAGCAGCCAGATTTGAATACTGGATGGAGTGGATTTGCCACAGGTTTGGTGTCTGGCAAGGAAGCCATAATGGGAATGTCTTGGCTACCAAGGGGCTGCCATTGTGGAAAGGTCATGAGAAGGTCTTAGCAGGGGCCTAAACCACAGTCATCCTAATTCTGCCTGCCAGGATCAGAAATCTGCTCTTGGAACAGGCTGAGGGACTCCCTCGCTCCATGGGAACTGGTGTCAGGGGGCACTATGAGACATGCCCCTGAAAGATTCTGGAGAGCTTTAAGATCCCAACCTGGCAGGATCTGAATGCTGAGGAAACAATCAGGTGATCACTGAGGGCAACTAAGTTAGGAATAAGAACCATAGACATTGTCAGCTGTGTTCTCTGTCTCCTAAAAAAAAAAAAAGATCACCACCTGGTGTCCCGGTGACATACTGCAACATGTATATTCTATTAAAGTTGGTCCCTTCTGCTATATATATGTGTGTGTATACAAATACATACATATAAATTTTTTTCAATAATATATTTATTTAGTTTATATTTTCTCTTCTATGTTGCTGAGGTTGTTGCTATTTTTGGATATTTAAGCTTTTCTGTTTTGTTTTGTTGTGTTTTGTTTTTGCTAATTTGGTTCATTGGTTTGAATTGTATTTTTAACTTCCATTTTTACTTTCATTGAGAGCAAGGACACCTGTATTTTTGGTCATGGCAGAGGAAGAATTTGGCTTTGCTGAGGCTGGTAAGGAGCTCCTGATTTCAAGAAACCCACCCAGCCAAACCGCTCAAAATCTTTGAATTACAGGTGTGGCCTTAATATCATGCCAGTCAATACCATTTCTTCTATCACTCTCATTCGCTCTTCCTGTCTTCGTTCTCTCCTGTTCTTCAATTCTTTTCTTTCATCCCCCTTCTCTTTTTTCTTTTTCTTTTCTTTTTTCTTCTTTCTCTCTTTTCCTCTTGTTTCTCCCTGCTTGTGTTTTACCCTTTTCTTCCTTTTGGCCATAAACCAGGAGGCCACTGCAAGATCTAAGCTCTGAGACAACGTAAGTTGAAGCAAAGTAGAAGCAAGAAGGGAAAAAAAAGGACAAGGAGGTGAACATGAAGAAAGAACACATTAGGAGGAACCAATAGCAAAATTTTGGCAACATGAAAAACCAGAACAGAGCAACTCCCCCAAGAGATCATGAGGGAGTTACTACAGAAGACTCCAACTATAAAGAATTAATGGATTTGACAAAAAATGGAATTTAAAATATGGATGATAAAGACAATAAAAGAAATGAACAAGAAAATGGAAAGACAGAACCAAAAGTCAGACAAGAGATATATAGAATATAGAAAAGATTTGGCAGAGCTTAAGATGCAGTAGAAAGTATCAAAAATAGATTAGACCATGGAGAAAAAAACCTCAGAGCTAGAGAATAAAGTTTTTTAATTAACCCAGGTAGTCAAAGAGGAAAAAATAAGAAAGAGAAAGCAGAACAGTCACTTAGAGAACTACAAGACTCCATGAAGCATTCAAACATATGAATAATAGGGATCCCTGAAGGGGAAGAAGATTGTTCCAAAGGAATAGAAGCCCCACTGGAAACTACCATAAATGAAAACTTTCCAAGTTTAACTATAGATACTGACACACTTCTTTCAGATGGATATCAAACCCTGGGTCATCTCAACTCAAATAGAGCTTCTCCAAGTCACATTGTAATGAACCTGTCCAAAGACAAGATGAAAGAAACAATTCTGCAAGCAGCCAGGAGTAAGTGCCAACTGACCTAAAGAGGCAGAGCCATTAGGATGACAGCAGACTTTTCAACTGCAACTTTCCAAGCCAGAAGAGAATGGTCGTCACTCTTTAACATTTTTAAACAAAACAATTATCATCCCAGAATTCTGTATCCTGATAAACTATGCTTCAAAATTAATGGAGAAATCAAATCTTTTGCAGATATACAAACACTGAGGAAATTCACCACAATACCAACTCTACAAGAAATACTTAGGCCTATTCTCAACACTGACCTTCACAATGGACCCCAGCAAAGTAAACACCCAGAAGCTAACGGTCAAAACTTAGCTTTCGCAATGGTGCAAAGGATAAAACTACACAATGGACTTTCACAAAATAAGATGAATAGAATTCCACCACACTAATCAATTCTCTCAATAAATGTCAGTGAATTGAATTCACCACTGAAGAGGCACAGGCTAGTTGATTGGATAAAAAGAACAACACACATAGCCTTGAAGGACAAATCAAGACTCAAGGTTAAGAGATGAAAAACAGTATTTCAAGCAAATGGAAATCAGAAGAAAGAAGGTGTTGCAATCTTATTTTTAGATACAAGCAGATTTAAAGCCAGAAGTCTTGTTTTTAATGTTAAGAAGACAAAGATGGATACGTCATACTGTTCGAAGGAACAAGACAACGAGAAGACATTTCAATTCTAAATATTTATGCAACCAACTTAAATGCTCCCTGATTTATAAAACAGACTTTGATGGATCTGAGCAATATGATGTCCCATAACACCATTACAGCTGGAGTCTTTAACACCACTCTGACAGAACTCGACAGATCCTCTAAACAGAAACTAAACAAAGATATAAAGGACTTAAATGTGACCCTAGAACAAATGGGACTAATAGACATATACAGAACACACCAATCCAAAGCTAAAGAATATGCATTTTTCTCGTCAGCCCATGGTACATACTCTGAAATTGACCACATCCTAGGATACAAATCAAACCTCAGCAAAATTAAACAGAACAGAAATTATACCTTGTCTCTTCTCACACCACAAAGCAAAAAAGGTGGAACTCAACTCCAACAAAAACGTTCATCCCCACACAAAGGCATGGAAATTAAACAATCTTATGATGAATGATAGTTGGGTTCAGGAAGAGATAAAGGAGGAAATAGTTAAATTCCTCAAATATAACAACGATGAAGACACAAGTTACCTAAACCTGTGCGTTATAGCAAAAGCAGTCTTAAGGGGGATATTCAAAGCATTAGATGCCTACATTCAGAAAGTGCATCAACAACCTCATTAGCCATCTTATGGAACTGGAAAAAAAAGAACAATCTAAACCCAAACCAAGCAGAATAAAATAAATAACTAAAATTTAATCAGATATTAATGAAATTGAAAACAAAAGAATCATCCAGAAAATTAATAAAATAAAAAGTTGGTTTTTTAAAACAATGAGTAAAATCGATAAAACTTTGGCCAGATTAAGTAGAAACAGAAAAGTAAAATCTCTAATAACCTCAATCAGAAACAATAAAGGGGAAATAACAGATGATACAGAGATATAAGAGATCATCTCTGAGTGCTGTAAGAAACTCTATACCCAGAAATTTGACAATGGATCAATACCTAGAATCTCACCTTCTCCCGGGACTTAACCAAAAAGAAATAGATCTCTTGAACAGAACAATTTCAAGAACTGAGATCAAAGAAACAATAAAAAATCTCCCAACAAAAAATGCCATGGGCCAGATGGCTTCACATGAGAATTCTATCAAATCTTCAAAGAAGAGCTTATAACCATACTGCATAAATTATTCCAAAAAATTGAGAAGGAATCTTCTTCAAGACATTCTATAAAGCAGCATCACCCTGATACCAAAACCAGGAAAAGACTCAACTAAAAAGGAGAACTTCAGACCAATTTCACTAATGAATATAGATGCAAAGTTCTCGATAAAATCCTAGCCAAAAGATTACATCTATACATTAAAAAAATCATTCATCACTATCAAGATTAAATATTTGTAATCCTATCACTCCAAGAGGCCAAGTCTGCTGAATTGCTTGAATTTAGGAGTCTGAGACCAGCCTGAGCAAGGGCAAACTGTCTCTAGTAAAAATAGAAAACTTAGACAGACCTTATAGCGTGTGCCTACTCCCAGCTACACAGGAGGTTGAGGCAGGAGGATCACTTGAACCCAGGAGTTTGAGGTTGCTGTGAGCTAAGCTGAAGGCATGGCACTCTAGCCCAGGTGATAGAGCAAGACTCTGTCTCAAAAAAAAAAAAAAAAAAGATACCCTATTTAATATATCTTGTTGATTCATTATGGAACATTCAGTATGGAATTCATGGCCAACAGGACTACAGCTCATGTTTGAATGAAACTTTTCTAATGCACATATTTTCTTCATAAGGCATCATCACAGCTTTCCAGTGCTTGGCAACTCTCGATCGCACTATCAGCACTGCATTTGGGGACCATTTTATTATTTATTCATTTTAGAGACAGAGTCTCACTTTGTTGCTCTTGGTAGGGTGCCATAGTGTCATAGCTCACAGCAACCTCAAAGTCTTGGGTTCAGTGATCCTCTTGCCTCTGCCTCCAGGTAGCTGGGACTATAGGTGCCCACCATAATGCCCATCTATTTTTAGAGATGGGGTCTTACTCTTGCTCAGGCCGGTCTCCAAGTCTGAGCTCAGGCAATCTACCCACCTCAGCCTCCCAGAGTGCTAGGATTACAGGCATGAGTCATTGTACCTATTCTTTTGGGGACAATTTTAAACAGCAAAATCCACCAATATAAAAGCACAAAAATGATAAAAACATAGCATTAAATAGACAGCAAAAGATCATGTTGCATGTGGAATGAGAGCTGAAACAAAATAGCATCACTGTGTTTGACATCATGTTTACAAATGACAGTGAAAGCTTTAGGAATAATGATTTGGGGTTACAAATAAATTGTGGTACATAGGTGAATCATAAATACAAAATCCACGAATAAAGAAGATCAACTGTATGTATGATCATGCAATGTTATTTGAAACAAAACCTGGAGGAGGGAATATCAAATGTCCATAAACAGCAGGAAAGATAGATAAATCAGGCAATTATCAATTTGATACAATATCATACCTGGAAGAAGGTGGAAAACTTAACTGTTATTATGTGGCAGTATGGATGAATCTCCAACATATGTTTGATCAAAAATAAAAAAGACAACAAGGAGGCATCAAGAAAGAAGGAAAATAGATTTTTTAGGCAATACCTGGAGAAGGAGGGCAGAAATGGAGTACAGTCCAGGTGAGAAACAACAGTCTTTTGTTAGGAGCTTGGGGATTTTCAAATTTCTTAATTTTAGCCAATCCTATGGATGAAATGGTATCTTGTTAACTGGAGTTGCATTTTTCCACTAGGATGACTTCATAGCCACTCAGATTTTATTATGCAAACTGTCTTTTCATATCCACTATGGTTTATTCCTTTTTGGGTTCCCTACCTTTTTCCTGAGGCATTTTATCACTACTTCATTATCTTTATTTTTGCAGTCTGCTCAATTTTTCTATTTTTTCTTATGTCATTAACATTTTATGTTCTTTATAGATATTAATTCATTTTCCCATGGATTTCCTATGTATTGCTGCATATTTGTTCATAATTTTTAAAACTATTTTTTTTTAAATCATTTGTGTTTGTACATCTTTTCAGTCTGTGCTTTATTTATTTTTTTGTGGGGATGGTTCAAACTATTTTATTGAGGGGGATTGGGAGCAAGTAACAAAGAAGTGTGCGGGACGATGAGATCTGATGTCTTCAGCCAAGCCAGGACCTCTTTGGCTTTCCAAATGCGGAAAGCCAGTCTGTGTTTTATTTATTCCATTTCTGATTCACCTTGATCAGTTTTATTAGATAGAGGGTTTCTATCTTATTAATCTTTTCAAAGAACTAACTTTTGCTTTGTTAGTTTTCTATATTGATTTTTGATCTCCATTTTGTTGATTTTTGTTCTTACCTTTATAGTTTTCTTTTCTTATTTCTTTGAATTTATTATCTTACTTTTTATTAGCCTCTCTTACTTAACTCATTCATTTTCTTTTTCTTATTTTCCTCTCTTGATATTTTAATATTCTAATAAATGTACTTAAAGCTCTAAATTTTGTCTGAGTAATACTTTAGCCATCTCCAATACATGTTTACTTAAAATTTTAAATTATTAAATATACAGAAAAATATGGAAAATGATGTACTAAGCACTTATGTACCTATTATCAAACTTATTTTTAGCATTTTCTGTACTTGCATCAGATTTATTTACAGAATTTATAACCCCAGTGTCTACCAGATTTTCCATACACCCTTATCATTATCTGTCCACATGTTTCCCTCTTTAATTCAAGGACTAACTAGTGGTATGTTTTTCAGCCTTTGAATAAAAGAGATTTTTTTCAGCTCTCTTTTTGTTAGCTTGGTATCTAATTTTATTTCATACTGGTTGAGAATATACTTTATAAAACCAATTGAGGCTTCTTCTCTAGTACTTGAATGATTTTTGCACATGTTCCACATGTGTCCAAAAAGAATGAGTGCTCTGTTCATTCAGTGTAAAGTGAAAGCATATTGTGTATTAAAAATTTTTATGTTTGCTTATGTTTTTTGTCTTCTTCATCTATCAGCTTCTGAGATGAGTGTTTTCAATTTCCAGCTACAATTTTTGATTCTTCTATTTCCTCCTATAGTTTTATTGGTTGTTTTATGTACCTTAGATTATGGTGTTAGTCCCCAACACCTGGGGGTTCCAATTATTACATTTTCTAACTTCTTCTTTGCTGTATATGATAATCTTCATGCTTGATACGATGTTTCAGTGGTAAAATCTATTTTGTCTGACATTAAAATTAATATCCCAACACTCTTTTAGCTTAATTTACCTGACTTATCTTTCTGCCATCCTTATTTTTAATCTTTTTACATATTTAAAAAATGAATCCAACACAAAACATTTTGTTGAACTATATACAATCCACTCTGTGGTTTTTATCTTTGGATTGCTGGTTTTAACCCATGTACACTCAAAAGAAAATGTAATTATTGGGTACTTACTGCTATTTTTCTGATGGATTTCAATTAAGTTTTCAATCTTAAAAATTTCACTTTTTTCTTTTTTCCTACCTTCTTTATTCTTTTTATTAAGTTCACATACAATTGCAAGCAAGAAAACAGAGAGAGAGCCCACGTACCTTTACCCAGTTTCCTTTAGTGATAACCTTTTGCAAAACTATGGTATAATATCACAGCAGGGAACTGACAATGCTACAATTCATTTATCTTAGATTTCTTATTGTGAGTGTGTGCGCGTGCATGTGTGTGCATGTGCACACATAGGTGTACACAATTTTATTTCTTGCATAAGTCGGGTGCCCCTATCACATTCAAGATACAAAGGATTCCATCATCACATGAATCCCTGTGTCCCTTTTATAGACATGCCACCTACTCGTTCTGCCCACCTCCAACCTCTGCCAGGCCTGAAAACCACTTAATCTGATCTCCATTTCTAAAATTTTATCATTTGAAAATGAAGTCATAAAGTACGGGGATGAGCTTTTATTAATTCAGTATGATTCCCTGGAGATTCGTGTATGGGTTGTTCACTTCCTTGTACTGCTGAGTAGCACACCGTGCTGTGTGTGCTCCATGGTGTGTTTAACCATTCAGCCATGAACATTGGGGTTTGCTCAGTTTTCAGATATTACTAATAAAGATGGTATAAATGTTGTGTACAGTGTTGTGTATGAAATTAAATTTTCATTTTTCTGAAATAATTATCCAAGAGTGGATTTTCTGGGTTGTACAGTAGTTACATGTTTAGTTTTGTAATAAAGCACCAAACTGTTTTCCAGAGTGACCAACCAGTTCACATCCTGACCAGTAATGAATGCATAATCTCATTTCTCTGTATCCTCACAAACATTTGGTGTTATCACTATTTTTGTTTTAGCCATTCTGATAGGCATATAATTTTTTTTTTATCCTCATGTCTAATGATATTGAACATCTTTTCAACTGCTACCTGCTTATTCTCTTTGGTGAGATATCTTTTTATGTCTTTTAAATCAGATTAACTTTTTTTTTTACTGTTGAATTTTGCGGCTTTACATCCTACATACTGTCACTGAGCTTTTGCAAAGCAAAGGTTTTTTTACTTCAGTAAGGTTCAGTCTAATGTTTCCTTCTAATGGATCACTCTTTTAGTGTCAATTTAAGTACATCATTCATTTTAAGTTAATTTTAATATAAAGTGTAAGACTTAGGTTGAGTTCACTTTTGGCCTATGGATGTTCTATTGCTTTAGCACCATTTGTTAATGGTGCAATAAATAGGTTTTACACTTTTGCTAAAAATCACTTGAGCATATTTGTGTGAATCTACTTTTTAAGATTTCATTCTCAATTTATTTATAATCTGTTGGATTGTATCTCTGTATAGTTTTCATAATGGTTGATCTTTATATTATAATATATATTTAATTTAACAGAGTTTATAAGCATCAACATTCAGGTTTATGAGTAAACCTCACATTTAAGTCTCTGGTGAAGACACTGCACTTCAGAATATCCTTTCTTTAACTATCAGAAAATGTTATAATTTCTGTTTCAATTGCCAATATATGATACATAAAACTGAGAGGAAAAGAATAGTCTACTATATTTCTACTCTTTCCATTCTATATTTCTTTCTGCAGCTCCAGGACACTTTCAGTTATCATTTCCTTTCTGTTTCAAGAACTTCCTTTAGTTAATTTTTAATCTGCTAACAACTAGTTTATTTAGTATCTTCATTCTTGAAGGATAATTTAGCTGGATATAGGATTCTAGCTTGATAGTTTGGTGTTTTTTTTTTGTTGTTGTTGTTGTTTTGTTTTTTTAATCACTTGAAAATTACCACTTCTTTCTGGCTGCCATGGTTTCAGATGTTAAATCTACTGTTATTAAAATTGATGTTCCCCCATAGGTAATAAATCATTTATCTCTGGCTGCTCTCAAGGGTTTTCCTTGTCTTTAGTTTTCAGAAGTTTGATTTTTATATGTCTTAATGTGGATTTATTTTGTTAAGGATTTGTGCACCTTCTTGAATCTGTAAGTTTATGTCTTTCACCAAATTTGGGAAGTTTTTCGCCACCATTTTTCAAATATTCCTTCAGCCCCACTCTTCTCCTCTCCTTCTGGGATCCAATGATATAAATGCTGGATCTTTTGTTACTGTCCAACAATTCTCAGAGGCCCTGTTCCTATTTTTCAATCTGTTTTCTTTTGTTTAGATTGAGTAAATTCTGTTGACTTGTTCCCAAATTCAATGATTCTACCCTCTATTACCTCTACTCTATTACTGAGCCTATGCAGTGATATTTTTAAATTTTCATTTCTATAATTTCCATTTTTTTATAATTTCTATATTTTTGCTGACATTTTCTATTTTTTAAAACTTATTGTAATTGCTTATTGAAGCTTTTTTATTATAACAATAAAATGTTTATTTTAACTGAGTGTAACTCATATATTCAATTTAAAGAACCTCTCAATTTAATTTTGATATGTACATTTACTGTGCTTTGAACTTCTTTTGAAAATAATTTAATTAATTATTTTAAAATTTTTCATGGCACACCTAAGATCCTCTCACAGCACACTAGTGTGCTACCGCACACCAGTTGAAAATCACTGCCCTAGACAACTGGGCTTAACAGACATATACAGACCATAGTATCCCACATTACTGTGTATATATTCTTGTCAGCTCACGGATCATTCTCCAAAATTGACCACATTCCAGAACACAAATAAAATCTCAACAAATTTCAATAAATAGAAATTGTATCTTTTCAGAACACAATGGAATAAAGGTAGAATTCAATTCCAGCAAAAACCTTCAACCCCATACAAAGTCATGGAAATTGAAAAGGGGTTTTATGTATGCCTGCAATCCTAGCACTCTGGGAGGCCAAGGTGGGTGGATTGCTTGAGCTCACAAGTTCAAGACCAGCCTGAGCAAGAGTGAGACCTTGTCTCTAAAAACTAACCAGGTGTTGTGGCAGATGCCTGTAATCTCAGCTACTGAGGCTGAGGAAAGAGGATCTCTTGAGCCCAAGAGTTTGAAGTTGCTGTGAGCTAAGATGGCACAGCACTCTACCCAGGGGGACAAGGTAAGACTCTGACTAAAAAAAAAAAAACAAGGAAAGAAAGAAAAGAAGTTTTATGGATGATGCTCTGGAGAAAAACACAGATGTTTAGTGCCATGACACAAAGAATGTTTCCAATAGAAAGAAGGAAAATTCCTTCAGGCTCTGTGTGGAAACCAGTGCCCATGTAGGTTCTTGAGGAATGCAGGGCTGGGGAGCATCCTGATTCATCATAAGAGGTGACATGTGAGAGTCCTCATGATGGGTATTGGGGTGGGAGGATCCTCTAAGGGGCTGTGTGGGCCACAGCTGGGTCCACTATAAGAGACAGCAGTACTGACCACTAAAGTATACATGAGATACTGCAGCTAGCACTCTAGCTGCAGATAGTTACCTAACTGTATATAGTTATCTTAAGTATAAAAATTACCCTCATGGAACATGATATTGCATGATAGGTACAGAGTACAGACCAGGCCTTTAGGCTGAAGGTCAGCTTGTATGTAGCTGAATCATGCATGCTGCCATCCTCAATTACTTAATGGCTCTGGGTCTTAGCTCCACCATCGTTCAATCCAGCAATCCCACCACTGGCTATCTTGATTCAGCCAGGAACATCGGCTGAAACATGATTTGCAGGTAGAGGCCCCAAGTGTGGAGAATTGTAAATATTAAAATTTCCAGTCTGGATTGAGGGTAGGATGTGCTGGTCATTTAACGAGATCAGCAAACCCAAGAGAATGGCAAGAGAGAAAGGAAGGAACAGGAGAATCCACCAGGCTGCATTCCATAAAGTTTTCCCCATAGAGTTTTTTGGTTAGGAGCATAGAGTCTGATCTGCCTCTGTATGTGCTGAAAGACATTGGTGATTCCACACTTATTGGAGCATTTTTTATGGTGGCTATATAAAATTCTTGTCACATATTTCCAACATCTGATTCATTTCCATGTTAACTTTTCTCATTCAAGCTGTTCCCAAATATATCCTGGTATTTTGGCCATTATTCAAGAAAACTCTTAGTTCTGTTTAAATGTTTTATTTTAGAAGAGAAAAACTCTGTTTAGCTTTATTATGCAGGTCCTGTCCAACTTTGTAAGCTGTGATTCCAATGGCATTTTCAGTTTTGAAGTCAGTGCAGTGTAGATTGGGTTTTCTTTTGGTTTGTTTGGTTTTCGTTTTGTTTGTTTGGTGTTTTTTGGTTTCCTTGATTTATCTGGTTCCAGGAGGACTTCCACTGGTCCCTGATGCTAATAGCTGAAGGGACAGAAAGGGTGTCCCCAAGGCCAGGCCACTAGCTATCTCTTGGTAGGGAAATGAAGTCTCAAGCTCTGGGGGACAAAAGGTTCCGTTGGCTGGGTGCTTGTTGTGGTGGAGGGCATGTCTGTTGTGCAGGTTCCTCTTGCCATTGGCCTCCAGCTTCCCAACTGTCCCAAGGAGGGAAAGGGAGTCTCAGGCCAGCAACAAAGGAAAGAACTTCCCTGGCTATTCATGTTAGGAGGGCTTCCCTTAGATCCAGGGCAGAAATGAGTCTGGTTGGGCTGGCTTTGGTTGCTTGATTGGAGGTCAGGAAACTTCAAGGTCTGAGTCACCTTCCTCCATGAGGAAACTGCTGTGGGCTGTCCCTCTAGTCCTAGGGTTTCCTCTTGCCATCTTTTGGAGCTCTCCTTTCATTATCTCTCACATTATTTCCAGTGTTTATAGTTGTATTTAGTGAGGAGAAGGCAAGAGACATGGGTCCACGCCATTTTGACTAGATGAGGATTCTTCCCCTACTTTTAAAAAATTTTACTTATTTTTTTTTCTCTTTTCCTACATTCCACTGGGTGGATCAAATCTTCAGTCGGTTTAAAATATTACATAGTATGTTTGGTTTTCTGGTAGGTTACTCTGTATTTGAAAGACTATATTTATTGTTTTCCATAACAATTTCCTGAGCATATAAATTTCTAGATCTTTCTCCTAAACAAGTAGAGAAGTACTTTAAGTATATTTTCACCTCCTATCATTCTACCCGCAACCTACCTCCCAAACAAAATATTGGTATATATTTTGAGGCTATATTTTAGTTTTAGATTTTCACTAAGACAAATTTTTGCTGTTTGTTTTATTTGGTTTGTTCCTTAGCTTATTTTTCATCTTGTTGAAATATTTCCTCTGAGAATGTTCCCCCAAACCTCTTGCATGGTAATTTCTAGGTCTCAGAATATCCTTTCACACTCACATTTAAAAACCATTTCACTTAATATGCTTGGTTCAACATTTTGAAAATGTTATTGTACCTCTGTGTTTTATTCAAAAGTCTGAGATCAGTCTATTTCTCATCCTTTAATAGTTGGTCTATTAGAGTTTTCTGTCTTTGTTTTATATCAGTTTCATTATAACCTATTGAATTACCCCCCTTTCTTTCTTTTTTTAATTTTCTATCCTATCTGCACTGTCAGTTAAGCCTGTCAGTCTGAAGTCTTATATCTTTTCCTTTTTCTGGGCAATTCTCAGTTATTATTCTCTGAAATGTTTCCTTTCCTTCCTTTATTGATTATTTTCTTTCCTTCTGAGATTCTTTTAATATGACTGTTGATCCCAAAAGGCTATTCTTTCTATTGCTTCACTTATCTTTTAAATTTCCCCTCTCTCTGAGAATCTCTGACATAATCTTCTCACTCACTAATTGGTTTTTCAGCTGAATCCGTTTGACATTCAACCCATTTACTGAAACTTTAAAAAAAAAATTATACTCTGTATTATCTGATTTTACATTTGATTCTTTAGGGCTTCATGTTTACAACATCCCCCCTACCTTTGGAGAATACTTGATATGTCTGTTGAATACCCTTTATGTCTAGTTCACTAATTATACTTCATCAGATTTAAGCCATTCCATTTGTTACAGTTCTTTTAGAGTTGTCACCTTCCTAAGCAGTTTTCATTGATTTTTCAAATGAGTTCATATTTCCTTAAGCATGTTAACTACCTAGGCTTGTGATAGGTCTTTGGAGAAGGGGATAATGTCAAAGTTATAACTTGCGCCTGTCCTAATAAGTTCAAGTTGGTGGGAGGGTTCAGGGAAAATAGCCTTGGGGGGAATCATCTGTATGTATATGCTGGCTGCAATGCAATCTCCTTGGGCTTCAATCACCAACCCTCAGAGAACAGGGAGGAGAGGAATGTCTAGGATTCAGGCCACCCACTCAGTACATCCCCTGGCAGTGTTCTTCTGACGCTGGTTATCTAGCCTTGACCCTCCTTACTACACTCCAAGCCTGACCGCCAGTAGATGTTTACATGAGCACTGGGAGACACTGGCCTTCCCAGGCATGTGAAAGGAAGAAGAGAAGGGCATGCTTGAAAACCTCTCCTCTGCTTTATCTTCTGTTTCCTTCCCACATGGGAACCAAATCATCTTTAGTTACCTAGGGAGTTCTTGGTTATTTTTTTGTTATGAACCCAATGGCTCTATCAACATCTCTCTGGTTTCTACAGTGTACACCTGGATTCAACAGGTAAGAGTGAGCAGCTCAGCTCTCATACTTTCCCGAGTAATAAATATGCAAGCTGCTTTTGTAAACATTTTTCTACATTATAATGATTGGAATGCTATAACTCTGCATCTATCTGCTATTTCATGAAATAGAGTATGTGTACCCTTTGAGTAAAAGTGAGTCGAGTCTTGAAATGTCTCCTAGAATGAACACATCAAAGTTTAGAAACCAGTTTTAGGGATGCATGCTAAACATTGAGTAAAATATGTGGGTGTAAAATTACAGTGTTTCACTATGGCCCACATACTAATTACATCAAGCTTTAGATTTTTAAGATATCTGCTTATTGCATCTGTTTATACTAAAGAAAATAGCGGCTGATTTTGAAGTCTTGAGATGCTTCACTATACCTGCCCAGAAAAATAATTAGGTCATTAATAATAATCCCTTAAGTGGGTGACTCACAGCTATTTGAGGTGTGTGAGATCTCTGGAGATGTTCTCACAGCTTAAAAATACAAATTCAGTCTTTGGGAGTCAGTTCTTAAGTTGGAGAATTGATGTTACTCGTCTCTGTTATTCCTGCCAGTTGAGAGTAAAACAGAGTTTAACAGATCCTATAACCGTGGTTTGAATCTTCATAAGACTGAGGCATGTACATGTTTTTCTTGGGGAACAATGATGAGGAAGAGGGTGGGCAGGAAATACTGAGTTTTGACATAGATGCCTATAGGCTCCTTTCACCAAGCTCTCTTTCCTAATTTATTCTTCTTTTCATGTAAAGGGCCATAGTATTTTACCCCATTTTTGGGAAACTTGAAGATAACCAGGTCTTTTTATAAAGCAATGATGGAGTAAAATATGGAACTAACATGTGAATGGCTGATAGTACTAAATTTTCAACTGCAAACTGTGGAAGCACTGATAGTCTTCATGTGTCTGTAATCTTTTTATGCTCTGGGAAACTTAATCTCCAATCTAAGGGGGAAAAGTCCTCGTTAAAAATATATAAGAAAAGAGCAAACATTTATAAGTGGGCAAGAGACTTGAACACAAACTTCTCTGACAATGACAGATGAATGGCCAACAAACACGTGAAAAAATGCTCGTCATCCCTAATCATCAGAGAAATGCAAACCAAACCACTCTGAGATCTCACCCAACTCCACTGAGATTTGCCCATATCACCTCAAATCTGCAGGTGCTGGCGTAGATGTGGAGAGAAGGGAACACTTTTGCATGATGGTGGGATTGCAAACTAATGCAACCTTTATGGAAAGAAGTATGGGGAATTCTCAAAGGACTAAAAGTGGACTTTCCACTTGATCCCGCAATCCCATTGCTAGGTCTCTACCTAGAAGAACAAAAAAATCGTTTTACCACAAGGACATCTACACTGGAATGTTTATTGCTGCTCAGTTCACAATTGCCAAGATGTGGAAGCAACCTAAGTGCCCGTCAACCCATGAATGGATTAACAAACTGTGGTATATATACCATGGAGCCATTCAGCCAGAAGAAAAGATGGAGACTTTACATCTTTTGTGTTTACCTGGATGGAGTTGAGACACATTCTTATCAGTAAAGCATCTCAAGAATGGGATAAAAGTATCCAGTGTACTCAATACTAATACAAAACCAATACATAAACAGCTACATGCCCACATGAAAAAAATAACACAAATCTAGTCTATCAAGAAGAGAGGAGAGAAAGAGAAGTGGGGGAGGAGGGAGAGTGATTGGCGGGATCTCATCTATGTGCACAATATGAGGGGTGTTCAGCATGGCTCCTGGGTGAAAACCTTAACTACAAGTTAAACTTCACCTTAGAATTGAAAACAATGTAACCTAAAAATTTGTAGCCTTGTATGAATTTGAAATTAAAAAAAAAATAAATAAAAAAGGAAGAATGTTTGACCAGGAATCTGTAGTGAACACTATTGATTGCTGAACTAATATCCTTTTCTTTTTCTGCTCTTGTAGAAAAGAGAGATCAGTTTATACTCAGGTAACCAACCATCTTTCCTAGGGACACAATGGATGGCAACACCTCCCTGGATCCGCAGGTAATGAGATTAAGGCACTCAATCTATGTCAATCTACTGGATAAGTCTTTATAGTTACTACATAAGAGCTATAGAATGTGTGAGGTCAATACTTCATTTTGCCCAAAATTCAACCTGCCAGTGACAAGAAAAGATACTTTGCAGAAGGGTAGTGCAGCTATTCTTCATCATCATTATCATCTGCATCCCCCTGCCACCATCACCATTGTTAACAGTTCTCAGAGTTGTACATATATTATATCATTTAGACCTCAAAAATAATCTCATGAGATAGACAGTATTACTACATCATGGTGTTTTTGAAGCATAAATGTAAATTCTTTGACATTCCTACAATAAAGAGTGGTGTTTAGGTCCTTCCATCTTGAGTCTGGGCTGACATTAGTGCCTTCCCTGTAACCAGTGGAACACAGAGGAAGTAATGCCACCTAACTTCTGAGGCTGGATAGAGAAAGGCCGTTAGCTTCTACCTGCTGGGGACATTTGCTTTGTGGGAAGCCAGCTGCCACGCAAAGAATCCACCTAACCTGGGATCGTCACGTGAGAGAGACTACAGCCGCTTAAGGGTCAGCGTCTCCAGCTGAGATCTCAGCTGATAGTCAGTGCCAACTGCCAGCCACACAAAGGACATCCAGCCCAGCTACAGCCCTATGCAGAGAAATACCAAGGCAAGACCTCCCCAGATTTATGACTCACCAAACTGTGAGTAAAGTGAAATGACTGTGTTAGGCATGATCTCTATGTTATAGGTGAGAAAACAAAGGCATCCTCAGAAATCAAAGATACATCCTGATCATAAGCGAGGCACGCTTCCCTTTGAGACTACGGATAAGTCATCTAGCCACAGATTTCAAAGTCCTTTCCAACTTAGCAGCCTACTTAAAACTCAAAGTAACATATTTTTCTATTTTTGGTTTATTTGGGGGTTTTAAAATATCACTCAGTAGGACACTTGAGTGAAGAAGGAAACAGAATAACACCAGAAATAATTACATAGATAATTATCTGAAGCAAATATTGAATACTTGATTTTAGGACATAAAATTAAAGTTATCAGAGATCTCCATCAAACCAGCTCTTCCTCTCAGTTTTGCTATTTATATTCATGGTCTCTTTATTCTTGCCATCATCCCGGCTTGTATGTTGTCTCTGGACCCATCAGAATTCAGTTACTGAAGGACAGGGACCATATCTTGTGCCAATTGCTCTATTCCTAGTGCCCAGAAGAGAGCCGACATATATCAAACGCTCAATGCATGTTAAGAAAGCAAATTGAATGAGGGCTAGAAATCTTGGTCTTTACCATTTTTCTTTCCCTCATCTCCCATATCAATCGCATATCCAATCGCAGGTTACAAATTGAGAATATTGTTCAGGTCTATTTATCCCAAATTAAGTATTTCATTTCTTCATTCTAAGCAAACTACCATGAATGATGAGCCTTTATGCCTTCAAATATTTTATGCTTCCATCTATTATAGTTCTAAAAATGTTTATAGCCCCCATTCCTTGCCAAGTGGAGGGCCAAGTTCTTCAACGTCTTTCCCAGGATGACCTCCGCCCTGTCCTGGACTCCTTCACTGGCTGTATCCTTGTGAGTTCTCCAGATATCACAAGGGGAACTGCTCACTCTTTCCAAGATAAGTGGACTGATATCTAATTACAGGTGACGATTTCTTATACCTTTTCTTTTCTAAAATACCCCACTCATTAAAATCCAACCAGTTCATCAAGGTCCATCTCAGGGCCAATGTCACTTCTGTACAAAACATTTCCCTGATCCCCACTACTGTATGTGATACCGCCTGTCCCTGAACCACCTAGCATTTTGTAGTACTCCAGAAGCAGTTATTACATTCTATCTTAACCTCTGGTTTTGTGAACATATGCCTTCTTCTACTGTATGTACTTAATGAAGTTCAAGGATACTTCATATTCATTTTTAAAAATCCTATAAAGGATATATTCTAGCAAGATGTCAACCACAGTAGGGAATCAATAACCATTTAATGAACTGAATGAACATTTAGAAAAGCTATGTGCAAACGAATCTCCCAATTTGATGCAAAAAAAGCAATTAACTTTAAAAATATCCATCCTAATAAAAGTTAATAGGGAAACACCCTCCTGATAAGTGGTCCCAGCAGAGTGGCTACATCCAGAACTAAAGTCTTAGGGTAAGTCTCAACATTCCACTGAAGTATTTGCTTCTAAGCTGCCTAATGACTTAAAAGGAAATTTTAAATTATTTGACTATAATTTGAAAAAACCTTTCTAAGCAAAACACAAAGTCTAGAAATCAAAAAGGAAACAAAGTGATAAACGTGGATCATACATATAAATGTAAACTTCCACATGGCCAAAGTGCTGTAAGTGAAAATCAAAACACATGTTAGGAGAAAATGTTTCCATGAGTCAAATTTCGTAACCAGTAAAGAGTTTCGAAAATCAATAAGTAAGAAGCAAATATCCCAGGAGAAAATAGGCAAACAGGTATAAAAAAAGTAGAAATGACCAATCGATATATGAAAAGATTTGCATTCCGCATAAAGATGTGACGAGTAGGAGGCAAAGGTCTGGAAGATGCATAATTCACTGTTTCATGGGTGGGGGGGATACAGCAGCAGCCTTTTTAAGAAAAGTAATTTGGCAATATTGGTCAAAATTAAAAATACATATGCTCTCCGTGCCAGCCTATTCCTCTTGTAGGCATTTATTGTATAGAAACATTCAGGCAGTGAAAATCAACTGGAAACAACCAAGCGGAGAAAACTGAAAGCCGCTGCAGTTATTGTTACATCCCTGCAGCCATTTTTATCTCTTCAAGTGTCTTGAGTGAAAAAGACAGGGCACAGAACAATATTCTGTTTCGATCCCATCTGAATTTTCTAAAAGTAACAGAAGGACAGGCGTATGTATAGGTATGTGCAGGATTGAGATATTTCTGGAAGGGTCTACTTGAAACTGTTAACAGCATCCTCCTGATTAGAGGAGAGGCAAAGGGGCTTTTTCTTTACATTTTACTTATTCCTGTTGTATTTTTTTTATTTTTCATTCCAATAAACTACACATATCCTTTTCTTTTCTAAGAAGAAAGAAAATTTAAAAGCTACCTTATCCACATTTTCGCAAAAATGTGCATAGTCCTTAACCTTGGTGCTAAATGTTCCCTGCCCTCTGCACGGAAGTCCTTGTGATGGTTTGGGGGCCCCGTGTTTTGATCAGAGCAAGTTGAAAGTCAGGGAGACTGGCTTCCTAATAAGGGCTCTTCAGAAGTACAAGAGCTACACTGAGCCCTGAGAACTAGAGGATAAATGGAAACACATGCCAATGATATGGGCAGCCAAGGAATTTTAAAGGAAAACAGGAGCAAGACAAGGAGAGTGTGCCTTGTAAATCACCTGTCAGCTTATCTCCTGAACACATTCCAGTAGCTGACTCAGAAAGAATAGCAGCTGGCCAAACCCTGCACGACAGGTGAAATCTATTACTCCCCCAATCTCTCAGGGCCCAAAGAGCACGCACTAATAAATGCCAAAGGAGTGGGATGGAGACAGCCCTGCTGGAGAGTGCACACCCCAAATATTTTATCAGACGAATGACTAGGACAAAGAGTTAAGGAGGCAAGGATTATGTGCAGCTAAGTAGACATGTCTATCTGGCTGTCAGAGACAGACAAAATGCCTAAACTATTTTGTGTCCTAGAGAGAACAGTAAAAGCTACTTAAGAATATGCGATGCTGCTATGCACACATGTATGGCTTGGTGAGGCTGACACTCATCATGAAACTGCAGGACAGTTTGCAGGGCAGCTGGGGCTTTGGTTGGGTGAAGTGTCCATCAAACATCTTACAGATGCTTTTCCTTGAGTCTGGTGTTCTCCATCCACAAACCAAAGAAGGTGGTGATGTCTCCAAACACAATAATTATGGTAACTTCTATGACAGTTAGGAACAGGAAGGGGGCAATGTCCCAGCAATGGTCAAGGGAGAGAGACTTCGTTTCTAATGTTGAAAAAGGTGCAGAGCAAGTGACCTGCAACCTCATGAGGTATGCCCTCGCAGGGGGGCAGAGTCAGCTCTAGTGCCCCCAAAACTAAAGATGTGACAGAGCCGGCCTCTGGAAGGAGGGAGAAACCAGGCCTTTCTCTGACCTGATGGGCTGTTCACCTGTCACCCCACGTGCACAGAGCTGGTGAGGAATGTGACAACAGTATTAAGGAGAACTTCAATCACACATTTGCGGTCCAAGCAGCCTTGTCTCAATTTTCACCCCTGTAGGGTTCCCACAGTTGAAACACCTTCAGAGTGGACAGTAGTGACAGGGAGCACCGAGGGCACAGGGAGGTTTGGCCAGGACAAAGGTGCCCTCAGGCTGCCCACACTTCCACTTGCCTTTGCCTCTGTCTCTCAAGATCTTGGCAATGGCCAGGGCTCTCTGGTGAGCGAGTGAAGGCAGTGCCTGGTGTGTGGTATGACCAGGGTCCCAGGAAGTGGGAGATAACAGAACCACTACACAATCTGGAGAAATAGCCACTTCCCTTTGCCCCCTCAGTTTTATTTGGACACTTAGTGATGTGAGGCTGGACTGGTTCATTGATGAAGTAGAAAGAGTGGGAGGACTGCAGAAAGCAGAGTGGGAGGAGAAAACAGCACCTCTGGAGTCCCAGACAGGGCAGGGGTACAAGTTCCCTGGAAGGAAAGGGAGCCCCTCTGCCAGGCTGTGGAGGTTCAAAGCCCAGCTCCTCCAGCTGCAGCTGCACTGAGCTCTCTGAGTATCTGTCTCTGCATCCCCAGTGGAAGGACTGCCACACTGTTCAGAGGACTGTACCCGATGCTCTCGTGAAGGACCCAGACTGTGTGCGGCTCCCAACAGGGAGAGTCTCCGTGCTGGGTAGGGTTCCCGCCAGCTTTCTCTCTTCTGCTCACATGACTGCTCAACTCAATATTCCCAACTCCAGTTTCTCACAGTAAGAATCCCAGAGCCTTTGTCTCAGGAAATGTCCTCCTTGTCTCTTAAAACCCAGCTTAAAACACATCCTCTCATTGATGCTCTTCTCCCTTCTTGGAAAAGTTACTTATTCCTCTCTTTGTAGCACCATAGCATTGTGCCTCCATTTTCATTTACATCCTGTATTTGAATCACCCACCTACATGTGCTTCCCTACCAAAGCAAGGACTCTTCAAGGTCACCGTATGTCCTTGATAAAGGAATTGGACAGTGAGTGGACAGATTTCTTAAAGGGTTTGCTTTAGTGTGCGTTGCATTTTCCTTAGGCTTCCATAAAGAACTAGAGGAAAGCAAAGTCAAGACCCAAGCACAGAGGTGAGTTTCCAGCAGGGCCTGCAGAATGAGGCACCCTCAGCTGAAACAGCAAGAAGAACCATTCCCGTCATCTGTCTCCTTATAAAACTGATGTGAGTGGGGAAAAATCTTGATAGACATTTTTCAGCTCGCTACTGTTACCTCCTGAGCCTTCCGAAATATAGGGTGCCTCCTGTCCCTATATTCGAGGTAGGAGAAAGCAAAAGACCAGAGTTGCCAGGTGAAGAAAATGATAGTAAGGACGGGTAAATGTGAGCTAGGTGGATAAAAGGGACGGCTGGGGCTGCCGTGGGTCCACCCAGAGCTTGGTGCTCCTCAAGTGTACAAGGACTGGGCATAAAGGTGAAGACTGGTTCAACATGACAACCAACAGCAACACGGGTGAGCACTGTGGGGGGTCCTGCAGCACTTGAGGGCTCCTCCAGGCATGCTCTCCGATTCCCACGAGTGGAAGTTCTCACTGAAGGCCACAGAACCTGCACTTATTAAAATTATGTTCAAAGTCATGTTTAGCTGCATTTTAATGAAATGAAGGTCCATAGTTTTCATCAATTCTATTTTCGTTGATTCTGGGTACTATAACAGAATACCATAAAGTGGGGAGCTTATAAACAACAGAAATTGATTTCTCAAAGTTCTGAAAGGTAGGAAGTCCAAGAAGAAGTTGTTAGCAAATTCAGCACTAATCATCATTCATGAGGGGGTTTGCCCTCAGGATCCAATCACCCCCCAGAGCCCTCAGCTCTTAATATCACTGCAATGAAGATTAGGTGTCAACATATGAATTTGGGAAAGACATAACCATTCAGATCATAACGGAGTCTTTAAAAGGCTTGCAACATGATTTTAAAAGATGATTATTGTGCATATTAACCACTTGGGGAATTTAAAATGTATATTCTTATTTATAGGTCAGGCTCATGCCGGAGATTCTGTGTTTTTTAAACATATCCCTGTGATGTCAATGTTGCTGGTCTACAGTCCACATTTTGAGTGGCGAGGACCAAGTTGTGGATCTTACATACTAAAACCAATAGCCTCTGCATTGCCAAAGCACATACACCCAACAGCATTTAGACACAAAATGCTTGGATTTCAGGACATGCGACGGCACACACGTGAGATAGGAAAAGCTCTGGCAGGCAGCACTGGTGCTTTCTGAGAGCCCTCTGGAGTTGAGGACCAGCTCATTGCTAATACCAGAGAACTGGGCAGCCTGCTTACGTTCAGGCTTTTCTTTCATCAAGCTCAGAAAAAGACGACTGGAGTACCAGGGTCCAGGACCTTTCTTGTTTGTTCAGAAAGAAATCCAGCAAAGCAATGTTTCGCCTCATTTTCGCTTTCACCTACCACCTCTGGGAAAGTGTCTAGAAAAGTAAGAATGGTCAATAAACTCACGTAGTTTATAATGAATTTTCATGGTGCTGATTATTTATGCAGATAACAGATCAGCTTAAAATTCTGCAGGCAAATTGAAGATTGCTGGCAGATAGTCAAACTGGCAAACTCAGTCAATACAACGCACATCTTTTTTCTTAACCTTTTCCATTTATTGACCTTTCGTTTTTCTTTTTTTTTTAATTTCTGATTAATATGAGGGTGTATATGATTAAGTTACATTGTTCACCTTTGTAAGGTCAAGTGTGCACTATAATTGAGTCCTTCACCCAGAAAGTGTGCCATGTACCCCTACACTATATCCCTTAGGTAGGAACTGACTGAATCTTCCTCCCCGCCTCTCCACTTATGATTTTCTCTCTTGTGGGCCTGGAGTTGTTAATAGTACTGAGTGCATGGGATGCTTGCTTTTCTATTCCTGAGATACTTTACTAAGAGGAATGTTCTCCAAGTCCACCCAGGTAAATATAAAAGATGCAAAGTCTCCATCTTTTCTATGGCTGAATAGTATTAGGGTATACATATACTACAGTTTGTATATACAACCTATGTATACATTTGTAGGTTGATGGGTACTTGGGTTGTTTCCACATCTTTATGATAATGAACTGAGTTGCTATAAACATTTGAGAACAAGTGTCCATATGGCAAAATGATTTCTTTTTCTTCTGGGTAGATATCTAGTAATGGGATTGTGGGATGAATTGGAAGGTCTACTTTTAGCTCTTTGAGGAGTCTCCAATTTTTTTCCCAAAAAGCCATTATTAGTTTGCTATCCCACCAACAGTGCATAAGTGTTCCCCCAAATATAGAATGCTTTACAAATCTGAATGTCATTTTTGGGCAGAGGCCGAAAGGTCTCATGGTGATGCCCAGTGAGGAGACTGGGAGTGGAGACATTCAGGCCAGGTTTATTAAAAAGGGACAGTGACCTGCCTGGGCAGGGCAAAGATGGTCTCTGTGCCTAGGAGCAGTTAGAGACCCCTTTCATAAGGGGGCCATAGAGGGGTGGGCAAATGCCACAGCTTGCCCCAAAGGTTTTGGTGGGTTAGAGTCCTTTGGCTTGAATTTTGGGGGTGGAGCTAACTAGGTCCTTTGTATTCTTTGTTTTAGGAGAGGAGGAAGGGGGGAGAGTTCCCTTAGGGCCACATTAGGTGCCCCAACGTTCCCCACTCTTATTAAAAGGGGGTGACAGGGACACGTTATCCCCCCCCCCCCAGGGACCATGTTTATATTCTATGTCTTGTTCCAGTTTTAGTGCATGAGCTACCCACAGGAGCAACACCTCAACCTCACCATCCTGGCTCAGCTTTCAGCTGCCAGGTGAATGAGCAGTCTCAAGGCATTCAGGCTAAGAGAAGAAGTCTATCTGTGGCAGGCAGAATTCAGAGTGTCTTGTAGCCGAATTGTGCATCAACAACTCTACCCTCAGAACACAAAGTATCGTAAAGGCTGAAATCTAAATTGAAGTCTAAAAATAGCATGATAAAATTATTTCCTTCTTTCATTTCACTGGAGAGCAAGCAGGCTGACATCAATATCTGCAGGGCACAACTGACTTCTCAGAGTTTATGTGGAAAGAACGATTACACAACTGCCTTTCTTGGGAACAGACAGACTGCTTCAGAAAATACGGAAAGGAAAGCAATTACTCTGTTGCTGAAAAACAATAATAGATATTTGATTATGATTATTAATGGGGGTGGGGAGGAAGGAGGCAGACCGCTGAGCAGCAACCCACTACTAAGTCAATCTGTAGGACACTCCAAGAGAGGGATTAACTTTTGTTTTCTTTTCATCACTCAGCCAGTCATTTGATGAGACACCAACTTTCGGCATGGCCTGTCACATCCTTATCAATATTCAGTGCCCCTGCACTCTGGTCATATTATCTCCACTGGATATACCAAGTGACAGGCTCCTTGCTGTGGGGATTGTTTTCCCTTTGTCTCTAAATGGGAGGCCAATGAATCAGGGTAACTGACTTGTCAGATACAGGAAACTAATTTGCAAGAAATCAGAAAGACATTTTGTAGCAAATATTTACTTCTCTGTTTGTTTCCTACTGATATTGAACATCATGATCTAATCTGGAGGATGCAGGATTTACAATCTCTGTGAACAAAGGCAAGTTATGGCTCACTGTGAAGAAAAGAATGCCTTCAATTCAGCCCCTGGGGGAAACACTCCTGCTGCTTGAGGAATGCAGGTAGAGAGAAAATGTGATTCCTCTGACTTTATATTGCTCCTTAAAACCAGTTCCTCCCAAACCACCTTATAGCCACTAAATTTCAACAGAATATCTTCTTTCAGGTCCATATAAATATGTAGGTTTGTCCAGAGATGACCATTAGCAACTTCAGATCCCCAGATGGGGAAAGCTGAGAACAAAGGGCACTGAATTAGAAGATGCTGGATGAGGAGACAGACATGTGTGCCCCTCTCTGTGTCCAGCTGGGAACAAGGCACTTTTCATGCATTATTTCATTTTATTGTACAATTTCACTATGAGGTGAGTATTATTATTGTAATCTCAACTTTACAGATTAGGACACAGGCCCAACCATGTCTCATGGTACCAGATTGATTTTCACTCATTTTATGAGAATCATTTCAAAGTCTCCTTCTTCTCCTGGGAAAGACAATCTCCTATTCTATACAGAAACCAAACATTTAGGAATTCATGTGACTAGTCATTTTGGAAGCAAATACACAATATGGGACCCATACAGCCACCCTTACCTGATATATTGTTTTTTTTGTGTGTGTGTGTGTGGGGGGGGTAGGCCTTGCTCATATCTGTGAAAATATAGAAATATTTCTGTGGAGATGAAGTTGTAAATGTAACAGACATAGCAGACATTCATATTATAATATGAACATGCTTCTCTCTGCTGCCACTTATAAACACAAAATTTCAGTGGAAAGCTATTTCAAAATTCTATACACACACACACACACACACACACACACACACGTGAGTCCGGCCTCTGACCCTCACTGTTCTGGTTTCCCAGGGCGCTCTCTCTGTCTCTCTCTCTCATACACACACACACACACACACACACACACACACACACACACACACACACAGAGGTGTCTGGCCTCTGATCCTCACTGTTCTGGCTTCCCAGGGTGTGGGTGTGAATATCAATGCTGCAGAAGCCTACACAGGGCACTCTCTCTGTCTCTCTCTCTCTCACGCACACACACTACACACACAGAGGTGTCCGGCCTCTGACCCTCACTGTTCTGGCTTCCCAGGGCACTCTCTCTGTCTCTCTCTCTCTCTGTGTCTCTCTCTCTCTCTTACACACACACACACACACACACACAAGTCCGGCCTCTGATCTTCACTGTTCTGGTTTCCCAGGACTCTCATCTCTGATCTTTTCAATCTTCCTCCTTCTACTCTTGCCACGGCAGCAAATGTGTATTAAGCATGTGCCATTAATGCTGAAAACATGACTTTCACATCATTCAATCTGCATAATGGCATACGAGGGAGTGTAGAATTTTATTTCCTTTTACAGACAGAGAAATTGAAATTTAGAGATATTAGGTAATTTACCCAGTGTCACAAAACTGGAAAGTATTGAGGAGGCCACACTCACATAATCCGACCGCATCCTTGACCCTGTGTTACCCTGTTTCCTCAAATCTCCATCAGTTTACGTCCTTGCCAATCACCGGCTCTTCCCTGTGTCAGTTCCTAGTCTACAATGTCTTCCTTTCCCTGGTTATCTCAGCCAGCTCTTCATCTAGCTCATATGATACCTTTTTCTTGGCATCTTTCCTTGGCCTATTTTTTATGCAGAACTAGTTTCTGCTTCATTTTTCTTTTTATCTATGTCTATGATAACATCTTCATTATGTCCCAGCCATGAGGTGGAAATCTCCTTATGGAAAGGCCAGATGCCTACTCATCCCCATATCCCTGGTACCCAGCATGGTGCCTGGTACATGGATAAAGCTGTAGAATTGTCTGAAAGCCCATCATTTGTTCCATGTTCTGTTTTGTATTTCCCTACACCCATTAGGGATGAAGAACATTTTGTTGACATCTTCTGAGGACATCTCTCTATACTTGTAACAGTGATTTTGAATGTTCACTCTCTTCTCTGTTTCGGTCAGGATCAAAGAGTCCAGAGTCCATCAAAATATACTTGAAATAATATTTTCTAGTTTTTTAATCACCTCAATCATCCAGTTTCTCCACTTCTCTTTGCAAAGTGTTCTGTTCTCCAACATATTCCATTCTGTGTTTACTGATAAATGTGTACTTTATTTTAAAAGTAATTAAAATTTCTGAATTCCTAAAATATATAAAATAGAGGTCACTGGTTTAATCATAAAAGGATTGACTGTGAAGTTCTTCTAAGTATTTATCTTTCCCGATACATTTATCTGTCTGTTCAAAGATCAGTAATGTCTTGATAGAGTGTGGCAGGCAGATCTGGAGTCCAGTGGCCAGAGTTTGAATCCTAGCTTCACCCCTCACCAAGCATGTGATTGTGGGCAAGTGACTTAACCATTCTAAAACTCAGTTTTCTCATCTGTAAAGTGAGAATATGAAAGTTATCTACCTCATTGGTAACAGTACCTGTACACAACAGACACCACTACCAGTACCTCTACTATCACCATCATTATCACCACCACAATAAGGCCCTCCACGGTCAGGCCCCTGATTGTTTCTCTGTGCCAGTCATCAGTTTTTTGCTTCTTAGCTCCAAATTTGCCCTTCATTGCCTGCTCAGCAAAAATTGAGACAGGCTCAGTTATTTTTTTCTTTGACAGTTGGCACAATATTAAATTTTGTCAGCAGAGGGAGCAAGAGAGATCTTGGAGTAGAAAAGTTTTCAGTCTCCGCTCCATCAAGTGTGTTCTCAGTGAGCTCCTGAAAAGCAGATGGCTTCTCCACACATAGCTCTTCACCATGCACACATCTCCAGCTCCCAGCTCCTGAACCATATGTTGTTTCCTCAGCACTCAACTCCCACAATCCAATGGCTTCTCCAGCACTTGGCTTCTGCTGTTTGGGCAGCTCTTCCAAAATCTGAAGGCTGGCAGCTCCTGGAAGCAACAGCTTCCCTAGAAGGCCTTCAAGCATTTGATTAGCAGACTGTCTATGGTGAGACAACTCCTTATGAATAGTCATCCTTGGCATCATGAAGTGTGGGTTTCCAGAAAGTTCTGGAAAGAGGAATTCCAATAAGTTACACTGCTGTGGGACCACAAACCACAGTGACGTTTTGGCTATCCAGTTAGCCATGGTCATGCCCTAACAAGATCTAGGTCTTAACCTGGGGTTGGGGGACCCTCTATCTCAGCCTTATAGGTGGTAGCTTCTTTATATGCTGCTGTTTTTGGAGAGTTTTCACCTTGATCCCCAAGCCAGGAAAAGACCCAACAAGAAAAGAAAATTATAGACCAATATCACTAATAAATATTGATGCAAAAATATTCAACAAGATCCTAGCAAACAGAATCCAGCAACACATCAAACAAATTATACACCATGACCAAGTAGGTTTTATCCCAGGGTCTCAAGGCTGGTTCAATATACATAAATCTATAAATATAATTCATCACATAAACAAATTAAAAAACAAAGACCATATGATTTATATGCAGAAAAAGGTGAGAATATGAAAGTTATCTACCTCATTGATAACAGTACCTGTACACAATAGACACCATTACCAGTACCTCTACTATCATCATCATTATCACCACCACAATAAGGCCCTCCATGGTCAGGCCCCTCCATGGTCAGGCCCCTTTTTCTGCATCAATCTCTCAATCTCTCAATTAATGCAGAAAAAGCTTTTGATAATATCCAGCATCCCTTCATGATCACAACACTTAAGAAAATGGGTATAGAAGGGACATTTCTGAAACTAATAGAGAGCATCTACAACAAACCTACAGCCAATATCATATTGAATGGAGTTAAATCAAAACCATTTCCACTCAGATCAGGAACCAGCCAAGGTTGCCCATTGTCTCCACTGCTCTTTAACATTGTAATGGAAGTTGTAGCCATCGCAATTAGAGAAGAAAAGCTAATCAAGGGTTTCCATATAGAAACAGAAGAGATCAAACTTTCACTCTTTGCAGATGATATGATTGTATATCTGGAAAATACCAGGGATTCTACTACAAAACTCTAAGAGGTGATCAAGGAATACAGTAATATCTCAGGTTACAAAATCAACACTTATAAATCTGTAGCCTTTATATATACCAAGAATAGCCAAGCTGAAAAAACAATCAAGGACTCTATACCATTTATAGTAGCGCCAAAGAAGATGAAATATTTGGGAGTTTACCTGACAAAGGACATGAAAGAGCTCTATAAAGAGAACTATGAAACTCTAAGAAAAGAAATAGCTGAAGACATTAACAAATGGAAAAACATACCATGCTCATGGCTGGGAAAAATCAATATTGTCAAAATGTCTATACTACCCAAAGCAATATACAGTTTTAATGCAATTCCTATTAAAGCTCCACTGTCATACTTTGAAGATCTTGAAAAAATAATACATCGTTTTATATGGAGTCAGAAAAAACCTCAAATAGCCAAGACATTATTCAGAAATAAAAACAAAGCAGGAGGAATTATGCTATCAGACCTCAGACTATACTACAAATCGATAGTGATCAAAACAGCATGGTACTGGCACAAAAACAGAGAGGTACATGTATGGAACAGAATAGAGAAAGAAGAAATGAACCCAGCTACTTACCATTATTTGATCTTTGACAAGCCAATTAAAAACATTCAATGGGGGATGGCGCCTGTGGCTCAAGGAGTAGGGCGCCGGTCCCATATGCCAGAGGTGGTGGGTTCAGGCCCAGCTCCGGCAAAAAAAAAAAAAAAAAAAAATTCAATGGGGAAAAGATTCCCTATTTAACAAATGGTGCTGGGTGAACTGGCTGGCGACCTGTAGAACACTGAAACTGGACCCACACCTTTCACCTTTAACTAAGATAGACTCTCACTGGATTAAAGATTTAAACCTTAGACACGAAACTGTAAAAATACTAGAAGAAAGTGCAGGGAAAACTCTTGAAGGAATCAGCCTGGACGAATATTTTATGAGGAGGACCCCCCAGGCAATTGAAGCAGCATCAAAAATACACTACTGGGAACCTGATCAAACTAAAAAGCTTCTGCACAGCTAAGAACACAGTAAGTAAAGCAAGCAGACAGCTCTCAGAATGGGAGAAGATATTTGGAGGATATATCTCCGACAAAGGTTTAATAACCATAATCCACAGAGAACTCAAACGTATTAGCAAGAAAAGAACAAGTGATCCCATCTCAGGCTGGGCAAGGGACTTGAAAAGAAGTGCCTGGCTTCTTTGAAGAAGACAGACGCACGGCCTACAGACACATGAAAAAAATGCTCATTATCCTTAATCATCAAAGAAATGCAAATCAAAACTACTTTGAGATATCATCTAACTCCAGTTGGAATAGCCCACATCACAAAATCCCAAAACCAGAGATGTTGGCGTGGATATGGAGAAAAGGGAACATTTCTACATTGCTGGTGGAATGCAAACTAATATGTTCCTTTTGGAAAGATGTTTGGAGAATACTTAAAGATCTAAAAATAGACCTGCCATTCAATCCTACAATTCCTCTACTAGGTGTATATCCAAAAGACCAAAAATCACATTATAACAAAGATATTTGTACCAGAATGTTTATTGTAGCCCAATTCATAATTTCTAAGTCATGGAAAAAGCCCAAGTTCCCATCAACTCATAAATGGATTAATAAATTATAGTATATGTACACCATGGAATATTATGCAGCCATAAAGAAAGATGGAGACTATACCTCTTTCATGTTTACATGGATGGAACTAGAAAATATTCTTCTTAGCAAGATATCTTAAGAATGGAAGAAAAAGTGCCCAATGTACTCAGCCCTAATACGAAACTAATTTATAGCTTTCATATGAAAGCTGTAACCCAATCTCAACATAATAATATGGGGAAAGGGGCAAGGGAGGAGGGGATGGGTGGAGGGAGGGTAATTGGTTGGTCCACATCTACGGTGCATCTTAGAAGGGTACAGGTGAAATTTACTAAATGTAGAGTATAAAAGTCTGAACACAGTAATTAAGAAAATGCCATGAAGGCTATGTTAACCAGGTTTGATAAAAATATTTCTAACTGTATATAAAACTAGCACATTGTACCTCATGATTGCATTATTGTACACAGCTATGATTTAATAAAAAAAAAAAAAAATTACTGGGTAGTTTCTGTTTCCCACCTTGTGGCCATCTAAGATTCTGTTCTAATAGGATGATTTAAGACAGTTATCTGGCCAAAGTCAAAGTCTTCTTCATTTTTCATATGTTAAATCTGATATGACATATTTTACATGGAACTGGTATGGAAAACATTTAAGAAAAGAATCAGCAATGAGAATTTTTCACAAAGGTTTTTGTTCATTTAAATGACTTCCTTGTATCTATATCCATCACTTATACTTTGTATGTTTTCCTTTTCTTAAAATTTTTGAGAAGCGGGCCTTCTTTGGGAAGATCTATACCTTTCCTCAGACTTCCACCCCTAGGAAAAAAGACCCAAGGAAAGTAAGGACATAGATGCCTTTTAGATAAATGGTGTCAGTCACCATCAATTCAAAGCTTCAGGGCTCTTGGGCAAAGAGACATTTTCTTGACTGTCATTAACAAATAAGGTAGAAACCAACCAAATCCCTATCAATGAAAAATGGTTAAGCAAATTGTGGTGTGTGTACTACTATTGAAACTATGGTCATAATTACCATGTAGTAACACAGGAACATATATTTTTTGGAAACTATCATGTTGAAAAATAGCAGTATTTCCAAAATCAATGCAAACAATTGATAATAACTGTTGCTAGTCCAAGGAGATCTTGGGGTGATATATTGTAATATGAGGAATAAAACAGACATCAGCATAAAATGGGTGAAAAACAGAGCTCTGTAAAATCTAAATTTGAAGAGGATTGCATTTTCTACTTCTGTAGGATCGAATCTTTTCTGACCAGATGACTGACAGATCTATAATAAAAAGATGAATAATGGTCTAATGGGTTCTAATTCCCATGCCCGGGAAGTTTTACTTTCAGAATCAAAATAGTGTGCTTGGTCTCACACCTTTCATCTAAGGGGAAATTGTGAATATATAAAGGTAAATTATTTAAATTATTGAAAAGCAGTGAAAAGATAAAAATTGAATAAAAATAGTTTCCACAGGTGAAGGGTAGGAACATGTTGGTGAGAGAGAATGAAAGCTATACTTTTGTGAATGTGTCTTGTTTCATACATTTGAATTTGAACCATAAAGTTGTGTTACATATATTTAAAAATAAAACCCCTAAATGGAAAGTAAAATAAAACAAATAAACCTATCCGTGCATTAAATTAATGATGCACTGAGTTGGTGGTTTAACTACAACAAGGGAAATTAATTAAAGTGACTTTAAAACTCTGTGATTTAACTGTATATTTTCAGTATTTATTGTCTGCATGTATCTTAAGAATAAAAAACCTGCAAGTTTTTTTTAGTTATAGCATGTTATATACCCCAATATACTATTTTATGTATATGCATTAGCATTTTTGTATGTGTAGACAGATATCCTATTACTTAAGGATAGGATATATTATTTCATATATAAAGATAAATAATATGAATAGACATATTTATATGTGTATAAATAATTATGTTAATGATATTAGGAACCAGAATTTTCAGCACAAAAGAAATACAATTATAAAATCACAGAAATAAAATAAAACCATGTAATATTACCTTTGAACCAGAAATAACAGTATAAACTTGTGACATATATTTTTTGTAAAAAAAATGTTCTAGACCTGTCTAATGATAAAGTAAAAAACAATGACTGGGCTGGTAGCCCTGAGCATTTACAAGACTCAGACTATGGTCTCTGACTATCATTCCCTACTAAACGAAACAAGGGCTTCCTGGAGTAAACACTGATTCCTTGTCTGAAGCAGTAACTGTACAAGATGAGCCTGAAATATCTTGTTTCATCAGACAAAAGAAGTTTCTAGCTTGATTTCAAAGGATTTGGAGCCAATCTGAAGGGGCTCTAATTGGCTAAAGATAGGATAATTTTTCAAATTGCAAAAAATTAAAACATAAAAAATATATAAAATTATGACTTCATAATAATGCATACATGCTCACATACACACTTTTTTCCCCATCTTCGGAAGATGCTAGAAAACACATTGGGTTTTTAGGAGGCTTATGGGAAATGATTCATTAAAGTATTTAGTGATTATCTTACACACATCTCTCGATATAGGTTAGCTATTGATATTATTGCCTGTCATTTTTGGCTTTTCAACATCATTTCAAAAATGACTCAGATCAGTTTCTAACATGATTGTTGCAATCCTCTACAATGTATCGGTGACATAAGTATTGGGGGTCTACTTAAGAACTTAAAAAGCTCTTGTTTTTGCGTAATTGTTTTGTTTTGTTGGTTTCCTGAGATAATAACTCAGAACCAAAGGAATGGAATTAAGTCCAATATGGAGGCTGCAGAAGAAATTTCCATCCTGAGCAAGTACCTGACTAGCTCTCAGATTCCAAAGATTCCACATCCTTTCCCCCAGGATGGGTGCCTATGTTTCCAATTTGTGGTTCAGCATTGGAACTAGAAATCAGAACTCGTATTGTCCTCTATAAACTGAAGAGACAGCTTCCTTTTTCTGTCTCAAAAGTCACATCTTCCTCTGGAGCAGTTGCAAGAAAGGGCGACCTGGCTCTTTTAGGAGCAAAGCCACAGCAGCTCCCCTGTGGGGCTCCTCAGAAGCTGCATTCCCACACAGCCAGGACAACTTTCAGGGTGTGGAGCTTAAAGATCATGTCAAAGCTGATGCCCAGAGGCTATGAAATAATCACATTTTCAAAGACATCCCTTTTCCCACACATTGTCTCAAGTTCATTTAAGGCCCTGCAGTCACACATGAAGATAGAGATGACATTCTTAGACTTGGACATTTTTCACCAAAATATTTAGCAAGTTTGCTCCTGAGAAGGGTCCTGGTGTGAAAGGGAAGCAGAGTTGCTACAGCCAGTTTCATGTCCTGCTTCCGAAGTCACAGAACTTAAAAGGATGTGCAGTGAGCCCAGGTGGACTATGTGGCCACCTAGTAAGTTAACAAATGAGCAAGGGTAAAAACACTTTTTCAATTCTTCCATAGGCTTTTGAATTGACAAAAATTACTAGATAGGTTGGTATTATCTGTTTATTTTATTATAATGCTAAGCTGGACTTACAGGAACCTGTACAAAAAAAAAAAAAAAAAATCACTGCTTGCCAAATCACGCGGTCAACAAAATGACATGTGGCTGTGATGATTTAAATCCATGCTTATATTCTTCTAATTATCTCTGGTTTGGGAGGACATTTTACTATGAAAGTTAAGCTAATAAGCAGAACTTCATCCAACTGTAGATAAACCAAGTTTTGCTCTTAAAATCCATGTGAAATGTCTGGATGTGAGGGAGTTGGTGAAGCAATGTCTGTTACTGGGTTTTTAAATAGGCCACTTTCACTTTTTTTTTTTTTTGAGGACCTGATTTAAGAGAAAAGATCAGTAAAATAGTCCACTTAAAAAACCAGTAACGTTGATTCTGAAGTTTGTTGACTTTATTTTACACGGCTGTCGTGGCTTGAGTATCTGTTTAGTCATCGTTGCTGTCAATCGAGCTCAAACTCTGAGGTGATGCGGGAGAGAGACGTGTGGAGGGAGACTCCCAGGTCCCACTCTGAGGCCGTCAGAAGGGCACAGACATGCGGGCCTCCCTGTCCTGGCCCCACACCCCCAAATCATGCGACTCTGACTCCACTTGGCCCTGCTTGGTCTGTAAACCGCAGACCTGGAGACTTGAGGTAGACACTGCAGGAAATACCACGTTGCAGGTATAAACGGTTACTCCTGTAAGGAAAAAAATGCCTCACTGACTTAAAACCACAGAAACAGGCCTAGTTTCAGAGAAAGATCCCAATTGCTGGGTTTCATGGGTGAAGAAAAGGTAATCGGAGCTTTGGTGGGGTGCTGATGATGCTTTCTAAACCACATCCTCGAATTCGTTTATTTCCATGTTTTAAAAGCAGATGGCAGCAGCCGTGATCCAGACAATGTGGTCGATTTGAAGGACGCCAGAAAAGTCTTTCCTTGGCAAAGTTACTCCTGAAGCAATAAGCTCTACCCTTGGAATTAGTGCTTTGTGTAAGGTTGTGCCCATCTTGCAAACGTTTATTTAAAAAGCAACACATTGACATGGCCAACCTCACAATTCCCAAAGTCACAATTGACTAGGACCCATCAAATGAGCCAACCAGGCACGCGACAGAGGCAAAAGCAGTTGGAAGGATGCCCCTCGCCGTGTAAGTAACATAGGATCACGGCTCTTGGAGTAGCTCGTTTGCTTCTCCCTAAGCCTCTTAGCTGGTTTCATTGTTTCTTACTCTTGGCTTTAGGCGCTGCTGACACACCAGCGCAGACTAGCACAGCAACAGGCGGACACACACACACAAGTCGCCTCTTTCTTTTATCTGATTCCAAAACCCCATGTTGTGAGGTGCAGTGACTATGGTGAAGAGTCAGATGTGGAGAAGTGAGCATGGAGTTCGAGGCCCAAGGAGCAGCTGATTTGTTTTCAGAACTCTGTCCCTTGAGATTTGAATCTCTGGATGTGGCCTTACTGAATCTTAGAGAAGAATCCTTCTTTCTAAAGCAGCTTGAGATGGGACACCAAGCTCCCATCGCCACAGCTGCTCAGTAAGGGTCTAAATGCTGAAAGCTAGGAAACACAGGACCATGTCATTCTGAAGTCAACCAGCTAGTTACACTTGACGACAGCCTTCCGGGTGGAAGGATTCAAAGTCACTAACAGATGTAACGAATCAGATGAAACACACTACAGGTGAGACCCTGCCTCTCTGGCAAGCAGAAGGGCAAGACATCTCACAGAAACACACCTCTCCCTCTCGCTCCAACAAGCCACACAAACAAGCACCCTTGTGCCGAATCAATTCTCTAGAGCGGTTTCTCAACCTGTGGGTCATGACCCCTCTATAACAATGAAAATACATCATGGCTTTAGAAAGGTTGAGAACCACTGCTAGAATAATTTCCATTCCGGAATTGACAAATGCTACCAACAAAACAAAAGTCAGTTCCACTGAGCAGCAATAAATCAAGAAAATTCTGAAGACAGAGTGTCAATTAAAAGAGATAGGCTTGAGTTCATTTGCACAGGGAGAGGGCACGGCCTGGTT
Source organism: Nycticebus coucang (assembly GCF_027406575.1). Classification (NCBI taxonomy): domain Eukaryota; kingdom Metazoa; phylum Chordata; class Mammalia; order Primates; family Lorisidae; genus Nycticebus; species Nycticebus coucang. The sequence continues at coordinate 17,411,258 of NC_069789.1, read as the reverse complement.
ACCAATCTGGACCAATGGAACACATTACTTACAAAACTGCAGCTGATCGCTAGGGTGTTAGCTTAGTTTCCCATTTATAGAATAATCAAGGAAATAACTCTGTCAGATTGCTTTGTGTGGCTGCCACAAGTCATCATCTTGGTGACTCCCTTCTCCTTCTTAGTCCACTAAATAATTTTATGATTTCTATTTGGGAATCATAACTGCAAGATCCTGTTTTCATAATGAATGGGAGTTACAGAATTATTTTTTGAGGCTTAGTACAACGCGATCACATAAATTCCCTCAGCTCAAAACATGTCATCTTTACATCAGCAGCAACAGAAGGAAAAAAAAAAAACTGTTTTCTGCCTGAGGCAGTTGCGATAAGGGATTTAGAATCCATCATGGTGTGAGCTCCTACATGTAATGGGATGCAGCCCCCCTAAGGTGTCTGAAGCTCACCTCCTGGTAGCTAATGTTCTCATAGCTGTTGCATGACTCAGGTTGGCTGGAGGGAAGGAGGAGGAGTGAAAATGGGGCAAAATGAATCATACAAAGTACCGTGCATAATATTTTATCTAACCTGCATTTGCCATGGCTGCTGCAGAACTGTCATTAGTAAAGTGAGATAAGGATGCTGAGCCGTCTTAAAGGTGACTGCATGCTAGAAGTGAGCAGCTGAGAAATTCCACAAGGAAATTTGCTTTTATTAATCATGTGTTGGAAGCTAACAGGTTCATACCATGTTAGCAAATTAAACTATCATATGATCTCCACGATGCTTCCTTGAATCGTTAAAAAGTGTTCTCACTTAATTAATGACAAATTGGTTACCTACCTACTGGGGTTTCCATTGATATAGCAATTAATTTTTCTTTAAGACTTCTCAACTCCCAGCCAAAATGGATCAACAACACTCAAACTATATTGGTGTCTCTTGAGTTTCTAAAAATATCATCCTGGCTTGAACATTTGCTATTGATTAACTATAATTGTCTTTTAAAAACTATGACACGTGCCCCAAAATGTGTGCACATGGTGAAGCACCTGGCCATAGCCGGAGTCAGGGGCAATGAGCTAACAGAGCATCATGGAAACAACCCCTGCTAGACGGCCCTCTTAGCTCAATCTGATGTAGTAACCACAACTCAATGTCTTTCTGCCAAAGTGAGCTAAACAAAATAAAAAGGAAGCCGCTTCCCTCAATGAATGGACACCTTGCCAAGTCTCTTGGCTCTCTTTAAATATTGGTTGATTTCTGAATTTATTTCAGTGGCCAAGTGATCCTGCCTTAAAGCAAAGAAACTGTGGGTCGGACTACACAAATTCCAGTGGAATCTGCTACAAAAGCCTTTTGTTTTAAGTGACAATCACTCTTCTGCCCATTTTCTATTCTATTAATCAAAGTTAAGGCCATCTTTTATTCTCTCAGGCTATGTTTTAAAAGCAGCACCATGTCCAATTAAGTGCTGAGCTATCAGTGACAAAGACAATGGTAACAGGCGATAACACCCCCTGCACAGACCCCATCTTGTAGGGCTGGATCCTGGTGCCCTGCTGCCGAGCCCACCTAGATCCATCCACGGTACTAAATACTCAGAAGAAGGCCCTCACCTAACAAGCCCACAGAGCTTCACTTCTAATATTTCTTTTCTTTTTTTTTTATGATCAGCCCCTTCTCCAAGAGAATCTTTTTGCTTTCTCAAAGGAAACTATCAGAGGAAGAGAAGCAAGTACATTGGAGTTATTTTCCGCATAAACAGCTGTCTCTAGAATTGAGGTAATTCTCTTCTGAGCCCCACAGAGGGTGGAGAGGAGGGGCCCTGGTGCACCATGAATCACAGAAGAGATGGGAAGTCCTTCCCAGCCTCCAAGCTCTGAACCTGGGAGTTCAGGGGTCCCTGAACAGCAGCTGCCTCTAGGGTCCTGGACATTTGGTAGCAGGAGCCACTGAAGACTCCAAATCTTCTGTCACCGCCATGAATTTACCTCAAGTCTTTTTCTTTCCACCCTCTGCAGGAGGTGCTAAGAGCTGGTCAAAGGGCAGACAGCAGAAAAAGCTGAGCCTTTGGACAATCAAGGGGATTTGGCAGATCCTTAAGGGAAGGTATGAGCTATAAACAAACACTCTCCTCTCCCCACAATTCATCAAGAAGCTAAGAGATTCTTTTCTGGTTTTGTAAAATAAACATTACTTTTTTATGTAGATTATTTTGGTTTAAAAATTTTCATGGTGTTATCACTGTTGTTAATGAATAATAGCTATCATGTATCAATCCCTTATTGTATACAAACACATTTATCTCATATTATTGTCCCTTTTTTATGATGGAAAATTGAATCTTTAAGAGATTTATTAACCTAGTGAAAGCCCAATGGCTTGGAAGTGGCCACATTTGAATCTAGATGATCTTGGCTCCAGTCTGTACTTTAAATGTCTTAGGTTCTCTACAATACTCTGGAGAGAGATTATTAATGAGGCCCTTTCTCAAGTCCTACCTGCACCAGGTCTCCAGATTCATCATAGTCAGTGGTGAATGGCCCTTGCTCCAAATTCAGAGATTTTTACTGTATATGGAAACAGAAATAGGTTTTGTAGGGCTTGGGTTTTTGTTTTACAAGTAATGCCTCAAGAGAAAGGAGACCCTTTATATTACTGTGTCTGGAACTTCTCCTGCTCCAAATACCGAGTAGGGAAGAGTGTCTTCCGCCCTTCCCTATTGTGGTCCAGATGTGAAAAGACCACCTCTGATTTGGTTGGGTAGCTTCTTTTCTTGATGGGAAGGAAAGACCTTTCCAATAGGGCGAATTGTTAGAGTTCCAGAGGAAGGGACTCTGCTTTCCCTTTTTGAAACACTGCACATAGATCCTCCTAACTGAGCTGAATATTCTGACAATTAAATTCCATAACAGGTGAACATTTTAGGGGAAAGTTATTTCTAAGTAAAGATGCATTACATGAGTTCTTAAGGAATGGGAAGTATCTTAGTGAATTCTAAGGCTAATGTTGAACTGCAAAGTCAATTAGAAATTATATCATTTATATTTTCCTGGTAAATATTACTCAATTTCATGTACATATTAATCTATGTTTAATTCACTAGCTACAATAATAAATTACTACAGTGGTAAATCTAATGCTCACTGAAATGTTACCAATATTTTTCCTATCCTGTTTTCCTTCCTTTTTTTACTCTTTTACTTATACCATTCTGTTGTTTATGATATATTTTTTCTGAATGTATATTCATTTATGTACTATTATTTTTAGCATACTTCATAATTTTATAGTATCAGATAAAATAAGGTAAAAGTTAAATGTAAGTGCAATGATTGTAAGTGCAATGATTGTAAGTGCAATCATTAATTTAATATATGAAATATATTAAATTAATGATTATGTAGAACACTGTAGAATTAATGTTTTAATTCTAATTAGTGTTTTATGTTTTCTTAGTTTGCATTTAAAACAAATAAGGTTTCCCCTGAAACATCAGACAATACAGTCTAATGGCTTCAAAGTTCAAAATTGAACAAATCCAACAATGAATATTTTTGGGAAGGCTGCTATAGTTTGAATGTGTCCCTCAAAGGTTCACGTGTTAGAAAGTTAATGTCCAATGCAACCATGCTGAGAGATGGGACCTTTACCCAGGTAATGAGGTCAGGAAGGTTCTGCACTCAGGGATGGATTAATGCCATTATTGGATTAGTCACTGCAGGAGGGGGTTCACCCCTCTCTCTCTTACTCTCTCTGTCTTCCACACTCTCTTGCCCTTCTTCCCTTCTGCCAAGGAATGGTACAAAAAAACATCAGGTGTCAGAGCCATGCTGTTGGACTTCCCAGCCTCTAGAACTGTGAGCCAAATAAATTTTCCTTTATAAATAACCCAGTTTGTTTTATTTCATTACAGTAACAGAAAACAGACTAAGACAAAAACTTTCATGTATATGATGTGTAGGATTAATTTATCTGGTTTCAAAAGGGAAATGTGGGTCCTTAATGCAGATGTTCCCATCAATAGATGCAGCACTTGGCCTCAGCAGGCAGTTGAAGTGAGAAGGCAGAATGTGGACAGATCAAAATAAAGCTGGTGTCTCCGGGCAGTGTGCTCAGAGGGCAAGTGAGAGGCAGGACACAAGACAAGCCAGAGAGGAGAAATCTCTAATGTCCACATCCTCTTCCATAGACTCCAACAGAACAAATGGACTTAAACTCACTTAGAGAGACCACTTATCAGGCAGGGATAAAAGAGGAGCATTTCCTGGTCTCCGCATTTCAAACTCTCCTTCTGCTCATGAGAGAGAGAGAGAGAGAGAGAGACATAGCTGATGCCAACAGTCCCCAGTGGGAATGGAAGTGGAGGCAAGAGCAGAAGGAAGAAAGCTGAGAATCGCTCTCTGTTTTCCTGAGGCTGCAAAGGAACAACAAAGGGGTCAAGGCTATGAAGAAGTTATGGGGAAGCCAGCGACCTCTCCACAGAGATGGGTGATCTGGGGAAACAGTGAAGTGCCTGACTCCTGCCTGCTTAGCAGGGGAAGTGGAAAGCAACTGTCAGTGACAAGACAACCAGATAAATACAGAAAAACAAACGGGGGTATCCACATGCACCTGCATTTCTTATATTCACTTCCTTCAACAGTGTTGGGACTAAGTTCGATGTGGGTTGAAAATGGATTGTTCCAGGTACACAGGAATTTCAAACGTTCCTTTTATAATTTGGAATAGCACACTACATGTGAAATCTAAAAAACTTCCGTTCACTGTTAAACTCCTGTTAGAGAGGGAATGAGTAGCTTCCATGCCTGTCAGGAACGCATGCAGTCTGGGGTAGGATAAGCAGCCCCGCTGCTTTCAGCTGTTACATTGGGGAGGGTCACACACGTGGGAGGAGGCATTTGTTTGCCATTGGACAATAATAAATTTCTCTGTACAACAGGTAGAGATACAAGATCAATTTTTTTTTTTTAAAGGAACCCATCTGCAAAGTAAAGGCTTTTGAGTATTTCATCTGACTCTTTGAGAAAGATGCCTGAATAAGGCTCATAAATTCTTGACTGAAGTCACCAACAGTGACCATTTTAAGTTTTCTTTCTTTTGCCTTTTTTTCTGCTTTGTCTCTAAGTTTTGCCTCTTTCTCCTCCTGACTTTTAGGTTTCAATGTTAACTCCTTTTTTCCTCCTTATTTTTGGATGGGAAGACAAAGAAGGCTGATGGACCAGGTGGTTGTATGTTAATGGTGATACCTGTTTTAATATTAGAAAATATGTAAATTAGTATTATTTTCAGCACTGTCTCTAATTTTCTTAAATATATGTGCACTCATGGGTAAGAAAATTATGATATTTGTTTCATAAATGGTAAACATTTATTGCTATATAGATATAAACATTTCTAAAGACAAAATTTAAATGTGTAAAATGAAAGCATAAAATAAAAATTTTAAAATATTATTCCCACACACCTGTGGGTCCTCTTGTGTGTATGTGCCTGTCTTGGAAATGACTGCTCTATCTTCAGCCCTAACTCCCATATTCATTAAATCATGGGCAGCTGGCAGTCGGCACTTGCTTTTGGCCATGACAGACAGGCTCTGGGAGCCTTAGGTGAGGGAACAGACCTTGGTCTGTAAGGCACTGCTCAGCTCTGCTAGTCACCCTGTGCATTCATCAGCAGAATGAATTCACCTGGTTATTGTTCCCCATGATGACTGTCAAAATCAAAATTTCAAGATAATTAGAAATGAAACATTACTTTAAAAAAAAAAAGAACTGAGGGCTGCGCCCATAGCTCAGTGGGTAGGGCGCCGGCCTCATACACCAAGGCTGGCGGGTTTGAACCCACCAAGGCCAGCTAAAACAATGACAACTGCAACAACAACAAAAAATAGCCAGATGTTGTGGCAGGCGCCTATAGTCCAACTACTTGGGAGGCTGAGGCAAGAGAACCACTTAAGCCTAAGAATTTGAGGTTGCTGTGAGCTGTGATGCCACAGCATTCTACCCAGGGTGACAGCTTGAGACTCTGCCTCCAAAAATTAAAATAAATAAAAAGAACTGGATTACCTTGAGAAAATATATCAGTCTCTACATTTCAGATAAGACTGGTAAGTTCTTGATAATTCTTTCTTTTTTTTTTTTCCTGATCATGACTGACTTTTATTGTATTTTTGTTTTTGTTTTTTTCTTCTTCTTTTTTTTTTATTGTTGGGGATTCATTGAGGGTACAATAAGCCAGGTTACACTGATTGCAATTGTTAGGTAAAGTCCCTCTTGCAATCATGTCTTGCCCCCATAAAGTGTGACACACACCAAGGCCCCACCCCCTCCCTCTGTCCCTCTTTCTGCTTCCCCCCATAACCTTAATTGTCATTAATTGTCCTCATATGAAAATTGAGTAAATAGGATTCATGCTCCTCCATTCTTGTGATGCTTTACTAAGAATAATGTCTTCCACTTCCATCCAAGTTAATACGAAGGATGTAAAGTCTCCATTTTTTTTAATAGCTGAATAATATTCCATGGTATACATATACCACAGCTTGTTAATCCATTCCTGGGTTGGTGGGCATTTAGGCTGATTCCACATTTTGGCAATTGTAAATTGAGCTGCAATAAACAGTCTAGTACAAGTGTCCTTATAATAAAAGGAATTTTTTCCTTCTGGGTAGATGCCCATTGATGGGATTGCAGGATCAAATGGGAGGTCTAGCTTGAGTGCTTTGAGGTTTCTCCATACTTCCTTCCAGAAAGGTTGTACTAGTTTGATATCTCAGGGTCGTTTTGATTTGCATTTCTCTAATATATAGAGATGATGAACATTTTTTCATGTGTTTGTTAGCCATTAAACAAATGGGACTTCATTAAACTGAAAAGCTTTTGTACAGCTAAGGAGACAATAACAAAGCAAAGACAACCTACACAATGGGAAAGGATATTTGCATATTTTCAATCAGATGAAAGCTTGATAACTAGGATCTATAGAGAACTCAAATTAATCCACATGAAAAAAGCCAACAATCCCATATATCAATGGGCAAGAAACATGAATAGAACTTTCTCTAAAGATGACAGATGAATGGCTAACAAATACATGAAAAAATGTTCATCATCTCTACTTATTAGAGAAATGCAAATCAAAACGACCCTGGGATATCATCTAACCCCGGTGAGAATGGCCCACATCACAAAATCTCAAAACTGCAGATGCTGGCGTGGATGTGGAGAGAAGGGAACACTTTTACACTGCTGGTGGGACTGCAAACTAGTACAACCTTTCTGGAAGGAAGTATGGAGAAACCTCAAAGCACTCAAGCTAGACCTCCCATTTGATAATTCTTTCTAAAGCTAACTACTTCTTTCCATGTTCAAAACAGATATTAATTAATTTTCTTTTTCATTTTCCAATCATAAAAGTATCATGCACATTTAAAACAAACACTCAATAGACACAGCAGAGTATGGGGAAGCAAAAAGAATCTATAATCCATTAAACTGCATCTATAGTGTGCAGCAAAGGTTTATATTCAACTTCAGAAAGACAAAAAGTAGAGATAGAACTGAGAGACCCTAGAAAGAAGGGAAATTTTCCCTGGCTCAGCATTAAGGAGATTTCTGTGGGCTTACACGGAAGCACTGCCCACACTTTCAGGGAGGGCTTGGCCTGCACCGGCCAGAGACATGAGTTTGCCACTGGACAATAAAGAATTTCTCCTGTATGATGGTTAAAGCTATAAGATCGGTTAAAAAAAGTAATCCATCTACGTGTCAAGATTTTTGAATATTTTATTTGACTCTTTGAGAAATATAGCTAACAGAGAATATGTAATCATTGAGAAAATAGAAATTACAGCAGGGTTCAGCCTGCTGGGAAGATGGGAAGATGAGCTACAAGAAACTATTGGGCTTAACTACTAGCTATGGAAACAATAAATCAGAAAGAGTAAGAATAAATGGAAAAGGCCCTTTGTCGGAAGCCATATAAGGTACAGCTCGGCCTTACTTCCTCTTCAAGTAAAAAACAGTTTTACCTTTTCCCGGTAACTTTACCTGGCAACTAGCCAACCAATCACCTTATGCCCCATCTTTCTTACTCTAGCCAATCCCCAGTTAACAACTCCTCTGAACCTCCCAACAAGACACACCCACCTTCCCCATAATGCTTATAAGGCACAAGTTTTTTCAATAAAGTTTGAGACTTGATCAGAAAACTGTCTTGTCTCCCTTTCTCGCGCCCCTTGTTTGTTTTTCTCCTTTAGGTGGTTCCTGTGTCCCCCGTTGCTGTCCCGCGCCCAACGTGGGGTGATCGGGACCCCCTGGAGGAGAACGCTTGCCTACGGAAGCCCCGGCCGGGCACCCTTCGGAGCTGCAGCGAGGACCCATGTGCACTCCCCATTCAGATCGCCTTGGTTCACCTGCCATGAGACGATCAGAAGAGAAGGTAGGCAAACGATAACTTACAAGATTTCAAACATTTCACCCCTTTGTCTTGGCTGTTATTATTGGCTCTCCCGGATCTAATCCACTTATCAACACTCACATCACCAAAGCGGGGAAGGATGAGAGGTACCCGTTTCGGCAGTGAGAACTCTAAAACACTTGGACTAGTTTTTCTGCCTAACACTCTCTAACAAACTCTGAGCTCGCTATGTCTTATACAGTCGTCCACCTCAAGGGCACTCCCAGGGACGCTGCCTCCCAAAGGCTATGCCTGAGGGCGGTAGGCAGCTGTCCTGCCTGAGAGGGTCCGAGCAGACGGATTATACCTGCCGACCTATGACACGTGAGCAGAGATCGTAAGGCACAGAGAGAGTGGGCACAGAGAAACTTAAGTTCCGAGTCGACTGGAGACTTGTGTGAACCGAGATCCTGAGAGAGCCATCCAGCCAACATAATGGGGAATTCGCTTAGTACACATGAAATGTTCCTTGACGGTTTCAAGGGATCACTCAGAGTGCGAGGAGTAAGGGTTAAAAGAAAGGACCTTAAAGAATTTTTTAATTTTATTCATGAAACCTGCCCCTAGTTCCCTTTAGAGGGAACAATCAGCCAAAAACGCTGGGAACGAGTAGGAGATGCCTTGCAGGACTTTTACCACACCTTTGGTCCTGACAAAGTCCCAGTTACAGCCTTTTCCTACTGGAATTTAATTCATGACATGTTAAAAGTTCATTCACTAGATCCAAAGTAGGAGAAGAAGTCCTTAAAGAGGCTTCTCGCCCTCCTTCCACCTGCCCCTCTGTCATGGTAGAAATTCCTGACAACCCCCCAGTTTCCCCTAAACCCCTGAACAGCCCCGACAATGCTCTTAAAAGTCCAAAAATTATATGGGGCACCTTGTGACTGTAAGGGAGGAACAACTACAATAATACCCACCTCCCATACTAGCCAAGTTGATTGCAGCGGCAAAACCGCCTATTTAACTTTCACATCACAGATAGGAGGAGGACATAAGCAAAACTGGCCGTGTGTTGATGCACCCAAAATAATACTCCCAGGTATTATTCAAAACGAACCAGGACCTTGTCCCACGGAGTGCGAAATAACCGATCAAATGCACTCTATGTGCTACAATAGTGTCCAGCAGTGCACCCACACAAACGGCAACACATATCTAACAGCCATTTTACAAAGAACTTATTCTGGCTCCTTTGGAGGTGAGCTTGATTCTACTCGTAACCTGGGACACTCCAAATATGCCCAAGCCTCCTGCTTAGGCACCATTGGCAAAAATGTTTGCTGGCCACTAAAACCACCAATTCACACATCTGATGGCGGTGGGCCATCAGATAGGATAAGAGAAGATGCGGTCCAAAAACAAATTGAAAAAATAATTAAAGAAAAATATACTCCCCTACAATACCACCCCTTAGCTTTACCTAAATCTCAAGACATAGATCTCAACGTCCAAACCGCTGATATTTTAGAAGCCACTTTCAAAGCTTTAAATAATTCCAACCCAACCCTCACGGCAAACTGCTGGCTATGTCTAACTCTTGGCATACCTATGCCCCTAGCCCTACTAACAAACACCTCCACTTCACATCTAAACAACTCACATCTAAACTGTAGCGACAGTCTACCTTTTAGAGTCCAACCTATAGAATTTACACAAACCCCTTGTATATACAAACCTCCCCAGAACAATAATTATGATGTAGACTTAGGAAGCATCACCTTCACAAACTGCTCCTCCATTTCTAACAATACCTCACACCGGTGCCCCCCTCCCGGACATGTTTTTGTATGCGGAGGAAATTTGGCCTACACGGCCCTACCAGGTAACTGGACAGGCTATTGCGTAACCACCCAACTACTCCCTGATATCTCTATTATACTAGGAGATCAACCTGTTCCTCTCCCCAGTCTTGATTATATAGCTTGACATCCACGCTCTAAAAGAGCTATTCAACTTATCCCACTAATAGCAGGACTAGGCATCACTACAGCAGTAGCCACAGGAGTTACCAGAACAGGAATATCTATACATTCCTACCACAAACTGTCTCATCAACTAATAGAGGATGTCTCAGCTCTTTCTGAAACAATTTACGATCTTCAAGATCAAATAGACTCCCTAGCAGAAGTAGTCCTACAAAATCGTAGAGGCTTAGATCTCCTCATGGCAGAGCAGGGAGGTATCTGTTTGGCTTTACAGGAAAAATGCTGTTTCTACGCCAACAAGTCAGGCATTGTTCGAGACAAGATAAAAACCCTGCAAGAACAGCTCGAAGAAAGAAGAAAGGAACTTCGTGATAACCCCCTTTGGTCAGGACTCAATGGACTTCTTCCTTATCTCCTCCCACTCCTAGGCCCCCTATTAGGTTTTCTATTAGTCCTTTCCTTCGGCCCCTGGCTATTCAAAAAGGTCACCACCTTCATTAAACAACAAATAGACTCTGCCCTAGCAAAACCAATTCAAATTCACTACCATCGCCTGGCTTTGTCTGACCAAGAAACCGACTCTCATGGCTTCCCCTCATAATGAGGGCAGTGTATAGATCAGAGGTACACTTACCCATTCCTAATAAAAGGAAAAAAGGGTATGGGCACCGAGTTGAGTGCACAGCAAGGCATTGCAAGAGAAGGTCCCACAATCCTTCGACCTCCCGATCCCAAGGAGAAGTCAAATGAAGGATCAGACCCCCTCTGATTTTTCTCTGAGAGCAAACCTGGCTTGCATAGAGGTTGGTATCAAAAATTTCGCTTGCCTCTCCTCTCCAAAAGATACCGCAAATAACAAATGTGGATCTGGGAAATCCACGAGAGGAGCCAGGTCACTACTCCCTCTCTCGGTTAATGCCTACCTCCTTAAAACAAAAAGGGAGGAGATGTCGGAAGCCATATAAGGTACAGCTCGGCCTTACTTCCTCTTCAAGTAAAAAACAGTTTTACCTTTTCCCGGTAACTTTACCTGGCAACTAGCCAACCAATCACCTTATGCCCTATCTTGCTTACTCTAGCCAATCCCCAGTTAACAACTCCTCTGAACCTCCCAACAAGACACACCCTTCTTCCCCGTAATGCTTATAAGGCACAAGTTTTTTCAATAAAGTTTGAGACTTGATCAGAAAACTGTCTTGTCTCCCTTTCTCGCGCCCCTTGTTTGTTTTTCTCCTTTAGGTGGTTCCTGCATCCCCGTTGCTGTCCTGCAGGTCGGGACAGCCCTTTAAGTTTATTTTTTTGAATTCTGTTGTATACCACTAAGATTTGATAGCAAGACAAATAAATTTGGGCATTATGTCTTTTCAAGTTGCCTTGAATTTTTGAATTTAATAGTTGAGAATAAAGTTTCAAGGTAAAATTGCTATGTATCCATTTATTCTTATCCTAAGTACAATTTTAAGTTGACCAGATGCCAAATAGTGTGCTGCTCACCTAAAATACAAGGCCAGCAAGGTATGGAACCCATCCTTTAAGAAGCTCACTGTCTAATAGAATCAGATGGGCTGAGTCATTGTAACAAATTCTTGTATGTGGCTATCTTGTGGGTACCAAGCAGGAAGCAGAAAGGCTTTATAGAGATGGACCTTAGTGAGTCCTGAGGGTAAGTGTGCACCCAGAGGCTGGGGGGCAGAGGGGTCTACAAAGATGTCACTGGAGAGCACAGGAAATTTGGGCAACAGAGCTAGTATAGAGCATTGGGCATCTGGCGCATGTGGGGGTTATAGGCTGGAGCCCCTCCTAGAATTCCCAAGGGGTAGGGAGAAGCAGCATGACAAAGACCGTAGGACTTACTAGCAGGGTGGTAATAAAGTCATTCCAGCTGTAGGAGAAAAATAGACTGAAACGGTGTTAACCAAGAAGAGCAGGCAGACTGATAGGAGATTATTTAACGGGCCAAGGTCAAAGTAGTAGCAGTGGGAATGAAGAGGAAAGCTTCTGTGCAATGACCCTGGAACTGACTGCAGCACCTCCTGTTATTTGGCTACAGATATAGGAAAGGAGGGATGTCCCTGAAATAGGTGAGATTTTCTTTTCTTAATCCACAAATGGTATTTTTCCTTTGCTGAAGGAGGAAAAGGAACATATTTACATCTCACTTGTAGCTCAGAAGATTATAAGACAAATATTTGTTTAAAAACACACTAAAAGTTCTTATATAATACATGCCCACTTGGAGTTCTGTTGATACCCTAAATTTTAAAAATGAAACAGAAAGCTTAGGATATAGAGTATCATCACCATTGGTTTCACTAAATTTTTTTTCACATAAGTCAAACTTAATCTTCTCCAGTGATTTTGTTTCTAGCTTATCATTATTAGACATATTATATGTCTGGAAAATGATTTAAAATTATTATAAAATTATTTACCTTGTAAGGTCTAATAGGTTCTCTATTTTTTTCTTGGATTTTTCTACATAAATATTCATGTTTTCTGGTGAACGAAAACAACACAATATAAAAAAAAAAAAATACATGCCCACTTTTTGCTCTGTTTCCTGCAGGCTATCCTTATGAACTGCTGCCAGCGTCAGATACCTCCTCACTTTCTAATTCACTTGGCTTTCTTGATTACATGGGGCCCACCTGAATTTGTCTCAGGATTTGGGCGTCCAGGTCTCTATGCAATTTGAGAGAGAATGATAGTGCCATCATTTGAATTTATATCTGAAACTGTGACTGGGCAGATCCCTCAAGCCTGATCTTTAAGTGTGTTCTCTACAGCATGCTAATGGAAAAACAGCAACCCATTCACCTCTCTGTTGCTTTCTTTCTAGGCCTCTGTAAGACCAAGGGATGGTAAAGGTTTCTGTCTGTATCTGTCACTTTGTTTTAGTGGCTATCCTTCTGTACTAACCGAGCACTGACTATGATGCAACACTGTGCCAGGTGTTAAACTATCTTTCTGCTGTAAGATGTTGATTCCCTTGGAAGGGAACTGTGAGCCTGATTATCAGTAGAGCCACAGACTGTCCAAGAACAGCCTATACTACTATGTATGATTGCATGAGGGGCTGAGGGTCACCTTGGCAGTGTCCACTCTGGCCTCCTGTTCAGAGCTCTAACTGCTTTATCCCCCTCCCTGTTCCACTGAGTTAGCCCCCTATCAACCTGAAGCAGCAATGGAAAGACCATTATAAAAGTAGGCTGCAGGAGGGATCAACTCGTGTCCTGGTCACCTGAGACTACAGAAGGATCCTAGGTAACTGATGTATATGAGTCAGGAGGCCAACCAAGCTCATGGTGGCTTTGAAACATCTGCCTGACTGGAGAAGCAATTAAGGGGCCAGGTGGGAGGTGATGGAAGTGAGACTGGGGTGTCTATAAATTAATTGCGTTCCTTCATTGGGCAGCCATTCATTCAATACCATTCTATGGGGCACCCCCTGCACCATCTAGCACTGGCTAGCCACTGAGGACACAGCCCTGAACAAGACAGATGAGTCTTGCAATGCCTGTGTAGAAACAGAAGAATTCAGCACAAGCCTGTTACTCAGCTTGGGGAATCATGGAGGGTTTCAAAGAGGCGAAATCTAAACATTGAAGGATGGAAGAGGCTTAGATGGATGAAGGCCTGGGCAGGGTGGAGGGTGAGGAGAGGCTTAGACAGAGGAAGGCCGGGGTGGGGTGGAGGGCAAGGAGAGGCCCACTGGAGCCCACACAAAGGAGGAGATGAGTGTGTGTGTCCAGGTGTGTCACAACCTCAGGCCACAGCTCAGATCACAGCACCCTCCTAAGATGACTTCCAATCCTGTTGTATTGGGTTGAACCATAGGAACTGCTGTTTTTCCAGGTCAAAAATACCAAATATTTGCAATCTCATGTGGTTCAAGCTAATATTTCTCTGGTCAACACACCTTAACCATTCCCCTTCTTAACTAGTTTCTCTCCAGAAAAAACACAATGGCATTGGAAAGTATAAAGGAACAAGCACAGAAGTAGGGCAGTCATGGGGGATGTGTGGGTGTCATGCAGGGACACACAGAGGCCACAGGGAAGAACATGCTGAGAGCCACGGTAAGATGTTCAGGCATTGTCCTTAGGACAGTGGGTAGCCATGTGCAATGACCAAATGGGTATTCTAAGATGCTCACTCAAGACCACCTGGAAAATGCAGCAAAAGGGAAACAGTAGAAACAGAGAAACAGAAAAAGCTGCTATTGTGGTCATTCAGTGGGAGAAGAGGGGCCCACACCAGCATGGTAAAGGAGGATGGTCCTGAGAGACACCAGAGGCATGAACGGGACCACAGGAGGCAGAGAGCGAGCAGCCAGTGGGTTAAAGTACATTTTTCCCATGCATTAGCATAAACCCTGTAGTACCTTGCTTCCCCCCCACCCCACCCCCACAAGTAGGGCTTAGCAAGGCAGGTCTCTAAACATCTCTTAAGAAAGAAGCAGCATTTGAGTGGACGGCATTATCCTAGCAGACAATAGCTTAAGCCCATATACAGAGTTACTTAACAATTTCTAAAACAGTAGCAAAATGGTCCCAATAAAACTAAATGACTCCCAGGGAACAACACACATATTACATTCTTACACGTTTCCTTAATCAGGAACAGATCCCAATGACCAGGATTTATTCTCATAAGTGTACTTCCACAAAAGCCAGAAAAGTCTTGACATGTTCCAGCATCCCTAACATTTCTCAAATTTGAATTCCTAATTGGGTTTTTTAAAAAAAGTGCCCAGGAATTTTCATGCTGGTTTTGACTCAGGATTCAAAACACAACCTCAGATGTGTGTTTCTGTGTTGTTTCAAACCATGTATAAATTAGTTCAAAATCCTTAAGATTTGCTTCAGACACATAAAAAAAAAAAAAGTAAAAACAGACAAGAGATAAATTCTGAATTTAATATACCAAAGAAGATTTTTCTCTTTCTTATGAAACATGAAAACTATCTTGTGATCTCCCCAGTACACTTTTAAATGTCTTAATCTATTTACATTTTAAAAGGGAAGATCAGGGCTGACACCTGCGTATTCACTTACAGGATTCAAAGGACTTTGTTTTTTAGTTTGTTATAGAAATAGGCTTGCCTTTTTTTTTTTTATCACTTTAACTAAATTCTGTTACAATAAAGAATCCAGATATGCCACGGATTCAATCACACAGAAATTACATCCTTACCTGCACAGTTTATCCTTGAGCATTTCCATGTATTTCACAGTATTTTCCTTCAAACATGTTACTGCAAAAAAAAAAAAGAAAGAAAGAAAGACAGAAAATCCAAAGTGAATGAAATTGTAGTCAAAATTGAACAAAACTCAAAACTGTTCAACTAAAAGCCAAAACCAAAGGATTGTGGTCAAGCCACTGGTAATAATAACATCTTATGTTCAGAAAACACTCACATCCATTGGGTCAGCTGCCTGGACTCGTGCATGGGAAGGCATTCTGAGCTGCAAGTGTCTTTGCAGGAAGGAGTCTGAGGCTGGCAGCAATGGCCCTGTACTGCCCTTGGCCCTGTATTGCCCTTGCTGAATTCTTTCAAAGGCAGCTCCCTGACAGTCAATCACTGCATCATGTGCACACTGTGCCTTTCCCCTTCCCCCTGGTAGCATGAGCTAAAAGAGCACCCAAGAGTGGAGTTGCTTCTACCCAGTGGATGAAGCAGAGGAGCCTCACCAGTGGTGGCAAAGGACTGTAGACAGACCCTTTCATTGAGAAACACACAGAAACATGGGATCCTGCCAGCAATGTGAAACTCATTGCTCAGCCTTCAAAGAGTGATGAAAGTAGCTACTCCTTGACATAAACTCAGGCTTCCTAATCACTACATGTTAAGGGAATAAATGATTGTTGAAGTGCAATGGATCGGAGGCACTTGATGAATGAAAAAGAAAGTTGGTACACTTGGAGCAATTCTGATACCCTGCGTTTCCTCACCTGAAAAATGAGAAAGCCTTCCTGGCAAGGTGACAATTGACGGATGTGCACACAAAGCACCTGGAGGAACACAGGCAGAGAGGGGGTGCCAGCAAATGGTGGGGGCTGCCACTTCCTGTGTAACTACTACTATTATTATTATTGTTGTGAGTTTGTCATTATTTTTATCCCAACCTTTATTCCCAAAGGTAATTTGTGTTGAAGGGCTCACAGGTACTCCAAAGTTAGGGAATATGCAAAAGCAGAGACCAGGGTGGCCAGACTGCGCTCCTGGGGTCTCTGGTGACCCCTGAGACCCTGCTTTGGTCAACAAGTACATGTTGGAAAAAGTACCTGAAACTCCTCATAAAGACCTAAATATTTAGATGGTCACTGAAACAATTAAAAGTTCTGATCCATTAGGTCATAAAAGATAAAAAGAGAAATTCACACAACAACAAAAAAAAACTAAGTTGTTCTCTTTATCTTTAGTGACTTATGTCACTAACTTACAAATTTAGTTATGCTAGGTCTTCTTCTGAATAAATTAAATACTTTTCTTTTTAGCACCAACTGGGTGTCAAGTATTGTGCTAACATGGGGATTTTGTTGTTGTCGTATGGTTCTAAAAGGCTGAGATCTGGCCAAGTACGTGACATGCACCTATAGTCCCAGCTCCATAGCTAAAGTAAGAGAATCACTAGGTATCTAGGAATTCAAATCCATTTGGGGCACACATAATGAGACTCCCATCTCTAAAAATAATTAAAATAATGACTATACAAATAAATAAATAATTTGGTTAAAAACAAAAACACAACCAAAAGCAGAGATCTGCTCCCTAGTTAATCTGGGACAAGTGTTATGAGTTCAGAATGTCCCAACCAGAAACGTTCTCTCTGTCTCGTATCTCTTCATATTAATGTGCCACACCCTAGACTAAGCCTGTAGGATAAATCAGTAAACAGGAGAGAAGATTCCTGCTTCTATGATGCTTTCATCCTGGCAGGTGGAAATAATAAAGAATAAATCTAAAAAAAGAGCAAAATAAGACTGCAGAGTATTCAGGACAGGCATCCTTGGGAAGGTGACGTTTGAGTAAAGGCTTACAGAAGGTAAATGCAGGGAGTCAAAAAGCTTCCTGGGAAATGCAGAGCAGCAGTCTGAAGGTCCTAGGGCAGGAACACACCTGAGTCAGTTCCGTGGGGTGAAGAGGTGGAAGCAGAGAAACAGCCCAGGCCCAATCACATGAGCCACGGCAGCAGATAATATTCTTAAAACAGCATGGCAATGTTTTTGGTCCCACACAGTCTCCCAGAACCTCACCACCCCCCATTAAGAGAAGTAGTCTATTTCCCTCCCCTCAAATCTGGACATGCTGTGTCTGTTCCATCCTGCTGAGCATGATGGAAGGGATTCTATATAACTTCTGAGGCCAAAGTCCAGCTTCTGCCTGGCTCTCAGCCCAGCCACCATGTTGTAAGGAAGCCCAAGCCATGTGGGTGTTTCAGCTGACAGCCTGGGCAAAGATCTCAGCCTACAGCCAGCATCAACCTCAAGATAGGTGAGTGAGCAAGATTTCAGATGATTTGTGCCTTTAAGTATGAGGGACTCCAGCATCACAGAACAGAGACAAGTTGTCCCCACTACACCCTGTCCAAATTCCTGACTTACAGAATTCATACACTTAATAAATAATGCTGTCAAGTCACTAAGTTTAAGGATGCTTTGTTAAACCATAACTAAAAGCCACTGTCAAGATTTTGAGTATTCAGAGTGATATAGGGAAATACTGCAAAAGAAATAAAATGAGATCTACTTCAGGTTGGGAATAGACCATAGAAGGACGAGGTGGAGGCAGAAAGACGTGGAGGCTCGGTGATCATTCAGGAAAAGGTGATGGGGATGTAGAGGAGCACAAGTACCATTTTTTCCTTATTCATTACCAGGGTCATGGCTGCCACCTCTATAACAAAAGACAGAGTAACTAGAGAAAGCCCTAACAAGTTTCTTTAACCTAAGTTTTACCTGACATAGAACTTTCAGAAATGAAGATCCAAAGACCTGGAGAAAACTTGGTATTTTTATGCTTTGGTTCCATGAAGAATTGACAGCAATGTAGAAACGGGATGGGATGAAAAAAGGTGTAATCTACTGGTAACAAACAGGGGGATTTTAGTAATGGCCTGTTTGCTGAGATTCTTCTTGGCCTATCTATGAAGCATTCCTTTCCTGCACCTATGGTGCAGGGCACTTGTCACATAGGGTCTTTCATGCTAACTCCGCTTCAGGGGAGTTAGGTCAGAGAATTCCTCTATAGCAGCTGTCACACAGAAAGGTGTAGGAAGATCAGAGAGTGACAAACAGTGCTTCTTCTGTTTTCTTAGCTTCCAAGGTGCTAAATTTTGGAGTAGCCTGTTCTAAGCCCTAACAGAGACTTAGACTAGAGAGTTAGCAGGAGTTGGTGACAATGTGGACAGATTATGGATATATTTTAAAGGTACAGACATTAGGATTTCTTGGTAGGTTGAATGTCAGGTGTGAGAAAAAGAAAGTAGTCAGGAGTGACTATAGATTTTGCCCTAAGTTATAGAAAAAAATAGAATTGCCATCAACTGAGATGGAAGAATGATAAGTAAAACAGGTTTGGGGAAAAAAGTAAGAGTTGAGTTTCAGACTCGCTAAATTTGAGAAGTTTACTAGACTGCCCAGTGGTAATGCCAATTGTGAAGGGAGATGACTGAGTCTAGAATTTGGGAAAGTTCTGGAATGGGATAGACATTTTGGACAAGCATTTGAAACAATGAGACTAGACAATATCAGTCAGGAAGTGGAGTAACCTCAGGATCCCTGGGTGATCATACACAATGACCTTGTTTATATTGTGCTAGCACCTTCCCTCCAAAGGAGGGCAAGAGATAGCACCTCCCTTGAGGAAAAGAAAGCCACGTTCTTATGTTTAGAAATAATTCAGATGGTTGTCAAACTAATTGTTTTGTTAAGAAAGGGAATGCTAAATCCTTGACTCATCTAAGCACCTGCAGGACAGTGGGTGACATGTGGGACCCGTGTGAGAACGTCCAGCAGTTTTAAGTGCTTTCCCCTCGCCTGGAGGCTGCCACCTGAGGAGGATGCTGTGGCAAAATAGCACCTTCGCAAGACCCAGACCCATATCCCAGCTGGGCAGCCTGACAGTACCTCGCACATATTCAAGGTGATTTGCAGTCTTTAGGATAGGTCAGGACCGTGAACATGGACATTAGACTTATACATCCTAAAGAACGTGCTGCAGACACAGTGATGAAGAACAGCTTTCACGCTTTCTTCTCTTCTCCTCACCCCTCTTCCTCCCTTTCCCTACCATCTTAGGTCCTATGGAAATGTTGGGGTGGTAAAGCAAGGTTCCAAGAACTGAGGAGGGTGATAAACACGGCTAACGGACATGCCAAAAAAAAACACATGAGGACCGGGGAACTCCTGGCCTCCTGATCAGGAAAATGCTGAAATACATTCTCTTCTCCCATTTGCAAAGGAAATCTGATATCCAGATTTAGTTCATAATCTCAGAATGTAATTCATACAATTAGTCTCATGAACCCAATTAAACAAAAGGTTATTGATAACTAATGCAGTAAATCTGGGGAACGTTTAGCTTTGTGCCATGGCACAAACACAGGCAGTGTTAGAGGAATCTCATCTGGGTCCTAATTCATGCAAGGCACTATACTTGACACTATGTAAGTGTGAAAAGGTCCTGGTTTCCAGGGACACGGAGACAGCTGTGGGACCAGACTCTTTAACATCGATTCCTCGCCAGAGTGTGTAGTGACATTTTCCATAAATATTCATCATAACCAATAGTCCAAAAATATCCCTATCAACCGGACAGAAGAAAAGAACCACACCACCCAGCAAGAACCTTTTCAGCATAAACACAGAGGTCAGAAGGTAGAAAAATGTCAATGCGGAAGGGAGGAGGATTTGAAGCAGGAGCAAGTCCAACTAGGGCTCAATAAATTACGTCCTTTGTTTGCATAATAAAAGGACAGCAGTATTGGTCATGATCATGGTCCAGGAAATGAGTAGCATCCAGGAGACTTACTATCAGATTGACTGGAGCAATGGTTCAAAGGACGTCCAGCCCCACCATCTGCAATTAATAAGAAGGACACCATCGTATCAGTATGTTATGATCTCGCCTCAGAGAATTGAAGCCAGAGGGATCTCATCAGTTGAGCATAAATCACAAAGTTTGTCAAAGACTAGCCATGTTATTGGAATTTTCTAAAATTAAGTACCAAGCAAGGCCTGGCCTACTTTTACAAAAATAAGTCATCATTTATTAAAGTTCAATATCTAAGATTAACTTAGATAAAATTAGTATCTGGCTGCACCTGTGGCTCAGTGGGTAGGGCGCTGGCCCCATATACCGAGGGTAATGGGTTTGAACCTGGCCCCAGCCAAACTGCAACAAAAAAATAGCAGGGTGTTGTGGTGGGTGCCTGTAGTCCCAGCTACTTGGGAGGCTGAGGCAAGAGAATCGCCTAACCCCAAAAGCTGGAGGTTGTTGTGAGCTGTGATGCTACAGCACTCTACCGAGGGCAAAAAAGTGAGACTCTGTCTCTAAAAATAATAATAATAATAATAATAATAATAATAATAAAATAAAATAAGTATCTACCAAGTAAAACTTTTCAGAAGGAAGATGTAAAAGACAAAGGAAGAGATTTTAGAACGCAGAGTTCTCATTTCAACTGACTGGAAAGATGTCTGTTTGGGTAATTAAACCGCAAGTGACAGTGAGGTTGTAAGGAAGTCCTAACAAAGACCAAGGGATGGTGGGAAATATAGAAAAATGGACTTGCAGTCAGATTGTCTTGGCAGGTGGGACAGAATAAGATTGTGTGGAGCCGTGAAAGGTGGCAGAGTCCTTCCTATGCAGTCCTACCTGGGTTAAATTCCACACTGAAGGGCTAGACGTAACCACCAACCAGAAGCCCCTGAGACCTAGACAGTTTTGTCTGCGCAAAGTAAAACAATACTGTCACACTGGAAACCCACTGTGCGGGAATACATGATAGCAATTCAGCCGCCATTACATTTAGTACCTCCTATGTGTCAGGTCCTGTCTTAAACACCTTGTTCTAATCACTGACTAAATAACAGTCCCTCATGAAGCAACTCTATTGTAATCCTTGTCTTACAGTTGGTTAATCAGGGCAGCAGCCAAGTTCAAAGTCACACCGCTAGTGAGGGACAGTCCAGAGCCCACTGTTACAGAACATAAAACTTCCACTTCACATAATATAATAGGAGCTCAGTAAATCCATGTTGAATGGATGCGTGTGAAATTTCAGCAGCAATGAAGTGAAACAGGTACTCAAAGCCAGAGCAGGTTCACGAGAGACCCAAGGCTTCACAAGAAAAAGTCAGAATTAGTAAGAGCACCAGGGACTGCAAAGAAAGCCATCAACAAATGAAAACCTCAGTGTATGTAAACTGTAGGAAGAATGTTACATATCAACATAAAAAAATTAACATTCAAGATACATATGTACGTGTGTGTGAGGAAGAATAGGTCAAAATGATTTCAAAATAGGTTCCAGTGTGAAAATGATTAATAATTTTCCTTTTCTTTCTTTCTTTTTTTTTTTTTTTTTTTTTTTTGGAGACATTCTCACTCTTTTACTCTGTTGCCTGGCTAGAGGACAGTGGCTTCATCATAGTTTACAGCAACCTTGAACTCCTGGGTCCAAGGTATCCTTCTGCCTCAGCCTCCCCAATAGCTGGGATGATAGGAGTGCATCACTACACCCAGCTAATTTTTCTATTTTTAGTAGAGATAGTGTCTTACTTTTGCTCAGACTGGCCTTAAATAATCCTCTCACTTCTGCCTCCCAGAATGCTAGGATTACAGGTGTGAGCCACCATGCCCAGCCAATTATCTAAGGCTTGTATCCATACTGGTTCACTCTTCACAATAAGATGTTAGATATATGTGATTTACTAACAGATTTTTTTTTTAAGAGACAGAGTCTCATTTTGTCACCCTTGGTAGAGTGCTGTGGCTATCACAGTTCACAGCAACCTTCAGCTTTGGTCTTAGTTATTCTCTTGCATCAGCCTCCTGAGTAGCTCTGACTGCAGGTGCCCTCCACAATGCCCGACTATTTTTTGTAGCCATTTGGCTAGGACTGGGTTCGAACCTGCCACCCTTGGTATAGGGGGCTGGCGCCCTACTCACTGAGCCATAGGCACTGCCCTACTAACAGATGTTTAAGTGCATCTAAAGTATATTTATTTGTAGCATTTTCCTGCTATCACTGTGTGTGGTTGTTCTAGTTTAGACAGAACTCTCAAGAATGGATTCTTCAGTTAAACAGGATACCGTCCTACCTAGGGTTTTAACTACCCATGTAAATTCTCTAGAGCTAGACCCAAATAAATGCAACATTACCACTTCAGCAATGGATCACCTCTCCCTGGTGGGACATCATTCGGGACGCTACTGTTAATCCTCTCTCTTTTCCTCCAATGTTGATAAGAGATTTTACAAAGAGAAGGAAAATGATCAGATGTAGGACCTACAGATTTAATAAATAGTAACAAAGAAAGAGGTTCTCCTTCGGGTCCTATCTGACTCTCATTCCTACATCCGGTTCAACATTTCTTAAATGCCTACCACATGCCAGATTTTGTTGGGGCTGGAGAGGGGAATGCTGCCCTTGGGCTCAGGAAAACCAGGCTTGGTGACAGAAAAAGTCACACAAATGGATGACTAATAAAAGTAATGAGTTAGATTTAATAATAAAAACTTAAAGCAGCAGTCCTGCTGGGTGCATCATGGAGGGAGATTTGGGCCAGCTTGAGAGGAAGTGACTGAGTTAGAGATTTTGAAGGATTTTTCTTGCTGGCTGATGCAGGAGGAGGCATGTCTAATCCAAAATAGTAGTTGTACATAAAATCAAATTCAGTTTCAGAATATCAGACATTTAATGTCATCATTTTCCCTAAGCTTACTAAAGTTATGATGACTTGTGGCTCTGCATGACTCCGCACCAGAGGAAGCAGGATGGCTACAGGAGACAGGCTGGTCTACAAGCACATTCTCTGGCTTCCCGCACTGCTGTCATAGCCACCCCGGGAAGTGGACATGGAGATTAATTCCTCCTTCCAAATTTTCACCTTTTGGTTAGGCACATGAGACTGTCACACCGTAGTAACCTCATGCTGGTAGAGGTACCCAGAGAACAGAGAAGGGAACAGGCTTTGCAGACGGGCAGCACCATCATATGACTCAGTTCATGAAAAAAGGAAATCCAATTATTCAGAACTAGGTTTATGCCCCTTCTTCCACGTTTTACACTGCAGGATG
Source organism: Nycticebus coucang (assembly GCF_027406575.1). Taxonomy (NCBI): domain Eukaryota; kingdom Metazoa; phylum Chordata; class Mammalia; order Primates; family Lorisidae; genus Nycticebus; species Nycticebus coucang. The sequence goes on along the minus strand of NC_069789.1, from coordinate 17,387,584 downwards.
GTGTGTGGCTGGCAGCTTCCCTGCCTGACAACAACTTCAGAAAGCTTTGCCCTTGAACCCTGGAACACATGTCAAGGATTTGTCCATCTTGATGCTCATATATGCAGAAACAGCTCCTGCTTAGAGAGAAAGAGAGAGTGGGCAGGAGGAAGGGAAATCTCCTCCAGGTTGAAAAATGTTTAATATGTACGGAGTGCTTATGCTACATCGGAGATAAAGCCCACCTCCCAATTTTACCTGCTGTGCTTGTCACTAGTTAATTGGGTATCATCTGATACAGTAATTCTCACTTTCCCAGCTCAGAACTGCTCCTATACACAATTTCCTGGTGCCCTTGAAACACACAGCCTAATAAATCAGCATGAGTCAATGACACAAAGAAAAACCAAATGCTGGTGGTATGGAAAACAGGTCAGGAAAGAAAAGCTAACACTATCAGTTCCGAGCAGGTTCTCTTCATATCCTCCCACTCACACGCCCTTGTCAAATGTTTTTATTAAATGGTAAGACAGGCTAACTTTCCTCAGCCGTCCCTGCTGACAGCAGCAGGCTTACTTGGGTTTGCTTTCTTACTTTCTAGTGCATAGAATTCAAAGAGTTGTGACCTTGCCTGGTAGTGAACAGCCGAGAACGCACCGTCTCCTTTCTGTAGCTTGCTCTTCTCCTACTTTTCTCAAAAACAAGCCTAACATACACATACTCTCACACACACACACAGGCTTTACTTCTCTTCATTCTTTTTGATAGAATAAGAAATAAAATGTGATACTTTGCTTTTTTTTTTTTTCCCCTTGAGACAGAGTCTCACTATGTCGCTCTCCGTAGAGTGCTGTAGCGTCACAGCTCACTGCAGCCTCCAACTCCTGGACCAAGGAGATTCTCTTGCCTCAGCCTCCCAGCAGCTTGGACTACAGGCACCTGCCACAATGCCTGGCTATTTTTTGTTGCAGTTTGGCCAGGGCCGGGTTTGAATCCACCACCCTCAGTATATGGGGCTGGTGCCCTACCCACTGAGACATAGGCACGGCCCAGAGACTTTGCTTTTTAAATGGAATACATACGTACTACCGTCTCAATTTGTGATTTAAAAACAAAGAAAAAAACCCCAATCCACCCTTGATCTTCTTAAGCTAAGGAAAGTGAGTTCACCCCAGGCACAGGCAGGATGTTTGTGTGCGTCATTACCTTTTAAAATTCTCACAATAACTCTCTAAATCCCTTCTGAGGATAAGGAGAATGTGGCTAAGAGAAGCTATTTCAAGGGGTAAATAAAAAATTCAGACTCATTTGGGTTTTATGCCAAAGGCTATGTTTTCTACAAATACACAATACTCTTGCCCAGTTGTTACAAAATATAATTTATGAATTTCACTGAAAGAATTTTATATTTTGCAGAGGGAAAGAATTTACTTTTCCCTCCAAAACAGAGAAAAGTCCATATGTGAATGAATGTTAAAAGCCACAAAAGCGTCTGGTTCTGATGGTCTGTCTGAGCTACTGCACTTGGAAGAGAGATCCCAGCATACTGGCAGGGGGACTCAGGATGTGCTCAAAGACAAGGAATGACCGCCCTGTAGGGTACCCGGAGCCTGGACTGCAGGGGGTTCCCAGATGGGACGTGCCTTCCTCAGTTGTCTTAGGTAGGTTCTGAGCAGCCAGCCCAGATACTACCTGCTCCTTTCACCCAGAAGATTTTGGCAGGAAGAGGTGCTGCAGAGGGGGAGGGAAGAGTTGAACATCATCAACTGCTCCACTTACTGGCCTCATAACATATCACACACGTGCTGCCCACCTCCATGCAGAAAGATGTTTTGTTTGACAGCCTTCCCCTGCATCTGGAAAATCTACCCCTTTACTTTTAGGGTGCCAATCTTCCTTAGCCCTGCCCTGTCCTTTGCCAACACATCCTAACATTAGGATCCTCCTCTCACTTGCATCTGTTCAGATGGAGAGGGTGTGGGTATGAACCAATCAGACCCCTTTCCCAGAGTTTTCCAGCATTTGCATTAACTAAAGAGGACCTTCCCTGTTCAGGGCCAGCCCTAGAAAATGAGGGTAAGGAGATCCCTATGGAGCCAACGTGAGGATGATGCTCACGTGGAAAGAGAGAAGAAGGAACGAGACAGGGTCCTCACAGCTTCCAAGGGCCCTTCCGTGGGTCCATGTCTCACTGTTGGCTTCACCTCTGCCTTCAGTGTGGTGACCTAAACCAATTCTTTGGGTCCTAAGACTCACATCTTGGCTTTTACTGTTCCTCTGCCAGGAATATTTTCTTTTTCTGCTTTTCTACTCACCAAGGTCCTCTCTGATCACCCCAGCCTCTTGCCTTGTAGCTCCTCCTCTCTGGGCTCCTACCAGACCATCTAAAGCCATGAAGTTCCTTTAGGTCATGAATCAAGAATTTGATCCATTCCCTCCTTAGAATGGAATCCAAGGGTTCCTTACTGCCTGGTACAGTCCTGGGCTCAAAGAAGGCATGAGGTGCCTAATCCATCATCCAACAAAGGCTTGTCCACTCAGCTTATGTCCTCAAGGAACCAACAACGTGATGTGAAGATGGAAACCAGAACTTGCAGCCCCCAGAGAATTAGTGACTGAAGGTTGGGGATACAGAGGCAGCACAGGCTGAAGTGGAGACAGGGACCCTGGGTGCTCCCTGAAGAAAGGGCCAGAAACTGGGAAGAAAGCCATTATAGAGGTACAGTTCAATTTCTGTGACAAACAAAATAAAGTATAAGAAGAGGAGAAATAAAGGTGTGGCAGGAACAAGGAAAAATAGTGTAAAAATCTCTTCTTTAGTGATCAAGGAATACAGCAGAGTCTCAGGTTACAAAATCACCACTCATAAATCTGTAGCCTTTATATATACCAACAACAGTCAAGATGGAAAAACAGTCAAGGACTCTATTCTGTTCACAGTAGTGCAAAAGAAGATGAAATATTTGGGAGTTTACCTAATAAAGAATGTGAAAGATCTCTATAAAGAGAACTATGAAACTCTAAGAAAAGAAATAGTCGAAGATGTTAACAAATGGAAAAACATACAATACTCATGCTGGGAAGAATCAACATTGTTAAAATGTCCATACTAACCAAAGCAATATACAATTTTAATGTAATCCTTATAAAGATCTCAAAAAAAATAATACTTTCTTTTATATGGAATCAGAAAAAACCTTAACAGAAAAGCCAAGACATTACTCAGAAATAAAACACAAGCCAGGAGGAATCACACTACCAGACCTCAGACTATACTATAAATTGATAGTGATCAAAACAGCATGCATGGTACTGGCACAAAAACAGAGAGGTAGATGTATGGAACAGAACAGAGAACCAAGAGATGCACCTACCTACTTACTGTTATTTAATGTTTGATAAGCCAATTAAAAACATTCAGTGGGGAAAAGATTCCCTATTTAACAAATAGTGGTGGGTGAACTAGCTGGCGACATGTAGAAGACTGAAACTGGACCCACACTTCTCACCATTAACTAAGATAAACTCTCACTGGATTAAAGATTTAAACTTAAGACATGAAACTTTAAAAATCCTAGAAGAAAGTGCAGGGAAAATTCTTGAAGAAATAGGCCTGGGCAAATATTTTATGAGGAGGACCCGGGCAATTTAAGCAACACCAACAATACATTTTGGAACTGATCAAACTAAAAACCTTCTGCACAACCAAGAACACAGTAAGTAAAGCAAGCAGACAGCTCTCAGAATGGGAGAAGATATTTTCAGGTTATGTCTCTGACTAAGGTTTAATAACCAAAATCCACAGAGAACTGAAACATATTAGCAGGAAAAGAACAAATGATCCCATCTCAGGGTGGGCAAGGGACTTGAAGAGAAACTTCTCTGAAGAAGACAGGTGCATGGCCAACAGACACATGAAAAAATGCTCATCTTTAATCATCAGAGAAATGCAAATCAAAACCATTTGGAGCTATTAGCTAACTCCAGTAAGATTAGCCCACATCACGAAATCCCAAAACCAGAGATGTTGGCGTGGATGTGGAGAAAAGGGAACACTTCTACACTGCTGGTGGGAATGCAAACTAATGTGTTCCTTTTGGAAATATGCTTGGAGAATATTTAGGCATCTAAAAATAGACCATTTGATCCTACAATTCCTCTACTAGGTATATAACCAGAAGACCAAAAATCACTTTATAACAAAGATTATTTGTACCAGAATGTTTATTGCAGCCTAATTCATAATTGCTAAGTCATGGAAGAAGCCCAAGTGCCCATTGACCCATGAATGGATTAATAAATTGTGGCATATGTGTACCATGAAATATTATGCAGCCTTAAAAAAAGATGGAGAAAAAAAAAAGAGGGGTGGAGGCAAGATGGCCAACTGGAGCCAGCTTTCCACATAGACTCCTGTCCAGAAGGAGAGTTAAAGAACAAAAGTTTAGCAAGTAAGCTGATGGTTTGGAGCTGAGCCAAGAGAGAAGGTTGAAGAATGCACATCAACCCTGCTGAGGTGAGCTGAGACCCCAAGGAAACAAACAATAGGTACAAAATCCATTGCCAAGTGGATGGGAGTCCCCTCCCCCAGGAGAACAGCTTGCAGTATACTTCCTACAAAGAAGCGAGCAGAGTTCAGATATCCCATGGGAGGGACCCTCTAAAAACCAGAACTCCTTCTTCAGTGTGCCATGGCACTCTCCCACCAGGCATAAAACTGTATAAAACTGTATATATTCTCTACCTGCAATTCTGAACTCCCAGCACTCTGCTGTACTTTCACCCCGAGGTCTGGAAGTGTGTCCCCCATGGAGTCCAGATTCTTGGGCATTTTCTCTAAAGGTGTGGACAGGGCGTAGGCTGTTGCAGGTCCGTGCTGATTCTGCAGCATGGGTGAAAGTAGAAGATGGTGGACTGAGGGAACCATAAGGGAGAGGGAGAGGCGGTGCCATGTGGCACAGAGCAGCAGTGACAGTGGTGGAAATAATAGGGCTCACACCCTGGGAATATTTCTCTGGGCAACCAGAGAAAGCAAGCATCTTCTCCAGTGGCAGCCACTGGAGAAACAGGTCTGGGATGGAAACACAGGCCCTGTGAGTAAAGGGTATGCCTGAGGCGGTACCTGCCTGGGTGGAGGGCGGGGGGTGGGCAGAGGGGAGAATGGAGACTAGAATAAGAGTGCAGAGATGGCATACTCCCTGGGTGAGGCTGAGTCAGAAGGACTGCTTTAGTGAGCCTCAGAAGCACCGGGCCCCCAGGGGATCATAGCTGAGACAAAAGCAGCCCAGGAGAGAGGCAGGAACTGAAAGCTGAGTGTGAGCTTTAACTGCACCTGCCCCAACACAGAGTACAACGAAGATAGACACACCAGCTCTGGACAGCAGCACAGACCAGGGCTGAGTCGCAGTTTCTGTGAACTCAAACAATGCCTGGTCTGCAGGGGAATATAGTCAGAGCAGAATCACAAATTTTGCAAAAATAGAAGAGTCAGCAACATCAATCAGGGGTGGGGCTGGAACTGAGTGAACTGCCCCAGTGTCCATTAAGCACCCAAATTTGTCATATCTCAGCTCCCCCTGCCAGATGGTGGCAGAGTGCAGCAGCCTGGCTGAGGACACATAGATCTCCCTGTTATTCAGGCAGGCGCAAACCCCTGGAGCATCTGCTCATTGGAGGGACCTGGGTCACAGACCTATGGGGTTACCAGGGAGTGGGTTTGACAGAGATGCAAGGTGGGGAAGGAGGCATCAACTTTCCCAGACTAATTCATTTTCTGGTGGGTCCTTCTGACTCTACAGAGCACCACAGTGAGTCATACTTCAGCTGCCAGCAAACCCCAGCTATCTAGTTGCCAGAGACATTTTGAACTCTCCCAACTGAGACCAGATGCTGACTGGGACAATTGATTTGGATCTCTTGAACTGGGCCAATCACCCAAGGACTATCAGAAGTGGTACCCTGGGTGTGTGGTTGAGGGAAAGTTTGATTTTCCTTTTCCAGTGGTGGCCTGTGGGAGGTGGGGTGACTTAATTTCTTATATTTCTCCACAGCTAAGACTTCAACCCAGAGTAACTGATTCACTAAGGACAGAGACCAGCTGAAAACAAGACAGAGCTATTTAGCCCCACCACACCAAGCAGGTCCCCAGCTTCTCAGGCCATAGCACTGTATGGGTCCTTTGCAAAACTCTAGGGGAAAAGGTACAGACACCAGTCCCAGCTCCTGGGTAAAGGTCTGGTTAATCACTACTCCAGGAGCACCCAACCCAACTTCACCTTATCTGCTTAGCTAGCAAAATGGTGTAAAATAATCACGGAAATCAGCGGAAAAACTCCAATAAACATGAATAACCAGAGTGGATCAACTCCCCCAAGGAATAACATGGCAGACCCAAAAGAAGATCCCATTCATAAACAAATGGCTGACATGTCAGAAATTGAATTCAGAGTTTGGATTGCAAATATGATTATTAGAATGGAGGTAAAGCTGGAATTAGAAATTCAAGGAGAATTTCAAAAGTTGTCTCAAGAATTCAATGAATTCAAAGACAATATCAGCAAAGATTTTGACAAATTTAGAGAAGAACTTACAGCCCTCAAAGATCTGAGAAATACAGTAGAATCCCTCAGTAACAAAATGGAGTAGGCAGAAGAAAGGATTTCCAACATTGAAAACAAAGCTTGTGAATGCTCCCAAATGCTCAAAGAGAAAGAGAAGTGGAGAACAAAAATAGATCATTCTCTCGGGGAGCTCTGGGATAATTCAAAGAAAACTAATATTTGCCTTATAGGAACTCCTGAAGGCAACGAGGTGGATTCGAAAGGCACAAATGCACTACTTCATGAGACAATGAAGGAGAACTTCCCAGACAAGCCAAGAGATTCTGAAATTCAGATAGCAGAGTTTCAGAACCCAGCACGACTCAACACAAATATGACATCTCCTAGGCACATTATAATTAACTTTGCCAAAATTCATATGAAGGAGAAAATTCTACAAGCAGCTAGATGTAACAAAACGTTAACCTATAAGGGAAGTATATTAGAATGACTACTGACTTCTCTGCTGAAACCTTTCAACCTAGTAGAGGGTGATTATTGACTTTTACTCTTCTAAAACAAAATAACTTTCAACCCAAGATCCTGTATCCAGCGAAACTGAGTTTCATTTAGGTTGGAGAAATTAAATACTTTAATGACATTCACATGTTGAAGAAATTAGCCATAACTAAACCAGCTCTCCAGGATATTCTCAGACCTATCACCCATAATGACCAGTGCAATCCTCCACCACAAAAGTAAACTCACTTAGAAACTTTTGATCAAATTCCAACTTCCACAGTGGCAAAAGGATTAAAAATGTCCACTGGACTTTCAAAAAACTCGATACCCAAAATTCTACAAGGCTTATCAATATTCTCAATTAATGTAAATGGTTTAAATTGTCCTCTAAAGAGGCACAGGTTGGCTGACTGAATACAAAAACTCAGGCCAGATATCTGCTGCATACAAGAATCTCATCTTACCTTAAAAGATAAATATAGACTCAAGGTGAAGGGATGGTCATCTATATTTTAGGCAAATGAAAATCAGAAAAAAGCAGGTGTTGCAATTTTATTCGCAGATACAATAGGCTTTAAACCAACAAAAGTAAGGAAAGATAAGGATGGTAACTTCATATTTGCTAAGGGTAAAACTCAACATGATTGAGATTTCAATTATTAACATTTATGCATCCAACCAGAATGTATCTCAATTTATAAGAGAGACTCTAACAGACAAGAGAGTCTCCACCATAATAGTTGGAGATTTTAACACTCCTTTGGCAGCACTGGATAGATCCTCCAAAAAGGAGCTAAGCAAAGAAATTTTAGACTTAAACACTTAACCATTCAACAATTGAATTTAACAGACATCTGTTAAACATCTACGGAACATTTCATTCTAACAAAATTGATAACATCTTAGGTCACAAGTCTAACCTCAACAAATTTAAAACAATAGAAATTATTCCTTGCATCTTCTCGAACCATCATGGAATAAAAGTTGAACTCAGTAACGACAGGAATCTGCATACTCATACAAAAACATGGAAGTTAAATAACCTTATGCTGAATGATAGCTGAGTTATAGACAAGATTAGGAAGGAAATTCCCAAATTTTTGTAACAAAATGATAATGAAGACACGAATTATCAGAACCTCTGGGATACCGCAAAGGCAGTCCTAAGAGGGAAATTTATAGCACTGCAAGCCTTCCTCAAGAGAATGGAAAAAGAGGAAGCTAACACCTTAATGGGACATCTCAAGCAACTGGAAAAGGAAGAATATTCCAATCACAAACCCAGAAGAAGAAAAAAATAAGCAAAATTAGAGCAGAATTAAATGAAATTGAAAACAAAAGGACTATACAACAGATCAATAAATCAAAAAGTTGGCTCTGAAAAGGTCAATAAAATGGATAAACCTTTGGCTAACATAACCAGGAAAAAAAAAGGAAAATCTCTGATTTCATCAAACAGAAATGACAAAGACAAAATAACAACAAACTCCTCAGAAATTAAAAAAAGTCCTTAATGAATATTACAAGAAACTTTATTCTCAGAAATACAAAAATCTGAAGGCAATAGACAAATACTTGGAAGCACGCCACCTTCCTTGACTTAGGTAGAATGCAGTGGAAATGTTGAACAGGCTTTTATCAAGTTCTGAAATAGCATCAACTATACAAAATATCCCTAAAAAGTAAAGCCCAGGACCAGATGGTTTCACGTCAGAATTCTACCAAACCTTTAAAGTGGAACTAGTACCTATATTATTCAATCTTTTCCAAAATATAGAAAAAGGAATACTACTCAACACATTCTCTGAAGCAAACATCACATTGATCCTCAAACCAGGAAAAGACCCCAAAAGAAAAGAAAATTGTAGACCAATATCACTAATGAATATTGATGCAAAAATATTCAACAAGATCCTAGCAAACAGAATCCAAAAACACATCAAACAAATTATACACCATGACCAAGTGGGTTTTATCCCAGGGTCTCAAGGCTGGTTCAATATTTGTATATCTATAAATATAATTCATCACATAAACAAATTAAAAACCAAAGACCATATTATTCTCTCAATTGATGCACAAAAAGCTAATATCCAGCATCCCTTCATGATCACAACACTTAAGAAAATTGGTATAGAAGGGACATTTCTTAAACGGATAGAGGCCATCTACAGCAAACCCACAGCCAATATCATATTGAACGGAGTTAAATTGAAATCATTTCCACTCAGATCAGGAACTAGGAAAGGTTGCCCACTGTCTCCAATGCTTTTTAACATTGTAATGGAAGTCTTAGCCATCACAATTAGGGAAGAAAAGGCGATCAAGGGTATCCATATAGGGACAGAACAGATCAAACTTTCACTCTTCGCAGATGATATGATTGTATATTTGGAAAACACCAGGGATTCTACTACAAAACTCTTAGAAGTGATCAAGGAATACAGCAGCATCTTAGGTTGAGACCTCTCAAAATCAACACTCACAGATCGGTAGCCTTTATATATAACAACAATAGTCAAGCTGAAAAAACAGTCAAGGACTCCATTCCATTCATAGTCGTGGCAAATAAGATGAAATATTTGGAAGTTTACCTAAAAAAGGATGTGAAAGATCTCTATAAAGAGAACTATGAAACTCTAAGAAAAGTAATAGCTGAAGATATTAAGAAATGGAAAAATATACCATGCTCGTGATGGGAAGAATCAACATTGTTAAAATGTCCATACTAACCAAAGCAATATACAATTTTAATGCAATCCCTATTAAAGCTCCACTGTCATACATTAAAGATCTCGAAAAAATAATACTTTGTTTTATATGGAATCAGAAAAAACCTCAAGTAGCCAAGACATTACTCAGAAATAAAAACAAAGCAAGAGGAATCATGCTACCAGACCTCAGACTATACTATAAATCGATAGTGATCAAAACAGCATGGTACTGGCACAAAAACAGAGAGGTAGATGTATGGAACAGAATAGAGAACCAAGAGATGAACCTAGCTACTTACCGTTATTTGACCTTTGGCAAGCCAATTAAAAACATTCATTGGGGATGATTCCCTATTTAACAAATGGTATTGTGTGAACTGGCTGGCGACCTGTAGAACACTGAAACTGGATCCACACCTTTCACCACTAACTAAGATAGACTCTCACTGGATTAAAGATTTAAACTTTAAAAATACTAGAAGAAAGTGCAGGGAAAATACTTGACAAAATAGGCCTGGGCAAATATTTTATGAGGAGGACCCCCTGGGCAATTGAAGCAACACCAACAATACATTACTGGGACCTGATCAAACTAAAAACCTTCTGCACAACCAAGAACATAGTAAGTAAAGCAAGCCGACAGCCCTCATAATGGAAGAAGATAAGTTTAAGTCTCCAACAAAGGTTTAATAACCAGAATCCACAGAGAACTCAAATGTATTAGCAAGAAGTGAACAAATGATCCCATCTCAGGGTAGGCAAGGAACTTGAAGAGAAACTTCTCTGAAGAAGACAGGCACATGGACTACAGACATATGAAAAAATGCTCATCATCCTTAATCATCAGAGAAATGCAAATCAAAACTACCGTGAGATACCATCTAACTCCAGTAAGATTAGCGCACATCACAAAATCCCAAAACCAGAGATGTTGGCGTGGATGTGGAGAAAAGGGAACACTTCTACACTGCTGGTGGGAATGCAAACTATTATGTTCCTTTTGGAAGGGTGTTTGGAGAACACTTAGGGATCTAGAAATAGACCTGCCATTCAATCTTACAATTCCTCTACTAGAAATATATCCAGAAGACCAAAAATCTCATTACAACAAAGATATTTGTACCAGAATGTTTATTGCAGCCCAATTCATAATTGCTAAGTCATGGAAGAAACCCAAGTGCCCATTAACCTATGAATGGATTAATAAATTGTGGTATATGTACACCATGGAATATTATGCAGCCTAAAAAAATATGGAGACTTTACCTCTTTCATGTTTACATGGATAGAGCTGGAACATATTCTTCTTAGCAAAGTATCTCAATAATGGAAGAAAAAGTATCCAATGTACTCAGCCCTACTATGAAACAAATTATAGCCCAAGAAGTAGGGGAAAGGGGAGAGGGAGGGAGAAGGGGGGAATGGGTGGAGAGAGGGGAATTGGTGGGACCACACCTGCAGTGCATCTTACAAGGGTACACGTGAAATTTACTAAGTGTAGAGTATAATTGTCTGAACACAATAACTGAGAAAATGCCGTGAAGGCTATGTTAACCAGTTTGATGAAAATATTTCAAATGGTATATAAAACCAGTACATTGTACTCCATGATTGCATTAATGTACACAGCTATTATTTAATAAAAAAATAAAAAATCTCTTCTTTAGACACTAAATCGTCAAAAATGCCACACTGTCACCAGAGTTGCTGGCCCTACTTGTGTATTCCCCTCTGGGATACTGCAAAGGCAGCCCTAGGAGGGAAATTTATAGCACTGCAAGCCTTCCTCAACAGAATGGAAAGAGAAGTTCACACCTTAATGGGACATCTCAAGCAACTAGGAAAGGAAGCACTCGGCAGAAATCAGGCGGAAACTAGTTTACGATATGTGGACTACACTGACTTTGCCAACCTCTTACAGGCTGTAACAAAGACCAAAGGGAAATGGCCTTTTTTTCCCCCCTAGATAGAGGCCAGAGTCACCATGATGGAAAAGTGACTAAGCCACCTGGGGGGGAGGTGGGGTTAGACTGGCAGGTGGGGTTAGACTGGACCCCCACTGGAGTCCACACCTTACTTCCAAGGCAGAGAACAGTTGAGTAAGGCCAGTGTCTGTAGTTCAAAGAATGCCCAGCCTCTCCCCACAGCACTCAGGAGCCCAAATGCAGAACAGACTCAGGTACATGCATAGGACATCACCACGATGACAACCTGTGTGTTTGTAACCTCCATCATGGTGCAGTGCAAGATGAGCGCCTGCACCGTGAACAGATCCTAACTATGGTTTCCTCAGTGACTTCCTTTCTCAAGTCTTTTACAGAAGAACGGTTGGGGAGGCAAGTTGGCCACATGGAGTACGAAGTGCAGCAATGTCCCATTTGAGCTCAGTTTTTAGCTGGCTATGAGGTTCCATCCACCAATGACATGCCTGCCTCCCCTGTCACCAACATACAAAAACACATAATGTCCACATCCAGGCATGTGCCATTGCCCTCACGTGAACCCACCACGGGCGACTGGGAGACCTTGGTTTATAAACCAAATCTCCCTGAAAACCAAATGCCAAGCCCCCGTGCCTCAGCAGGGGAGACACGGGCAGAGGTGTCCTCCCCTTCAACATGCAAATGACAGGTGCTAATGCACACGTGGTGACACAAACACACTGCACATTACACAGCCATCACAGGAAGAATGTAAGTCACTGCACATCTGCTTCATCAGGACAGTCACACACCAGGTGGAAAGGGGCCATGTGATGGAAAATCTTTCTGGAAAACAGCCTGAATGAAGCCTCTTCCTTTTGCCTGAAGTGATTCACCCTCCAACACTCTGGAATCCAGAACAGACCTTAGATCGACACAAGAAGGGCCTTGCCTGGGGCATGTCACAGGGCAGGGTGGGGGGGGCACAAAGCCAAGAGACTCACTTTCTCCTTCTTGGCCTGTATTCCTGGTACCCAGAACACTGGAAATTTCTCACCCACATGTCCAGGAACCACTTCTTAAACTCAAGCTAGCCTCTCCCCCAGCTTGGCCTTCTGATATGTGCACCCCTAGGCCTGAGAGTGCTGGGGGTGGCTGTATCAGGGTGCATGGGTGGTGGGTGGGATGGAAAGGGGCTGTGGCAGGTGGGCTTCCCCAGGGAGCAGACTCTGAGGTAGACTTTAACCTGCTGGGTGTTTCCCAGGGAGTCTCTTCAGCTTAGCACCTGTGGAGACAGGATTGCACAGAGCTGCAAAGCATACCTGGCAAATGCCTCAGCCAACCCATGGGGAGCCCTTCAGAGTTCCAGCTACAAGGAGGGACAAGGCTTCTACAGCCCTGCATTGAGTGGGTGCTGGATCAAGGGGTGACCTTGAGCAAGGCCATTCTTTCTTCAGCCCCTAAAAAACTGAAAGAGGGGGGAGGGGAGACAAGATGGCGGACTGAAGCCAGCTTTCAACAAAGGCTCCCGTCCAGAAGGAGAGTTAAGGGACAGGAATTTAGTAAGTATCCTGGTGGACTTGAGCCTCACCAAGAGAGAAGGCTGAAGAACGCACATCAACACCGCTGAGGCAAGTTGTGATCACAAGGACGCAAACAAAAGGTACAAAATCCACCACCAAGCGGACGGGAGTCCCCCTCCCCCATGAGACCGGCTCTGGAGCCCCACAATTGAACAAGCGGGCAGAAATTAAAGCCCCTCCCACTACACTCCACGGGAGAGACCTTCTAAAAACTGGACCTACCTCCCCTACTGGGCTGCCGTGGCGTTCTCCTGCCGGACATAGGGCTGAATAAAACTTTGGGAATCCTTTGCCGGCAACCCTGAATCCCCAGCGCTCTCCTCCCGCCCACTGAGGTCTGGAGGCCTGTCCCCCAGGACTTCGGATCCTTGGGTGATTTCTCAAGGGGAGTGGACAGTCCCCGAGTTGCGACTGGTCAGCATTGACTCTGAGGCGCGCGAGTGAGGAGAGGGCACCGGGCTGAGGGGGAGTCACGCCTCGCGGCACTTCCCTGCGGTGCAGTGCAGCAACCCTCCCCGGGCATACGGGGCCCAAGACTGAATCAGACTCTGGCCTCCCCGCTGAGAGCTGAGAGCCCCTACTCTCACTCGGGGTCTGAGGGCCTATCCCCCAGGAGTTCGGCTCCTTGGGTGATTTCTCGAGGGGAGTGCACAGTGCCTGAGCTGTGTCAGGTCAGCGCTGACTCTGGGATACGTGAGCGAGGAGAGGGCACTCTGCTGAGGGGAAATCAAGCCTTGGCGGCACTTCCCTGTGGTGCAGTGCAGCAACCCTCCCCGGGCATACGGAGCCCAAGACTGAATCAGACTCTGGCCTCCCCGCTGAGAGCTGAGAGCCCCTACTCTCACTCGGGGTCTGAGGGCCTATCCCCCAGGAGTTCGGCTCCTTGGGTGATTTCTCGAGGGGAGTGCACAGTGCCTGAGCTGCGTCAGGTCAGCGCTGACTCTGGGACACGTGAGCGAGGAGAGGGCACTCTGCTGAGGGGAAATCAAGCCTTGGCGGCACTTCCCTGCGGTGCAGTGCAGGAGCCCTCCCCGGACCGTAGTATTGCGTGAAACTGAATGAAACTCTAGCTTCCCCCCGCTCCACTCCCAATCCGGGTCTGGGGGCCCATCCCCCAAGAGTTCTGATTCTTGGGGGATCTCTTAAGGGGTGTGGACCCAGCACAAACTGCGGCCGCTCAATGCTGACTCTGGGGCGCGGGACAGAGGAGAAAAGGGTCGCCTGAGTGCCCACACCAGAGCAGCAGTTCCCTGGAGGTAGATCAACAGCCGTTTTTTCTTTAACGGCAGAACGCTCACTTCTGGATATTCTGAGGCCACACCCCCTGTCTCCCTGGGCAACCAGAGGAGGCCACCGGTGACACGGCTCACAAACCCGGAAGCCTCCAGGGCGGGGCCGACCCAGAGAGGTGTTCAGACGCAATTCTCCAGCAGCAAAGACGTTTGAACTCAAAACAGCCCGTCTCCTGTAGGCGACGACAGGAACAGAGACAGAACCTCACAAAGTTGTCTGTTCTGTTCTGTTCTGTTCTGTTAGCAGCATCCATCAGGGACGGGGCTAAGCCTGAGTGAACACCTCCTTCCCATCACCTGCATCAAACACTCAAAGATGTCAGGCCCCATCTCCTCCTGCTAGATAGCGGCAGTCTGCGGGGGCCTGGCAGACTTCCTTGCGATTCAGGCAGGTGCAAACCCCTGGAGTGTCTGTTCACTGCAGGCAACTGGGTTAGCCATCTGCAGAGATACCAGTGACTGGGTCCGACGGAGGGGCAAAGTGGGGAAGGAGACGTCAACCTTCCCAGACTGCTCTGTTTGCAGGGTGGCTCCTCCTGACTCCACGCTGCATTGGGGTGAGCTGTCTCAGAGGAGTCACCAGGCCCCTGTGATCCAGTTCCCAGAGACCTCTTGAACCCTTCCACCCGAGACAAGTGCCGATTGAGACAGTTGATTCGGACCTTTTGAACTGGGCTAATAGACTGAGGACTTTTCAGGTGGTGCCCTGGGTGTGCGATTGTAGGAAGGTTTGATTCTCTTTTTCCAACTGGGGCCAGAGGTGGGCAGGCGGGGTGACTTAATTGCTGATTTTTCCACACAGCTGAGACTTCAAGCCAGAGTAGAAGTTGCAATAGGATCGAACAGAAACCAGCTGAAAACAAGACAGAACCACTTTGCTCCACCACACCAGACAGGGCCCCAGTTTCTCAGGCCACAACACTGTACGGGCCCTCGATAAAACCCCAGGGGAAAAACCAAAGGGAGTAAACCATGGGGCGGAATCAGCGGAAAAACTCTGGTAACATGAATAACCAGAATAGATCAACCCCCCCAAGAAAAGATACGGCAGATGTGATTGAAGATCCCATTCATAAACAACTGGCTGAGATGTCAGAAGTCGAATTCAGAATTTGGTTTGCAGACAAGATTAATAAAATGGAATTAGGAATTCGAGGAGAAATTCAAAAACTGTCTCAAGAATTTAACGAATTTAAAGACAAAACCACCAAAGACTTAGACACACTGAAACAAGAACTTACAGCCCTCAAAGATATGAAAAATACAGTAGAATCCCTCAGTAACAGAATGGAGCAAGCAGAAGAAAGGATTTCTGACATTGAAGATAAAGTCTTCGAATGCTCCCAATCTCTCAAAGAGGAAGAGAAATGGAGAGCAAAAACGGATCACTCACTCAGAGAGCTCTCAGATAATTCGAAAAAAAATAACATAAGAGTTATAGGAATTTCGGAGACTGATGACGTGGCAGCCAAGGGCACAGAGGCCCTTCTACATGAAATTATGAAAGAAAATTTTCCAGACATGCCTAGAGAATCTGAAATTCAGATAGCAGACAGCTTCAGAACCCCAGCACGATTCAACCCCAATAAGCCATCTCCCAGACATATCATAATTAGCTTCACTAAAGTTAACATGAAAGAGAAGATTCTCAAAGCAGCCCGGCGAAAGAAAACTATAACGTACAAAGGTAAGAATATTAGAATAACTGCAGATCTCTCTGCTGAAACTTTTCAAGCAAGAAGAGGCTGGTCATCAACTTTTAATCTCCTAAAGCAAAAAAACTTTCAACCCAGGATCTTGTATCCAGCTAAACTGAGTTTCATCTATGATGGAGAAATTAAATACTTCAATGACATTCATATGTTGAAAAAATTTGCCATAAGTAAACCAGCTCTTCAGGATGTTCTCAGACCTATCCTCCACAATGACCAACCCAATCCTATACCACAAAAGTAAACTCACTCAGAAACTTCGGATCAAACTCCAACTTCCACACTGGCGAAAGGATTAAAAATGTCCACTGGACCTTTGAAAAACTCGATACCCAAAATTCCACCAGACTTATCCTTACTCTCCATCAATGTGAATGGCTTAAACTGTCCTCTAAAGAGGCATAGGTTAGCTGACTGGATACAAAAACTTAAGCCAGATATTTGTTGCATACAAGAGTCACATCTCAACTTAAAAGACAAATACAGACTCAGGGTGAAAGGATGGTCATCCATATTTCAGGCAAATGGTAATCAGAAAAAAGCAGGTGTTGCAATTTTATTTGCAGATACAGTAGGCTTTAAACCATCAAAAGTAAGGAAGGACAAGAATGGTCACTTCATATTTGTTAAGGGTAATACTCAATATGACGAGATCTCAATTATTAATATCTATGCACCCAACCAGAATGCACCTCAATTTATAAGAGAAACTCTAACAGACATGAGTAACTTGATTTCCTCCAGCTCCATAATCGTTGGAGATTTCAACACTCCCTTGGCAGTGTTGGATCGATCCTCCAGAAAGAAGCTGAGCAAAGAAATCTTAGATTTAAACCTAACCATCCAATATTTAGATTTAGCAGACATCTACAGAACATTTCATCCCAACAAAACTGAATACACATACTTCTCATCAGCCCACGGAACTTACTCCAAAATTGATCACATTTTAGGTCACAAGTCTAACCTCAGTAAATTTAAAGGAATAGAAATTATTCCATGCATCTTCTCGGACCATCATGGAATAAAACTTGAATTGAGTAACAACAGGAATCTGCATACCCATACAAAAACATGGAAGTTAAATAACCTTATGCTGAATGATAGCTGGGTCAGAGATGAGATTAAGAAAGAAATCACCAATTTTTTGGAACAAAATGACAATGAAGACACAAGCTATCAGAACCTCTGGGACACTGCAAAGGCAGTTCTAAGAGGGAAATTTATAGCACTGCAAGCCTTCCTCAAGAGAACGGAAAGAGAGGAAGTTAACTTAATGGGACATCTCACGCAACTGGAAAAGGAAGAACATTCCAACCCCAAACCCAGTAGAAGAAAAGAAATAACCAAAATTAGAGCAGAATTAAATGAAATTGAAAACAAAAGAATAATACAACAGATCAATAAATCAAAAAGCTGGTTTTTTGAAAAGGTCAATAAAATAGATAAACCTCTGGCCAACCTAATCAGGAAAAAAAGAGTAAAATCTCTAATATCATCAATCAGAAACAACAAAGACAAAATAACCACAGACTCGTCAGAAATCCAAAAAATCCTTAATGAATATTACAAGAAACTTTATTCTCAGAAATATGAAAATCTGAAGGAAATAGACCGATACTTGGAAGCACGCCACCTTCCAAGACTTAACCAGAATCAAGTGGAAATGTTGAACAGACCCATATCAAGTTCAGAAATAGCATCAACTATACAAAACCTCCCTAAAAAGAAAAGCCCGGGACCAGATGGTTTCACGTCAGAATTCTACCAAACCTTTAAAGAGGAATTAGTACCTATATTACTCAACCTGTTCCAAAATGTAGAAAAAGAAGGAAGACTACCCAACACGTTCTATGAAGCAAATATCACCCTGATCCCCAAACCAGGAAAAGACCCAACAAGAAAAGAAAATTATAGACCAATATCACTAATGAATATAGATGCAAAAATATTCAACAAGATCCTAACAAACAGAATCCAGCAACACATCAAACAAATTATACATCATGACCAAGTTGGTTTTATCCCAGGGTCTCAAGGCTGGTTCAATATACGTAAATCTATAAATGTAATTCAGCACATAAACAAATTAAAAAACAAAGACCATATGATTCTCTCAATTGATGCAGAAAAAGCTTTTGATAATATCCAGCATCCCTTCATGATCAGAACACTCAAGAAAATTGGTCTAGAAGGGACTTTTCTTAAACTGATAGAGGCTATCTACAGCAAACCCACAGCCAATATCATATTGAATGGAGTTAAATTGGAATCATTTCCACTCAGATCAGGAACCAGACAAGGCTGCCCATTGTCTCCATTGCTTTTCAACATTGTAATGGAAGTTTTAGCCACCGCAATTAGGGAAGAAAAGGCGATCGAGGGTATCCATATAGGGTCAGAAGAGATCAAACTCTCGCTCTTCGCAGATGATATGATTGTGTATCTGGAAAACACTAGGGACTCTACTACAAAACTCCTAGAAGTGATCAAGGAATACAGCAGCGTCTCAGGTTACAAAATCAACATTCATAAATCGGTAGCCTT
This sequence comes from Nycticebus coucang, assembly GCF_027406575.1. NCBI lineage: Eukaryota > Metazoa > Chordata > Mammalia > Primates > Lorisidae > Nycticebus > Nycticebus coucang. The sequence continues at coordinate 17,368,774 of NC_069789.1, read as the reverse complement.
TATATACACCAACAACAGTCAAACTGAAAAAGCAGTTAAGGACTCTATCCCATTCACAGTAGTGCCAAAGAAGATGAAATATTTGGGAATATACCTAACAAAAGACGTGAAAGATCTCTATAAAGAGAACTATGAAACTCTAAGAAAAGAAATAGCTGAAAATGTTAACAAATGGAAAAACATACCATGCTCATGGCTAGGAAGAATCAACATTATCAAAATGTCCATACTACCCAAAGCAATATATAATTTCAACGCACTCCCTATTAAAGCTCCACTGTCATATTTTAAAGATCTTGAAAAAACATTACTTCGTTTTATATGGAATCAGAAAAAACCTCGAATAGCCAAGACATTACTCAGAAATAAAAACAAAACAGGAGGAATCACACTACCAGACCTCAGACTTTACTACAAATCGATAGTGATCAAAACAGCATGGTATTGGCACAAAAACAGAGAAGTAGATATCTGGAATAGAATAGAGAACCAAGAGATGAATCCAGCTACTTACCGCTATTTGATTTTTGACAAGCCAATTAAAAACATTCAGTGGGGAAAAGATTCCCTATTTAACAAATGGTGCTGGGTGAACTGGCTGGCAACCTGCAGAAGACTGAAATTGGACCCACACCTTTCACCATTAACTAAGATAGACTCTCATTGGATTAAAGATTTAAACTTAAGACATGAAACTATAAAAATACTAGAGGAGAATGCAGGGAAAACCCTTGAAGAAATTGGTCTGGGTGAGTATTTCATGAGGAGAACCCCCCGGGCAATTGAAGCAGCTTCAAAAATACACTACTGGGACTTGATCAAACTAAAAAGCTTCTGCACAGCTAAGAACACAGTAAGCAGAGCAAGCAGACAGCCCTCAGAATGGGAGAAGATATTTGCAGGGTATAACTCTGACAAAGGTTTAATAACCAGAATCCACAGAGAACTCAAACGCATCAGCAAGAAAAAAACAAGGGATCCCATCGCAGGCTGGGCAAGGGATTTGAAGAGAAACTTCTCTGAAGAAGACAGGCGCACGGCCTTCAGACATATGAAAAAATGCTCATCATCTTTAATCATCAGAGAAATGCAAATCAAAACTACTTTGAGATATCATCTAACTCCAATGAGACTAGCCTATATCACAAAATCTCTAGACCAGAGATGTTGGCGTGGATGCGGAGAAAAGGGAACACTTCTGCACTGCTGGTGGGAATGCAAATTAATACATTCCTTTTGGAAAGATATATGGAGAACACTCAGAGATCTAAAAATAGATCTGCCATTCAATCCTGTAATTCCTCTGCTGGGCATATACCCAGAAGACCAAAAATCACAACATAACAAAGATATTTGTACCAGAATGTTTATTGCAGCCCAATTCATAATTGCTAAGTCATGGAAAAAGCCGAAGTGCCCATCGATCCACGAATGGATTAATAAATTGTGGTATATGTATACCATGGAATACTATGCAGCCTTAAAGAAAGATGGAGACTTTACCTCTTTCATGTTTACATGGATGGAGCTGGAACATATTCTTCTTAGTAAAGTATCCCAAGAATGGAAGAAAAAATACCCAATGTACACAGCCCTACTATGAAACTAATTTGGGACTCTCACATGAAAGCTATAACCCAGCTACAACTTAACAACAGGGGGAAGTGGGAAAGGGGGGGGTGGGTAGAGGGAGGGGAATCGGTGGGATCACACCTGTGGTGCATATTACAGGGGTATTTGCGAAACTTGGTAAATGTAGAATGTAAATGTTTTGGCACAGTAACTGAGATAACGCCAGAAAGGCTATGTTAACCACTGTGATAAAAATGTGTCAAATGGTTTATGAAGTGAGTGTATGATGCCCCATAATCATATCATTGTATACAGTTATGATTTAATAAAAAAATTAAAAAAAAAAAAAAAAACTGAAAGAGGCTAACAGCCCAGGGTGTCTTTCAGTAGTACTTCCGGAAGCTGCAGGAAGTAGGTCCCTCCTTCCAGAAGAAGATTTTGGGCAGTGCTTGGGAGTCTCCAGCATGGAAGGGGTGGACAAAGCTCAGACACACAGCTGGAGTGTCTGCATGTGTGTATGCAAGCCCCCCATGGTGAGGGACACAGAGATGTGCAAAGAAGGGGGCAGGCCTGGAGCTGAAGGCAAGTCCAGGGGGCCAACCCCCCACCTCCAGCACCTCCACTTTCTCACACAGAATCCAAGGGGTCCAGAAATTCTAAATTCATGCCTAGTCTCTTACCATTAAGAAGTTATCATGTGAAGTGTATTAATCATGTGTTTTATTTCCTACATTTTATGATGGCTTGACATCTGCAGTCTTGCTGACCCTAGAGTGGCTGCCCCTTCCAGGGTTAGCCAATACCTAGAAAAAGTCAACACCTCACCTATGAGTGCACCCTTGACAGGAAGACTTACTAATCTGGGGTCCACACCCCCCACTACTTCTTCTCTGGGGCCCTCAAAAAAACATGTTACAGATAGCCATTTCTGTAAATATTCAGATTTAGGGCACGTGGGCCGCATGTTGGCCCCATCCCCACACACATTAGTGATGGGCCTGTTTTCATTAATGTTTGCAGTTAATTCTAAAATGGACAAGGAAAAAAAGTAAAAGAAACCTTGTGAGCACAGCATCATGAAGGGGCTGACGGAGACATAATCCTTGATCTTCCATAAACCCGAGCAACAGCCTGTGTTATGAGACTGCCAGACAGCCCCTTCTTGGGAGAAGCACCTGAGAGGGAGGCGATGCTGGGTGCTCTGGTGGAAGCTGATGTTCCAACAAGGCACCCGGGGCTGAAGTTTGGCACCTGTGGCCTCTGCAGGTGAGAAGAGATAGAGGTCTGGGAGAGAGACCACACAGAGCGCAGAACTCTGACAACAGCTCTGCGGCCATCCAGCAGGTTCCCTGATAGGCGAGGGGCCTGCAACCTCCAACTTTTTCATACTTGCCCTTCTCATCAGAAATAGAGCCTGGGAAAACTCGCTAAACAACCTGCACTGGCTTTTCCTGGGGTCTGAATAAAATCCAAACCCCTCCCCAAGGACTCTGGGTCTTGCATGTTCAGCCGTGCTTATCCATGGTTCCTTTGTCCCTTTCCCCTTGATCATTGATCTGGTTTCCTCACCTTTGCTTCCCCACCCTCTGTCTGGCACATCTGCCACCTCCCTCAGCCTGTAAGCCTTAGCTTTAATGTCCCCTCCTGCAGGGCATGTCCCTCTGCGCTCACTGGCTGCCCGCCACCTGGATAATTTTCTCTCTGATCCTTGGTTGTTGCCTCCACAGCCTTTAAAGCAATAGTAATTAATTTTTTTCTAGGGGTTATTTTCTGTCTCTTTCATTAGAACTCAAGTTTAATGAGGACAGTGTCCCGTACTCTCCAGCCACGCTCACCGGGTGAACTCTCCTACAAAGTGTTCCTGACCTCACTTTGCTGGCTTTGCTTGCCTTGCTCCTGGAATGTCACTGCCACATTGTAAAGCTGAAAAGGATGAGTGGGAAGACCTCCCAAGGAGGAGCCCCGGCCATGAGCACCCAGACATTCCCGAGAGGTGTGAGAGCCAGCCAGAGTGGGGTATTAGCAGATATGACATCACTGGCGTCTCACACACCCAAGCTTCAGTATGAACACGCAGCACCTCCTAGGTGCAAGGAGCCCCCAAACCCACACTGCAGCTGTGCAGAGCAGCCTGATGTAGAGGTGTCCATGAGAGCTCAAGGTTCCAGTGCTAAGTCCTAACCCAAGAGCTCAGATTCAGAACCACAGGGGAAGGGAAGACCCCCCCATCTGTTCACCTGTGTGCTATGAGAGCAGGTGTTTGTAAGTTAGCAGTCTGTATACCCTGCTAATGCCCATGTCTTAATCTCACCTGCCACCGTGACAGGCGTGGCAAAGCCAGAGAAACGTGTAGTCTGGAAAGCAGAAGAAAGAATGTCAAAACACCCCACAGTGACGCAGGATGCAATCTGGCCACAGACCCTCACTGCAATCAAGAATATATAACACAGCAGCAAATGTTGGGGCACAATCTCATTTTCAGTCTTTGGCTACAGAAATTGTGTTTGTGATAATGCTAATGTGAAAACTGGAGGTATGGAAACACAGGCAATAACAGGCAGAGCCTCCAGCAGCTTACTAGGAGTGTCTTCTTTTTCTCCTCCACTTTCTCCAGCCTCCTCCCTCTCTCCTTGCCTTCTTCCTCTCACACACAAGGTCCATGAGAATTTAAAAATAATCTAACATGGATTTCAAGTAGAGTAAACTAAATGAGTCCAATTTTCTACGCCTTTCATTTTAAATTATGTAGTGAATGTCGAGAAGCACAAGATGTAAGTGTGGAGAGCACAACATTTAAAATCTAATTTTCAAAAATTGGGTCCTAAGGCAGAACAGTGAAAATGCATTTACACATATAATTGCGGCTGCAAATCAATCCTGGCAGGACAAGTGCCCCTGCTGGCTCGTGCGGTCACCTGGCTGGGGCTCACCACCCCAGGAAACCAATCCACTCACTTGGCAGTTGCCGTGCCCCTGCTAGGGGCCAGCTGGTGCGCTTGGTGCCCACGTGGATTGCGCTCTCCGGCTCATGGCCTCCAGAACCCGGTGAACTAGTGAGGGAGCTGCACCGGAAGGAGGTCTTCACCACACCCCCGAGAGGAGAGGGGGGAGGCCAAGACAGAACAGCAGGGAGCATGAGGAACGGCACTTTCTCAGTGGAGCTGGGGTGTCCTGGAGGGGGAAACAACTGAGTTAAATGTGAAGAACAAGCCGAGAACAGGGCAGGTGGCCAGAGGAACATCACCGTAGAGAGCTCATACACGCAGGCTGGGAAGCAGAAGGACGGGCATACTGGGAAACAGGACATGCGGCCCTGACTGGCGATTAACATGTAAGGCAGGGGAGAGAGAAGGAGAAGGGAGAGTCCAGGGAGGAGGATGGAGACAGAAAACAGAGGGAGCGTGGACTGACTTCCTCCTACAAACAAAGGGAAGCTGTTCAAGGGTCCTCCGAAGGAGAATGAAAGGCCAGGTTCTTGGACCATTAGGGATTGGAGAAAGGCAGGTTGACATGAAGGATATTTATGAGATATTTAGTATTTAGATTCATTCATTCACCTAACGACTACTTATTGAACAACTACTGTGTGCTGGTCACCGTTTTGACAGCTAGAGCTATAGCAGTGAAACAAGTGTTAGATAGATGAGCAGATGTTTATGCTTGAGAGCTATTATATTACTTCTTGCTTAATAGATTGAATACAATTAAACAGATGAGCTCTCTGCCTCTTGGCATGATAATAAGCAAAGGAGTAAGTACATATGGAACACACCAGATATGGATAAGGGAAAAGGACAACGTATGTGTTTGTGGCGGGCTGTCATTTTACAGAAGATGGTCAGAGAAGGCCCCCTTGGGACAGTAACTATTCAGCCAAGACCTGATGGAGGTGAAATTGCACAGGGAGTAAAGCAGAGAAGGAAGTCTGCAGCCTGACTACCCACGTGGCTTGGTCCATTGGCGATGGAGAACATCAGAGAAGAAACACTGGGTCGGAAGGAGAATGAGTTCACTTTCTAACATGTAGTGTTGGCTATGTCTTGAAGACAGCCAAGCAGATTTTCTCAAAAGAAGGGCATCCTAGGAGTCTAGAATTTAGTAAGGTAGGGAATAGGGGCCCGTTGTCATTCACATGGTTAACTGAAGCCGTGAGAGTAATGAGATCATTTGAGATGGATGGATTAGCTTCCATTGCTGCTGTAACACATTGCCACAGATTTAGTAGGTTAAAACCCACATTTATTATATCATGGATTTGTAGGTCAGGAGTCCTGCACAGCCAGCTGACTCTCTGCTCGGGGTGTCAGAGGCTATGGACAATGTGAATGCAGGGCTGTGCTCCCTTCTGGAGGCTCTGGGGTTCAGTTCAGTCCACTTCTGAGCCCCCTCAGGTTGTCGGCAGAATCCAGTTCCCTATGGATGGAGACTGAGGTCCTCATCTCCTTGATTGCTGTCATCTTCAAGAGGCCACCCACGTCCCCTGCCTACAGCCCCTCCCTCCACCTCCAAAGCCAGCAATGATACATCCAGTGTTTCTCACACTTCAAGCCAAAGATTCCCTTTCTGCCTCGCCCCTTCTCTGTGCCCGGCTGGAGGAAGTCCTCCCCTTCTAAGGGCTCATGTGATTCAACTGGGCCAGGCTGGGTACACCAGGATGCTCTCCTCTCATCAGGATCCATAACCTCACTCCCATTTGCAAAGCCCCTATGGCCTGGACTAGGGGGTGGACATCTTTCTGGCCATTATGCCACCGACCACACTGGGCATGTGGAGTGAGACATGGGGGCAGAATCCCAAAGAGCAAAACCCTTAAAAGATGGGCTGAGAAGGAGAAGCTGTTAAAGTTAACAGAGACGGAGGGTCACAGAGACAAATGACTCCAGGAGGGGTGTCTAGAGAAGCCAGTTAAAAATGAGGTGTTCCCAAAGCTACTCATAGGATCATACACTGCCAAGGCGGCTGGAAGAATTGCCTGGGTTTTGCAACAAAAATAATTAGTAGTAATTGACAGCTGCCTTCACACACTCACACACACATACGGGCATGTTCAGAAATCTCTCTTTTGCCTGGACATTCCCTAGTCCATATACCTCTACATAGGACCTGCCAGCACAGCCGCACAGAGGGGGCAACACTTCGGTGTTGCCACACGGGCTGGGGGCCAGGACTTTGCCAGTCAAACAGACAGACGTTAAGCCTGTGTTTGAAATAATCAGCCCAGCTTTCATCTCTCACGCTCATTGCCCTCCTGTTGGATAAAATGAAAGCTCCGTGTGCAAAGAAAGCCACGATTTGAAAGCCTTTCCTACCACGTCCGCTGAGATCAGTCCCCTGATACCTGAAAGCACTAAATGCCCACGGTAGAGCTCTTCTCCACCCCCACCATTTCCTGGTATTTGTTTTAAGTATTTAAAAGGCATCAGGGTTGACACCAGAAACGGCTAATAAGTTAATGTCCTAGATATTTAGGAGGAGGTAGGTATAAAATTATTGGCTTAAAATGATCCCAGTGAAACCATTTCTCCTAACAAGATCATAAAATGCACTTTCCCGGTGAGTTATATATAACTGGCTCAACTCTGTAATAAAATGGGGATACAGGTTTAATGGAAGACAGAGCCTGTTCCACTGCAGATTAGAGTGTAATTTTCATCTCACACAACTGTGTGTTGGAGGGACTGTAGTATCTTTCCTCAGATATGCTTTCTGTCATTGGACTCAGAGATAAGTGTAGGTTCTCCTTATCACAGGGGCATCTTATAAATACGTGAGTTGGATAGGGACTGTTTTGACCAAAAAGAAGAGGAAAAAATAGGAAATCCAAGCCTAGGTTTTGATTTTACAGATAATATCAGAAAGGTCCTGTTGCTAATTTAGAATCCCACTAATATTTTACAAAAGAGTTAGTTTTAAGGGATTGTGAAAATTGATTCATTTTGTCGAAATATCAGAAATGAAACAGATAAAACTCCTATAGGGTTGTTCTTAATTATAGGTATTGAGATTCAGAGATGTAAAGAGCAGTGACCTACCTCAGCCATAGTCATGCACTGTCATTGTGTGTGATAACAGTTCCTGAATCTTCAGAGACAGATTTGTCAGCCTTTATGTAAACCCAGATCTACAATTCATTTCTCTGCCAGTTTTTCCCCCCCGCACCAGTTGAAATGTGCAACTCTGTTGACATCTACTTTCTACCAATAAAAACATTTAAAAAACTCATTCCAAATGAAGAATGCAATGCTGTCGTCTCCTTATTTTTGACAGTTGTAGGTAGACAGGTGCAGAGGTACAAAACCTACCCCATACGGTCACCTGTGGCCGAGGTGCCCAGAAACAGTATCACTGGCCTCCTGGACAGGCGACATTGCATTCTCCCCGGGACATCTCCTACCTCCACACCATGTCAGCTGGAGAAGAGCAACACTATATTAAGTGTCTGCCCCGCAGCAGGAGAGGCAAAACTAACGATTGGGGCCAGGTAGGGCCTAGATACTGACAAAACTTGGGCAATATGAAAACAGTTGTAGTCTTTGTGTGACAAAATGTAGAGTGAAGGGTGGCTGGGATGTGAGCCCAAGATAACACCTCCAACAATGTGAGTAAGGCACAGCTGACCCCAGGGCCCAGGGACAAACAGGGTCCCAGCCCAACAGGCAAGAACTGGCAGTTTGGGAAGTCAGCCCAGGATGATTTTCAGGGTCAGACTATCACTGACCCAGGACGGCAGCTGCCCCTCCCCAGTGTGGACACACTTTCAGTTCTTTCCTGTGGCCCCCTGAACCTAGCAATGCCAGTTTCCTCCTGCAGTGTAGTTACATTGAGAAGAATATAGGAACCAATCAGATGTCGGAGAGGAGGCTGTAAAAGGTTCTATTCACAAATGCAATCATGTCACACATTCCAGACATTCTGCTAGGTGTGCTCAATGTGAATGTTTTACGCAGTAAAACCTCTGGAAATTCTGCTTTGCATGTGTACGTTATTAAATGGTGTGCACTGTACACTGACACATTCATATTACTGAAAAGATTCAGACACACAAAACCTGGCATTCTTTATTTTATAGGCAAGTTACAGAATTTTTAAGGGCAATTGTAATTGTGCTGAATTTTTGCCTTAAGCGTTACCTGTGGAACCCAACCTCGGGTTAAAGCACAAGTCCCTCTACTAACCGAACCGGCTTTACAAGCCTGCTCAGTCAACTCCAGGATCCTACAAAGATGTAAGCTGTCTGAAAGGTGTTTGCATGGATTTCCTCATAAAAAGCTTCACACTGATGATATTTCCTGAAATCAAATATTTTTCAGCAATCTTATATCACATGTGAAGGACAATATGCACATTTGTGAGACACTCCCCACCTTCCATTTAATCTTTCCTGCTTCAGCAAATTTAAAATCTGAATTTTTAGAAGTATAATTTAGTGTTATCTTCCCCACCCCAAACTTATGCAGTTTTACTTCCTTTGTATATATGAGATTGTTAAAAAAAAAAAAAAAAAACTGTGTTGAAAAAGGGGGACCCCACCCTACCCAACGGTGTTCCCAAGTGGCTTGGCTTCCCCTGCCAGAGGTCAGCTGCACATTCAGTACTGAGGAAACACCACAGTCCTCGGTAGAGCCTTGGCACAGTGCTGACAGTCCAGAGAGCAGCCTGCATCATCCTGCTGTATTGAGATGTTCTGAAATCCCTTCAACACAATCCTTCGCTGTCCCATTTGGCAAGACAAGAGCTCCCTCTGAAATGTGAGCACACAAGAGCTGTGTCATTTATCTCTCTGGCTCAGAACTAATGGCAAGTTAATCCCTTTGGGCTATTCAAACACAAGCAGGAGGCCCTCAGATAAACCTTTTCTTTCGGTTTCAACAAACCTCTCCCTAAATCAATTCCAATGGAAGAATCACTTCCCAGAGTAAACTCTGCCCATCAAATGGGAGAGAGCTGGGACTCCCTCCTTCACCACCACTCACCCTTGAGTCACCTCTTCAGAAAAGGAAGTCAGGCTTCCATTACAAAAGTGAGCAATTTTCCATTTCATGAAAATTTTAAAAACAGGCATTTTCAATAATTTTATCAAACAGGTCATGTATTCATATAAGATACCTAATATCATTGAGTTAGCAACTTTTCATCCAATTAGGTAGGTATCTATCTATCTATTCATTCTAGAATTCACATCTTAAAACCACAAAGAAATTTCTAGTTAATAAAAATAACACTAAAAAGATCCAACCTTTACAAGTTTAATATTTCTACCACAATTGGTGTTACTTAAAACAATTATTCAGTTTTACTTTCACTTATTTGTGTTATGTGGTGTCCATTAAAACTCAGCATAAAGACTACAAATGTATTTATTACCACTGATCTGTACACTTCAAAATGGTAAAGACAGGCTGGATGCAGTGGCTCATGGCTATAATCCCAACTCTTTGGGGGTGCTGAGGCAAGAGGATCACTTGAGGCCAGGAGTTCAAGACCAGCTTGGACAACATTGTGAGATGCCATCTCTATGAAAAATAAAACATTTAACCAGGTATGGTGGTGATGCCTGTAGTCCCAGCTCCTCAGGAGACTGAGGAAGGAGGATGGCTTGAGCCCAAGGCAGTGATCTGTTATCTTCCCATAGGACTCCAGCCTGGGTGACAGAGTGAGACTTTGTCTCTTAAAAAAAAAAAAAAAGGTAAAGAAGGTAAATTATGTATGTATATCTCTCCTCAATAAAAAAAAAAAAAATTTAATAAGAAAAATAAACTCAACACATACACTTCAAGAGTACCTGTCCTTGAGACCAGAGACAATAAGACACTGTTTCCACAGCATGGCCCACACGTGGTGGGTACACATGGAGGCTGAAGAATTATTCCCACAAATTATAATACTGAGAAACTGAGACTTCTCACACATTTTAAAAAAGAGTTTATTGAAATGTTCATCCAAGAAAGGTAAAATTTGAGTCTGGGTCAAAGGAGAGGAAGGAGATGTAGATAAAAATGATGTCCCTAGATTAAAAGATGTGTCTCCCTGGGAGCAGGAAGCTCGCACAGTGACCACCACACAGCAATCTGGCTTGGCCTCCACTGTCTTTGCCATCTCTCCCTCTGCCCTTCCTTCCAGCAATGGCGTGAGACACATCACAGTCTTGCTGAAGGTGGCTGACATTGGCTCCTCTTTATGTCTCAGGTTCACAACTATAATTTTGTTGGAGTCTGGATTACGGATCCTGTAGCAGGAAGAGAGGGTGGCTCTTCCACGTGGCATAGGTCCCAGGGCAGGCTCTTGGTGAGCCACACTTACTCAGATTTGTGGAGGAGAAGAGGCCGGGCCAATGAAAGAACCCGGGCCAATGAAAGAACCCTGACTGATGAGGAAATTGCTCCATCTCGCTCCATACATTTGGGTTATAATTACATCCTTGCTTAATTTATGGCACTGAGTCTGCCCCACCAATGTGTTTGGAGACATATTTGATTTTAAAAGATGCCAGGTTAAAATGATGTTGGAGAGATTTTTTGTGGAAATTCACAAATGTCCTTATAAACATCAGAGATGCCATGAAATGTCATAAAACTGGGAATAAAAATGAATGCTTTAAGAAGATGTAGCAAATGTGTCAAAAGCAAAACTGTTGTAGAAATAAATGGCTAGACTATTTTTTGTGTGTGCAAGATAAGTATTAGGCTTATTGTTATCAATATAAGTTTATTTCTACTTTGAAAGTAAGAACCTAAAGCCCTTAAAATCTAAAGACGGTATGGGATAAGTGGTTAAGAGCAAGGCTTTGGACTCCGGCTAACCTGGGACACCTTTGAAACTTACCAGCTAGGTCAACTGAGCGTGGTCGAACTAATTAGCATCACTACACCCACCTCATTTCCTTCTCTGAATATTGGGACAATACTATCATTTCCCTGACAGGGTTTTTGTTAGGAATCAAGGACATAATGAGTACTTGATAACGGCTAACTATTATCATGGCTGCTATTGTCATTATCATCATCATTTGCACCCATCAGCATCATTATGGTGATGCTGGGGTGGTACAAGGCCATTAGCTGCCACTTCACCTATTATTACATTGAATGTTTCTAATATGAGTATAAATTGGGCTAATTTTGAAAGCAACTTATTAGTGCCGTCCAGGGTTGAGAATCAGAGGCATGATATGACTTTTCACAGGTTGCAAGATTTGAAAATTTGAATTTTAGAATGCTCACACTAGATAAATATTCAGTGCATCTACTACAGGTTAAACTGCTCATTTGGGGATTATTGCATAGTCTCAGTCAGCTACTGAGCTTAGAATACCCAAGAGACATCTGACTGCCTCCTGGAAAGGCAGTGAGCATGTCACCCACAACCCCAGAATTGCCAGGGTTCAATTACAATGTGAATGGTGCCCTTGGAGGTACATGGTATGTATCATTGAGGCACAGAGAAAGAGCATAGTCTTTGAAGTTACCCAAACCAATATTCAAACCCAGCCCCTCCTATGAACTCAGGCATGTTTCTAAACCTAAGACCCATTTTATAACATGTAAAATGAAAATTAATTCCAATGTTTAAGGTTATTGTGAAGTTTAGAAATAAATATATTAAGGCTAGTTCAACAGGTAATAAATAAATGGTAACTGTGGATATTACCATATATGCTATTCCTATCATTCTATTAGTTCTAATATCATTTGTGGGACAAACATTGGTCTTCTGTTCTCTGGAGCAGAAGCCAGTTGATCTGTCTGAGACATGGTCTCCCTATGACCTCTGACTGCAGCCCTGAGCTGTCACTGAAATTCTCTGCCCTTTTATCTTTTATCTGTAAAATGAAAGGGTTAAATCACATGATCTCTAAGTTCCTTCCAATTCAAAAAACAAAGAAAAATAATAATGGGAATGTTTTGTCAATTTGTTTTTTAAAACTCCCTATTTAGAATTTTTTAAAATTCTTCTTTTTCAGTGATGTTAGTGACAGCCTGGTTGATGTCAAATTCTCTAGTCTGTACCAGGTTCTAGAGCAGTGGTTCTCAACCTTCCGAATGCTGCAACCCTTTAATACAGTTCCTGTACAGTCCCTTTAATACAGTCGTGACCCACAGGTTGAGAACTGCTGTTGTAGATGTTTGTGGGCCACCTCTCACTCTGGGCTTCATGCCCAGACCTAATGCCATCACCTTGCACACTGCCTGCAGCTGGCAGCCTGGCCCCCTTTGCCACCAACCCAGGCTCTTGGTGCCATATTAGCAGTCAGGAATGAGCAGCCCCTGTACTCCCTCACCAAATGCCCCTTCAATACAACAAGATCTGGGGGAAATAAAAAATGTATCTTTTTTTCAAGGGAAAATAAAACATGGTGGGAGTGTCTCTTCTTCAAACAACTTTTTCTTGCCACTTTCAAGAGTAATTTAGGATTACCCTTTATTCATTTCTCTTCCCTCATCTGGTTCTTAAGCCTCCCCAAACTGCTGGAGTTACACTGAGCTTCATGACCCCAATTAGGCAACAAATGGTCTGCAAAAGTCATGTGTTTGCTTGTCCTGATCACCTTCCCCATAGTGTTTTCCAAGAAGGGCTGATGACTTGCACATTTTAAGAACAGGCTCGTCTTTTCTTGGAGCTGGCAGCATTCTCTGAGGCAGTTCCATGCCGCAGGCCTCATTAAGCCTGGGAAAAATAACAACACAGCGGCAGACTAATAGAACGACAGCATGAATGATTTAAGCCATTTTCGAAGTCTTGGGGTTAAAAATACATTTTTTTGGCTGAGAGACTGTGTATTGTGATCAAGACTATTTGGAGACGAGATTTCCATATTTTGTCAGGAGTTAGGGAGGAGAACAGGAGAGGAAGGACGAAAAGAACAATGAGATTACTCAGTTCAGCTCTGTGAAAGGTTTGCATATGGGGGGACACTTGTGCAGGGGACGTAAGGCAATCATCTTCTGATGTCACCACCCTTTACATGGCTCTATTTCCTTTCCTCCCTGTGAGACAAGAGTGCTTGTGGGAAGCATTGTGGAACATTTGCTGAACATCATGTCGGACCTACCTTTGTACGTGCTGTTCTCTCCAGTTTCAGCATCTGAGGGCAGGGCTCAAGTCTCACATTGCACATTTTTCTGTTTTGGGACCCTTTGCTTAGGTGCTTTCTTTAATTGAACAAACACAACTATGGAATATAGGGTGCCCCAACCCAGAGTACATGCCCACGTTGGTCAGTGGCTAGATACAGGCCCACATGAGACCTGCTGCGAGGAGTTCCTGGGTCTGAGAAATCAATGCGGATCCCACCCTGAGACTGCAAAGGATGACGTGGCCTGGAAGCTGCAGTGTCCTGGGGTAGCACACTGTGATGGGACAGTGACAGGGAAGCCAGACAGTCATAGGTGTTAAGAGAAACTTGAGTCTGCTCAATAAAGGCCCTTCCCGAGGTGGTCCAGCATTTGGAAATTGTGTCTCTGGTTAGTTGCTCAACTTGACCGTTATAGGCATAAACAAAGGCTACTGATTTATTGACGTTGATTTTGTACTCTGAGACATTACTGTATTTCCTGATCACTTTCAGGAGTCTTGTGGTTGAGTCTCTGGGGTTCTCTACATATAAGATCTTACCATCAGCAAAGAGAAAGAGTTTGACCTCCTATGACTCTATTCGGATGCCCTTTATATCCTGCTCTTGCCTAATTGCATTGGCTAGAACTTCTAGCACTGTGTTGAATAGTAGTGGTGATAGAGCACATCCTTGTCTGGTTCCAGTTCTAAGTGGAAAGCTTTCCGTTTTAGTTTATTTAGTATGATGTTAGCTGTGTGTCTGTTGTAGATTGCTTCAATTGGTTTAAGAAATGTGCCAACTGGCTCAGTGCCCATAGCTCAGTGGTTGAGGCAACAGCCACATACACCAAGGATGGTGGGTTTGAACCCAGCCCAGGCCTACTAAACAACAATGGCAATAACAATCAAAAAATAGCTGGGCATTGTGGCAGATGCCTATAGTCCCAGCTACATGGGAGGCAAGAGAATTGCTTAAGCCCAAGAGTTTGAGTTTTCTGTGAACTGTAACATCACGGCACTCTACTAAGGGTGACATCAAAGGATGCTGAATTTTATCAAATGCTTTTTCTGCATCTATTGAGAGGAGCATATGGTCTTTGTTTTTGCTTCTATTGATAATGGCAAATTACATTTATAAATTTGTATATAATAAACCAGCCTTGTATCCCTGGGATGAACCCTACTTGATTGTGATGTATAATTTTTTTAATGTGTCGTTGCAATCTATTGGCTAAGATTTTGTTGAGTATTTTTGCATCCATATTCATTAATGAAATTGGTTTTTAGTTCTCCCAGTTCCCAACTGAGTATTTTCCTGGTTTTTGTATCAGGGTAGTACTTGCTTCATAGAACATGTTGGGGAAGATTCCTTCCTTCTCAATGTTTTTTCTTTTTTTTTGCAGTTTTGGCTGGGGCCAGGCTCAAACCCGTCACCCCCTGTATATGAGGCCAGCACCTTACTCTTTGAGCCACAGGCACCGCCCCCTTCTCAATGTTTTGGAATACTTTCTGCAGTATGGATACAAGCTCTATTTTGAAGGTTTGATAGAATTCTGGTGTGAAGCTGTCTAGTCTAGGGCATTTTTTGTGGAAGTTTTTTTTTTTTTATTGTTTCTTCTATCTCAGTGCTTAGTATTGGTCTGTTCAAGAGATTTATTTCTTCTTGGTTAAGTCTAGGGAGATGGTGTGATTCTAGGTATTGGTCTATTTCTTCTACATTGTCAAATTTCTGGGCATAGAGTTTCTTGTAGTAGTCAGAGATAATCTCTTGTATCTCTCTGTACTAAATCAAGTACAGATAGAACAGCCTTGGACTGATCGAAAATAGTGAGTCACAATACCCAGCTGTCCTAGGCCCTGAGTCCAGCAAGCTATTGTGGTGAAAGAATGTGTAGTTAACACAGACTTCTAGTAAGAGCCTTTGTTCCTGCTTATCACAGGTGTTGTAATACTTGAATACTGAATTTCATATTTGATGCTTCATGTGGATAACACATGAGTGCTTTTTTAATGTAAACTTATTTTGATATGGGTTTGGATTACTGATCTATTGATCCCAAAGGTATTAATTTGCTTATTCCAAAATAAGCTTCCTGCTCTCTTAAAACTAAACAGGTTGCATAGAAGAGTTTCAGTGAGTTGATTTTTAGTAAGTTAACTGACAGCAACAATCTTCATTTGAGAAGATCTTGAAGGTGAATAACGAATTATCCGAAGGAACACGTAGTCCAGAGCTGCTACTTAGTGGCAGTCATAATAGTCAGTGGTCTAGGTCAGAGAGGTATTAGCCACCCAAGGCTGCTATACAAAGTACCACAAACTGGGTGTTTTCAAACAACAAAAAATTAATCTCCCATAGTCCAAGCAGCCACAAATCCAAAGTAGGATACAGTCCTGGAGTCCATATGAGACCATCCATTTTATACTTCTCTTTTAGCTCCTTAGAATCTTTACATTAGAATCTCTTGCCTTACAGATTCATCACTCCAATCTGTGCCTCCATCTTCACAAGTCACCCTTCATTGTGTGTCTGTGTCTCAAATCTTCCTCTCTTTTCTCATAAAAGAACATTAGCCCAACCTAAATCCAGAATGATCGAATGCTAAGATCCTTAAATCTGAGAAGACCCTATTTCCAACAAAGGTCACACTCACAGCTACCATAGGTTAGGATTTGGACAAATCTTTGGGGGAAACATAATTTTAACAGGAGACACTTTGCATTTATTATCTCACTGGTGGAGGGAACCTCAGAGGTCATCTTGTCCCACCACCTCTGTGACCACAGCCTTCTGGGCAGTACCTCTGGTAGCAACCATTCAGATCTAATGTCATTCTCTCTGGTATAAAGGAATGCTTGGCAATAACTTCTGGCTTCAGATGACTGCCCTAGTAGCTCTAAAGATTTTCCTCAATGAGCAACTTTACCACACAGTTGGGATTTCTCTGCTCACCATTTTTCAGGTGAAGAAACTAAGGACAGAGTGGAATATGGCTTTTTAAGATCAGGCAAGTAGTGGGCTAGGATCTGGTCCCACAGTCAGGCTGGGGCCCATGTTCTTACCTATGTGCTCTTCTGATTCAACATGGGGTAGGATGGGAAAGGAGGCAGAATTTCAGGATGAATTGTAAAGTCCCTGAATAGCATCATGAAGATGAGCCTCAAAGTGCTAGCAATAACTTTGCCACCAGTGATGCTGTCTAGCCTCACTTTGTCCATAAGACAAACACCAAAACGATGGATGCTGGGTCAATAATTGAAGCAAGAAAATAATCAGAAAAAAAAAACTTTTGCAAATGTCTTTATGTTGCATCAACAGAAGAGGCCATTTTGCTCTTCAGAATGGCCAGGAACATTGTCATGCACATCTCTGTGAGGAGAATTAGGATTCGCAACATCACCGGCTCTTTTCTTCCCTGGGACTGTTCACATGACCACATTATCCTCATTTCACCTGTGCAGACATATTCACATGCACCCCACACACGCTCTGCTGAACATCACACAAAGGCTTCAACAGATCTTCCAGAAATATTTCTGTCCCGTAACTATGGTGCTCATACGCGTCTTCTTTGACAAAAAAGTGCATTCGCCTCCTGATCCCAATGTGGTGAACAAATAACACAGCCTCCTTTGTATAAGCTGTACGTGCTCAGCCACAAAGGGTCCACAAGCAATGCATGTGGACTGTCCTCCCAAGAACAGATGGGACTAGGCAGAGGGCGCATGCTTTCTTTTCAAGGGTGTTTGCCTTTAATTGCTGCCTTCACTCACTGGGGGAAAAGTTCATCTTTTTCACTTTAAATGTATTTATATGACAAGCTCTTTAAATTTGGTGATTCATTCATGATTTAGCTTTGAGGGAAAATAAAGAGACATTGAAATAAGTGACCCTTAAGCTCATTATACAGGAGAGAAAAAGTAAAGGAATGCAGCAGGACTTAGCAAATGAGTAAGAATGAATGCTGTGTTGTAGAAACTTCAGAAAGCCAGCCCAGGGGCCTGAGCACCATCACCTCCATCACACCTCCTCTGGAGGAAAACAATGCTCCATCCCTGAACAGTGACACTATTCAGAAGCACATTCTTGTGTCTGGTTCTCAGGCTGCTCTGGTTGTCACCATTCTGACACCATTTTCAAAGTCATACTAGGAGAGTCTTGAAAACCACAGAGCTAACTTTTGACATCTCCTCTGAGTGATGTAACACTGAAAACACATACAGAGAAAAACCAAGTCCTAGCAGAGACACTTTCTTGAGCATCAGCCCTAAAAAATATCATCCCTGGGCGACTCTGAAAATGTGTAAGCATTTGCGAGAGGACTTTCAGGGAAGAAACCCACACCAGGTAAGGCGATATTTGTCCCTTAGTCAAGGATTCCTTTCTAGGCCTCAAGGCAAAACATTGCAGGAAAAAAAAAGAGAGAGAGAGAGAAAGCCAGTTTATGAAACAAAAATTCAAACTATCATCACTTTCATACCCCTGATGGATGGGTAAAATTGAAAGGGAGTATGCAGGAGGACAAGTGGGCAGAAGCTTGGGGACCAAAGTCTAACATTTTGATCACCCAGCAGGTGAGCTCAGGGTAAATGACTGACTTCTTGTTTGAGTCAGTACAGGTATGTTAAAACTATTTGGCTTTAAAAATAATTTTGCACTTTCTCAAGTGGCCAGTTTGTGGTTTTGAGTTCTGAATACCATCTAGATGTTTACTGGGTTGAGTTTTCTAAGGGGGAAAGAACACATCAGGGAGCACCTACCCTGGGGGGCTGGGCTTGGAGGCTTGAGGGACTGTGAAGTCACCTCACCTGGAACCTGGAAGGGAGGATGTGATCACTGGGATATGTCCCTTTCTGGCCCTCCAGGTTTACCCTGGATAACATGAAGGGTTGAGCAGGTATCACCCTCCTGCCTCAGTGGTCCCCAAACGTGTCACTTGTACACCATGTGCTCCATCCAGACCACCATCCCATAGGCAGCAGCATAGCTCAGGTTAGGACAACTATTCACGCTGGAATCAGGATGCTCTGATGCCAAGCTCTACACTACCACTCTCCAGGTGCACCTTCAGGTGAATTTACCTTCTCTATGCCTCATATTCTTCATCTGTGAAAAAGAATAGTGCAAGGAAAAGCTTTGTGGGCTCAGTGTGAGGACTAAATCCAATAAAGCTTTAACTAGGACCCGAGATACAGTAAACACTTGGTAAGTGGCTAGTGTCCTCCTTGTGCCATCAAAACCACACGGCCGCTCCATACTTGAGAGTGTTTGCACACTTGCTGTGTGCTGAAGGTCCCATAGAAGGTGCTGTCCCTGAATTATTTCCATTACCCTTCATGGTGACCCCATGGGAAATGCATTTGTGCCATTCCTTTGTCACAGATGAAGAAACTAAGGCTCAAGGTAAGTGACTTGCCCAAAGTGGGTGAGTCCTCATGCCCCAGAGACAAAGTCCCAGATGGCTGCATTGGACTGTGCTCAATCAAGTAGAAATTACATATTAGCTGATTTCTCTGAATAGGGGTAAAGCAAAACAGAGGGATGTTGGTCAAAGGATATGAAGTTATGCAGGATGAATGAATTCTGGAGACCTGTGCAGGATGGTGAGACTGCAGTTAAAAATATATGTCACATACATGAAATTTGTCAAGAGAGTAGATCTCAAGTGTTCTCGCCACACCAAAATAGACAGATAAATAAAAAGGTAACGAGGTGAGCTGATGGATATGTTAGTTAGTTGGACTGTCCTAATCATTTCACAACATATACATAGGTCAAATCTTCATGTTGTATACTGTAAATATATGCCATTTTTATTTGTCAAGCAGATCTTAGTAAAGCTAGATAGAGGTAAGGGACACAAAACAGGGAAAGAGAAATTTGAAATAGGAACAAATAGTGAGGCTCCAATTTGTTTCTTAAAGTTGACTTTTTGAAGAACCCAATCTTAATACATGTACAGTAGGACCTCCATAGCTCACCACCTCCCTATACTGACCACCTAATGTTCGACCTAATGTTCATAGACCAGACATGCACCACATGTACATATCAGTACATAGGCCTAGTTCCTTATGTTGACCACCTCCATATGTTGACCAGTTTGTTACAGTCCCTTGGGTGGTCAACTTACAGAGGTTTTTCTGCACTATTTTCTCTACAGAAACCTTAATAAGCATCAATTTACCAGAATAAGATTGGGGAGAACCAGATCAAGAGAAAGGGTCCATATCTCCATCACCATTCCCACACTGAGCAAATGGTTGTTGACTGACAAACTTTAGGGTATACAGATGATATAGTGCCCATATAGTTCATACACTTCACTGGGCAGAAGTTTTAGAAGTCCCATATTACTTGCATGGGGAGGTCTGACTGCTGTCCTTGGAGCCCTGAGCTAGAGCTCAAGGAAAGAAAGCAGTATTTTTCAACCTAGTAGCATTATGCAATAAAACAAAATACAGGACGCCCAGTTAAATTAAATATCAAGGTGGTGCCCGTAGCTCAGTCGGCAAGGGCGCCAGCCCCATAGATCTAGGGTGGTGGGTTTGAACCTGGCCCAGGTCTGCTAAGAAACAGTGACAACTGCAACCATAAAATAGCCAGGCGTTGTGGAGGGCACTTGTAGTCCCAGCTACTTGGGAGGCTGAGGCAAGAGAGTCACTTGAGCCCAAGATTTGGAGGTTGCTGTGAGCTATGATGCCACAGCACTCTATCCAGGGCGGAAGCTTGAGACTCTGTCTCAAATAAATACATACATAAATAAATAATAAATTGAATATCAGAAAAACAAAGAATTGTTTTTCAGTGTAAGTATGTGCCAAAATTGCATGGAACATGTTTATACTAAAAATTATTTGCATGCACCAATGTTCCTAGAAGCATGTTCACAATAGCAACCTTCATGTCCATGTACAGATGAATGGATAAAGGAGATATAGTTCTTCCATACAATATAATGTTATTCAGCCTTAGAAAGGAAAAAAATCCTGACATATGTTATAACTTGCATGACTCTTGAGCACATGATGAAATAATTGAAATAAGCCAGACACAAAAGGACAAATACTGCATGACCCCACTTATACAAGGTACCTGGAATAGTGGAATGCAGGGAGACAGAAAGTAGAATGCTGGTTGCCAGGGGAGAAGGAGAACTCAGTGCTCAATGGGTACAGAGTCTTTAGTTTGGGAAGGAGAGAAAGCTCTGGAGATGGGTGGTGATGTTTGTGTGACAATGTAAAGACTGACTGACTATATACTTATAAATGGCTAAAGTGGTAAATCTTATGTATATTTTACCACAATAAAAAACAGGTGTAGTTTATCTGAAATTCGAATTTAACTTGATGCTTCGGGTGATGATTTGCTAACTCTGGCAGTCCTGCATCCCCACAAGACACTAGATCTGGAGACGTTTCTCATTGTCACACCGGGGCTGGAGAGGAAGAAGGCCTAGCATCTACTGGGTCGAGCCAGGGATGCTGCTAAATGTGTCACAGTGTGCAGGGAAGCCCCACAACCAAAAGCCATCTGATACCAAGTGCCACTAGTGCCGAGGTGGAGAAACCCTGCCTCGAGGACAGCAGGGAAATGCTCACGAGATTTTGCTTAGAGCCTGGACATTTTAACTGAAGCCTCCTCTAAGCACAAACAATAGACACCTACAAGAAAATGCAAGCACTCAAATTCTAGTGTACATTTTAGGGCACACATAAAATTATTTTTAATTACTTTGCACATTACTTTCTACACCGTCAGATTCTGTGTACAAACCGTGTATTGTGACATTGCAGTAGCTATTATACACAAAAGTATAGCCCTCATGAAGCTCACTTTGGCTTAGGCCAAGGAAGATTAAGAGCCTATCAGAAAAAAAAAAAAAAAAAAAAGACTTTCTGTCCAGTCTCAGCATCGATATGCTTGGTGAAGATTTTAGCCTCAAAAATAAAATTATGAGATTAGCTAAGCATGAATTTAAACCAAATCCCCATGGCAAAGTTCCCTGCACTGCCCAGAAAGACATGCACTCGGGCCCCTGTGACAAAAGCATCCGCTGGACTGTGAGGGTGCCGCTGAGAGTCTGAGCTGTCCCCATCTGACCTTAAATTCACTTACCAAACATTTTAAGTACAAAAGGAAAGAGAAACCTACCAAGAATTTGGAAACAAGCATGGTAAAGTCTTAAGCACTTTTTTCCCCTCCAATAATGATTTTTATTTTTTTAAATTTATTTCTTTTTTATTAAATCGTAACTGTGTACATCTATGGGTATAGTGTGCTAATTTGTTACATCAAGCTGATTAACATAACCATCACCTCACTGATTTCGCGGTTGTGGTCAGACATTCCTCCTCCACTCCTCACAGGTTTGTAACGCACCACTGCGCGGTGCACAGTGCGCTTTTGACGGTAGTAGAGGACAACACAGGAGCACGGTGTATCATTAATGCCGACTTAGGAATCAAAGACAAAGCAGGTTTGAGGACAACAACAAAACAAGATTAGTGCCACTGAGCTGTGTACAAAGTACACTCATGAGCCATTGAGAAAATCAGTCAGTGAGGACAAAACACATGGCATTTTCTGTTTCTTAGGAACTATCCAGCCTCATCCATCAACAAAGACTTTGAGTGCAACCCAGAGGGGGAAATCTGAATGAAAACAAAGATTAACAAGTTAAGCACTAGGACTGGAAAATTATAAATTCTTAAAACTGAGGGGCTTTGTGAAAGCTGGTATTAGAAAATCTCTTTACAGAAAAACTCTGTTGTACAAGGAAATGGGATGTGGAAGACCTAAGAAAGGAAACCTAGAAGCAAAATTAGGTCACAAAGGAACAGCTGCAATTAGGTTACTGAAGTGGGCTCTGGTGCCTGAAGCCTCCCAATGTGGAAATTTGCCTCCGTTTCCTGTTTCCTTCTCGCTTTCATCTCTTTCCTTCCTTTCCCAAATGTCTCTTCCTTTCTGCTAGGCTAGGGTCTCATAGCCCCAGTAAGAGTCACTGAAAGTATTAAGGAATCCCCAGAGAAAAAGATATATTTCTTTTAACTGAGGGTAAGGATAATTGTAGGTAAAATACAAATTTTAAAACCATCCTTGAATTTTTATGTGTC
Source organism: Nycticebus coucang (assembly GCF_027406575.1). NCBI lineage: Eukaryota > Metazoa > Chordata > Mammalia > Primates > Lorisidae > Nycticebus > Nycticebus coucang. Next base: position 17,346,034 of record NC_069789.1, on the reverse strand, counting down.
ATATTCCAAACTAATGTTAGCTCCATAAGCAGTTACTTACAAATGCATACCTAAGATGCTTGTAACCAGTTACTTACAAATGCATACCTAACATGCACACGCGCTTGTAAACACACACACACACACACACACACACACACACACACGTTGCATGCACACAGGCACATGGGGCTGCTATCTCACTTAACTGGAAGCAACCATCAACAAATGCCTCGGATCTAGAACATAGCCCAGAACCAGGAGTTAGATTTAAACGGCCCCTCAGGAATGAACGGGGAGGTCAGAGAGCGTGTGGACTTTACTGACAGGCTAGTCCTCAGCTCCGAGTCCACCCTCTCTTACCTCACTTATCATTCTAAATCATCTTGGTTGTCTCTGGTCTAAGATCCTAATGGATGAAAACAAACAAAATAGGAAAAAGTTGAGATAAATAGGGAGATTGCTACACAAATACCACTGGCAGCCTGCAAGGAAGGAATTTGGGGATAAAAAGGGAAGTGGTGCAGAGTAGGCATGACCCAATACAGCCTCCCTGTGGCCATGCGCCATGCCACAGATCCCAAGGCCAAGACTATAAGAACAGAGCCGCTAATAGGCATCAGATGCTTTAGTTCTGATGCTAATTTGTTGTTCGGGGCGTAACCACAAGCCACTTACCCTATGTGAATCTTAGCTTCTTTCTTTGATCATAAAATGAAGATCTTCATGCAGAGTACAAAAACAGTCTAAGAATTAGAGGGCCATAATGAGCACAGTTGAGAATATTAATTAATAATTAATAGACATAATATTAACCCTAAGCCATCAAGAAGAGGTCAGATTATGGCCTGTGTCCAGAAAGCTAATTATTACATGCTATTTACTACCATGCAGGGACAGGTAGGGGCGAGCTCTCCACCCATCTTGGGGTCAACCGCCATGCTTCCCAAACTCCTAACCCAGCGCTGGCTTCCACTAGCACTCAGTGAGCTGGCAGAGAAAGCCTACAAAATTCAGAGCAGGAAGGAACTCGTCCTTTGTTATGCGTAGCCTTGGAAAAAAGCACGCAGCTTTCTTAACCTCAATTTTCATTACAAAAATGTCTCTGTGATTCATAATTGTATATTATCATATCTGGAGCCGATGATACTATATAAGGCATCTGGAAGTTCCAGAATGCTCCCAAATGTAAGAGAGAGGGCTGTGATTTGTATTATCCAAGGTATAGGCAGCAGCCACACCTGGATTCTCTTTGTGGAAAGTAAGTTATATTGTGTGCAGTGAGAATGAAACACACTTCTCAAATTTGACTTTGTCCCAGTAGAACAGAATGCCTTTCAAATAACCTGAGCTGTCCAGTAAAGCTGCAGGGGAAAGAAAGGGAGGAAGATCATTTTCCAAGCATGTTCGAGACATGAGTACTTCATGGAGGAATGGTCATAGGAATGCTAATGATTCCAGGTATTAGGGTTTTTAATCTTTATTCAAAATGGGTTAATGACAAAGTATTCGTATTTTAACATCACAATAACTCACTAAACTATTCTATTTCCCTTTCCATATCTCATCCTCAAAGAGGATGTATCTATTACTCTAGAACAGTAGTAGATCCCAGCAGGGACGATTTCTAGGAACACAGAAACTTACTCTCAAATGCCTACTCAAATGGCCAGGTAGCTGTCCCCAGGCACTTGCCCAACTAACTTCAGCCATTAAAGCCCAAATAAATTCATCTTCTTAAGAAGACTATAAACTCATCATCACAGTATTTGCAACTTTTCTGAACTTTCTGGACATAATTAAGATTGTGGATGGATGTCCAAAGAAAAGAAAATGGAGTATCAAATAAGAAGCCTCAGGTTAAATGAAATGTGCTTCTGTAGGTCACAGAAGGCAGCTGTGCTGTGCATATATTATTGTGAGGGAAAAACCAGCACAGGTTTGAACCCTAAGAAATCAGAGCCCTTCTAAGAAATTTTGACCTGTTGATCCTTGTACCCTGGAAATGTTACTTATCAAAAGAAGTTGTGATATTGGGGAACATTTAGGAAAAAGTCGGAGCATTAGCATCTAGCAGTTCCTTTCCTGATGTAAAAATGGGAAATAGGTGATTATTGCCAAGGCTGCAGGGTGACTAGAGGGTGGCATTCACTGTGCCCAAGGACACATGTGAAGAGGAGCTGACCCTCAGGTGCCTGCCCCACACTTGCACAGCTCGGAAAGGGATGCCTCTTTAATCGCTGCCTTCCAGAACCTGCCTTGCCTCTCCCTAATCCTGCCCTGCCCTGCTACAAGCAGAGATGGAAGGAACTGCAGAGAAGAAAGGAAATACAGCCTTTCTAGAAGACAGCCCCTGCCCTGCCCAAAGCCTGCAAGACACGCCAGCTGCGGTATCATGATTTGAGGCCTTCATGGCTGAAAAAGCTGATTTCTTTTCAACCACAAAGTGAAAAAGAATTAGCCATAAAAAAATTACAGCCTTAACAAGGAATAAAACTGGAGCCCCATCTGCTTGGAGCAAGCTTGCTGGCAAAGATGGGGTTACAGATATTACCCTGGGAGGGGGACAGAGCACAGTAATAAAGACCTGGACTCTAGTTTTAAAAACAATGAAACAAACTTTTTGAATGCAATTATTCACTCATGGGATTTATTGGAAGGAAATAAAACCAAAGAACCTGATTTTTCCCCTTTCTTCTTGCACTTCCATTTTTCTCCCCCAATACACATGCAGCTCATGCTTCGCCTTCAAGGCAGTGAATATACTTAGAAAACATGACCAAAATCTCTGCCAAGAAGCACAGAGGAGAGAGAGCAGCCCCACACCGTCTAACCCGAACGGCTTTACAGAAACTGCTTAAACTGTTAAAAAGCTTTAAGGAGCACAGCTCTGTCACATTTGCTCAGCTGTGAATGCCGGTACACCAGAGTAAGACTTGACTTTGTTTTGTTTGATTTGGGTTTAGTTTTGTCCTTGTTTTCCCACACTGTTGCCTTCTCTCCATGGAAGGTGTGTATCGCCTCGGACTCATCCACATCCCACGTGCATCAAGCACAAGCAGCCTGGGGTGTTTTAAGATCCCCAAACTCATACACACGTGAGTGAATTCAGTAATAGTAGGGGCGCTAATCTCAAGAACAGGCTGAAAAGTCAGGCACTGCACCTATAACTCTCTCCCTAACTCATGAATCAAAATCCATGCTTTCTGTGAATTTCTTGTTAAACAATCACAAAGCAGCAGAAATGGCGCAAACATAGCACAAAGACCCTCCCTCCGCCCCAAACCATCTGGGAGCTGCTGACCTGATTCTCCTTGGCCTCTGAATACTTCAGTGGATATTTCCTACAAACAAGGATATTTTCCTACATAACCACAATATAATCATAAAAAATCAGAAAGTCAGTAATGTTAGATTGCTAACATCTAATCCTCAGGCTTCGTTGAAATTTTGCCAGGAGTCTCGCTAATGCCTGTTATAACAAAAGGATGCCTGCTCCCCTCAGGAGCAGCTGACACCAAGTTCTCACGTCTCCTTAATTCTAGATTGGTTCTTCAGTCATTCCTGGATTTTCCTGACCTTGGTGCTTCTGGGATGTCTCTCTGCTTGAGTTTTCCTTGTCTTTCCTTGGGGTTAGATTCAGGTTTGCCTGTTGGTAGGAGCGTCACAGATCTGACGCCAGGGGCTTCTCACACTTCCCGTCTGGTGGCTAAACATTTTGACATGCCCCCATTACTGATCTCGAGTAAGGTGGCGTCTGCCAGGCTTCTCCACTGTAACGTTATTTTTGTTATCGTTGTACTTAGGATTCTCAGGGGTATCACTGGAACCACATACCACATACCATCCAATCTCCAGTATATTTGCATGCATGTGGCCTCACAATTTTCTATTTTACACACTGGGCATTGGGTTAACATCCACTGATAGCAACATCATTTATTCTTATGTTCAAATCACACCCCATCTGACCAGAGGGAGCCCAGCCAAGCTGCTTCAGAGTCCTTTTCCTTGGCCACACTCCCTGAGCACTTTCTTGCTTTCTTTTTATTATTATTATTAAATCATAGCTGTGTACATTAGTGCAGTCAAGGGGTACAATGTGCTGGTTTCATATACAATCTGAAATTTTCATCAAACTGGTTAACATAGCCTTCCTGGCATTTTCTTAGTTATTGTATGAAGACATTTGAATTCTGCATTTAGTAAGTTTTGCCTGTACCCATTCTAAGATGCACCGTTGGTGTGGCCCCACCAATTACCCTCCCTCCACCCCAACCTTCCCCCTCTCCTCCCCTCCCTTGGCCCTTTCCTCATATTCTTATGCTATAATTGGGTTATAGACTTCATATGAAAGCTATAAATTAGCTTCGTAGTAGGGCTGAATACTTTGGATACTTTTTCTTCCATTCTTGAGATACTCTGCTAAGAAGAATATGTTCCAGCTCCATCCATGTAAACATGAAAGAGGTAAAGTCTCCATCTTTCTTTAAGACTGCATAATATTCCATGGTATACATGTACCACAATTTATTAATCCATTTGTGGGTCAATGGGCACTTGGGTTTCTTCCATGACTTAGCAATTATGAACTGGGCTGCAATAAACATTCTGGTACAGATGTCTTTGTTATATTATGATTTTTGGTCTTCTGGGTATATACCTTGTAAAGGAATTATAGGATCAAATGGCAAGTCTATTTTTAGATCTCTGAGTATTCTCCAAACTTCCTTCCAAAAGGAATGTATTAGTGTGCATTCCCACCAGCGGTGCAGAAGTGTGCCTTTTTCTCCACATCCACGTCAACATCTCTGGTCTTGGGATTTTGTGATGTGGGGTAATCTTACTGGAGTTAGGTGATACCTCAAAGTAGTTTTGATTTGCATTTCTCTGATGATTAAGGATGATGAACATTTTTCATGTGTTTGTAGGCCGTGCACCTGTCTTCTTTAGAGAAGTTTCTCTTCAAGTCCCTTGCCGACCCTGAGATGGGATCACTTGTTCTTTTCTTGCTAATATGTTTGAGTTCTCTGTGGATTCTGGTTATTAAATCTTAGTCAGAGGTATAGCCTGCAAATATTTTCTCCCATTCTGAGGGCTGTCTGCTTGCTTTACTTACTGTGTTCTTGGCTGTGCAGAAGCTTTTTAGTTTGATCAGGTCCCAGTAGTGTATTTTTGATACTGCTTCAATTGCCTGGGGAGTCCTCCTCATATTCACCCAGGCCGATTCCTTCAAGAGTTTTCCCTGCACTTTCTTCTAATATTTTTATAGTTTCATGTCTTAAGTTTAAATCTTTTATCCAGTGAAAGTCTATCTTAGTTAATGGTGAAAGGTGTGGGTCCAGTTTCAGTCTTCTACAGGTCACCAGCCAGTCTTGCTTTCTAGCTCCAACAGGCTTCAGCTCAGATTGAACTTCCTCTGCTTGTACTCAGCAACTGGTTTCTAAATACCATTTTCCACTAAGAGCTCTGCTTCCTCTTAGTGGGAAATATTATTTAGAAGCCAAGAGCTGGATTCTAAGGGTGTTCACTGCTCTTGGGTGTCACTACCCCCAGACATGCTTGGTGGGCCGAGCGGGGGTAGGTGTGCAAATGATGCATATATACACACAGGCGCCTCGTCACGTCACAGTGATACCTCTGACTTTACTCACACCTCAAGTTTTCTTCTAGTTTTCTCCCTTTATTTCTTTGTAACTCTCTTCTTTGCAAAGAAGAAGAGAAATGTGCAAGTGAACAAGAGAAAACAAGGTTTGGAAGGGTCACTGCAGAGAGGATACTGCAGTTTCCCCTCTGGGGGCGCCTGCCTTGCTCTACCTCCTCTAAAGTCTTAGGAATAAACTGATGAAGATGAGAAAGGAAGAGAAGGAAAGAGGAGGACAAAGAAAGAGGAAGAAGAGCGCTAGTGAGTTTTAGAGGGAAATATGCTAAGGAAAAGTCTGGCCTGTGTCAATAAGTGGCTGCTAATCCCCAAAATAACTTCTGGGCCCCAAACTCCCATTCATGGGATAAGCAAAGCCTCCAACCCCAAGGTACCACAAGTGGTAAAGGGCCAGCTGCAAGAACCACCAAGGCAAGAGCATTGGGCTTCTGGGTCAGTGAACCTGGGAATTCACTGCCCACAGAGCCCCACACGGCCTGAACCACCTGCCAGCTGCCTGCCCCACGGTGGCAGTTTCCCTCAGAGCTCCCTCCACATCCAGCTTGGTTCTGTCTGTTCTCTTGACCACAGTGACAAAGTGATCTTCTAAGCACACAACTAGGAACACACCACTCTTCTGTAGAAAGCTCTGGAATGTTTCTCATCTCAATCAGGAGGTTTCTAATGTTCCATTATAGCCAAGCCTCTAGGATATCTCCCATTTTTCCTCCCTGTTCTCATCACCTTCTCTCTCCAAGTTTCTCCCTCATGGACCTCTTGGAAGCTCCTCACAGACACCCAACATGTTCTGGCTTCAGCATCTTGCCTGCCACTCTGCATGAACGTTCCACCCCAGACATCTGCACTGCTTATCTGCTCAAGTAGCACCGCAGAAAGGCCTTCCCTGACTAAGCTGTCTCATACAGAACCCTCACACACTCTATGTACCTATGTCTTGAGGCTTTTTCTTCTTAGCACTTAAAATCATTCACACTTTATATACTTATTGTTCGTTTATTTACCTGTCTTATTCCATATAAACCTACAATGTTACAGACTCCCTGACTATAATGGGCTGAATTGTGTCCTCTGGAAAAATCTGTTGTTGTCCTAACCTCTATTGATACGTTTAATAATTACAACGTACATGATGAGCACAGTAGGCATTCAAAGTGACTGTCCCCCATCCCAAGATGTGGTGCACAACCACACACAGCAGCTCTGATCTAGGAATTAGAATTCAGGGTAAGATACAGGGCAAAGGGCAATAATAAGTGACAGCTGTCTTCTCTTAGAAAGATTCTGGTTGCTCTAACTGAGAGACAAAATAAACATGGTATAAGAACACCTAAGAACACAATTAAATATACGCTAATAAAATACAGTTTAGAAGCTAAATGTGCAAGTAAACAAGAGAAAATGGATCCAAAGATTATGGCGCCATTGCATTTGGGTCAGAAGCACAATAACTAGTGGCCTAGTGGCTGGTGCCTGTTGTCCCTGATGTCAAAGAGGCACACAGAGGCCGAGGGGCTGAAGGCTCACAGCACTCATAGGCACCAGCATCCTCTCCAGCAGAGATTGGTGAGGCTCAGTCACCTGCCCTAGATCAGGCCAGAAGTAGAGCCCTGAGATATGAGCCTGGACCTGACTGGTTGCAAAGACCACACTTGCCACATACTGTGCCGCCACCTTCAAACAAACTTGAAAGATACTGTAGGACAAACGGAGTTGGTGAAATGGAATTTTTTTTAATTACAGTTACTCAATTTTCAGTACTACATAAGATTGATTCCATGTGCATAGCACTTCTCCGTCTGATAATCACCTGTCGACACTACATCTAATCACAGTCTGAAATTGGCTTTCCTGATCGTTTGAAGACAGGACAGCCACTGCAGGGGACATGGCTCCCTGTGTGACTTGGTGTGCCCCACTGGGAGCAAAAAAATTTGAGAAGTGTCTGTAGCAGTCACTTCTGATTGCTTAATTCAAACCCACTCCATGCCCCACTCTGCCAGTGAAACATCTTCTATACACCAGAGAGTCAAGGTGACCGGCTGCACTTCCTACATTTCCTTGCTGTTGAGGCTCTGTGTGCCCCTGACTTCTGCCATAGCCACCCCCGTGTGAGATGAACATGCCTAGGCAGTGTCCCCACGGTTTTTGCAGGTGGTGGCATTGCTGCCCTGCTGAGGCACAGCTTCTCCCTGCACGGCATGTTTCAGCAGACTGGACTCACAGAGGGCAGGCAGCAGACTCTCAGGCAGGTTGGTCACTTCTCCTGGCTCCATTGTTTCTAGCTGAAAAGCACCCAGGTTTGGTCTCTGGACCTCACAGAAATTGTGTAGCTAACCAACATCCTCTAAGAAAGTTTTCTTAATGAGATACAGTAGATTTTGTTGCATCTAGGAAAATGTATTTTTTTTTAAATTCTGTAACTTCTATACTTTAATAAGTGAAACAAGAATAGCTCTGAATACTATCAATTATTTCTGTAGGCATTTTAAGACTACCAGTTGCCTCACCTAACCACCCTATCCTTCATCCCTTACCCCAAGAGGCCAGGAGTCATGTTAAAGAACTCTTTAAAAACAGACAAACTCATCTGGCAAGCACAATTTTTCCTATGGCCGAAGAGCGAGTGACTCTTTGCAAAGCTTTTTGAAAACAAACCATTGACTGTTCTTAAGAATATAACAAAAGGACATGGCCCTATACAGAAAAGAATGGCTCACAAACCATTCTTTTCCTGGTCATAGTACCAGGTGACCTTGGGCAAGTCACTAAGCAAACAAATTCCTCCAACGAGCTCCCCCATTCTTGTTTCTGAAGGACAAAGTGAAGCACTTAGGCCAATTCAAAGGATTACTTGCAGGCTCCTCTCTGTTCTAGATGATTTTTTCTGATTGCACCCACTGGTGCTTGTGAAAAAATTCATTTCCTACAGAACAGCAGTGACTGAAAGCCCACAGCAGTGGTATATTTCCCTAAATGGGGAATGCGTGCCAGCCTGCCTATGGACAAAGAGATTTCGAGCTACTAGTTTTTAGAAGCTTCAATGTTAGCTCATAATAGCCACCTCCTGTTGTGGGGCAAGGAAGAAGAAGAAGATTAAACTATAGCCCCTGCTGAAAACAAACATGAAAGGCAGCAGGGTGCAAGTGAAATTTAAATCCCAACCATGGGCCAGACCATTCAGAAGAATGCGTCTTACATTAATATTGTAATAAATAAAATAATTTTATTTGCATTGCACAGCTTCAGAAGCTTTACTCTGGGAACAAAACCATTACTCTAGATACACTAAAATCACAACATTTTAAAAAGAAGTGGTCAACACGTAGAGAATATTTTGTAAAATTTTATAATGAATATTTTGTCAATAAAGGTACATTGAGCTACAATTTCCCATTTCCCCCATTTCCTTATGTATGATGCCCTTTGAGACACCCCTGTATATTTCTGAATAAATCATGAAACACCAATAAATCTAGTCTTATGTACTATGTGTCTATTTGGGGAAGCAGGGGAGTAGTAAGAGGTCTAAAATAACAGAATGGGAAGCCTCCACATTTGGTCACTGTGGACAGACCTGCCGGGTCTATATCAGCAAAAAGTACATTACCATTTTATTGCCAATTACTGAAATATATGACAGACTCCTCAGAAAACAATAATCAAATGCTCATGCCTAGTTACTATAAGTACACTGGAGTGATTGGGATATTTTATCTCTAACTTGAGCACTAATGATGTTATTTAAATATATGTATGAAGAAATCAATCTCAGGCTTCAACAGGGAAGGGAGCAAAGCTCCAAGTACTTATTGGCTGACCATTTCATCCTCCATGTTAATCAGACCATCGAGACCAGATGCAGCATTTTAATTAAGTAAAACTTACAGCCATGTTGAAAAGCAAAAGGAAAGGCACAAAGGTCCTTTTTGGAAAGAGTCAAGGGGGAACTATAAGGAACCCAGAAGTATGTTATGGGCCCCACTCACCCCAAAACAGTGGTTCTCAAAATGTGGTCCCTGGACCAGCAGCATCAATGTCTCCCAAAATGTCTTTGAAACTCAGGGCACCTGACAATCTGTGTGTTCCACGAGCCCATCAGGTGATTCTGATTCACATTATACTAGATATATGTGAAAATCTACTCTTTTTTCCTGAGTCCTTAGAAACTAACCTGAAAATCTTCAGGACAGGCAAATAGAGCGTGGCTGTCTGGTTGGGAAACTATAAGAATTCTCCGGTAATATTTGTCCTCTGCTCTTTCTATCCCTCCACTTATCTGTTAGTGTAGAAAGGTCTTGTTGATTTTCGACTTCAATTCCCAAATTATATTTTGTTATACAGTGTTCTATTTATTCCAGAGCTTTCCATGGACAAGAAGTAAAAGTCTAGGTTTTTCTCCTCTTGGCCTCCCTTGAAATTCATTGAAAGAAAATCTTTGCTCAATCAAAATATCTTTCCCTTTCCTCACCCTGCTTGGCACAGTAGCCCTTCCTGTTGAAGGGTCCTTCATCTTCTAGTGAGTGAGCCCAGAACTGACCTACCCCTGAGTTTTCTCTAAACAGAAAAACAAGAATATGCAATTTTTTTATTTCTGAAGTCAGTACCCTATTTATTTAGACCCTAGTACATAGACATATACACAGTTGGATTACAATGTGTGATTATTAGAAATCTTATTAATAACATTAAGTATTTAATAATGTTAATGTCATAAATGATCTAATATGAGTATATAGAACAGTGTTTTTCAACATTTTTTATCTCACAGCACACTTGAACCTATAGGTTAAATTTCATGGCACACTTAAATTATGTTGATCAAAAAAGGAGTTAAAAAAAAAAAGATATACTTACTGTGCTTTGAACTTCTTTAGAAAATATTTAATTAATGATCTTTAAAATTTTTCATAACATGACCAGGCACAGTGGCTTATGCCTACAATCTTAGCACTCTGGGAAGTTGAGGAGAGTGGATCGCTTGAGCTCAAGAGTTTGAGACCAGCCTGAGCAAAAGCGAGACTCTATCTCTACTGAAAAATAGAAAAACCAGCTGGTTATTGTGGTGGGCGCCTATAGTCCCAGCTACTCAGGAGGCTGAGGCAAGAGGATGGCTTGAGCCCAAGAGTTTGAGGTTTCTGTAAACCACACATTCTGCCCAGGATGATGCAGTAAAACTCTGTCTCAAAAAAAAAAAAAATGAAAACAATTTTTGCAGCACCCCTAAGATCCTCTCATGGCGCACACAGGTGTTGTGGCACACGGGCACACCAGTTGAAAATCACTGATGTAGAGAATTAACCCTTTCTCTGCTCACACTCCTGTGTACATTTTACACTGCTTTGGTTCACTTGATTATATCTTGCTGTTTTATCTAAGGTGGCTATGTCTTTCTCCCTATTCCTTGAGGACAACAACCACACCTCTCATGTTTCATGAATACCAATGCCCTTATAATGAGATTCAATAAATATTTTTTGTGTATATTTAATCAAATTCTTTCTTTCCCCCTACAAAGAACAAACTTCTAAATCTGTTTTGGTAGTTCACCACTTGGGTTGTGAACCTAGATTTTCTGATTTTAGAAAAAACAAAAAAGAAAATACCCTTGGTTTAAGCTCACCCTACAGGAGCAACTGACAGACAACACTATATTTGCTACTGAATGCTGGTGATCAGGTGTGAAGTAAACCAAGTGTTACAATGCACCGAGCAGCATGTGGTGAGCAGCTCAACATCAGATGGGCCACTTGGCTTCACAGCACTGACAACAGCCCAAGCCTATAGCCTCTACAGTAAATGTCTTAAAATCCACTGCAAAGAATTTTTTCCATTGCTACAAATAGGCTGAATGTTGTCACAGGAAAAAAAAAAAAAAAGGTAAAGGAAAGGGATAATTCACTCAGTGTTATATATGTGAAAGAAATATTTTGGCCTTGTTCCATAAATGAAAACCAAAATACTACTGGATCAGTCAGTTCATCAGGGGAAAATAAAACAACCTGTCACAGTAAACCAGAGAGAAGAAAAGTAAGGATAAAAGATCAAAAAGCTCCATTCATTTCAAAGAAAAGACAGTGTCAAAAAAGATATAGCAGGGTTGACTATTAATTCAATACCTCTTCTTTCTGTGGCAGCAGTGCACCCAAGTCACTTCACCTCTCCTGCAAGTCCTCTGCCCCACAGCCTCCAGCTGATGGAACCCACCCATCCTTCAAGATTTACCCCCAGTGTCACTTCCTCTTTGAAGTCTTGTGAAACTCTGCCAGACAGAATTAATGACCTCCCACTTCCTGCTTCAGCTATACTCCTGGGATGGTGTTTGCCCTGTGGATTCACATGCCTAATCTAAGCCAGAGGGAGGGGACCATTGCTCAATCACCCTTATTTTATCCATAGAATCTGAAAAAAGGCTGGGCACCTTGCAAGGAAGTCAGTATTCTAACACATCTTCCACTGAACTCTTAAACTCAGTCATAGTACTTCAGTTCCCAGCAGCAGAACCTCTGTGTGATGCATGTTACAGGCATAATGTTTATGGTACATTACGGTGCCAGACACAACTATGTTGGTTACTTTGCATACAATCTTCTTTAATCCCTCATGTCAATCCTTTGAGGAAATTGGTGCTTGGAGAGGTGAAGAAACTATAGCCCTGAGATCCAAACAAAGGTGAACCATGGGAGATATTTTGTGTCCTGAGTCACTAAAAAACTCCATAAGCCTCAACATTCTCTTCTATAAAACTGGAATGACTGAATTTTAGTGCTTTGGCCTGCTTTCTACAAGAATACCAGGAAGATAAATGAAACACACTACAATTTATGGAAGAAGGGAGAACAGTGAAAAGCATAAACTAAAGTGGCAAATAAATTTTGCACTTGACAGGTTTCTTTTCTAGAAATGTCAGATAGGGCCCATAACTTGTATCTCCTGAAGGTGTAGCTCTCAGTAGAAGCCATATCCTACAGTATTGTCCTGTCCTGCTATGACCTCTATGAAGAGGCAGTTTTAGAATAGCAGACATTTTATGACAATTATTTAAACACTATATCACAAAGGCAAAAGGCTGTCCCAGACCCCAAGTTCAGGGAAAATGCAGGGTCACTGCATTCATGAAGCCACACTCATGACCATTTCCTAAATGTTTTTCCATCTAAGGTGATCCTAGATCACACCACATGAGTAATTTCATGAAAAATGATGGTGGGAAGTCAGATGCTAATAGGTACCATTGGTACAACTGAAATTTTGTAGGAAGTGGGAATATAGCGGTTGAAATTCTGCCATGACTTGACACCAGTCTTTCAGTCTCTGGCATGATGTGACACCATTTCAGCCTGTTTAATGGTAGAGAAACTCCAGAAAATTGAGCTACAACGATGAACACTATCAGCAATAAAACCTAATTGACCTTTATACATCTGTTGTTGTATGAGGTATGACAATTAAGTTTGTGGAATTGCCACTGTGTGCTTATGGAGCACTGTGCAAACAATACAGTCAGGTTTCATAACCTTGGTATATCACTATCTCACAGCTATGTTCATGTCTCCGTTGGGCAGTGTCTTACTGTGTGTGTTCATTATTGTTATTGAATGATTTGGTATGATATATGATAAGAGCTCTGTTGGTCATTCCGGCAAAGGAGTTCCAAAATTGCTTTGAAGGGTAGACTAGGCACTGGCATCTGTGCATAGCTACCCAAGGGGAGTACTTTGAAAGTAACTGTAGTGATATTCAGCAATGAGGTATGTAGCACTTTTCCTAAGAAGTTCATGAACTTGTCAGACCTTGTATACATATATGTAAAATGAATTAATATTATTCAAATGAAGACTGTAATAAATTAAGAATGCAAAAAGTGGAACTCTAAAGTAACCACCAAAGAAAACAAAGCAAAGTGTAATAATAATCTAATGGAGCAAGATAAAATGGAATACTAAAAAATACTCAGTTCTAAATAAAAATAAAAAATAAAAAGCAAAAAAGAAAAAATAAATAACAGACACGACAAACAGAAAACTAACAGCAAGATATAGATGTATTCAAACATATCAATAATTGCGTTAAAAATAAATGGATTAAATACTCCCTTTAAAAGAGGAAATTGTTAGTATGGATTTTTTTTTTTTTTGCTACAGAGTCTAACAACATTGCCCCCACTAGAGTGCTGTGGTATCACAGTTCACAGCAACCTCAAACTCTTGGGCTTAATTGATTCTCTTGCCTCAGCCTCCCAGGTAGCTGAGACTACAGATGCCCGCCACAACGCCCAGCTATTTTCTTTTTTTTTGTAGTTGTTATTGTTGTTTGGCAGGCTCAGGCTAGGTTCAAACCTGCCAGCCTTGGTGTATGTAGCTAGCATCCTAGCTGCTGAGCTACAGGCGCCAAGCCTAGTCTGGATTTTGAAAAAGCAATTTCAAACTATAATATGTCTCCAAGAAACCCACTTAAAATGTAAATATACCAATAAGTTATAAATAAATGAATGGCAAAACACATATCAAACATAGCCATATCAAACATAGCAAACACCCACTATAAGAAAACTAGAGTATCTTCATATAAGACAAAATAGAATTTGGGAAAAAGAAGTATTAACATAAAGTGATCAATTTATCAAGAAGATTTAACAGTCCTAAATGTGTATGCTCTTAATAAAGCATAATAGGGAGGCGCCTGTGGCTCAGTGAGTAGGGCGCGGGCCCCATATGCTGAGGGTGGTGGGTTCAAACCCAGCCCCAGCCAAACTGCAACAAAAAAATAGCCGGGCGTTGTGGCGAGCGCCTGTAGTCCCAGCTGCTCTGGAGGCTGAGGCAAGAGAATCGCGTAAGCCCAAGAGTTAGAGGTTGCTGTGAGCTGTGTGACGCCATGGCACTCTACCGAGGGTGCTACAGTGAGACTCTGTCTCTACAAAAAAAAAGTAATAAATAAAAATAAAGCACAATAATACTTGAATAATAGCTCATTGAAATATAGTATTTGACAGACTGAAAGGAGAATCAAATCCACAGTTGTAACTGAAGATTTCAACATATTACTCTCAGTAATAGATAGGTCAAGAAGTCAAAAAATAAATAATAATTTGAAAATACTGTCAGTAATAATAGCCTAATTGATATTTATAACATCTAAAAATTGCAGAACGTACATTCTTTTTATGTGCACAAAGAATATTATCCAAGATAGACTGTATGTTGGACCATAAAACAAGTCTCAATAACTTTAAATATGTTATTTTTGAGGGCGGCACCTGTGGCTCAAAGGAGTAGGGCGCTGGCCCCATATGCCAGAGGTGGTGGGTTATAACCCAGCCCCGGTCAAAAACCGCAAAAAAAAAAAAAAAAGATATTTTTGAACATAAAATTATATAGTGTACAAAAAATTTAATATTGAGGATCTTTTAAAACAATACATTAAATTAAAAACCAATAACAAAAGGTATCTAGGAAATCTTCAAATATTCAGAAATTAAGCAACCTTTTTCAAATAGTTCATAGAACAAAAAAGAAATCACAAGGAAAATTTGAAAAAAAAAATTACTTGAATCATAATGAAAGCACAACAAAATTTGGGGACTTCATGTAAGAGTGCTTAGCAGTGGTTCTCAACCTTCCTAATGCCTCCTAATGCCACAACCTTTTAATATAGTTCCTCATGTTGTGGAGACCCCAACCATAAAATTATTTTCATTGCTACTTCATAACTGTAATTTTGCTACTATTATGAATCGTACTAAAAATATCTGATATGCAGGATGTATTTTCATTGTTACTTAGGGGTTGCAACCCATAGGTTGAGAACCGTTGGCTTAGAGGGAAATTTATAGTTTTAGAAAAGATTTAAAATCAGTGATATAAGTGTCAACTTTAAGAAAGTAGAAAAAAAAGAGTAAGCTAAATGCAAAGTAATTAGAAATAAGGGAATAATGAAGATAAGAATAAAAATCAATGAAATGAAAAGTAGGCACACAAAAGAAAAAATAAAACAAAAAAATGGTTCTTTAAAAAAAATCAACAAAATTGCTAAAGTTATAGCTAGACTGATGAAGCTAAAATTAGTAAAAAACACAAATTATCAGTGTTAGAAAAAGGGCAGAGACATATTACTATAGATCTCACACACTGAAAGAATGGTAAACGTTTACTATGAACAACATTATGGCAATAAATTCAACAGCTTAGATGAAATAGAAAAGTTTCTTACATGGGCCAGCTACCATCAAACTTCCTTCATTTGAAGTGACTTCATTCCTTTGAAATTGTGACTTCAAGTAAATGACAAAAGAAATAGAAAATCCGAATAGCCCTGTTATCTATTAAAGAAGTTAAATTGGTAATTCAAAACTTTTTTCAATTCCAGAGCCATTTAAATGCATTACTTCTAAATAATTATAAAACATACCAGAAAAAAAGTAACAATTTCACACAAACTTTGAGAAAATATAGAAGGGAATGCATCTCAAATAAGTTGAAAAGGGCAGAATAACACTGATCTTGAATCCACACAAAGATTAAATACAAACCAAAAGAAATGAATCGGTTCATATTCATTTCCCTCATGAACATAGGCACAAAAACACTTAACCAAATATTAATAAATCCAATGATATGTAAAAAGTATAATATTTCATGAGCAAGTGGGGGGTTAAAGGAAAGCAACATTATTTAACCTGTGAGAGCTTGTTTGGAGGTCCTAGCAGGGAAGTGCAGCTATTTGTATACCCTTGACTGAAGAACTGGTCCTCCTCATGGGGAAAGGTATCCTCTTTGACCAAGCACTGAGCTTGGCATGCAGATGGTGAAGGAGGAAGAGGACACTTGCCTAGCCAGCCTAATCAGTGGAATCAATGCTGGCCATGAATGGAGTTAAAGATGTCACAGCCAGAGCACCCTCAGATCCTTAATAACAATTGAAAATCAATTGATACAATTAATACATTAGCATAATGAAGAAAGAAAATATTCAAAATGAACTGTGTCAAAATTAGAAAATTTTCTCATAAAATGTTATCATTAAGAAAACTAACAGGAAAGCTCCAAGAGTAGGAGAAAAGATCTGTAATAAATATGCCTAAAATGACTTGATTCCAAAATACATAAATAACTCTCCTAAAACTTAATAAAAAAAGAAGACAGCTCAACAAAAAACTGGGCAAAAGATTTAAGGGAGGGACATCACAGAGATATATGAATGGTTAGTAAATGTGGAAAAAAGTGCTCACTATCATCCGTCATCAGTGCATAGCCACAAGAAAGACTAAAATGAAAAAGACAGACAATATCTAGTGTTGACAATGATATGTAACAATTAGAACTCTCAAACATCATTGGTAGGAATATAAAGTAGTATAATTTTGGAAATTTTTTATAAAATTAAACAGGTACATACACCACAACCCAGTAATTAACTTTTAGGTATTTACCCAAGTAGAATAAAAATACAAAAGGTTTATATAATAATGTCCATAGAAGCTTAATTAGAAACAGCCTCAATGTTTATTAACAGCAAAATGAATAAATAAATTGTAATACATTCCTATAGTACAATTCAGCAATAAAAAAGAAATAAACTACTAATAACCACAACATTGATGAGCATCACAAGCATTGTGCTGGGTAAAAGATGCAGACAGAAAACAGTATGCTCTAATGTGGGGTGCAAGTTACACAGATTTATGCATTTTTCAAAATTCATCAAATTTTACACTTAAGAGTTGTGCATTGCATCATGCATAGATCATATTTCAATATTTTAAAAACATAAAATTAAGGCTTTAGTTCACCATGTCAATGTATTAAGTGAAAATATCTATGTTCATCTTAGCAGATAAGAGCATGTGATAAAAATACCCCCCAAAATCTTAGCTTAAAAAAGAATTAAGAGAATATCCTTAACCTAATAAGAAATTTATTAGAACTGCAAACATTCCACATAAAATGAAATCTTAGAATTTTTACTTTTAATACCAGATAATACTCAAGAATGTTGGATATCACTGCAACTGTTCAAATAAGAGAAGAGGTAAGAAAAGCAGTGAAAAGTATAAAAAATAAAAAGAAGAGAACAAAATGCCATTATTTACAAAGAATATAATTCCTATAAAGAAAATCAAAGAGAAGAGAAATTAAAAAAAAAAAAAAAGCTAAAGGAATCCCAGCAAAGGCACTGGAAACAAGATCCCATATAACACAATGTAAAGCAAATAAAATTAATTGGGAGAGATTATTTTAGGATTGCACTTGTAAAACCAAAATGTACACAAAGAAAACAAACAAAAAATAGACCCTGAACTAAAACTTATATAAATAAAGTATACGAAGTTTGACAATTAGGTTCATGAATTTGTCCTAGAAAAAGTGCTATATACCTCATTGCTGCATATAACTATGGTCACCTTCAAAGTACTGCCCCTGGGAAGCTGTGCACTGATGCCAGTGCCTAATCCACCCTTCAAAGCAATTTTGGAACTCTTTTTCTGAAATGGCCATCCCACCTGTTATTATATTACCCTGATACCCTGAATTTCATCAAAATGTCTTCCTTTCAATATTTCTTTTATCTTTGGATAAAGAAAAAACTCATGGGGGCCAGATCAAGTGAGTAGAGAGGGTATTTCAATACATGTTTTTGTTTAATACCTAAAAATTCCCTCACAGACATTGCTGTTTGAGCTGGTGCATTGTGATAATATAAGATCCATTAATTACTGGCCAGGATTTTCAGTTAAGATTTCCTGTTTCTTTATTGATGTTTGCTTGATCTGCTATGCTTCTCACAGTCATCTGATGATTTTGACACACAATTTGATGAATTTTTGCAATGTTTTCATCAGTTCTGCTTATTGCTGGTTGCCCTGACCTCTCTTCATCAGTGACACTTTCTCTTCCCTCAAAAAATGTTTAATCCATTTGTACACTGCCATTTTCTTCATGGTATTATCCCCATAAACTTAGAGTAACATGTCCCTGATTTCACTTCCACTCTTGCCAAAATTTAACAAGAAATTTACAAATGTTTGTTAATTGCTCTAATTCAATCTCGGACATTCTCACAACAGCACACAAAAACATACAACCACAATAATGAATGCCAGTCAGCAAGACACTGCCTCACCTCAAGACAAACACAGCTGTGAGACACTGATATACCAAGGTTACGAAACCTCACTGAGTTATTTGTACAGGGCTGCCAAGATAAGTGCACATAGTTGTTAGACTTCATATGTAAGGTTTGTGAATGGGAAGCTCAATAGTATAAAGTTGACCTTTCCTACAAAAACTTAACATATAAATTCAATACAGTAGTTAAGGTCTCTATTTGATGAGTTATCATAAAGGGCCATGAATAGTCATAATGATTTTGAAGACAAAGGACACTCAGTCTCTGTATGTGTGGGCAGGGAGGCTTGTCCTGCCACCTACCAAAATGTACTATAAAGCTCTCACAATTAAACAGTACAATATCTGTGCAAAAAGAGCAATGAAACAGTGACTTATAAAAAGATACAAGCACATTTGTGAGCCCATGCAAACTGCAATGGCACACAAAGCTGCAGAGATTATGATGCCTTTAGGTACTCACATGTAAAAAGATTTAGATTCCTATCTGACACAAAACACATCAATAAATTTCATATGGAGGCAGTACCTGTGGCTCGAAGGAGTAGGGCACTGGCCCCATATGCCAAAGGTGGTGGGTTCAAACCCAGCCCTGGCCAAAAACTGCAATAAATAAATAAATAAATAAATAAAATAAAAATAAATTTCATATGGAAATTTTAAAAAATATTTTTTAAATAAAGGTGTAGAGCATAACTTTAAAACTTAGAAAAAAAATCTAGAAAATATTTGTATGATCTTTGGAATAGGGAAAAATTTATTAAATAAGGGCGCCGGTCCCACATGCCGGAGGTGGAGGGTTCAAACCCAGCCCTGGCCAAATTAAAAAAAAAAAAAAAAGAAGTAGAACAAGCCAGAAAGGAACAGATAAAATCGCCTCATTTAAATTTCAAATATCTGTGTGACAAAGACCCTAAGGAGAAAATAATCAGATAATCCCCAGAGTAAGACATGCAACATCAGTATATCTGTAACATTTTCTTAATTTAAGAAAACTTCAAAAATAAAATCAGATGCTGATTTGAATCACATCTACCGTACATGAGTGTCCATTATACTATTTTAGATAACTTTCTGTATTCTTAAAATATTTCACATTAAAGGTCAGAAATTAAATGTAATGAGATTAATTAGACATGCATATGTTCATGGAGTAAAGTCTTCAATCACTATTTTATGTTTCCTTTGGGAGCATTTTAAAGTTTATGTTAGAAAACCATCGCGCCTTTCCTATCTTGAGCCAATGTGTACAATGCCTTACCCAGCACTTTTGGTTCTCCCTTCTTTTTGACTTACCACACTTCCAGGGAAAAAAAAAACGCATTTCATACGAGGATGCACATATTAAAATATACATCTTTAGTATATGGCAAATGCCTCCATCTCTTTTCTTACGTCACTTCTTTAATAAAAAGATCTATGGGGTCCACTGGAGGATTCTGTGCCTTTGTGATACTTTCGAGGTCCTGATTTACCTTCAGTGGTAGATGTGTTCCTCTCTCTCTCTCCACTGCAGCAGTGTAAGTCACCTCCCCTCTGCATGTGACCAGATGTCTTGCACTTGCCGGTGGAACAGGAGCCCTCCTAACTGCGCCACGTTCCCCTGAGGCTTTAGATGTGCTTACGTGATTTGGCTCACCCTCTTCCTCTACTCCAACCTGCTGTAAGAATGATGTGCCCCACAGGCATCCCAGTCCCACAAGTACAGAAAGCCAGTCTGACCCAACCCACAAATACATGGCCACAAGCCCACAAGGAAAAAAGGGAGGCTTGTCCTTTTTCTTTTATATAAACATGGAGATTTGGGAGCTCTTTGTTATACAACATTATCAAAGCAATAGCTAATCTACAACATTTTTATTAAATTTTCAGGATTATGTCCTATATTGTTATTTTATGCTGAGAATTTTAATAATTGCCTGCTCAACTAAGATGATCCTAAGCATCACAGGTAATGCTTTCTAGACTACTGAATTTTCTTAATAACTCATGATCTATGGTCTTTGAAACCTGGGCTCAAGTTTTCTTTCTAACCTTACCCCCTGATATTAACATCCCTCAATCTGCCCTATGATCATATTATACTTTTAATTTCTGAAACATGCCACATTCTTAAATGTAAATTTAATCAAGCTTCTTAGTTATTTGCATGGGACATTCCCTACTCTAGGAATTGCCTTTCTCTCCTTCATCCACTCAGCCCTTTTTAATGTATCCATTAATTCTCAAATTATCACTTTTTATACATGGTTTGTCGACTCTGATTTCCCTAGAAAGTGAGACGATTCCTTTGTGCTCTATACCAGCAAACTCACCATGTTGTTCCATAATTGCCTATTTTTATACTCATTTCTCCCAGAGGATTCCATGAGAGTGAGGACTAAGTCTTACTTGTTTCAATACTTATTTTAAATTATCTCATCCCTCTTTAATATGGTTAATAACCTCTTCACAGGGGTTCTTCTTTAGTCTTTGCAAGAAATCTAAAACTTCATTCTACTGATGGGGATATAAAGGCACTGCAAGGTTTGTTCACCCATTTCCTCAAGGACACAGTTTATGAGGAAGCCACTGTTACATTATTTGGACTCCACATCCCACACCCTTGACCATCATGCCTGCCACCTTCCACACAAATGTTTGCTAAATGGATAGATTCACCAAAAATTCCTGGTTCTTTCTTGTTTAATGGAAAAAATCATACCCAATGGAATAATCTTACTGAAGAATTGTCCTGGGTAGAAATACATTAAAAATGAAATTAGTTTTGTTGAATCATACCACACCTGCTTCTTCTTTCTGACATCCATCTCCTCTACCTGAGGCCTTAATGCTGCCCCATTATGTGGTCCTTCCCAGATGTGCAAATATTCTATCAAATGTCAGCATTCTTCTCTTTGGAGAACAACCAATCCGGACAGTGTTCTGAGGAGAGGGAGAAGAGGTCGATTTCCAACAGAGACTTCCTCTTATGAGGTATTTGGAACCCCCACCAGAAGCAATCCTGCAATGGAGCCACACAATGCACCCGGGCCAGCTGACTTAAGGAGACCCACTTGAAGACACCTGTGAAAATTCTATGGCTCCGGGGCTGGAAGGCCACAGATTAGAGCCACTTCTCAAACATGCAACACTCAAGTCCACATAGATTTGTGGTACCTCCTACTAGAAGAAAATGGCTCTTTTCACTCTGCCCTCATCACTCCAGTGCCAGGAACCAAACAACTGGGGACAGCCCCTGCATCCCAGAGCCCAGTGCAGTTGTTCAAACTAGCCAATCCTAAGTCTCCCTGCCCTGACTCAACCATTCCTTCCTGTAGTAATCAGGATAAAGGCTCTTGCCCAGTGCTCCCTCACACCTGCCTACTGGCTGACACAATGCTGCCCCTGTGGCCACTTTGTGGCATAGCACAATCCCTCCTCTTGGAAACGGTGAATAATAAACCACCCTTTTAATGACAATTTATCTCCTGATCTGTTGGCTTAAAACTCACTTCACATTGAATTTCCTAGTCTACTATATTTTAAAGCAGTGAGTGGAAGGCATGTGGACAAGGAAGCCAGTGGACAAGGAAGTAGCAATGCTGAGTAACTTGGCAAGAGCATCTCTGCCCTTCAGTTTTCTAAGGCTCTTTGGTGGAGCTATTAAACAGATGGTGGGAGACAGAATGCCATGCTTGTTCCCACTCTTTGTCATGGGAGGAAAAGTGTGAGCATAGCTTCAACTATGAAAAAAAATTAAAGCTGAACACAGTATGCAAAGGAAAAGAACAGAAAACACATTCAATATGGAAAGGGACTATACCGTCAAGTAAAATTATTGGTAAATAGAAAATCTATCTGAATAATAAGGATAGAGTGTCATTTATCCGTCTTTTTTGCAATACAGTAAAATACACATAACATTGCAAAAATAAATACACATAACATAAAACTAACCACTTTAGCCATTTTTAACTGAACACTTCACTGGTATCAAATAAACTCACCTGGTTGCATAAGCATCACCACCATCGAACTTCAGACCTTTATCATCATCTCACACTTGAACTCAGTGCCCATTAAACAATAACTCCTCATTCCTCCCTTCCTGGGCCCCTGACAACTATCACTCTACTTTCTGTCTATGAAATTGACTCTTACAAGACATCTCATATAAGTTGCATACAGTATTGTTTTTAAGAAATTCAAAGTACTCAGTGATATTAGTAAAAATTTTTTTGAGTTTTTTTTTTGTTGTTGTTGTTGTTGCTTTGTGAAGGTGGATTCATGCCCGGTGAATGCTGTATAGATAATCCCATATTTTATGTATGCTCAATATACCATGTATAATTTCATAGTGTCATTACTGAAAAAGAGTTTTCCATCCTTCTATTTTAGCAGTTATTGTGCTTTTTGTATACCCAAGATCAGAGCCATAGATGAGGCCCAGATCACTCATACAGAGTTAAAATACGCAGTTTAAATGAGACTCTGTGCAACAGAGCAGCAATTAACTTACAGCACATCCTAGAAAATCCATGTGAGAGGAAACCAAATTTCCAACAAATCAAAGAGCAATGCACCCATTAAGCAAATTCTGGAGTCTAGGAGAAATAACTTCTCATAACCATAGTTCCAAAACCCCAAGAAGTACCAGAATAAATATGATATTTACCAAGAAGCTCCCTTTAGTATTAACCAATTTAAGTCTGTTGAGCACAACCTGAATTATGCACTGCATGTGACAAGCAGCACTGCTTTTCTAAAAAGCTTTTGTGAAGCTTTTGAAGGTAATTTTCAAAAGGAGCTCCTCATATTTGTCATATTGAAGTCACCACCATTGGCTCACAGAATGTCTTCAATTACAGCCACTACATGCTTTGCGAAGGTAGAGATGGGTGTAAGTAGAAATGAGAAAGAAACGGAGAGAGAGTGAGGGCAATACAGGAGAAGAAAGATGGAAGAAAGAGAGGAAAGACCGCATACAACACCGCACATTAACGACGGCTCGAGGCCGAGTGTCAGAGACCGATGTTTGGAACCCGGCTCTGTCACTTCCTCTGTGAACTCAATCATGCTCCTCAGGGCCTCCAATCCCTCAGCTATAAATCAGGGAGGGGGGTGCTATTTAAGATTCCAGAAAGAGGCTAAACTCTCAATACCTAAAAGGAAAGCTCATAATTCAATCACCAAATACACTGTCGAGTAGCTTTTAATAAGCCACAAGTTTCGATGTGGTATCACTCTAACAATGCCTGCAAGATGTTACCCTACATAGAAAATGCTTTGTCCTCTGGCTTGGGTTCCTCTTACTCCACAATGTGATGTTTCCACACCCACAAATACTTCACTCTTACCTGAGCTTCAGCCTCAGGCTTGGTGACATGTACTCCATGGTGCACACAAGGGAGGCTCGTCTTGTCCATGTTCCCAAGACATTGTACCTGCACATGGGGACACAAAGGCTGGAAGAGGAAAACAGCCACTCACGTAGACCTGGAACTGGGAGCCTCCTAAAGGCCTATGCTTACTGAAATCCACAAAATCCACCATCCGACAGTGCCCCCTTCTGCAGGGAGAGTGCTCAAGGCACCAGGAAAATGTCCCCAGGACCCTCGAGAACCAGGGAGGAGACATTTCTCACATTGAGAGATGCAGCCTTCTTCAGAGGATCCCATATGGGGATGTGAGGCTACAGGGCCACAGCAAGCTGGCCTCCACTGCAATTCTGTCTTCCAAACGCAAATGCCACAGCGGGATTGTGGGAAAGCTCCCAGGAAGAAGAAAGCAAGCATCCTCCAGACCCCTGGGGATGGTCATCCAAGACTGTGGGTGCTCAGCAGCTGGGGGGAGGGGACCACTGGTGAGTATCTTCCTCTCCAAGCCTCCTAGGACCATCATTTTCCCACAAGAGAAGGATTTGTGGTACCTCTTGTGTCCTTCCTGCACCAGCATTCAGACCTTCCTGTCGGTGGTACTTTGCCATCGTTAATCATTCAAATAGCCCCTGGCTGGGAGCCCAGGGCTGCCACACCTTCTGGATGCCCTATGGTTTTTCTTCCCCACTTATAAAGTCACCTCTGTCCACCATCACTTAAGAACTCCCTACATATACTCCCAGATGGCATTCTGCTCTGCCGCCTCCCCCAGAAGTAATTATTTTTAGGTATTTACATTTCCATACATGGATTTCTTCTTTTCCTTCATATGTAAGTATCCTTAAGACATATGGGATGCTGTTTTGCATATTTCTAAACTAAACAATTGGTGTAATACTGTATGTATTCTTTTGGAACTTGATTTTCTCACAATACTACATAGATGAGATTCATCTGTGTCAGTATGTGCAGCTGTAGCTCATCTGTTTTCACAACTGTGTAGCATTTTGTTATTGTAACTCACATAGTCATAAAACAAATACTCCATGCATAAAATAAGAAACAGTTCATCTTTAAATATAAAGGGGGTTAAAATTAGAATAAACCAATAGTAATTGTCAATCTCTGTTCTTCCCCACCTCCACTACCTAAAACCAATTTGATATTTGTATTTAGTTTAAATCCTTAGTAAATTCAGTTATGTTTATTTCTAGAGTGATAACTTATAAATAATTTCATGTTTTGAATAACAGAAATGAGTTTTGGTAGAATACAGAAAAATGTAACTAATGGCCAGGTAATAACTTCCTGGTCATGAAGATTTAATGGCATCACTTACAAGTGGGGTTAAAAGAAAAAAAAAAAAAAAAAAACTTGGGGATAGGTATTATATAGCTATTATAAGACTCAGATATTCTACAAAAGGAACTCTTCATATGAATGGAGCAAATCCATCTGTCGATGAATAAAATAACCCAGTCTGGCACCTTATGTTCATCCTTCCATCTTCAAATGGAAAAGAAAAAGTCAACTCTACGTAAATTCCTGGTGCCAGGGAGAAGGGAGGCTGGCAAATGAAAAAGTCAAGGCTCAGAGAGAAATGGGAAAACGGGAGCCACGGAAGAAGCCAATGCTTTGGAGAAATAGTTGGTCCATCTGTTTTTAAGAGATGCTTCAAGATGGAACCAGCTGTCTGATTGGAGAAAGTAGGATAATAACATGCATTTAAAATAAAATCATATTAGAAAGTAGCCAGGCCGATTCAGCTTTGCTTATTTCCAAATCATACCCAGTGTCTTCATCCTGCTTTATAGGTCTTTGGAATTGAGCTCTGAGTATTTTAAATGATTTTGTAAAACTTAGCTGAGGGGAGAAATTAACAAAAAATCTTAAGAAAAAACACATATTATTTGTATTACATAAGATACACATGTGGAAATACATGTGCAAACTGGACTGACTCAGCAATGGTACTTAGAGCTTGGTGTGAAGAAGGGCAAAAAAAGGGAAGAGGGATGCATTTAGGTTGTCCTAATGTTTTTCTTTTTTATTCGAACCTAAGCCATACCTTTCCTTCACGGGAATTCTTCCCTTTAGAATTCCTTTAAAGTTCCTTTAGAACTTTCTTTGCCTTTAGAATTTCTGTTCTTTCTAAATTACCCAGTCTGTGGTGTTCTATTACAGGAACACAAAGCAAAGACAGGGGATATAAGCATAATTTGCCTTTGCAGTCTTAGCTCCTGATTTTAGCTCAAGCTCAAGCCATCTCCTCTTTCTCCACCACCTTCTCTTTTTCCACTGTCTCACAGATACAATAAGAGAAAAAATTCCTGAGAGAGTCATTCATAAAATATATATCCCCGTGATGGACCTGCAGACTTTCTTGTTCAGGAGAGATTCAGAAAATGGTAAAACAGACCACAGAAATCCCAGGCTACCCAGGTGCAGGAGTATGAGTAAGCCCTTTGCAAGAGGGATGTCTCAAACGAATAACATAGTCTTCAGCTGAGGCCTTCACATCCCTGCTGGGTTGCTCTGGACAGGCGAAATCAGGTTTAAATATCTGGCCCCACATTTTCAGACAGACGAAAATGATCACACGAGTATTGTGGGGATTCACAGACTCCCTCCTCCCTCCCAGACTCCTTCCCTTACTCTGATGTCCATAGCTCAAAAGTGCTAAAAATATAAACTGTGATTCCACTTTTAAAACTTCTGTGGTCCTCTCATAATAATAGAGGTTCAGACCCTAGAAGCAAGACAGAAAATCCAATTAATCCTTCCCCCATGGGCAAATAACCTTATCAGATATTTTCCTTTAGCCCTAGTCGAAGTTTTGCATGAGAGACCCCACCTGTCAGTTTTTCATGTTTCAGGACAAAATCTCTGAGGCAGCATTTTTATTTTAACTCAGAGGTAAGTTTTATTAAAAATGCCTGTTATATCCAGCTGGTGTCAAACTGTTGGTTTGCTAAGAAGGCTTTCACTGAAAAGGCTGTAATTCCCTCTGTTTCATGTAGATGAGTATGGTAAACTATTAATAACAGCTTCAAAATGTGACCTATGGCCACCTGGTCAGGGGGCCACAGAAGGACAGAATTGGTGGTGATTCTAAGGGTCAGCTCGTGTGAGAGGGCAGGAGGCATCACTGTGGGTGGCTGAGAGATCCCTCTTTACTTGACTATTCTCATGGCTGTGGGAAGCATTTGGATATTGCCTTCTATCCAGCAGTAGAGACACTGACAACAATCCCTACAAATAAACCAGCCAGAGGTGGGGAGAATAGTGCATCACCTGAAAGGTAACTTAAAAAATGCCCCTCTTTGCTCTGTCCAGCTAACCTGGTCTTGTAAGGTCTGAAAGAAGAGCAAAATTCCCCCACGGGCCAGCAGCAGGTAGGAGTAGAGATGGGCCAGCAAGCCTGGCCTAAGACCCTGAGTCTCCACTGACCAAGGGTCTGACCTTGAACAAGTTCCTTTACACGCCTGAGTCACAGATGCTCATCACTAAATCAAGGTGGAAAATAATACCTACATAGGGTTATCATGAGGGTTAAATGAAAATTTTCAAGGTACAGGTTAAAGAACTCAACACACAGCAAAGGAGGGTGGTTATTATTATCATGTTACTGCTTCAAAACTTTTGACTTTTTTGAGGCTTTGTGAGGTGAGAAAATTTTCACTGGTGCTGGATATTTTGGGTGTGATTGTCAGAACGAGACACAAAGTGGGTGCCAGTGAGAGTTCTCTGCCCCTGTACCTGGGGAAGGACAGGTAAGTGTTGGCCTGGAATTAGGATCCTGACTGGGAGGCTGTGTGGGTTGAACTGTGTCCACACCCTCGGAACGGGACCTCAGAATGGTACTTTATTTGGGGACAGAGTCTTTACAAAGGTAATAGAAGTTCAAATGAGGTCATTAGGGTGAACCCTAATTCAATATGACTAGTCTTCTAACTAAAAGGGGAAATTTGACACAAATACAGACACGCACAGAGGGAAGGCACTGAAAAGAGATACAGGGAGAAGCCAGAGAGAGAGACCTGAACAGATTATTAGATTATTCCCCTCCCACCCCAGCCCTCCAGTCCTGCCAACACCTTAGTCATAGACTTCTGGTCCCCAAGACTGAGAGACCCTTTCTGGTGGTCAAGTCACCTAGTGTGTGGTATTCTGTTACGGCAGCCCAAGGAAACACCTCTCCTGTTTCCCTGTCTACAACATGGGGTTAACTATTCTACCAAACGCACACACACCTAATGAGGTTTAACTTGAAAGGAAATGGAGAGAAAAATTGTTTTAAAGTATATTCAAAATTTAATTTAAAAAACTGCTCTCAAACTAAAAAATAATAAACATGGACTTTCTTCTCTTCTCAGTGCTCTCAGCATGAAAGACCTTTCCTCACTGTCTTAGTCCAGTTTCCATTGCTTATAATAGAATACCTGCAACTTGGTAATATGGAAGCTGAGAAATCCAAGGTCAAGGAGCCATATCTAGTGAGGCCCTTTTCACTGGTGGGGACTCTGCACAGTCCCCATATGGCACAGGGTCTACACGGAGAGAGGGCTGAGCATGCTAACATTCCAGCTCAGGTGTCTCTTCTTTTTCTTATGAAGCCACAGTCCCATTCCCATGACAACCCATTAGTCCTCTGATGCATGAATGAACTAATCCAATCATATCTTAAAGACCCCACATCTCAACAATACCATGTGGGGGATTAAATTTCAACATGAGATTTGAAAGAGACACAGTGCTCACCTATGCTGCTATGATGACTCCCAAGCTTACATGTCAACCTAGACGTAAGCTGAGCCTAGGCCTTTATGTCTAATTGTTTCCTTTATTCCCATTTGGATGTCTCTAATGCATCTCAACTCAAATCCTTGTGTCCAAAACTAAAATTATGATCCATACCTCTGATCTCAGTCCATCTGCAGAGTTTAGAAAAATGCCATCATTCAACCAGTCACATAAGGCAACAACATACTTTCTTATTACCTGTCCCCTCTCTCTCCCTGCGGCTCTACAAAGTACATCTCCTGGGGCCATCAGCTGTTTCTTCCACTAGTCTTTTTTGGGTCCATGTACTTCTTTCCATCCTAGATGAATCTGTCCAGCTTTTGCCTGACCCTCCAGAACAGTCCCCCACCCACGGTAGGTCTTTCTAGCGACCCTGCTTCTATAGTCCATTCTCCTCACAGGACACCACATGGTCTTTGAAAAACACAAATCTGATCATGTCACTGGCTCCAGGAAACCTTCCAAGAGAACTCCCACACATGGCTGGTGGGAGTGGAAATCAGAACAGCCACTTGGGAAAACTGCTTGGCAGGATCCACTAACACAGAACATATGTATACCTTATGTCCCAAAAATTTCACTCTTAGAAACACACCCAACAGAAAGGTGAAATAGAATCATAGATTGAGCATCCCTAATCTGAAAATTCAAAATTTGAAATGCTCCAAAATTCTAAACTTTTTGAATGCCAAAATAAAACTCAAAGGAAATGTTCACTGGAGCATTTTAGTTTCATATTTTTTTATTATTATTAAATCCTAGCTGTGTACATAGATATGATCATGATCATACACTAGCTTCATAGACTGTTTGACATATTTTCATCACAATGGTTAACATAGCCTTCCTGGCATTTTCTTAGTTATTGTGCTAAGCAATTTACATTCCACATTTACTAAGTTTCACATATACCCTTGTAAGATGCACTGCAGGTGTAATCCCACCAATCTCCCAACCTCTACCCCCCCTCCTTTTTTCCTTCCCCCTATTCTTAGGTTATAACTGGGTTATAGCTTTCATGTGAAAGCCCTAAATTAGTTTCATAGTAGGGCTGAGTGCATTGGGTACTTTTTCTTCCATTCTTGAGATACTTCACTAAGAATATGTTCCAGCTCCATCCATGTAAACATGAAAGAGGTAAAGTCTCCATCTTTCTTTAAGGCTGCATAATATTCCATGGTGTACATATACCACAATTTATTAGTCCATTCGTGGATCGATGGACACTTGGGCTTTTTCCATGACTTAGCAATTATGAACTGGGCTACAATAAACATTCTGGCACAAATATCTTTGTTATGATGTGATTTTTGGTCTTCTGGGTATATGCCCAGTAAAGGAATTGCAGGATTGAATGTCAGCTCTATTTTTAGATCTCTAAGTGTTCTCCATGTATCTTTCCAAAAGGAATGTATTAATTTGCTTTCCCACCAGCAGTGCAAAAGTGTTCCCTTTTCTCCACATCCATGCCAATATCTCTGGTTTGGAGATTTTGTGATATAGGCTAGTCTCACTGGAGTTAGATGGTATATCAAAGTAGTTTTGATTTGCATTTCTCTGATGATTAAAGATGATGAGCATTTTTTCATATATCTGAAGGCCGTGCGCCTGTCTTCTTCAGAGAAGTTTCTCTTCAAATCCCTTGCCCAGTCTGCGATGGGACCCCTTGTTCTATTCTTGCTAATGCGTTTGAGTTCTCTGTGGATTCTAGTTATTAAACCTTTGTCGGAGACATAACCCGCAAATATCTTCTCCCATTCTGAGGGCTGTTTGCTTGCTTTACTTACTGTGTTCTTGGCTGTGCAGAAGCTTTTTAGTTTGATCAAGTCCCAGTAGTGTATTTTTGAAGCTGCTTCAATTGCCCGAGGGGTCCTCCTCATAAAATACTTGCCCAGACCGATTTCTTCAAGGGTTTTTCCTGCACTCTCCTCTAGAATTTTTATATTTTCGTGTCTTAAGTTTAAATCTTTAACCCAGTGAGAGTCTATCTTAGTTAATGGTGAAAGGTGTGGGTCCAGTTTCAGTCTTCTACAGGTTGCCAGCCCATTCACCCAGCACTATTTGTTAAATAGGGAATCTTTTCCCCACTGAATGTTTTTAATTGGCTTGTCACAGATTAAATAACGGTAAGTAGCTGGATTCATCTCTTAGTTCTCTATTCTGTTCCAGACATCTACTTCTCTGTCTTTGTGCCAATACCATGCTGTTTTGATCACTATCGATTTGTAGTAAAGTCTGAGGTCTGGTAGCATGATTCCTCCTACTTTGTTTTTATTTCTGAGTAATGGCTATTCGAGGTTTTTTCTCATTCCATATAAAACGAAGTATTGTTTTTTCAAGATCTTTAAAGTATGACAATGGAGCTGTAATAGGGATTGTGTTGAAATTATATATTGCTTTGGGTAGTATGGACATTTTAACGATGTTGATTCTTCCCAGCCATGAGCATGGTATGTTTTTCCATTTGTTGACATTTTCAGCTATTTCTTTTCTTAGAGTTTCATAGTTCTCTTTATAGAGATCTTTCACGTCCTTTGTTAGATAAATTCCCAAATATTTCCTCTTCTTTGGCACTACTGTGAATGGGATAGAGTCCTTAACTGTTTTTTCAACTTGACTATTATTGGTATATATAAAGGCTACTGATTTATGAATGTTGATTTTGTAACCTGAGACGCTGCTGTATTCCTTGATCACTTCTAAGAGTTTTGTAGTAGAGTCCGTAGTATTTTTGGATTAGGGAGGCTGCACTGGTAAGCAGAAAGAAAATATTCCAAAATTAAAAAAAAATAAAACCACCCAAAATTTGAAACAAGCATTTCCAATAAGGGATACTCAATTTGTAGTACTATTCTAAATAGCCAGACACTACCCGAATGCCCATCAACAGCAGAACTGATAAATAATGTTCTATCTACATAGTAAATTCTGGCTGAAAGCTGCAACATGGATGAATCTCATGGTGTTGAGTGAAAGAAGCCAGAATACGGTATGACTGCATTTATATAAAGTCCAAAAATGATGTTACAAGTCAGGACAGGGGTTACTTTTGACACGTGCTTGGGACTAGGAAAGGCTCAGGGTGGGTCCATGGGGAGTTATTGATGTTATACTCATTCATCTTTCTGGGGGCTGGTTATAGGATGTGCTCACCATGAAACTCGACAAGCTGACTCACATGGACACTATTTTGTTTACACGTTAAACTTCAGTAAAAAATAAAGTATAAAAAATGACAACAACATCAACAACTTCACAATGCTTTTTATATAAAGATGAAAAAGTCCTTAAATTGATTCAAGAAGCTACTTGGTCTGGGTCTTGCCTGTGCCTTGAACCTGTGGCTGCCTCTCCCTACTCCCCATTCCTGCACCCCCGCGATACCAACCCCATCCTTTGGAGACACCAGCCCCCTCTGGCCTCAGAGTCTTTGCACATGCTGCTTACGCAGTTGGTCTGAGTGTTCTGGTCTCTCCCTTAGATTGTTATTCCAGCCAGTCCCTCAGATCTCACCTTGTTATTCCCTCCTGGGGGAACCTCCCTGTGCCCTGCCCCCAGTCTTGTCAGGTGCCACATTTCACACTTGTACTTCCCTTCATGTTATTTGTCACAACTCATAGTTACCTGTCTGTGTCTCTGATTTGCACCTGCTTCTCCTACCAGACTTACAGCCATGTGATAAGGTTGTTCATTTGTCTTGTTCACAAAGTATCTGCAGCACCTACCCCACCACTTGCCTGTTAGTATATGCTCAATAAATATTGATAGAATGAAAGAGTGAGCTGTTATAAAACAATAATGCTGTTTCTTTCCATCAGATATCTCAAAAGACTACTCTCCAAAGTTATGAAGTTTCCTTCTTAATATCGCATTCCTTTCTGCTGCAATTTGAGTTCATTTATCTCCCCCTTGCCCTTGGTGAATACGAATTGAGATACTTAGTACCCCACTTCCATTTCCCATGTACTCTTTTACATCTTTGAGTTAAGCTATTAAGTCACTTTTGATTTTCACCTGTTCAGTCTAAATACACTGATTCCAAGCAGATCAGTCATTCATTCCTATTTTCCAACTGCATTTTTTGTTCAAATATAAACTCAGCCAGGTGAAGTTACATGGAGAAAAAAAATACTGATCTGAACATATATGTTTTAGCAGTGAGCTAAGAATGAATGGAAAACTGCATTGTACCACTCCATAGACTTAGAGCATACCTAAATCAATATTAATACCAAATATCAATTGAATACCATTGAAAAAGGAAAAGAAATTCATAGTACTTAAATAATAAGTTGAAAGTTACTCAGCTCGTAAAAACCAGAAACAGAACTTGAATATAAGCAACCTAGCATGAGCACCTTAACATTTATTTGTTCAGAGGGATTACATAGATACTTATTATTTTCCATCAATAAGGGAGGTTATAAAAATACAAAATTCTGGGTTTTCTTTAAAAGTAGAGGAGATAAGCTACAGCCCCCCCATACATTAGTTTATGATGATTCACTAGTAGGACATAATCTTATTCCCTTTATGCTCAAACTATAATAAAGCCTAGGTCAGGAATATTGTAAATGACAAAGACACCTGGCTAGTGAATTCTGTTCAAGGTTGGGCTCTGTGATCAGACTCATTTGAACCATCTCCCTAGAGTGGTGGATATTAGCCCTCTAGTGGAGAAAGTGGTTCTTAAAACAAACATTCCCCTTCTCATCTTTACTTCACCACATGTAGGGAAATTTCCTGGTGACTGAGGACTCAACTATCTAATTATGTAACCCCAGTTCACTCTTCCTCCAGAGTGGCCCTTTAGCTGGGTATAATATCAGCACCTGATCATTGGCTCCCACCGGAGCTGCTTCCATTCAAGTAGAACTATCCCTCCTAAGCCATGGCCACCCTTTACACACCTGGAGCACCCTTCTAAGCCACACATTTTCATTAACAACAGGGTGGAGGGGGACAGAGAAAGGTAGGAGGGGAAAAGGAAGTCCACACACCTGTTACTAATATAACAGCAGAAAAGAGTGACTTAGCCAGAAAGTCTCTGGCCAGACCATGCATTTAAATGTCACTGTTTAAGATTAAGATGCCCTCTTTCAGTGGTAGCAATTATCTTTTAGGGATTCTAACTTGATTTTCCACATAGGACCCCTTTTACGACTTTCTGTTCCAAGAGTCAGTCTCCCAATGGCAGTGAGGACCCTGATTTTCCACTTCCCTGGAAGTGGAAGGAATGATCTAATTATGAAGTTGAACTCCTTTTCCTTGATAGCCAGAAATTATTCTTTGAATTTTCCTTGATAGTATTCCTAAAATGCCTTCTCACTGGTAAACTTGTCCTTATAATTTATAAACCCTTTATAATTCTGATTCATTTCCTTTTATAAGTGTGTCACCAGATTTTATGGGTACTCTGTTCGCTCTACTTTTCAATCTACTATTCACTCCTTTGTGTAAGACCTAACGCAGTGGAATGCTGGGGAGGGACATAGAATGGGGCACTGAGCAAGGGACAGCACAGAAAGGTACTGACTGAAACACAAGTCTTTTGAGTACAAACAGGCTGAATTCTGCTTTGCTTCTCAACTGGAGCCCTATTATAAATCATTGACCTGCTCTTGGTTTCAAAATGGTGATCAGGAACCTCAGCTGATCCTCCTCTCTGCCACTTGCCAGGAAACTTGTGGGAAAGGACTCCCAGATCTTTTGCAGTGACTAGAAATCAGACAATGGATTCTTCTTCCCAAGGTCACCCTGAAAGGGCCATTTTACAGCAGAAGATCTTGTTACAAGTCTGGGCACAAAAATGGCACTTGTGAGATTAGGCGTGCAGGTGGAGCCTCTTAGGTGGCAGCATGTGAGGGGCGCTGGGCCCTCTCGCCGTCTCTCCCACAGAAATCTCTTCATGGAACAAACTGAAGCTCAGGAGGGGATGTCTGGAATACATCTTTATATGTGGTAGCAGGGGCCAAATGCAACAAAAGATTATATTAGAATGCAAAAGAAAAAATTAACACTGAAAGCAAACATCAAAGCCAATTTCTTAAATAATTGCTTATCCAAGGAACCTGCCTCTGAAATATGCACTTATCTTGAAAACATGCAGCAATCCCAACAATAGATCATGTGTGGAAAACGAGTTGAGTGGATGAGTAGTTTAGTGAGAATTTTCTTCTGTTGGTTTCCCAAGCATTTTCAAGACTGTGTGCTTATCATTTGAATTGGTTTAAAATAAAACTCAGTTTTTTTTTTCTTTTTCTTTTCTTCTTTCTTTTCTTTCTTTCTTTCTTTCTTTCTTATTTATTTATTTTTTTTACAACAGATGGAAAGAGGGATACAATGGCAAACAGTGTGCAAACAACAGCAGAATTTCAAACAGGAGTGGGTAAAGAAATGGAAAATAAACAGAAGTCTAGGAAAAGGCTACAACTTCAGTTCTAGAAAGGCATTTTCTAATCTATTATGTAGACACTTTCAATTTGAGAATCTCTGTTGTCTGTCCCTAGCCTATGTGTCAGACTGTGAGGTCTGTTAAGGTCCTGGAGAGCAAGGGTCCCCCCTTCAGGGTCCAGCTTTCAGGAGCATTTGGTATTGCTAAATCAATAAAAGGAGTTGGGAGTAATAAGAAAGTTTTCAAGCCAATGGAGAGAAATAACCTTATAACAAAAATCAGCGTGACATATATTTTTTTCCCTCATTACTGAGATGGAGGATTAAAAAAAGAACTAAAGAAAACCAGTGCTGAAGGGAATACAGTGCTCACATAATTGAATAGAGAAAGTGATTGAGTATCAAAGTGAAGGTTCTCATTTTGAGACCCAGGTACTGATCTGCCTGGCGGTCGTGTTCCCAGGGGCTGCATCCCTAAGGCCGTCTTCACGCTGTTCAATCAGGCAAAAGCTTCTAGCTTCTGCCCACAAAAGTGTCCTAGTGCGCTGCTGGGGGCCTCTGCAAGTCATAGCACCCCTCCCCCAGCAAAGTCGGAGGAGTTTATAGTGAGAGGGAACATCTCAAGTCTCTGAAAGTGAATCGCCACAATCTCCCTTGGGGCTATGACAGGCAGAGAGAAACCAAAAAGAAAAACAATGGCGACTTTACATCTTTCCTATTTACCCAGATGGAGCTGAAACACATTCTTCTTAGTAAAATATCACAAGAATGGAAAACAAAATACCCAATGTACTCAGTACTAATACGAAGCCAGTAGACGATCTAATACACGCCCACATAAAAGAAAAACTCAATTCAATTCAAGTTGGGGGAGGGGGAATGAGGAAAGGAGAGAGTGAAGTGTGCTCCACTTACTGGGCACAATGTAGGAGCCTATGTCATACCTTTTGGGAGCAGTACACAACTACCAGAGAGACTCTACCTAACAAATGCAAACACTGTAACCTAGCAGTTTGATATTAACCCTGATATTAATCTGAAATTGAAAAAAAAAAAAGAGAGTCTGGTAAATCCACTTGCAGGATCTGGCCAGGGGGCCACAGAGAGGCGCTGGACTTCTCCTGACCCTCCACACTATATATATCAGAAGTGCTGCCTAGAAGCAAATTCAAACATTACAGGAGACTCAGAGGCCATTGGAAACCGCATAGTCACTAGACAGGTGCACTCGAGTGCCTGCAATTTAGGTGTGCTAACTTCCTGTAAGACGTCCCTGTTAGATCATCTATTGCAGTGGCTCTCATCCTGTGGGTCATGACCCCTTTGGGGGTCCAATGACCCTTTCAGAAGGGTCGTCTAAGACCATCCTTCATATCAGATATTTATATTACGATTCATAACAGTAGCAAAATTACAGTTATGAAGTAGTAACGAAAATAATTTTATGGTTTGGGGTCACCACAACATGAGGAACTGTATTAAAGGGTCATGGCATTAGGAAGGTTGAGAACCACTGGTCTACAGGTTTCCCGTAAGCATCATGGCAAAGAGGTGGAGATTAAGACATGATTGTCTCACCATGGCCAAACCACTGAGAGGAAGGTGCTGTTTATACCTGAACCACAGAAGAAAAGCCACAAGCTTTTGAATTCAATGCCACTTCCCTACCAATGGCAGGATTCTGGTCAAAGAGAGAACCAACTTACAACTGTGGGAGGAAGTGTGCATAGTTGTGCTAACAGCTGGTGCTGCCCAGGGGAAATTTATGAATTAGAATCAGGGTGACTGTGATAATCCCCAGGACTGCTTCTCCACTCTTGTCCCTCTGCCTAAGAGAGTCTCTTATCAAGAGCTGCCGTCAGGCCCCACCGGCTCTAAGAAAGAAATGATCACCATAGGCAATCCTCTGCAAAGCACGCATGCATTCTATTATCCAGTCCAAAAGAAATCTGCAGCTATAGACTTTCCAGCAAGAAAGGCCCCAGAGTTGCTCCTGCTGTGATTTAAGTCACCTCTGGAGCTACCCTGAGAAGCAGAGACCCTCACACAGCACCCTCCCTGGTCCAGTTCCCACCCTACTTCCAACAGTGCACCCCTAGTAGCTACAAGAAAAGAAATTTTAGGTATTCATCACAAAACTTGTGAGAGTCCCATTTAATCTTGGAAACTGGATTATTAGATACAAACAAAAGTCATGATCTTCCAAAAATCACGTAACTTTGAGAAAAAATATTTATTCTTTGAAGTCTCATCCAAAAAAGTTTTTAAATTAACTCGTTTCAGCAGGCATATCTCAATTTGTGAAATAAAGACAATGTCATAATAATTTCAGAAGGAAACACTAATTCTTAATCTATAAAAACAGAGTTCGTAATGGGTTAATAGGCTAGTAACAGTGAAGATACATCCACCACTCTTTTATTTATCTTCTTTACCATTGTCAACCAAAGAAAAAGAATCAAAGTCAGTGTTACTCAGCAATCTTACTAAGATGGCAGACAGCAGAGGCTCAGGGTGTACAAAGTCAGCAAAGTTGCAGGGTCATGTCAAAGGGTGAATGTCAGAGCGCATTTGGTTCTACCCTGTTTCCCCGAAAATAAGACATCCTCGGAAACTAAGACCTACTTACAGGAAAGATAAGACGTCCCCTGAAAATAAGACCTAGTGCATCTTTGGGAGCACACCTTAAAATAAGACACTGTCTTATTATCGGGGAAACAGGGTATATCACAGAGGCATCATTATTAGCCCTTTTGGACGTTATTTTTTGTGCAGAAAAGGGCCAGGACTAGGTTATTTATGTTTTAAGAGATGTTTTGAGTCCGGCAGGAGATGTAAGAGGCTGGCCCTGTACTCTGCCCTATTTTGTTTTCAAAGCATCTCTCCTGAGAGCCTTGTGTCCTCACAGAGTCAGGGGCTTTGTGAAACTATGCTGGCAAGCAGATATAACCAAACATAGCTTCTTACTCTTACTACTTTGTCTCATACCATGTTGTGAGGGTCTTCTGGGGTGCTGCCAATTTCCCTGACCCCTAATTTTAAACAAGTCCCAGTTACATTGATCACACTGAGGCACGGCTGGCCGACGACTTATCATAAGCTGGTTAGAGACAGTGTGATCCATGCGCAGGATATCGTGGGAGGCATTAAAAAGAGAAGAGGGAAGATGGTGTCTGCCATCAAAACCTTCTGCCTAGCTGGTCTCAGAGGGGACTTTAAATTACAGTAGTCTGTTACTTTCATTCTGACCATTAAATCAGGCGCCCACAGGGCCACCTGCACTTAGCAAGCTGATCCTGTCTTGCCCCCTTAGTGAATACAGTATACAGGCCTCTGCCACCGTGGCGTCCTGCCAGGGAATGGCGTTCTCACATCCAGAGCACCTCCAAATGGTCCCAGGCAAAGTGGTGGCCAGGCGTTCAAACTTTGTTTTCTGAGCCTTCCTTAATCTGGGTTCTCTTTCTTCCTTCCCCCTCTGGAGGAGGTCTCCTGACCCCTGACTCCCAGCACCCTCAGGCCTCCCGCATCTACTCTTGTAGGCCTCAGTGGCACCTCCAGAAATTGTCTCTGCTGACTTTTCTCATTTGAAATTCAGCTTTGTGTTCTATTTGTCAGACATGGACCAGGGATAGTGATGGCTTGAAGGTAAAAAAACACAGCTGCCGAATAGGCAAGCAAGACCCCTCTCAAGAAGTAAGGCCCAAGCCATTTCATCTCAAGATCTCTACAAAGAGTTTCTGCTGTGGTTTGAATAGCTGTCTGTCTCCTACAAACCTCACACTGAGGTTAAATTCCCAATGTTGGAGGTGTTCAAGGCGTGGGGGTGGGGGTGGGGGTCCCTAATGAATAGAGTAAAGCCCTTCCTCAGTTGCCAGAGAGCCAGTCTTTAAGAAGAGCCCAGCCCCTCCTGATCTGCAGGAGCCAGCTCCCCTTCACCCTCCGCCATGAGGGGGAGCAGCCTGAAGCCCTCGCCATGCTACTTGTCTGCCCTGTAGAAGCACAAGCCAAATAAATGGCTTTCCTTCATAAATCAGCCAACCTCAGGTATTCCTTAGCAACACATAATGGTCTGATACAGGCGCTAACAATGAAAACTCCCAGGCCTTAGTTTACATCTTTTTTGTCAGGAGCCATTTTTACTTGTTTTATTCCACATGCAAGACAACTAGCAAGTGTGTTTCTGGGTTAAGTGTCTGGGTTAAGACAAGAGGGCCTCCCCTGTGAGTCTTTCAGGCAGATTCTCCTCCTAAACCCAACTCTCTGCTTCTTTCACTATTTTTCAGTCACTCACTCATTCAAGCAACCTGGCCTGGGTGAACATTCTGTGTCCAAGGTCAGAATTCTCTCTGCTGACCTTCTGAGGAGCTTCCCCTCACAGGCTCCAGCAGTGTGGCTTCCCCCTTCCACTCAGGGAAGCTGAGTGGGGAGATGTCATACCCCAGCTCTTGTCCCACTTATTACTAACTCCATGGTGTCATGTTCTCATCTCAAAAATGTATAACTAGTGATTCTTTCTAGAGGCCCTGGATTTGGCCAGATGGCATTATCTTCTTTACCTCTCTCACAAAAAGAAAAAAATATTGAAGTTCAATTAGCTTACCAGCTGCTTTAAGAATGCATAATTAGACTAGGCTAGTCTGAGCACAGCCCAGGAATGGAAATTTCCAGGAGAGTGGCCTTGGAGCCAAATATGGACCAAGAAAAGCACCAGCAAACTCTTGAGAAGGACAATAAAAAGGATGAAAAAAAAAAAAAAGAAAGAGAAAATATATGAAAGGAGGGAAGAAGAATTAAGGAGAGAGTGGAAAAGGAGAGGGAAAAAGCGAAAATAAGCATGAGGGTTACAAACCAGAGATGGGGGAAGGAAGCAGAACGGTCCATCTCAAAGGAGAAAAGCGACGTATTTGGGGCAGGTGCTAAAGAGCACTCTCCTTTGCCTACCCCTGGATCCCAGCCACATGCACACAGCATTTTTCAAAAGCAGAAATAACTACTTGTTTTTTTTCATTCCTTCATAGATGAGTGTCCTCTGAGGTCTTTCTTTTTTTCTTGTCCTCCAGCCAGCTAGTCAGGAGCTTAAAACCTCCGCCAAAACACGCGTCGCTGCAGTACATCTGGGAGAGGATGCCGAGGGGATGTGAGCTTGCTCCTCTCTCTTCCCAGCAGCAGAGGTGTGAGGCGTTATTCTCACCTTCTAGAGATGGTCTTAACCAAGCCAGCAATTCAAGGCTTGGCAGATTAAAAAGCTGTGTTCTTCTATTGCGCTGTACACACAGTGCTCTGTTTCCGAACCAGGGCTTCCAGTTCACCAGTTTATAATCATTTGTGAGGAATAAAAACTTTTCTTCTAAACAAATTTTACTGTATGGAAAGATCTATCAACATGGGAGCGGAAAACTGCTGACTGATGGGTAACACAGCAATAACATATGGACCACGAGGCTGTGTGCCCAAGACTCATCTTTTTTCCAAGCTTGAAAATGAATTCCTCCTGTCCTGCACACTCAGGAGGGTTTTCTAGCAGCCTAATTAATTAAAAGCATCTATGGATCTGATAGGACTCTCTCACGGCTGGAACGGAAGCTCCCTGCTTCTCCTGGGTACCTTGCTATTCCCTCTATTATTATTATTTTTTAAATACAGTTCTAAACCACTTCTTATTGCCTCTAGGGTCCAGCCAAGGGAAGCCTTCTACAAATCAGCCCCAGTTCTTCTGTGCTGCCTATTCTTATTTGAAGCAAGAAAGATATATCAGTTGAATGTTAAACAATTACTTTCTCTTAATCTTTCTTATTTCCCATCAAATGGAATGGCAGTGTGATAGCTAACTAGACATGAATAAGTAATGGAAGATTAAAAAAAAAAAAGAGGCAGATTTAAATAAAATAGCCCTCATTACGGTGCTTAATTCTATCTATCGCTAAGTAGACACCATCTGGAGCATTGAAGCAAGGTGGATATTAAGAAGGCGCGTGCACCCCATGGTGTAACACAGAACCGGAGATTTCCCTTCAGGCCTCAAGAAGACCGGTGATGTTATCAAGAAAGAAGGTGATTGTGTAGATTTATCTGTTATTTTTATTCCATGTTTTAAGGAATGAAGGCTGACTATCCCAAGGCGATAAAAGAAGTCTGAGAAATGCTGTATTTCTTTTGAAGTTCATCCAGGGAAGTTACTCCCTCCTGCAGCAGCGGGGACCCAGGGGCAGTAAGCTTTGCCACAGCGCCCTCTGGTGCTCAATGCCTAGCAATGACACGATTGCCTCATTTTCTGCCGAAGAAACACTATTATTACTCTAATTACAGATTAATTACACCCTTTCATCAAGGTTAGAAGAAGAAACCATACAAAGCATGATGGTTAGAAAGCAGAAGACGTGCTCTTTTCTTTTTTTTTTTTCATTTTTATTGTAAAATCATTCCTTTTCATGCTGTTTCACCGTCATAGTAGTTGAGAATTTTGCGCTGGAGTCAGACTCTTGAAGGTTTGAGTCAGTTTTCGGGCTTGCAGGCTGTAATTGGGCAAGTTAGCAACTTTGCTCCAGTCCAAAAGAGCAAAGTCGTTCAATGGCAGAGACGAAACTATAATTCCTCCAGCTCTACGGGCCGGGTCCTTGGCTTCCTTGCAGAATGGCTCCTCGGGGAAGCCTTCCTTTTGCTCTGAGGGGTTTCCTGGAGGGGCACTGGAGGTACGTGGGATGCCTGTAGGAACAATACTGAGCCACATTCAGAGGTCCAGGCCTGGGAGTAATTACTAATCCACGTCTACTTTTTTTATTAGGATGGTGCCGTGACAGAGATCTATCATCCAAGGCTGTGAGAGAGAAGGGTGTTATGAATCATCACTTGCCTGAACACACTGGTCTCCACCACTTTCAGGAAGACCAAAATGATCATGCACTCACACACAAACACACAGACATCTAATGCTTATAAATGTGTTTCCAGAGTGCCAGATTCCTAGCCCTCCTCATCTGTGATAACTACAACTCCAAGGGCCAAAGTGCCAAGAGGGCCTTGTATGAATGCGGAACAAAGGCATGCTGGCTACAGAACCAACTTCTCTCATGGAAAGACTCTGTTCCTTTTATTTTTAAAGATACTGTATCACAAAAGGAAAAATACTATATAAGTGTACTTACAGGAGTACTTAGAATAGTCAAATACTCACAGAGACAGAAAGTAGCAGAGGAGCTAGGGAAGGGGAGAATGGGGAGTTATTGTTTTATGGATATGGTCGATATGGGGAAAGAAATGTAATACCAATCTGCAGATTAGTTACTCAACTAATTTTTGTTTGTTTATTGGGCTAAAGATTTTTTTTATCTTAAGTTAAAATTCATAATACAACAAGGGCTTAAGATCCTATTTTGGATGAACCTCTGGCATTTCTTTTTTTTAAGACATCACTCTGTAGCCCATGGCATTACGCCTGGCTCACAGCAATCTCACTCTCTTGGGGTCAAGCAAGCCTCCTGCCACTGCCTTCTGAGTAGCTGGGACTACAGGCATACGCCATGATGCCCAGATAATTTTTTCTATTTTTAGTAGCGAGAAGGTCTTGCTCCCTCTTATTAAGGCTATCTCAAGAACCTCTGGTATTTCTTAACCCCCTTTTGATTTTCCGACAGCATCTTAAGATGATATATACACAAACCAAGGTAAACACAATAACAGGTCAATGTAGTCGGTGGTCTCTGGAAAACATGAGGAGTGGCACTAATCAATTTAACTAGGAAACTCTCTCGCAAAGCAAACCAGGACATGTGAACTTCACATATGAAACACCAGCATATAGCAATTCACAGACTCAGCAGGTCAGCATGTTTGTTCAGAGAGAGCTCCAGGGTAGAGACCAGAAGACCAGGCTGTGGTTCCAGCTCATCTACTCATTTGCTGCAGGACATTGGCAAGTGGAGTGACTTCCCTGAGCTTCAGATTCCTCTTTTCTAAAACCAGGGCCTCACAAGGTGCCCTCTCCAGTCTGAAGTCTTTCAGTGATTATTCTATGACCTGGGTCCAAAACTGGCTGTAGTCTACCATGGCCTTGATATAGGGTACTATCCAAAAAACTACATAATTGAGAAACTTTCTAATGAAATGTAATCATACTGAGATTACAATTTGATTGAACAAATTAAAAAATTAGACTGCTATTCCTCTTTCTGGAATGATCTGCAAATGTGGGATGGGAGATTGAACATAGGATTTCATATGTCAAAACAAAAATAAAAATGGTGGGCTCCACACAGGAAGATTTTTGTGTAATATTGCCTTCTCAACATCCACTCTTCCTTTGCAAACACTCATGAAACTCATTCAATTCCAAAAACTCGGGTCCCACCCCCAAGCTTTTCTAATGACACCTCAGATATGCAGACAACGGGTGCAATTCTGACAAGCTGTATAAATCAAAGACCAAGACTTTTTTTGAAATTGAGAATAGATACACGTATGTGAGAGCATGAAGCAGAAAAAGGATGAAAACTTTTAAAATTTCTTTCTGCTGTCATCTGAA
This sequence comes from Nycticebus coucang, assembly GCF_027406575.1. NCBI lineage: Eukaryota > Metazoa > Chordata > Mammalia > Primates > Lorisidae > Nycticebus > Nycticebus coucang. Next base: position 17,302,198 of record NC_069789.1, on the reverse strand, counting down.
AAATTCCCTTAGGAATTGAAATTAGTGAAAAATTACAAGCAGCATTTTTTAAGTATGATGAATTTGTGTGTTTTTTATTGTAAATTTTGTATGGTGAAAACTATATTTAAGCTCACATTTTCACATACTGTTAGCTGGCTGTATTCTGCAAAAGGATATATTAAAAAGATCTTCATAAAAAATATCTGTGGTTTAAGCCCTTACAGTTCTTTTGTGTGGAAAGGCACTAGAACAGAACTCTCTAGTGCAAGAGCAAAGGGCATATTTCTCTTCAAGGGACACGGTGATTTCCCCCCACAAAAGGAGGAACTGAATACCCCCTTTGATTCTGAGTTTCTGCTCGAGGACCTCTGATCTACACTGGCCCATTTCCTTCTCATCATGCCTCCAGGGACTGGGAGTAGACTAGATCTTGGCCACAGCATCTTAATTCTTACAGAGATTAGAAACAAGGGATTCATTACCCTACTTCCTTAAAAAAGTCCAAAGCAAAGAAACAAATGAACAAGTCTAAAGATGCTGGTACTGGAAAGAAGTTGCAATCTATATCATGATGGTTTTACAAGGTTATTCCACCCAAAGGTCTGAGACAAACCATGTTGTCTTGTTAAAAGTAATGATGCAAATTTCTCTGAATTGGACACAAAACTATACTTTTGCTCAAAGAATGTTTTATAAACTATGCCAATCTCGATTAAATTCTTATTTGGAATGATTTTTGTGGCAATGAGCCTGCAGGCCCTGAGGACACATTTTACAGACTTGGTATGCACTGTCACTTGGAGTTTACCTATAAGCTAGTGAAGATACAGGTCAGACAGTTAAGTTTGTGAACTTATCCTAGAAAAAGTAGTACATACCTCACTGTTGACTATCAACACAGTCACCTGCGAAGTACTCCCTGTGGGAAGTTCTAACACTGACACCTGCACCTAGTCTATCCTTCAAACCACTTTTTCTAGGATGAGCTCATGAACTTAACAGTCAGACCTCATATGTTTGTCTTTTATTATCCCTTTTATTATCAAAATGAGATGACCAACTTTATCATATGAAAATCTTATTTGTCCTTTGCAGTCAAGAAAAACTGATTCAAATACCAGGCTTACAAAGTCTCCCATCTGTGCCTGGAACACAAGAATTTTCCAGTATCAACACTATCAGGTTCCCTAGTACAAGTCTTTCTGAGATGATTATATCTAGGATTTGAAAATATCACCACACCAAATGTTTTTCCAAATGCAACAAATATATCCAAATGTTTTCTGAGTCACTTGAGGTTACCTTAAAAGTTTTGAGAGACACAAAAATCAAGAAACATAAAATTCATGTGGACAAAAACAAATAAAGTCCTCCCAGCAGCACTGATGAGCCAAGCAAGTTGAAAGTTGCACAGGTGAATCAGAAAGGATGCTCTTGACTGTGTTTCTTGGAAGTGAAATAATGAACCATAACACAGTTTGCTTCAAAACTTCCGTAGTCATCCATATAAATGACCAGAGACGTTGATTAAATCCTTTATTAGAGATGAGGAATGAAGAAATCCTTCTTGTCCTGCTTCTATAACATTAGCTGAGGGTGGCTTGAATACCCTCCTTAAGAGTAATAGAATATCACAAAGAAATCCTACTCTGAATACTTTAAAGACATAAATGATTCCTGAAATTTCGAGGAAAAAGGTTTACCAAGCTCTTTCATAAGCAGGCTACTATTTTCAAAGGGCATTCTCAAATCACTAAAAATGAGTAATCTACCAAAACAATGGAAAGCAACCTAAATAGTCATTTCTGGAGTACACCTCCTTAGAGTTCAAATATAACACCACTAAAGGAATCCTCACAATGGGAAACAGTTGCCGTAAGTGACAAGAATATCAAGAATGCAAAGCTTGGAGCCAGCATTCCATGTCTGTGCTGCCTAAAAATAAATGCCAGAGCTATTCCCAGCCACTTAGGCCTCTGAGTGTCAGATTCCTCAGGTATAATGCCACCCTGCTTTACAGGGTTGTTTTGTAAAACAAAAATGAAATGATCATGAAGCTTTTTATAATTTGTAAAATAATATAAATGCTGTCAGTTATAAAGCACTGGAGCCAACTTATACCTCCTGGTGACAACCAATAGATAAGTTTTCATGAATTTTGTGATCCACTTGTTAAACTATTAGTAGCTTGAAATCAGCCACAGTGGGAGTGCTCACACCATGGAAATGGGCAGATATTGCAAATTAGGACTTCTTCTTTTTCCCCGGAGAGCTGGATATTAAACATTTACCAGCACACTACTGTTGCTACTAACTATTGTAAATATACATACAACTTCCTAGGTCTACAGATGAGTGAGCAAACTTTTCACAAGAAAGAAATCAACTATGAAGAATATATCTCAATCAGGACTCCTAAATTCAATTAAACATGTTAAATCCAAAAGAATATAGTAGAATATTCACTTTATTAGTAATATAAGAAATATGAAAGCCTTCTAAGAAGTGAAAATGGAAAAATATCCCAAGTTACTGTAACCTTTTGTACATCTTGTGGTCTGAACTTGATTTCTAACATTATCGCCAAACTGTATGACCACTGGAGATCTACCAAATATAAAACAACTTAAAAGATAGGGGTTTTTTTATTTTTGTTTTTGTTTTTGTTTTGAGACAGAGTCTCACTATGTTGCCCTCAATAGAGGATGCCGTGGCATCACAGCTTCCAGCAACCTCAAACTCTTGGGCTTAAGCAATCCTCTTGTCTCAGCCTCCCAGGTAGCTGGGACTACAGGCACCCACCACAACACCTGGCTATTTTTTTGTTGCAGTTGTCATTGTTGACATGGATGTGGAGAGAAAGGAACACTTTTACACTGATGGTGGGACTGCAAACTAATACAACCTTTTGGAAGGAAGTATAGAGAACCGTCAAAGAACTCCAACTAGACCTCCGGTTTGATCCTGCAATCCCATTATTGGGCATCTATCCAGACGGGAAAAAAAAATCTTTTATCAAAGGACACCTGCACTAGACTGTTTATTGCAGCTCAATTTACAATTGCCAAAATGTGGAAACAGCCAAATGCCCCCCAACCCAGGAATGGATTAACAAGCTGTGGTATATTTACACCATGGACTACTATTTAGCCATTAAAAGAAATGGAGACTTCACAGTATTAACTGTGAGACTTCACTTATTTGTATTAACCTGGATGGAAGTGGAAGACATTATTCTTAGTAAAGCATCACAAGAATGGAGAAGCATGAGTCCTATGTATTCAATCTTGATTTGAGGACAATTAATGACATGTGGGGGTGAGGAAAGGGGAGAGCAGAGAAAGAGAGAAGGAGGGAGGGGGTAGGGGAAAGGAAGAGCAGAGAGAGGGAAGGAGGGAGGGGAAAAAAAAGATAGTAAAATCTGTTTTATCTGACTTTTTGTTGAAACAACTGCCTGAACACAAGTGGTTGTTTTGATGTTTCACAGACTCAATCTACAATTGTTTGTAACCTGGCAGACCACTGGAGTGAATTTCCTGCCTGGGATTTAACCTGGGCCTGTGGCTGACAGAGTGACTGTTGTTCTCCTGTCTAAACTCAAGTGCCTTCGGAGGAAAGTGACTTCAAGATGGGGCCAGGTTTCTGTTCTATACACCTTTTAGAGAGGGCTTGAAAAAGACAACCACAGAAACCAAGCGGCATTCTTGACGCGCTAAGCAGCTTCCCCATGGCTCTTCCATCTTCTGGCTCAGCACAGCCTGTCCAGTCAAGCCTGCCTGAGATGTCAGGGCTGCCTTTGGGCTGTGTCAATCCAAAAACAGGCTTCAGCTCACGTCAAGAGTCTAACAGTTCCAGGTGACTGTCAGCTTATATAAGTCTGTGTTTAAGATGGCCGCAGCTGTCTTCCCGAGCTATATGTCAGGGCCACCTAGTAGGTTCTGGACTCAGCATTTTTGCCCCAGGCGATTCCAATATTTAGTCAGTTTATAATTCATTTAAGGCTGATTATCTAACTTCCACCTGGATAAAACTGGGTAATTTCTCTTGGACCCCTTTTGAATAGAAAAACCTATTAGAGGACAGGGCACTGTTTTGAATTCAAATTCACAGCATCACAAAAAATCCTGGTGAGGTCCTTAGGGAATATCTAGTGAAAATAACCCTTACTGTTGTTTTGAGGAAACCAAGGTCCCCAATGTTTGAATGACAAGAATGACCCGACCCAGACACCAGGGGCAGAACCACAGGTGGTGGCCTCTCCATACACCCGAGTTCCATCAATGACAATGATCCTCATCATCAAGCATAAAACCTTTTAAGGCCACCAAAATGTACTTTACTATGTATATACCACATTTTCCTTATCCACTTATCCGCTGATGGACATTTAGCCTGTTAAAGTATTTGGCTCAAATTTTAACCTTGGTAGAAAATTTTTAACTACAGAGTCATTTTCATGAATGGTTGTAGTATTCAGGTTTTCTATTTTGTTTTTATTTCAGATTAAGATGAGGGTACAGACGATTAGGTTACATCGTTTGCATTTGTTAGGTAAAGTCCAAGCTGAGGTTGAGCCTTTCACTCAGGAGATACCATACACACCTACGCTGCATCCGTTAGGTGAGAGAGCGCTCACCAATCCCCCTTCCTCCACCCTTCCTCCACTTGAACTTAATCTCTCTCGTGTGGGTGCACAGATGTTTACCTATTGGTTTCATATTAGTATTGAGTACATTGAACACTTGCCTTTCCATCCTTGTGGTACTTCTCCTTGGTAAAGTATCAAATATAAAAATTTGTAATTGATGAAATAGATGAGAGTTTTCTCATGCTAGACAGGATAGCTAAGAAATGATTGTCAGAAAACTGTAGAATAGTAAGCGTAGCGCTTTAATTTCTGAGGCAGATTTGTGCTGGGAACACAGGGGCTGACACTGGCATTTGTGGGTCTGGGGGCCTCCCGGGCCCCACCCCACCCCACACACTTTCCCTCTGTGTCCTGACTGAGACGCAAAGTGTCTTGACCGCCCTATGACCCGGCCTGCTGCAGGCTTTCCCCAGCAGGCTTGAATCCAACCCGGGGCCGTGAACGTTCCCAGGCACTGATAAAGGTGTCTGGGCTATTGCCTGAAACACTGACAGAAACTGGCCCTGGCCCTGGCCCTGAGTCAAAGTCCCCTGCTGTGGACAGAAGAGGCAGAGCCGCCCGTGTCTCTCACTGTCCACCCAAGGTTCTCCTGATCAGTGCGCTGCTCTCATCACCCCAGCCTTCAGTGCCTCTTTCTTTGAAATCCACTGGCCCCATTTCAGGAAGGTTTGGGGCACTCCCCTCGTGGGACCTCCCCTGCCACTGCTCTTGGGGCCATTCCAGCCTCATGTATGGCAGAATGAAACAAGGTCATGAACCAAGAGAGTGTGAGAGGAAATACTCTGACTTCAGTTCCCCTCCAAGCAGAACTGAGAACTGACAGAGCAACCTGCTCCTTCAGGGGTTACCAAGCTGCCAGGTGGAGGGGCTAGCAAGCTTCCCAGATCAAGGCTGCATAAAGGACGTGCAGGCTTCTCTTGAGCAGGTTTTCAACTAGATAGTCGTGCTCCTGAGCACAGAATTACCCTGGAGCAGGGGCAGGAGAGAAAATCAGTGCATGGGAACTAACTGGACTGCAGTAGCTACAAGAACATGAGTAAACTCACCCTTAAAATAAGGACAGATCTCCACAAGCTTCAATACCTCTGACTTCAAGTCGGCATTTGCATTACCCATTGCATCTTTATGCATAACCTCAGAAGAGAGCAAAGGGGAGGGGAATGTTTGCCCGCTCTCCTGCCTCCGGACTTGCCAGCCACCTCCTGCTTTCTCGTCACTGTGTGGAGCTTCTGCCCTGCGCTCTACCCTCCACATGCCGCAGGATCCAATGCACTGTGACACATAAATATGCAACCCAACTAAGAGCTCACAAAGGTCACCATCCAAATTGGGCAACATGTCTCCCATCTGATCATTCTCACAACTAATGAGCTGTTTAGGCTCACACAGCTTGACAAACATTTGTAGGAGTTTATGTTCGCAGAAGCCCTTGGCATATGTGCCTGGAGCTTGAAACAAAGCACTAAGTACAATAGCCAGATAATCCCCAGGAGAGTTGCAGCCTCAATTTCACAGCGCTCATGTTCTAAGGGCACTGCTAGGATTTGAATTTCAACAGTACAGGAGTTGTTTGATCTGAATGTTACGTCAAATTAATGCTGACCTAGAAAGGACAAGATTCTTTGGAATATGGATATGAATATGTCCAGTGAAGAAAGATGTGTCCAGGGTTTTTCAGACTTCGAATTGAGTCCCAAATTAGGGGCTTACTTTTGTGGACTATGAAAGGGAATCAAATGAAGAAAACAGAAGGAAAAGCAGCGCTTCCCTTTAGATGGAATCAGTCCTAAAATAATGGAAAGGAAGATTAATCGTACTTAGGAAACAGCACACAACATTTTGGTTTAAGGACATGAGTAACATCTCTACTTCAATGCTCATCCCAAGCCTTGCCCTCCAATATTTGCAGCTGAGGTTTTACTTTGTGAATGCAAGATAAGGAATAATGTTATGAAGAGAGTTCAAAATGAGAAGTAGGATTTCAAGTTTTAGAGGGAGGATTGTTGTTTTTTGTTTGTTTTAGTGGAAATTAAGTTGCACTGCTTGCATCAAATGGGAAACATTTTATCACTGTGAGCAAAGTGACAAGCTCATTGATAGAAAGTCATGGTTTCCTTTGTAAATGTATTTAATTGACAAAACATGTGGATATTGCATGCAGCATGTCTTGAAATATATATACATTGTATAGAACGTTATTAATTAAATATTAGAAATTTTGTGACTCTTGATAAAGTGAATGAAGATGCCTAGAATAAGGGGTAAGTTTTCAAAAGTATCATTCACAAATTAAAGAATTTTTAAAGGAAATTGCATTAACAATAAAAACTACAGTTTTCTCCAACATTTATAAAACCCACTAAATAAACTTCTTGCCCTTACCTAGAATTCTTTATTTTTTCTTAGCTATTTCCTTAGGTTAAAGGATTATTTTATTCATCTATTCCCTCACATCCTGCTAAGGGATGAAACACTGTATGTACATCACATGGAATTACAGGAATAACTTTGAAGTCGTAGGCTGCAAAATGGAATATGTTCAGGACTTACCAACTAGAGGACAACCCCGCCAAGATTTAACAAAAGGACGAGGGGCCCGGAGCGGGAAGGGCATATGAGCAGTCGCAGCTGTAGCCGGGGATTTTATCGGAAGTTTTATGTATGTTGCTCTATGTGTTAAATGAGAAAACTATGTATAATTGACATTAGAAGGTATATGTGTGCTAGAAGTTTTACGTGTATTTTACAACTTAACAGGCATTTTACTAAAAGTTTTACACATTCTATAGTACAAAAGGTATTATATTTTGTATTTTCATGTACGTCATCTCAGTTGTCTCTCACAATGACTATGACAGGATTTTATCCTCATTTTATAGATGAATTCAAGGCTCAGAGAGAAAGAAGTTAATTGATTTACACACAAAAGCAATCACTAAGAGGTTTGCCAGAATCAAAACTCAAGTCCATCAAGCAGGAAAGCCCCTGTAGAAGCTGCCTTTATGTTGCTGATTTATTTGATTGTTTGTGGGTTGGTTGTCAGCCCTAAGGCCACTGTCACCCAGGAGGCTCCTGGTGGGCCACCCTAACCCTCCCAACCCCTACTGTGTGGGTGGGCGGCTGGGCCCTTTGTCTCCGTGTTGCCCCACTCATCCTAATCCTCTCCAATGGACGACAAATTATTACTGTGGACTCAGCTGCAAAAGAAGGTTGTTAAGGGAGGAACCTGTAGTCCAGGGTGTCTAACCTGCAGCCTGTGGGCCACATGCAGATCATCTAAGGACGGTTTGGTTACCTGTAGTTTCAGACATTGCTAAAAGTATTTTTATTTTTTTCTCATCAGCTTTCATTAGTGTTTGTGTATTTATTGTGTGAGCCACAACTCTTATTCCTCTACTACATGGCAGGAAAAAAAGTTTGGATGCTCCCCCAAACTTTAAGTTCAATCGTAAATTCAGAGATCCAGGCACAGGAGAGGCCAAGCTAGCACTAACTAAGCCAGGCAGGGCAGTGGCTGCTTGGCCCTTGGTCAGCCCCAGAACCCCTCTGTGGTCCACCGTCAGCCTACTGCTCTGCATAGCCAGTCTCTTGTCACTCAGCCCTTAAAAGAAGCAGCGTGTGCTTGTTGTAGCTGCACCCTCTCTGTTCAGAAGCAGCATGTGCTTCTTGTAGCTGCGCCCTCTCTGTTCAGAAGCAGCATGTGCTTCTTGTAGCTGCATCCTCTCTGTTCAGAAGCAGCGTGTCCTTCTAGCTGCGCCCTCTCTGTTCAGAAGCAGCGTGTCCTTCTAGCTGCGCCCTCTCTGTTCAGAAGCAGCGTGTCCTTCTAGCTGCGCCCTCTCTGTTCAGAAGCAGCGTGTCCTTCTAGCTGCGCCCTCTCTGTTCAGAAGCAGCGTGTGCTCGTTGTAGCTGCGTCCTCTCTGTTCAGAAGCACTCCCACACTCGTGTCAGCATGCATGGCCCCGAATGCCACGTATGCAACAGTGATCTCATAAGATTATATCACCATATTTTTACCCCTCTATGCTTAGATATAGCTAGATTCACAAATACTCACCACTGTGTTGAGGCCATGCAGGTACATATCCTGGGAGCAACAGGCTGTGCCATGTAGCCTAGGTGTACAGTGGGCTGTGCCACTAAGGTTTGTGTAAGTGACCCTGTGATATTTACACAATGACAGAATTGCCTAAATGACACAATTCTCAGAAATACCCCTTTCATTCGGTATGCCTAACTATATTTGATTATTTGTTCCTGAGATACACTTTTCTCTTCAGTCTTTCCAAGGACAACGCGATTTTATTAAAGAAGTTTAAATACCTCCAGGAAAATGTGCCAGAGGCAGACATCAGCAAAGGTGCCTAGCACAGCCTCGCAAGCAGGCAAAGAGTGGAATTCATTTGGTTCTGTTTAAAAATCAAATCCAGCGGGCTTTTTCTGACAAACTGTAGTCTAATCTTTTAGAGTTGCTTTGAGATAGAATATTGGGACAAAATCCAAAACTATCTGGCATAACCTCCTGTCACTTAATATGTGATTTGCATAGTAGAGAAACTTAAACTCAGTGACAATTCTGTTTCCCTTTCGTGTTAGGGACACAAGTCCCTGACTTCTTTCTGCTTCCTATCACTATGATCTGACAACACGTCCTCCCTACCACCCTCCCTCCTGACCTCATCCCATCTGGGAGATGTAATTGGCAGCTATCTTAATTATTACCAGGCCGATAGGCTAAATGGAGCCCGGGATGTTAATGCCAGATAAGATGGAGAGGAAACCTAAACTGAAAAATAAATGTGACTAGTTTAAACTCTGAAGACTGAGAAGTTAAAGAACTAATCAGCCACCCTGCCCCACCCAAAGCAAAGGCAGGAGCAGGTCCCTGAGGGTTGGTATCGGAATGCTTTACAGCATATCAGGAAAATAAATAAGGATCCTGGTGGCTTTTTTTTTTTTATTATTAAATCATAGCTGTGTACATTGATATAATCATGGGGCATCATTCACTAGCTTCACAGACCGTTTACCAAGTTTCACATATACCCTTGTAAGATGCACCGCTGGTGTAATCCCACCAATCCCCTTCCCTCTACCCACCTCGCCCCTCCCTCTCCTCTCTTTCCCCCTTCCCCCTATTCTTAGGTTGTAACTGGGTTATAGCTTTCATGTGAAAACCCTAAATTAGTTTCATAGTAGGGCTGAGTACATTGGGTACTTTTTCTTCCATTCTTGAGATACTTTACTAAAAAGAATATGTTCCAGCTCCATCCATGTAAACATGAAAGAGGTAAAGTCTCCATCTTTCTTTAAGGCTGCATAATATTCCATGGTGTACATATACCACAATTTATTAATCCATTCGTGGATCGATGGGCACTTGAGCTTCTTCCATGACTTAGCAATTATGAACTGGGCTGCAATAAACATTCTGGTACAAATATCTTTGTTATGATGTGATTTTTGGTCTTCTGGGTATATGCCCAGTAGTAGGATTACAGGATTGAATGGCAGATCTATTTTTAGATCTCTAAGTGTTCTCCATATCTCTTTCCAAAAGGAATGTATTAATTTGCTTTCCCACCAGCAGTGCAAAAGTGTTCCCTTTTCTCCACATCTGCACCAACATCTCTGGTCTTGGGATTTTGTGATATAGGCTACTCTCACTGGAGTTAGATGGTATCTCAAAGTAGTTTTGATTTGCATTTCTCTGATGATTAAAGATGATGAGCATTTTTTCATATGTCTGAAGGCCGCGTGCCTGTCTTCTTCAGAGAAGTTTCTCTTCAAATCTCTTGCCCAGCCTGTGATGGGATCCCTTGTTCTATTCTTGCTAATGCGTTTCAGTTCTTTGTTGATTCTGATTATTAAACCTTTGTTGGAGACATAACCTGCAAATATCTTCTCCCATTCTGAGGGCTGTTTGTTTGCTTTACTTACTGTGTTCTTGGCTGTGCAGAAGCTTTTTAGTTTGATCAAGTCCCAGTAGTATATTTTTGAAGCTGCTTCAATTGCCCGGGGGGTTCTCCTCATAAAATACTCGCCCAGACCGATTTCTTGAAGGGTTTTCCCTGCACTCTCCTCTAGTATCTTTATAGTTTCATGTCTTAAGTTTAAATCTTTGATCCAGTGAGAGTCTATCTTAGTTAATGGTGAAAGGTGTGGGTCCAGTTTCAGTCTTCTACAGGTTGCCAGCCCGTTCACCCAGCACCATTTGTTAAATAGGGAATCTTTTCCCTACTGGATGTTTTTAATTGGCTTGTCAAAGATTAAATAACGGTAAGTAGCTGGATTCATCTCTTGGCTCTCTATTCTGTTCCAGACATCTACCTCTCTGTTTTTGTGCCAATACCATGCTGTTTTGATCACTATTGATTTGTAGTATAGTCTGAGGTCCGGTAGCGTAATTTCTCCTGCTTTGTTTTCATTTCTGAGTAATGTCTTGGCTATTCGAGGTTTTTTCTCATTCCATATAAAACGAAGTATTGTTTTTTCAAGATCTTTAAAGTATGACAATGGAGCTTTAATAGGGATTGCATTGAAATTATATATTGCTTTGGGTAGTACGGACATTTTAACAATGTTGATTCTTCCCAGCCATGAGCATGGTATGTTTTTCCATTTGTTAATATTTTCAGCTATTTCTTTTCTTACAGTTTCATAGTTCTCTTTATAGAGATCTTTCACGTCCTTTGTTAGATAAATTCCCAAATATTTCCTCTTCTTTGGCACTACTGTGAATGGGATAGAGTCCTTAACTGTTTTTTCAACTTGACTATTGTTGGTATATAGAAAGGCTACCGATTTATGAATGTTGATTTTGTAACCTGAGACGCTGCTATATTTCTTGATCACTTCTAAGAGTTTTATAGTAGAGTCCCTAGTGTTTTCCAGATATACAATTATATCCTCTGCGAAGAGCAAAATTTTTATCTCTTCTGACCCTATATGGATACCCTTCATCACCTTTTCTTCCCTAATTGTGGTGGCTAAAACTTCCATTACAATGTTAAAAAGCAATGGAGACAATGGGCAGCCTTGTCTGGTTCCTGATCTGAGTGGAAATGATTCCAATTTAACTCCATTCAATATGATATTGGCTGTGGGCTTGCTGTAGATGGTCTCTATCAGTTTAAGAAATGTCCCTTCTATACCGATTTTCTTAAGTGTTCTGATCATGAAGCGATGCTGGATATTATCAAAAGCTTTTTCTGCATCGATTGAGAGAATCATATGGTCTTTGTTTTTTAATTTGTTTATGTGCTGAATTACATTTATAGATTTACGTATATTGAACCAGCCTTGAGACCCTGGGATAAAACCGACTTGGTCATGGTGTATAATTTGTTTGATGTATTGCTGAATTCTGTTTGTTAGGATCTTGTTGAATATTTTTGCATCTATATTCATTAGTAATATTGGTCTATAATTTTCTATTCTTGTTGGGTCTTTTCCTGGTTTGGGGATCAGGGTGATGTTTGCTTCATAGAACTTGTTGGGTAGTCTTCCTTCTTTTTCTACCTTTTGGAACCGGTTGAGTAATATAGGTACTAATTCCTCTTTAAAGGTTTGGTAGAATTCTAATGTGAAGGCATCTGGTCCCAGGCTTGTCTTTTTAGGGAGGTTTTGTATGGTTGAAACTATTTCTGAAATTGATATGGGCCTGTTCAACATTTCCATTTGATTCTGGCTAAGTCTTGGAAGGTGACGTGCTTCCAAGTATCGGTCAATTTCCTTCAGATTTTCATATTTCTGAGAATAAAGTTTCTTGTAATATTCATTAAGGATTTTTTGGATTTCTGATGAGTCTGTTGTTATTTCGTCTTTGTTGTTTCTGATTGATGAAATTAGAGATGTTACTCTTTTTTTCCTGATTAGGTTGGCCAAAGGTTTATCTATTTTGTTGACCTTTTCGAAAAACCAGCTTTTTGATTTATTGATCTGTTGTATTATTCTTTTGTTTTCAATTTCATTTAATTCTGCTCTAATTTTGGTTATTTCTTTTCTTCTACTGGGTTTGGGGTTGGAATGTTCTTCCTTTTCCAGTTACTTGAGATGTCCCATTAAGTTGTTAACTTCCTCTCTTTCCGTTCTCTTGAGGAAGGCTTGCAGTGCTATAAATTTCCCTCTTAGAACTGCCTTTGCGGTGTCCCAGAGGTTCTGATAGTTTGTGTCTTCATTGTTGTTTTGTTCCAAAAAGTTGGAGATTTCTTTCTTAATCTCATCTCTGACCCAGCTATCATTCAGGATAAGGTTATTTAACTTCCATGTTTTTTATGAGTATGCAGATTCCTGTTGTTACTCAGCTCAAGTTTTATTCCATGGAGGTCCGAGAAGATGCATGGAATAATTTCTATTCCTTTAAATTTCCTGAGGTTAGACTTGTGACCTAAGATGTGATCAATTTTGGAGTAAGTTCCATGGGCTGATGAGAAGTATGTGTATTCAGTTTTGTTGGGATGAAATGTTCTGTAGATGTCTGCTAAATCTAAATGTTGGACGGTTAGGTTTAAATCTAAGATTTCTTTGCTCAGCTTCTTGTTGGAGGATCGATCCAACACTGCCAAAGGAGTGTTGAAATCTCCAACAATTATGGAGCTGGAGAAAATCAAGTTGCTCATGTCTGTTAGAATTTCTCTTATAAATTGAGGTGCATTCTGGTTGGGTGCATAGATATTAATAATTGAGATCTCATCATATTGAGTATTACCCTTAACAAATATGAAGTGACCATTCTTGTCCTTCCTTACTTTTATTGGTTTAAAGCCTATTGTATCTGCAAATAAAATTGCAACACCTGCTTTTTTCTGATTACCATTTGCCTGAAATATGGATGACCATCCTTTCACCCTGAGTCTGTATTTGTCTTTTAAGTTAAGATGTGACTCTTGTATGCAACAAATATCTGGCCTGAGTTTTTGTATCCAGTCAGCTAACCTATGCTTCTTTAGAGGACAGTTTAAGCCATTCACATTGATGGAGAATATTGATAAGTCTGGTGAAGTTTTAGGTATCGAGTTTTTCAAAAGTCCAGTAGGCATTTTAATTCTTTCACCAGTGTGGAAATTGGAGTTAGATCAGAAGTTTCTGAGTGAGTTTCCTTTTGTGGTATAGGATTGGGTTGGTCATTATGGAGGATTGGTCAGAGAATATCCTGAAGAGCTGGTTTGGTTATGGCAAATTTCTTCAACATATGAGTATCATTAAAGTATTTAATTTCTCCATCATATATGAAACTCAGTTTGGCTGGATACAAGATCCGGGGTTGAAAGTTATTTTGCTTTAGGAGATTAAAAGTCGACGACCACCCTCTTCTGGCTTGAAAAGTTTCAGCAGGGAGATCTGCAGTCATTCTAATATTCTTCCCTTTGAAGGTAATGGTTTTCTTTCTCCTGGCAGCTTTGAGGATTTTCTCCTTCATATTAACTTTAGTGAAGTTAATTATGATATGCCTGGGGGATGTCTTATTGGGGTTGAGTCATGCTGGGGTTATAAAGCTGTCCACTATCTGAATTTCAGAATCTCTAGGCATGTCTGGAAAATTCTTTTTTATAATTTCATGCAGAAGGGCCTCTGTGCCCAGCGAGGCCACTTCATCTGTTTCTGGAACTTCTATGATTCAGATATTCGCCTTCTTCGAATTATCCCAGAGCTCTTGGAGAGAATGATCCATTTTTGCTCTCCATTTCTCTTCCTCTTTGAGAGTTTGGGAGCGTTCAAAGGCTTTATCTTCGATGTCAGAAATCCTTTCTTGTGCTTGATCCATTCTGTTGCTGAGGGATTCTACTGTATTTTTCATATCTTTGAGGGCTGCAAATTCTTGCTTCAGAGTGTCTAAGTATTTGGTGGTTTTGTCTTTAAATTCGTTAAATTCTTGAGACAGCTTTTGAATTTCTCCTCGAATTCCTAATTCCACTTTGTTAATCTTGTCTGCAACACAAATTCTGAATTCGATTTCTGACATCTCAGCCAGTTGTTTGTGAATGGGATCTTCAATTACATCTGCCATATCTTTCCTTGGGGGTGTTAATCTATTCTGGTTATTCATGTTACCAGAGTTTTTCCGCTGATTCCGCCCCATGATTGTTTTACTCCCTTTGGTTTTTTTCCCCTGGGGCTTTGTCGAGGGCCCGTACAGTGTTGTGGCCTGAGAAACTGGGGCCCTGTCTGGTGTGGTGGGGCTAAGTGGTTCTGTCTTGTTTTCAGCTGGTTTCTGTTCCACCCTAGTGAAACAGATACTCTGGATTGAAGTCTCAGCTGTGGAGAAATATCAGCAATTAAGTCATCCCACCCCCCACCGGCAAACAATTGGAAAAGAAAAATCAAACCTTCCTACCACCATGTACCCAGGGCACCACCTGATTTGTCCTCAGGTGATTGATTCAGTTCAAAAAGTCCAAATCAATTGTCTCAGTCTGCACCTATCTCGGGTGAGAGAGTTTAAGAGGTCTCTGGGAACTGGATCACAGGGGTCTGGTGACTACTCTGGTGTGGCTTGCTCCAGCGCTGCGTGGAGTCAGGAGGAGCCACCCAGAAAATAGATCAGTCTGGGAAGGTTGATGCCTCCTTCCCCACCTTGCACCACTGTCACACCCAGTCACTGATAGCCCTGCAGTTGGCTGACCCAGTTGCCTGTAGTGAATCGGTACTGCCTGAATCACAAGGAAGTCTGCCAGGCCACTGCACTCTGCCTCTCTCTAGCAGGAGGAGGTGAGGCCCAATAACCTCAGGCGCTTGATGAAGGTTGGGGGGTTTTCACTCAGGTCCAGTCTCGCCCCTGATTAATGTTACTGACAGAACAGAACAGAACAACTCTGTGGTTCCCCTGCAGAAGAGAAGCTGAATTGAGTTCCAAATCAGCTTGTCTTTGCTCTTGTATTTTCTATAGGGTGATGATCCCCTGAGGGCCAGGTGCGTCTGAGGTTTAGTAAAGTGGACCTCTGGGTCATCCCCACCCTGGGAGTTTCCCTGGTTTGCAAGTTGGAGTAGCCTCAGGCAAATCCTATACTCAGAGTCTCTGGTTGCCCAGGGAGACAGGGGGTGTGGCTTCAGAATATTCTGTAGTGAGCCGTATTGCTAGCAAAAGAGGGCTGCTGTTTTATGGCTCAGGCAATTGCTGCTCTGGTGTAGCTCCTTTCTGGCCAACCATCCTCTCTCCACTCTCGTACCCCAGAGTCTGCACCGACCGGCTTCAGCCCAGCACTGTCTACACCCCTCGAGCAATCACTCAAGAGTCTGGACCCCTGGGGGACAGGCCTCCAGACCTTGGAGCGAGAGCAGAGGGGAGTGCGGGGAGCGCTGTGAGCCTGGGGTTGTGGGCAGAGAACACACACAGCTTTACACAGTTTTATGCCTGGCTGTATTGTCACCAAAAGACGGCTGTCACACTGTGCCTCAGGGAACTGCTGTTCCGGTGCGGTCCCCTCTCTGCCAACCGGGACTGGCCTCCAGACCTCCGTGTGAGTGAAGGGGAGTGCTGGGAGCTCAGAATTCTAGGTAGAGACTATATACAATTTATACAGTTTTATGCCTGGCAAGAGGATGCTGTGGCACCCCAGTAGGGGAGGTAGGTCCAGTTTTTAGAGGGTCTCTCCCGTGGAGTGTAGTGGGAGGAACTTTGAACTCTGCCTGATTGTTTGTGGGGCACTCTGAGCCATTCTCATGGGGGAGGGGACTCCCGTCCACTTGGTGATGGATTTTGTACCTTTTGTTTGTATCCTTGTGGTCGCAGCTCGCCTCAGCGGGGTTGACGTGCGTTCTTCAACCTTCTCTCTTAGTGCAGCTCAAACCCACCAGGTTACTTGCTGAATTTTTGTCCTTTAACTCTCTTACTGGACGGGATCCTCTGTGGAAAGCTGGCTTCAGTCAGCCATCTTGTCTCCTCCCCTATGGCTTTTTTTTTTCTCGGTTAAAGCCAATGTGTATAAGGAAGTTGCACAGAAAGGCTGTGTGTTTATATCCTCATGGTGCTCACCTCCAGGAGTAACTCTCCTACGTCACCTTTATTAACAATGCGAAGGAAAGGGAAGACGATGAACAGCCTACTCTGGAGCCTTCCAACTCTCATGCCTGAGATACATGAACTCAGAAATAAAGATTCAGAATAACTGAATCAATAAGCAACTCCAAACATCACCTTCAGATATTGGAAAATGAGCTATCCCTAGTATACTTCAGAGGAAAGGGAAAAACATTTGAAATCTGGTTTTGTAAAAAGCCTTTGGAGGTCAGCAGATTGGCATGCAATCCTATTCTATCTCTGACTAATTGTGTGATCTGAGCATGTTACCAAACTTCTGAGACTCCAGTTCACTTCTGTAAAGTAGGAACAGTAACTGGCCCTCCTTGTAGTGCTGTTACCACCACAGCAGGATGTGCTGGGCAGGCCCACATCTCAGAGGGTGAGGTCTCCTCCTGTGCACCCTCGAAGCAGAGTGGTAGGCCCCTGGGATGTCTCTTGTCTTGCTCCCCAAGGCTGCCCAGGTTAACACTTTGATCCTCTCTGTTCCAAAACCAATGCCTTAATTTTATAAGACTTTTTATAAAATGGAGGCTCAGAGGAATAGGGGGCTCTGCACTCCCCAAATACCTGTCCAGAGGAGCACATGTTCTTCCAATGACCACACCTCCTTCCACTCACACAGCCTGGGAGGAAGCTGCTGGCCTTGCTGCTGTCTGCTTCTTGCTTCTCCTGGCCCTTACCTGTAGGATGCTTGATAACGACCAGCCACACTGGACCCCTCACCCAGTCTCTGTCTCCACTAGGTCCTTTAATACCTAGAAAACAGGCACATCTGGGCCAACATGGTGGAATCCTGTAATCCAATGCCACAAATATGGAAGGGTTTTATGGCAATGACTACTAATGTATGGAATTCAATGTATAGCAAGTGCAGACATGCCCAGTGAGCATGTAGTCCTAGCACTCTGGGAGGCCGTGGCTGGAGGATTGCTTGAGGTTAGGAGTTCAAGACCAGACTGAGCAAGAATGAAATCCTGTCTCTACTAAAAATAGAAAAATTAGCTGGGTGTTGTGGTAGTCCCAGGTATTTAAGAAGTTGTGCTGCTTATAGTCCCAGGTATTTAAGAAGCTGAGGCAGGAGGATTGCTTAAGCCCAGGAGTTTGAGGTTGCTGTGAGATATGATGACACCACTGCATTCCAGCTTGGGCAACAGAGCAAGACTCTGTCTCAAAAAAAAGGAGGGGGCCCTATCTGTGCTTGGACACTCTACTCTTCTTTCAAGCCTGCAGTTCTGCTTGAGCTGTAGAGAAGTCCCATTTCCACCCACTTGCAGTGTGCCTCCCCCAGCCCACATTGGTCTATCTAACTGACTAAGATCAAATACCTGCCACCCAGAGCAGAATCTGTTTTATACCAGGTTTTGCAGCATATTTATCTTCCTAGCTCTGTGAGAGGAAGCTCAGTAGGTGCAGATAGTCATCTGTACATTCCCGGTTTCTCAAGGACATGAAGTTGAGGAAAAGCAGTGTATTACCCACTCAGAACACTGCTGGCAATGCCAAAGTCAATAGCCTCCCATTTGCGACTAGATTCTCACATACTTGAAGTTGTCTTAGAAAAATACAGTTCAAAAATATACTCTGAAGTTCCTGTAATTCAAATGCGGAAGGGTTTGGACAGATACGGAAGGGTTTTATAGCAACAACTCCTACTGTATGGAATTCAATGTACAGCAAGTGCAGACATGCCCAGTGAGCACTGGTCCTGTGGAATGCAGAGCCCGTTGGGAAGCCGACAGTGGGCACCCATCCCTCCCCAGGCATGTGCTCGTGGGAAGCACTGGTGCCCTTGCTATGACCTTCACACACTGCCAAATGCTGGTTTCCCTGTAAGGGTGTCTGAGATGACTAGGTGACACTCAGAGTTGAAGGAAATCTAAAATGAAAACAATGAGCCATGTGTGGTCCCACTCCTACTGATGTTTGGCTGAAAAGATAGCAAAGAGCCAAGGCCTCAGATTTTACCAAAAGGAAGGGATACCAGAACAATTCAAAACAAAAAGTAAGCCCAAGGTGCTCCCTTTAAAGAGAAGTTTCCCTGCTTTTACCATATTTAAAACAATGCTGATAAGGTATTCTTTCACAACTTCATATAAAATAGAGAAACCTTTAATCTTTTCTTCTTTTTCTTTTCTTTTTTTTTTCTTATTACATGGAGAACTCCAAAAACATTTCTTAACAGAGCAACAATTTATGTTGCATTCATACAAAATCAGTATCTCTACAGTTTATTCTTTTACCTGTCACTGTCTACACAATTAGTTCAGAATATTCCCCGTCAGGGTCAAAGAGGAGGTTCTATTTTGTGTGCCCCACAACTGTGGAAGATATAATCACCCCAGAGACACATGAGAGAAATTTATGGTTTACTAGAATTTTAAATAACTCAAGCCCTAGCTTTGCATAGACATACAAGTTTTTTAAAAGGCAACAGATTTACTTGATGGTCAACTTTGGAGTCATTCCCGACTCCCTAAGGGCTACTCTTCATAGGCTCCCATCTCGTACCTCCCTCTGTTCTCAGATTTAGCCAGTCGGCCAGGGGATACCCTCTCTCACCCACAGATTCCTCCCACTTCCCCCTCACCCCAACTCATGAACCAATCCATGCCAAGCTGACTCTGCTCTTAGCAAACGGCTGGAGTCCTCGCAGGGCCCTCGTTTTCCCAGGGGCAGGTACACTTTATAAAAAGCATCACAAATCAAGAATGACCAAAAAACAAGAAATTTCAAGCACGCAGAGACTTGGTGACACTTCAGACATCATGGTGAGCATTATGGGAGGTTTTCAAAGTAAAAAGCTGGTTATGCTTCCCAAGTTCTCTTCAGGGCAAACCACACCAATGAAATTACGACTAAATGCTCTAGGGGATAACATGGAAAATAACCTAGTCTCTGCTCTTAAAAAACACACAGCCTATAAGAGAAAACTGTGTACATGACCATGAGGACATGGGATGAGTTTGTGATGACAAGCTCAGAGGGTTATGATGGCTGGAAGACAACAATCACACAGGGATGGAGAGGGTGTCTGGACTCCGTCACAGGCTTGAGTAACAAGTCACAGCTCATCCTGAACTACGTCTGTCTTTGACCTTAAATCACATGCCTGCAAAGACCTGAATGATCATTTGACAAGTGAAGTGGAAAACACACACACACACACACACACACGCACACACACACGCACACACGCACACACACATACACACGTCATCAGAGCCCTGCTCTTTGTTACTGACCTGGGACGCTGGGTGAGCTGTATGACCTCTCCCAGTGAGCAACAGCTCCCTCTTCTGTAAAGTGAGAATATTCCTCCCCCTTGCAGGAGTGTTGCCATAGTAGATGTTACAGGTGCCAAGAGCCCAGGGAATGGTATGTGCTCCACAAATAATATCTGCTGATTATCCAGCCTAGGTTCCTCGGAAGTGCTAACTGAAGATCAGAGAAGTTAAGGAAATTGCTAACAGTGGCCTGTTCTCATTTTTTAGAAAAAAAGATATGAATCTAGGTCTTTTCATGACTGGTCAATTCACAAGATTATTTCTGATCCTGGAGACAAGCCATCCTGTACGCATTCTACGGCTCTGTTGCAAAACGGAGTGGCAAGGACCAGCTGCTACAGCATCACCTGGAAACTCCTTAGAAAGGCACATTATCCAGCCACCTATGCCTCCTTGAATCAGAACTGGCATTTTAAATAACTTTCCAGATGGTTTAGATGCATGTTGAAGTTTGCAAAGTGCCACACTAAAAAAACTTCAAAAGACTGTCAGTTCTTATCAGTTAAATATTCGCTCATTTAGTCATTGTTTCACTCTACAAATGTTTACGGTAAGTGCTCTGTGTGCAAGACACTCTGGGTATGAATATGATATAACCCCCCATATCCTGAGATACAGTCCAGTCACATAGTTTGATGCTGCCCAAAACTTGATCCAAGATACCAGGCTTGATAGACAAGTCAGGGAAGAAAGGGAGCGTTCCCACACCTCTCTAAGTCACTCCTGTATGAAAATGTCATATGCTTATTAAACTAATTCAGGTCACAGACAGGCCTGGGGTCAGCCTAGCCCTGCTGCTGTCTTTACCCAGGGACAGGACGTTAGGCAAATTGCCTCCCAAGATGTGTCCCACCTGAAAACACGAAGTCTTAAACTTCAGGAACAACCAGACTGCTTTCTTAGTCTCTTCCTAATTTATCTAATTTTATCCATTCATTCAGCAAATATTCGAGTGATGCTATCTGATGGGGACTGCTTCAGTGCTAGGAATACACTGGTGACAAGAAAAATAAGGCATTATGAGCCAGTAATAAATGCCACACCAAGAACTGAGACCCGGTGTTACAGGATGGCTGCTCCCAGCTGGCTGTTCAGGGAGCCACAATTTAACATGATGCTAAAATGGCAAAAAACGATAGAGCCATGCAGGACCGGGGGAAACCATTTCAGAATAAAGGAACACAGCCCAGGGGTGTGAACAAGCTTCCTGCAACCAGGCACATGAGGAAGGTTCTAGGCATGTGATGGATAGAGGAAAGGAAAGGGTCAGAGAAAGCCTCATCTCAAGGGATGGCAGGGGCCATGCAAGGCTGAGTAGCCAGGGTAACCTTCTGGGTTACTTCCTGTGTGTGGCTGGAAGAGTAGTAGGCAAGGATCTGATTTTAAATTCTGTTACTATAAAATGTAATATTGAATACGCTGTCACGGACCAAATCATGTCTCCCCTAAAACTCTTACATGAAGGCCTAACCCCCAGTGCTTCAGAATGTGAGTAAGTTCAGAGACAGGATCTTTAAAGAGGTGATTAAAATGAAATAAGGTCACGAGGGTGGGTCCTAAAGAAACCGCCCTGATGTCTTGAGAGCTGTGAGAAAAATAAATTCCTGTTGTTCTTCCCAGTTGGCAGTACTCTGTTACAGTAGCCCCAGCAAGCTGATGCAAATTCAGGAACAGTGATCTTTATGATACACAGAGGAGCAGTCAATTCCCCTATACTTCCCTAACATGGAAATATTCTCATAAATGTTGGTTTGACTTTGTAACTCTCTCCAAATTCTAACGCTGCCTTGTTAAGTCCTTCCGGCCAGTGATCTCAGCTCCATTCTGCTCAATTTCCAGAACCCTTTTCTGACAGTTCCCAAACTGATTATAGGAGAATGCCTGAGTTTCCCTACCAAGTTATCCCATCTGAGTTCCCCTCAGCTTCCATTTTCAATTTAAATTGTCCATCAATTTAGTTACTATACTGCGACTTTTCTTTCTTTGTTTTCTTTCACTTTTCAACATTTAAAAAAATCAAGAAGGGTTCTGATTTTTTGAGTAACAAGTGAGGATCACGGAAGTTAAACAGCTGCCCCCTTTCATGTCCCTCTTAGTGGTGCAACGAGGGGTTGAGTTCACATGTGTCTGGCTGCACAGCTTGTGCTCCGTCCAGTGTGCATGATGAGCAAGTCAGCTCATGACTCCTGACCTCCGTTTTCCTCAACATTGTCTTCATAAAATTTCATAAAGCACAAGTCAAACAATATCTCTGAAGCGCCTGCATAGAAGCTGGTAAATGAATGATTCTGAAATATAGGACTGTTGGATGAATAATACTATAACGTTGAAAAACCACACATTCAATTTCTATTCAGTTGTCAAGTTCAAGGTCAAGGTCCATTGAGATGGAGTTCTCACCCGCCTTTACTGGGCATATGAAGAGCTCAAAGATAGTGGGGATGGAAGACTAATGACCTCAAAATGATCCTGAGGAGACACATATTTTTAAAAGTAACTATTGAATTAAATATCTTCATCTTTTTACTGTTTCTCCTTATTAAACACTTTTTCTCTTTTTTCTTTCTCTAAGGAATTATCTCTTACCTTGTGGTCTGAGTTTGCTATGGTAGTTAATTTCCAGCTCTTTTTAGTCACAGAGCTGTCTTCAGTTCTGACTTGAATGATTTTAGGGAGACTAAGCTAAAACTGTGAATTGAATAAAACCTGAATTATACTTTTACTGGTGTCACCACAAAAATCCTCTAGGAAGGTAGTGATTCCTTGAGAAGAGGCCAAAATTAATTCGGGCAACAGCACAAGTTAAAGAGAAAAATATTCAATGGGCAATTCCCTTGCTGCTAAGCATTTAAAACATTCACCCGTTTGTAAAATTTGTGCCAGTGGGCTGAGCTTAGCAATGACACTGACCTGTCACCTAGATGACAGGGGTGCAGCCTGGACAAGAGGCTGGGAAACACATGCAGTACCCAGCTGGTGATTCCTTCAGGGGTGACCGCCAATGCTGTGGAAATGCAGGGTCCACAGACTGTGAAATCTGGGGCCAGGGTCTGCTCTCTGTAAGGTATGTGGGCTTAGGCCAACCCTCACAAAGCCTCCATGTAGTCAATAATAACAGTAGTAATAGTAATAATAATAGAAAGCCATACAATAAGAGAGATCCAAGTTCAGTGTCCTTTATCCTAAATGCTTGGGACCAGATGTGTTTTGGATTTTGACTTTTTTTCAGATTTTGGAATATTTTCCTTATACCTACTGATTTAGCACCCTTAATGCAAAAAATATGAAATTCGAAATGTTATAATGAGCATTTGAGTTGAGTGTCATGTTGACACTCAAAACCAAGTTTCAGATTCCGGAACATTCCAGATTTAAAGTTTTCAGATGGGGGATGCTCAACCTGTAATGATAACACTGATCTCCTAGAGAATGCTAATGAGATTAAACTGGTAATTATATATGAGCTACAAACGATAAAGTTTTTAAACTTTTTTTATTTACACACGGTAAAACTCATTTGTCCTTGTTGTACAGGTCTATGAATGGGTTTCTGTAATCATCACAAACAGGATACAGAACAATCCCTAAAGAATTCCCTTGTGCTATCCATCCTGGTCAGACCCAACCCCACCTCCAGCTCCTTGCCCTGTCCCTAGAGGTCTGCCTTTTCCAGAGTGTCATATAAATAGGATCCTACAGTACATGGCCCTTTGCTTCTTTCACTCAGTACAATGCACTTGGGATGCAGCCAGGTGGACGTGCATATTAATAGTTTGTCCCTTTGTACTACTGAGTGGTGTTTCATTGTGTGACTGCACTGACCACAGTGCGTCAGTCCAGCCCCTCAATGAAGCACATCTGATGTGTCTACAGTTTGAGGCAATTATGAATAATGCTGCTATAAATATTCATTAGTTTTTGTTGGACACAACTTTATACTTGTATGGGATAAATAGATACCTAGAAGTGGAATTGCCAGGTCACACGACAATTTAGATTCCTACCAGCAGGACGTGGAGTCTACTTCTTCCACAGTAGGCTCTGCGCTTGGTGCTTTCAGGGTGTTTTACCTGAGCCATAATAATGTGTAGTGTCAGTTATATTTTAAAGATGGAAACAATTATGTGAGGTCGCATCCAGCATCTATATCATGAGCATCATCAGAGACAGCAGAAGACACAGAAGTCAAGTCTTCTCAGTGGCCACCACCTTTGCAAAGTCCTATAAACTCCAGCAGGGCGAAAAGACTTCTCATGACCTGGCTCTCCCATCTCTCCACACTCATCTCCCGTCACTCTCACTCTTGCACCCTTCAGTCCAGCCAGATCTATAATCATATGAATTGAGCTCTTATTATGCCAATTTCTTAGGTGTATTATTCCATCTGTGCAGAGCCCTCAGAGGCTGATATTAGAAGTAGTAATATTTCAGAGAGATTGGGAAACGTATTCAAAATTACACAGCTGTACATGGCAGAGCAAGATTCAACCCCTGGTCTCCTCATGCCCCATGATCCCTGGAGCTCTGAACCTGTGCTCTCCTCTCACCTAGTACAACAGTATCCCCTCTCTGCATCCACATCGAGCCACAGCTCACCTCTGTCTCCTCTGTGAAGATCTCCCTGGCTCTATCAAGATGCCATTGGCTGACCTTAACCTTCACTTTCTTGTCACCCATTATTTATTTCTTTATTTCGTCCTTCATCACATGGTACTCTGCTCTCTGTATATTTGCCATCCTCAGTCACATTTCAGTCACTGATGACTGAAAGCCTCTTGAGGCCAGGAATCACATCTTTTCACTCTTCTCCACCCCTGTGCACATCACAGCGGCTGCACCAAGGGGGTGCACAGCTTCTGTTGCAGATATTGAGAGATGGCCAAGCCTTCTAACTAAGAGACCAGGTGGATAGTACAAGAGTCTGTTGCTGAACAGAAATTTTAAACATAAGCTTCGATGAAGGGGCACAATCCACTGCACCCTTGCAAGGTAAATCAGTCTCATTTGTGCTCCTTGAGGTACGAGTCTCTGAGAAGGAACATTTCCAGTACTTGGGCTAAATGTGAGTTTTGAGGGATATTCTCCCCCAGCTTGCATAAGTGGCTTTGCTGAAAAAATGCAGACAGTCACACCTTAAAGGAAAGAATGTGCCAGAGGGCCTTTGCCAAGTCATAGCTGGAGACAGATCATCTGCCTGGGGCAATGGAACATTGCACTTAATCCTGTACCTCTATTTACACAATAACTTTCAGTTAGTCATGTAGGGAAGTGGGCAAACAGAACAGACAACCCAGCACTTCGTGGTTTATCTCCATTGCTATTTATCACCAAACAAGATATTCTTAGTTTAGAAAGGTATGTACATACTTTGCTGTATTAATGCTGATAAGGAATCTTAATGACAGTTTTGTTACCTTTTTTTCTTCCTTATTCTTGGATTATTTTTATCTGATGGTTTGGGTACATAAGAAAGTGAATAAAGACAAGTGATCGCTGTTGTATCTGAGCGAGTACCAGCCATTCCTTTTAAAATCATTCGTTTCATCTGCGGTGCTGCCTCTGCATCATCGACTAGAAGCCCAGTGGACAGCAACACTTAGAGTCCTACAAAATGTATCCACAGCAGAGCATTATATAATGAGTAAAAATGTGTAAGTAAAAAAAGGCCTATACAAATGTACATACAACTCTTGAAATAGACCTATCCATCCATCCTTATTAGCATCAAACAGAACTTGAGATATAACACAAGATGACAACAGGGACACTCACCCAATGTTAACAGCTTTAAGCCAAAGGATGAAAAAAAAGAGTGGAGGAAAGAAGGACAGAGTCCTTTGTTATACGCATGCCATTTTGCTTTCCCTCCTATTTACGTGAACATTGTGCTTGTTGTCTTTCATCCTCTGTCTGTGTCTAGCAGGGCTATTAAAATGTTTCATTCTTTTCTTCTATCACCCTCAACAAAGAAAGATCATTTTAATATCAAAAAATAATAACAATAATTAATTAATTTGCCTGGAAAGCACCTTTAGGAATATGGACTAATCTTTTGCCTCTGGCAAACCTAACGTAAAGCATTCCAGATGGAAGAGTGATGAGGTCACCAAAGCACAGTTCAAACACAAACACGGCCGGGAGGAGGGAGCTCTCTGCACAGCATCTGCTTTCCATGAACATGTTAAATTTACAGATTAATGTTTAAAATTAAGGCCTTTGAATAGTATGAAACATCAGCAACCAAATGCTGCACAGGCCACAGATCTTCCCAGCTCTCTCCCAAGTAAGGAATGTGAAAACTACAGCCAGCGTGTGTGTACACTAACGAAGCTAAGAACCTAAGACTTTGTCTTTCTTTCTTTTTTTTTTTTTTGAGACCGAGTCTCACTATGTCCCCCTCTATAGAGTGCTGTGCTGTCATAGCTCACAGCAACCTCCAACTCACAGGCTTAAGTGATTCACTTGCCTCAGCCTCCCAAGTACCTGGGACTACAGTGCCCACCACAACGCCCGGCTATTTTTTGTTACAGTTGTCATTGTTGTTTAGCTGGCCCTGGGCCAGGTTCGAACCCACCAATTTTGGTGTATGTGGCTGGTGCCATAACCACTGTGCTATGGTCACCAAGTCGACTTTATCTTTCTTATCTATTGATAAGTGTTTGCAAATTCTAAAGACATGAATACAGAATTTTATAGCCTCTCATAATTCAGAGCAAATTCTATATGTTTCACACATAATATAAAAATATTAATATTTTTACTGTGACAATCCAACTCACTGACTGTTTCCAGGCCAAATTAAACACCATTTTTCACCAGCTTAGTTACTATGACCCACACCTCCAATGACACTTTTTAGGTTTCCAAGAATTACCTGCTTTAGTTCTAACACAGATTCCTCCCATCCACAAGCACTGAAGGAATACCTCTCTACTCTGACACATGGCCCCCGCCACCCCTCCTCCCCGTCATTTCATCAAAGTTCACATGTGAGAGTGCAACACTGAACTGTCTGTACTTTAATGCAGATAACCAATTTTTCAAGTGAGCGGAAATAATATAGATCAGAAATACACCGCTGTCTTGATGTCAAATTTCTTTATCTACTACTTTAGAGACCTCATCATATCATGCTTCATGGAAAAATGGAATGAAGGAACTCATACAATTTAATCAATAAAAGACAGAAAAGAATTTGCTTTAAAAGTTTCTATGCCCACATATCATCTAAAGGCAAACACAGAGGCTCTGGGTCTGGTAATTAGATGGAAACAGCTACACTTTGGGATAAGAAATACCACATCTTCCACTTATATTTGCACACAAGTAGCCTCAAACATTTCACAGTGACAACCATGAGCTGGTTTATGCATCTAATGGAGCCTTGCAAGACAAGATGACCTTTCTAATTGTCATTATGAGAAGCACAATTGCAAGTGACTTTGAAACATATGGTAAACTTCATTATGCTAAAATATAATAGCTTGTACTTTGGAGCTCATGATGAATATTAATGTCAAGGCTCCCAAGGAAAAAAAAAGTGCTCGAATTTTATATTGTATAAAACCCTTTCAAAACCGAAGAGAGCATTTATGTATAGTCTTCAGGCTTTTTCAGAGATTCTATTAAATATTCCACTAAACATGGCACAATGGAATGAATCATCATAGAACATGAAGAGCGGGATAATGATCATCACATCAGACCAAGTGCCACATATGGGAAGAACAAAAAGATTCAGAGTATAAATATGGGCCCCAGGAGGAGATGCAGTGTGGGGCTTGGGTACTTCATCCGGCGCTCTCAGAGATCAGGGCAAGCTGAGCACTCTGGTCAGAGGGGCAGACCTGAGGAAGCTTGGAAAGAATGCAGGGAGTAGGCGTGCAGGCAGATAAGGGTATGGGGCCTTCCAAAGGTGGAGAAAAGAATGTGGATACCACTTGGGGGGGGGGCAAAAGTCATGGGAAGACACAGTGGGAGAAGAGGGAAAACCTGAGCCTCAGCAGCTGCAAATAGGCAAGAAGGTGCCTTCCCAAATCCCCCATCACAAAAATGTATGATTCATGAACACACATCACCAGTGGAAAGGGATCTTTGCCTTAATATCAAACACTGTGTGTTGTCTGTGCACAGAAGGGTAAGGAGCTCTTACAAACCCGTTTTTCATGCCCACGGTGACAGTTTCAAAGGTCACCCTGTCTGGCATCCTTCCAGGACAGGGATGACCTTTCTCTACTGTTTCCTTGAACCCCCTCCGTCATTTTCAGCTTTGGGGGCCACAGGCACCATCCATAGATGCTTTCCATTAGTCCCTGAAATAAAAGCTTGTTTTTGGAAGAAAACAAATTCCTATAGGCAGGAATTTTGTTTCTAATGGATTGACTTAGGAAAATGTAAAAGGCCAAAGATAGTCAAGTACTGAACATGAGGTACATCGTGAAGAAAAACACGACAATGGGCAGGATGTTTCTCTCAGCTTCTGTATTTTAACGGTGGAGAAAATGTACAAGAATATCCACCACAGGTGTACTGAAGAAAGTGAAACTGGTTTATTAAGGTCCCAACTGCAGCAGCTCCCTGAATATCACATTTGTTTCACAGGCCAGGCCAAATGAATATTAATACCCACAGAGGAAATAGGATGTCTCCACTCTGGAAGACCTGCCAACCTGCTGGGCTAATCCCTTCACCCTAATACTAGAAGTGGTTTCTGCATTCATTCTGCACTGTTATTTCAACATGTTGTTACTGCTCATAAAGATTCTATTCTTGTCCATATTGATGGCCATTAATTTTACACACACACACAAATAGAAAAAAAGTGATTTCTGACTATAAAAATAAGAAAACTATCACATTCTCTTCCCCAAAATAAAACAAGTAGATAAAGGACATGAACAGTACACAATGAAATAAAGGCACAAAAAGAAGCAAATTCAACCTATTACTCAAAAATATGTAAAGTAACACATGAATACCACCTTATTGTTGTTATACTAATACATTTTTAATGATAATGCTCAGTATTGGAAAGGTTGGGTTGGCAGTATCGATTAAATTGATACAATCCTTTTGAAAGACAACTTGCAATATGTATAGAGCCATAAAAAATGACTATGTGCTTCGGCCATTAATCCCAACTTGGCACTTTATCTTCAGAAAGAAAATCATGAAATGGTCATTAATTACCTCAAATACTTAAGTAATCATTGATTCTTGGAATGCACTTCAGACAATGAATAAATTAGAATACTATGTTGCAACCAGGGAAATATAGCTGCATAATGAAGAGTATGGATCTGAAGCCGGACGAATAAGTCTCATTCCAGTTCTCTTCCCATCCTCAGGGACGTGAGCAACTATCTTAGCTCCCTGACCCCCAGCTTCACCATCTGTAAAATGGAAATGACAAATTTGTCTCAAAACAGAGTTATGAAGATTAAGTGATGTCAGATTGTCACTATTGTCCTGTAAGGTTAAGGGCACAGAGAGGCAGAGAACCGGGTCCACATCCTCAGTATGAGTGTGTATAACAGTATGCATATGCTGCGGGCGCTGGCGGGAATGCTAAAAACACAGCAAGGAGCTTTGTTATGGAAATCATATGATGGACATTTTTCATTTTATTTAAAAAATTTTATATTATGTTTCTAATTTTGGAATAAATTAAAAATATCCTACAGTAATTCCAGAAATTTCATAAGCTTCAACTTCAGAGGATTTCTGTGTAATCTGTAGAGGAGAATTACTTTGCCTCTAAAGGTTGACAAATTCTCAGGATTCCAGACCACTGGGAAATCACTGTTGATGTTTGGTGACATTCCTGGGGCACACATAGCTGGTACACAGCCACAACTGTCAGTCTCTGAAGAAGGATGAGATTGAGTGAAGGGTAAGCAGACGTTTGCCGAATTCTAATGCCTCTGTCTCTCACCCAACAGACTTGCTACATACCGAAAGTCTAATGCTGGACTTGATACAGACTTAAAAAGAAGCTCAGGATTTCAGCCACCTTGTCCATACAAGTTCAATCTCCTATCATTGAGCTGACATGTTATCATAATATAACAGCATTTGGTTCTTTCTTGGGTAATAAAAATACAAGATTTGGGGATATGTGAAATGTGAAGCAGCCATAGTAAACTTGGGACAAAAGAGATGTTCAAAATGCACTAAAAAAGAACCAAAAAATCAATATCATTTTGGCAAATAAAGTTCGGTAGTAATTAAATCTAAAAGCGAAGTAAGTCATCCGTTGTCAATGAATTATAAGGACTTTAGAGACTATAATATCAAAAGAAAAATAAATTCCCATTTTATGCCTATGTAGGTCTGGGAAATATGAGCATGTCTGACTCATAAATTTTTGATAATACCAAATAAGTAGCTCCTTAAGTAACCCTTGATGGTTTTTGCTCTGTCCATAAATATTAAATTACAGTGCCTTCGCTCAGAATTGTCCCCAACCATATAAAAGTCTGAGTGAAGAGCAAATTAGTCAGAATGGCCATCACTAAGTCCAAACATTAGCAGTGCAAACGGAGAAGAGGCCCAAAAGAACAATGTCTCCCAAACCAGTCAGGGCAGGAAAATATTCCTCAGCATACCTTCTCTCCTTTACAAAAGCTAAAAATCAAATTAACAACAAATGATAATCTCTCAAATAAACATCATCTCTCTTGAGTTGTTTACATATGGCAGCTTCAAAGAAGAAGTACACGGCTAAAACAACAGGGGTGTGCACAGGCAGCCATAACTCATGGCAATGCCAAAGAGGAAAACAAGACATTTCTTACAAAATTAATCATCGAAAAAATCACAACCTCATAAAAGATGTCAGTAGTTAGCCCCAGTAAAATGAATGGTTTTTCCACAACAAACAAGTGAGCAAGGAGACGGTTATGTTAATCAGTTAGATGTAAGCATCCCACAATGTATATCAAATCAGCACATTGTACCCCTTAATGCATTAATGAACACAGTTATGATTTAATAAATAATTAAAAAATAAAGAAAAGAAATCCTGCAAAACTTCACAAAATTTGATTCAGTTTAAAAAAGAATCAATTTTCATTCCTCAAAGTACTGAATTACACCATATTTTATGTTAATTTCACTTACATTCAAAATTTCACTCAAAAAAAGCCTGAAAAGAGGGGCAGCGCCTGTGACTCAAAGGGGTAGGGTGCCGGCCCCATATGCCGGAGGTGGCAGGTTCATACCCAGCCCCAGCCAAAAACTGAAAAAAAAAAGCCTAAAAAGAGTGCTTCATATTTTGCAAGTTGAATTCCTTGTAAACAATATGATGACAAATTAGTAAATTCTTAGACACAAACAGAGCTTCTAACTATTTTTCTACCAGAAACTGAATAATGTATTAATCTTCTAATCACTGCCTTTATTTATGTAAATACAGAAGGAAACACTGACATTTAGGTATTTCAGAATGGGAAGCAGAATTATTAACAGTTCTTTGAAAATACACTAGAAAGTTGTTTGAAGTTAACAAATACGCATCCAATCAAATTGCTCTAGTTCAGCTTCTTTCTGATTTGTTGTAGTGTACCAAGATCTTCTTAGTCACCCTTCAAAAATAAAGAATTGGTGTTTTAATATAAAACATGTGAGTTTCATAAGGGCAATAAATCTATAGAACCTCTTACCAAGCTAAATGGTTAGTAAAATGGCAGATAGTGATCACAATTGCAGGCACACACACACAAAAAAATACCTCTCTTTTCAGGGTACTCCATATCATCAACAAATGGCTTTCAGCTGACCTTTGTTTCATAACCAGCAATCTGTGAGTGTGGCATTTAGATAAGGTGGTGAGGTTGGGGAATGGGTAGAGAGAATCACATTAGGAATCTTTATGTTCATAAAGAATATAAAACAATGCCAAAGGTAAAAAGCCAGATACAAAAGATTCAAATTTCAAATCTTGGCCCTAACCCTCCAGACCCTGCAATGCCATCTTCTGTAAGCTTTGGCTTTCTCCTCTGTAAAATGGAGCCAGCCCCATGAGTGGTCCAGGTGATGAAATGACTCATTGTATGTTGAGCCTTAGCACAGGGCTTGTTTTCAAGGCCTTGAGAAACAAAAGTAAAATGGTAAACCTTTTATTACTGAAAAGAAAGTGACATTGTACAAGGAACATTTCTTCTTTTCAAAGAACAAATTAAATCCACAATTACTATAGGTCATCTGTGTGCACAGTTAAGGGCCAAAGAAACACATGCTGATCTAGGATGAAGGAGGGAAGGGGAGGGAGGGAGATGGGGAAGGGGTGGGAGGGGTAGTAGAGGATTGTAGGGGGACCACAACTGTGGAGCATGTTGCAAGTACAAGTTGGTTCTATCATGTGTAGAACACAAATGTCCTAATGCTATAATTGGGTAAATGAGATGAAAGCTATGCTGATTAGTATGATGTAAGCACTCCAATTTGTACAAATAAACAACACACTGAAATGGGCATAAATGTATTTATGATCTATGTACAAAAGACTTAATAAAAAAAAGAAAAAGAAGCACATGCTGAATATATAACGAAAAGAGCAATGGAAGAAAAAAATCAGTGAAGACTCATTTTGAAACCTCTAAGGATATATACAAAAGACATTATGAATAACAGAATTATTAATTCCAGGTTAGCCCTAATAATCATAATAATAATAACATATTTTCAAAGCACATGGATGATACTAAAACTAATTCTGAAGTTGTTCACTCGAGTGAGGGTGGTAGCCCTACCACCATGCAGAGGCATTGAAAAATGGGAATGCAAAGAAGAGTTGAATGCAGGTAATAACCGGATATGTAAAATTTTCTGCACTACATGGTACAGTCCCCGTGCAACAAATAATCCCCTCACCAAACCCTGGCCAATGGGCTCTCCCTTAAGATCATGGAATTCCACATACTGCCATCCTTAACCTTCAAGACTTTGTATAAGTGCATGTGAGTGTGCACTTAGCCATGTTACCAAAGCCCAGAGTCCATATGAAATGCACAAGGAGGTTTCCAGTAGGCACTGGTTAGCAAAAATGATCTACAAAGCAGAAAATCTGGCAGATATTTAAGAGACCTATTATATAGAGTCAAGTTCCCAATCAAAAGAAGTTAGTAAGCCCCTCAATAACTGCCGGTTGCAATTTTGTATAAAATGCAATTCAAATCACTATTGCAATCCCTACCCTGGGGCATATGAATGAAGTATTGTTAAGGAAAAACAGAAAGGAAGTAGAGGGACAAATGGGAAAGTATGGAACAAAAGTAAGGACTTCTAACAAAAGTACATGGACACAAACAGAAGGAGAGAAGTAGTTGAGAGTAAGAAAATAAATGAAGAAAGTATGAATGGTACCCTAGGAATTCACCCAGAAGGGACTAAACAGTAACGTCAGTAATCTCAGGGGTTATGTAACTCATCTCCCAACCACCAGGGTCTGATACCGTGCATGGCATATTGTAAAACCTCAATATATACTGGTTGAGAGAATGGATGGATGAAAATGAAACTTCCAGATCTATTCTACTGTGCTGTATATGAAGCAACTGGGACTCACGGAGAAAATTCAGTAACTTGCTGAACATCCTTCATTCACTGCACCTCACGTTGTGATGTTATATGTGCCAGGTGCTATGCAGATAATTAGGGAATGGCAGGACTTAAATTAAACTGAGGCCTCCTACATCCTAATCTAGGCTTTTTACACCATATGGGGATGCCTCTCAAAAGAATTATCACAGCTATTTAATAAAAGGAGAAGGAAGACAGTTGCAAGTTTTAAGCTTAGAAATTCACAGGAGAAAGTGAAATTCATGGAGAGATAACATACTAATAGTGATGCAAGGATATAACTGGAGAGGAAAAAATGGAGAGAAATTAAAAATGCAAACATATATTTAACTGGAATTTTGATAAAGTAACTATTATGGTGAAACAAAGGTAAAATGTTTAGAGATGTGAAAACTCAGCCCATCAAAAAATCTGAGAGAAAAAACTTCGAAGTTTTTAAAAAGAAATACTCCTCCAAAATATCCTGTTTGATATATTTTTTAATCTAAATAAATATTTTTAATTTGGAAAGACAGATACAGATCTATTTCCAATATTACTATCTAAGTTCCTCAACATATAGAGCCCTACAGATAGCTGGTTCTAAAACAGATACAGTGGCTCTCGGTTCACAAGAGTGCCATCACTCTTCTGGCCCAAACAGCCAAGCTGTCTGTCACACAGGTCCTAGCCAACACTCAGAGGAAGGCAGTGACATCCGATGAGTCTACAGGACATGTTGTCAAGGCCACTTTTTAGTTACTAAGTGTCATCTTAGAATCATGTCAGATCATTGGAAAAGGCCATATTTAAACTTCACGAGCCTGAGCTCGTACTAATTTACTTCCATAGTGTATACTTTACAGGGGTCCTCAAACTGCGGCCTGTGGGCCACATGAGGTGGTGTGATTGTATTTGTTCCCATTTTCTTTATTTACTTCAAAATAAGATATGTGCAGTGTGCATAGGAATTTGTTCATAGTTTTTTTTTGTTTTTTTTTTTTTAACTATAGTCCGGCCCTCCAACTGTCTGAGGGACAGTGAACTGGCCCCCTGTTTAAAAAGTTTGAGGACGCCTTAATGTTTGCTAAAATTTGGATGATCTTGGAATGACCCTTTTAAGAATCTGCTGAAAAAGTGGATCCTTTTGTGGAAAAAACTGTACACACTTACATATCTAAAATTTGTATACAGTTTCATAGTCTATCCACAGCCTCTCCTGCTTAGAAGGGATCTTCTAAACTTTTTTAGCAATATTTGGTAACAGCCACATGAAAAAGTAAAAAGTGCTTTTGCAAATATCATAAATATATTCACGAGGACTTTCCATTAATGCTCTCAAGAAAATTTTCTTCAAGAATTTAGCACCACTCTGTATTTCCTGAAAACTCTGTGTTTTCTTTGAAGTCACTTTTGAGGAAAGTAGATAATACTTCAAGTGCCTTTTTGCTCTGGCTTTAGGAAGCTCATCATCACATCATATTCCAAGCCAAAATAACTAACACTTGTCATTAGCATATTTTCTGTCTCAGTTACTAAGTTTTGTGGTTATTTGTTAATTTTGTTGTTTTTATACCTTTTTTAAATATTATTTTTCCGGTTCTGTGTTTCCTTCCTCCACTACCCCACCAACAGAAAGAGATCCATTGATTTTATTCTATTATTATATTTTTTCTTGAATATTCTTCTATATATACCTGATAAATGTGGAAAGAGAATTTCTAAACTGAAAGCTTTTTCTTAACAGGTAAACTTCTGAAAGAAGCTGCATTTCTAGACTTCAGAGTTAAAGAAACTAATATCTCAGTCCTAATATCTCGGGTCACTGTTATAATTTGGTTTGTTTGATCCCTCAAAACCTCATGCTGAAATCTGATCCCCAGCATTGGAGGTGGGGCCTAATGGGAAGTGTCTGGGTCACAGGGGCAGATCCCTCATGAATGGCTGAGTGCCATCCTCATGGCAATGAGTGAATTCTCCCTCTATTAGTTCTTAAAAGACCTCATTGTTAAAAAGAGCCTTGCACAGCCTCCCCCCTCTATTTCTTCTCTCACCACGTGGTTCACACACTCTGGCTCCCCCTTCACCTCCCACCATGACTGGAAGCTCCCTGAATCCCTCACTAGAAGCAGGTGCTGGCACCAGGCTTTCTGCACAGCTGAAGAGCCAGGAGACTAATATACATCTTCTCTTTATAAATTACCTTGCCTCAGGTATTCCTGTACAGAAACACAAACAGACTAAGACAGTCACATTTCCTTTTATAGCTATTTCAAGCTTAAAACTTTTGAGACAGTTCCAAAACTAAGATCATCAATGTAGACTCAATGGCTTTTCTACCTAAAGGAAAAGGTGCTAAGCCCAAACCATAATTAGAAAGTGGCCTCTCCTCCAACTTTATGAACCTGAACTTTCCCCTCCTCTTCCTTCTACTTTCCCCTTATTCCCAGAAAAGCAAATGAATTTAAACTTAACATAGTCAGCCATAATTCCCAGAAAAACAAAACCCTGCAGCTTGATATTCTCACTGAGAATCCCATTACGTAGTTTATGGGTCCCCTCCATGGATTTCTGACAGCTCAGCAGGCCTCAGACCCAGCCGAATTTTTGAGCTACATCTGCAGTATCCTTCCTACTCAGGCAGCTGGCGTAAGGTGGGAAAACTCATTAACATGCTAATGATATCTTATTTAAAACTCTAGCTCTGATTATTCTGTGATTAAATCTCCCCCCTTGACATCGGCTTTCTTTATATCTGAGTTACAGTGTAAAATCAACAATATTAATAAAGTACAATACAGATTACCAACTTATACATAAGGGATAGAAAAACAATTATGTACTAATAAATCTGAGTGTTGTCTTTTTTCTTGAAAAACAGACATAGCAAACTGTCAAAAAGTTACTAATTTTTTCATCCCACCCTCCTTTAAAAAATACATTCAAATCCACAATAATTAAAAGCTTATAGTTAATTTCCATAAATATTCAGGAGTTGGAAGACAGGTTTAGCTTTTCATTTTATCTCACTGCACTTAAAATTGCTCAGAATTTGAATGTGTTCTCCTGAAGACTTTGGAACAGCTGATAGGCGTGAAAGCGCACTTCCCTCCCCTCTCCATAGAGAGGGTGTCATGGCGAGAGGAGCCAATGGATTCAGTGATGATGTCTGTCTTCCTTTGCCCTTGAGGACTTTGGCATATTTCAGCTCCTTTTCTGTCATCATATTGTTTTGTCTGCTGACACCCCAATCTGAATATCCAACTCAGGCAAACTCACATCTTCCATGAAAGATAATCAGTGCTTCCATTAAATTGGAAAATGAATAAAGAAGCAGGTGATTAAAGGTCTAAATGTGCAATCCAAAATGAAAGGAGATAGGACTGGCATTTTAGTCTAACATCTGGCCAAAGTAAATGAACAAATATTTACAACATACTGTATTTATGATTTCAAAAGACACCACGCACAGCACTGCAGCCATACGATAAAACCTAAGGACGGTGCTCAGACTTCAGCCAGAGACACAGGGTATAATGACATCCTAAGACATCAGTGACACAAGCTCATCTCAGATGAGTCATTAGAGACCAAGTCACATCAGTAAGAGTTCTCTATATGAGAGATACCACTTATTATTCCCTAAGATGACAAATCTCCCCTTTTGCTATAGAAACAGAACCTAGCACATGCCTGCCCAGAGTAAGGACTATTCCCAGTCTCCCTTGCAGTTAGCTGTCACCCCAGTGGACAATTCCACGAAAAGAATTACACGATTGCTTTGAAGGCTGGACTACACACTAGCATTAGTGCATAGCTTCCCAAGGGGAATACTTCAAAAGTCACACCCTAGTGGTATTCACCAACAAAGCATATAGCATTTTTTCTAGGATCAGTTCACAAACTTAATTGTCTGGCCTCGTATAACAAGGTTAAATGTTTGAGGATGTGGCAATAGCGGTAGCAGTGGGTTCAGATTCCAAAAAGCATCTGTAAAGGGGATAGGTGAGCTCTCTTCCTTGCTAGCCCCTTATGACTGGACTTGGACATACATGTGGCTTAGCCAGCCGTCCTGAACTAAATGTCACATGTTGGGGGGAGAACAAAAGAACAATCAGGGTTGTCTGTCCATCCCTTGATTGTCTTTTCCCCCTGAATGCTGCATTCTACAGCCATTGTTGGAGATCAAAATCTTTTTTAAGAAAACTGCATATTGCTCATTTCTTAAATAGTTTTATTGTAAAATGCTTTATCAAAAACAGAAAGAATCATGGCACCTGATTCTTTCACATGCAATGTACATATGTACGTTTTCCTCTGTACTTACTCTACACTGAAACGTGAACACAGAGTTCCCTTTGAATTTTTAACTTCCAAAACCCAAAATTAGCTGAGTATGTGTTTTGGTCTTAATTTTTAGGTTGCCTTTTTCTTATCATTTCAATAGATAAAAGCTTTAATTTTTCAGAAATTCATCACTTGTTTATTTGTTTCCCACACTCTCGCCCACCCTAGATTATTAATTTAGTTCACCCAAAAGCAAGTCACCTCAGAATGGTTAAAAATTAGCTTCAGCCTAAAGCATATGTAAATCAACATATAGGGAAAGGGGTAGATGATCCAGCAAAATCCAAGTATAAAACATAAAGAGAGCTCTCACAACAGTAATGAGCCATCTGCAGTTTAGAATCATCGGTGGTAACAATCCCTCATTCCATTTGTTTATGTTTTATTCATCATTTTGAAAATACTTAGTGAAGTGACAATGATGAGATTCAAAAAAATACCACACAGTCCTTTTTTAAAAAGAGATATTAATGGCTTTCAACACTCAGATCTTCAAATGAAAATACTGCTCGACTAAATTTGCTCAAATTTGCTCACATCTTCTTTATTCTTAGATAATATATTCCTAATTTTGTTCCCCAAATTATGTGTGATAACATGAGAAATTCCATATTTTTGTTGTTTATATATTTAAAAAATCAGTAGCAAGAATCTATGTAAATTTGCAGTGCTGTTCCTGTAGAAGTCAAATAAGCCAGGCTGTATGTAACGTCCTGGGCAAGCATGCTGTCATTCCTTAGCACTGTAGTTATGTACACTCAACTGTACAGCGTCTAGTTACATATTTGGCAAAAACAAGACTTGACCTTTAAAAATAAAAGGAAATAATAAACACCCTTATGTTCACCCAATGAAACACCCATTCATTGCAAAGAAGACAAAACCCAATGAACATATTACCTGTGATTCAAACAACTCTGGGAAGAAACTCTCTATATACAATTAGGTAAGCCTTTAAAACAAAATACTCTCATCTTGAAATGATGCATTTAATTTCTGCTAGCTGATCTTGTATTTCTGCATTTAGTTTTGAAACACTAATCTTCATTTACTTCACTTGGCAGAATATTTTCAAATAGTCCCATGTAAAATCTGGCTTCTTTTTTATTTTTTTTCCTTTTTTTATTGTTCAGGATTCATTGAGGGTACAAAGAATTAAGTTAAACTGATTGATAAAGTCCCTCTTATAATTGTGTCCCATCCCCAAGAGGTATGCCATACACCGTGACCCCCCATCTTCCTCTCTTCTCCCCTCTCCCCACTTGCTCATTAACCCACCCCACCCCCATATTAGCTCATCTACTGCCTTCATTTTAGAATAGAGTACCTTGGATTCTTGCTTCTCCATTATTGTGATGCTTTACTAAGAAGAATGTGTTCCACCTCCATCCAAGTTAGTATGAAAGATGTATAGTCTCCATCTTTTTTAGTGGCTGAATAATATTCCATGGTATATCTATACCACAGCTTGTTAATCCATTCCAGGATTGGTGGACATTTAGGCTGTTTCCACATTTTGGTGATTGTAAACTGAGTTGCAATAAACAATCTAGTGCAAATGTTCTTATGATAAAAGGATTTTATTTTCTTCTTGGTAGATACCTAGTAACGGGATTGCAGGATCAAATGAGAGGTCTAGTTTGAGTTCTTTGCGCATTCTCCATACTTCCTTCCAAACAGGTTGTGTTAGTTTGCAGTCCCATCAGCAGTGTAAAAGTGTTCCCTTCTCTCCACATCCACACCAGCATCCGCAGTTTTGAGACTTTGTGATGTGGGCATTCTCACTGGGGTTAGGTGATATCTCAGAGTAGTTTTGATTCACATTTCTCTGATGATTAGGGATGATAAACATTTTTTGCATGTGTTTGTTAGCCATTCATCTGTCTTCTTTAGAGAAGGTTCTATTCATCTCTCTTGCCCAGTGATACATGAAATTATTGGGCCTTTCTTTGTTGTTGATTAATTTGAGTTCTATATATATCCCAGGATTAATTTGAATTCTTTATATATCCCAGTTATCATGCTTTTGTCCGATTCATAATATGCAAATATTTTCCCATTCTGAAGGCTGTTTGCTTGGTTGTTGTTTCCTTGGCTGTACAGAAGCTGTTCAGTTTAATTAAGTCCCATTTGTTTATTTTTGTTGTTGCAATTGCCACAGAAGTCTTCTACATAAAGTCTTTCCCCATGCCAGTACCTTCAAGTGTTTTCCCTACACTTTCTTTGAGAATTTTTATTGCTTCATGACTTAGACTTCATCTTGAATCAATTTGTGTAAGTGGTGAGAGGTGCGGGTCCAGTTTCAGTCTTTTACATGTGGTTATCCTGTTCTCCCAGCCCCATTTATTGAATAGGGATTCTTTTCCCCAGAATAAGTTCTTGTTTGGTTTATCAAAGATGAGATGGCTGAAAGATGTTAGTTTCATCTCATGGTTTTCTATTCGGTTCCAAATGTCACTGTCTCTATTTTTGTCCCAATACCATACTGTTTTGATCACTATGGCCTTGTAGTATAGCCAAAAGTCTAGTAGGGTGATACCCCTGGAGTTGTTTTTATTACTAAGTATTGCCTTGGCTATACAGAGTTTCTTCTGGTTCCATACAAAATGAAGAATTATTTTTTTCCAAATCTTGGAAGTATGATGATGGTATTTTAATGGGGATTAGTATTATCTACAGATTGTATTAAATCCGTAGATTGCTTTGGGTAGTATAGACATCTTCACAATATTGATTCTTCCCAGCCATGAGTATGGTATGTTCTTCCATTTGTAAATACCTTCTGCTATTTCTTTTCTTGGGATTCTGTACTTTTCTTTGTAGCGGTCCTTCCCCTCTTTTATTAGGTATATTCCTAGGTATTCCACTTTTTTTGAAGCTATTGTGAAGTGAACTGTGTCCTTAATTAGTTTCTCATCTTGGCTGTTATTGCCATATACAAAGGCTACTGATTTATGGACATTGATTGTATATCCTGAGATATCGCTATATTTTTTGATCACTTCCAGGAGTCTTGTGGTTAAGGTTGAGTCTTTGGGATTCTCTAAGTATAAGATCATATTGTTGGCAAAGATCAAGAGTTTGACCTCCTCTACCCCTATTTGGATACTCTTTATTTCCTTCCCTTGACTGACTGTATTGGCTAGAATACAGTCAACTTCCAGCACTATGTTGAATAGTAGTGGCAAAAGAGGACAACCTTGTCTGGTTCCAGTTCTAAGTGGAAAAGTTTTCAGTTTTACTCCATTCAGTATAATGTTAGCTATGGGTTTGTTGTAGATGGCTTTGATCAGATTCAGAAATACGCCACCTATGCTTATATTCTTAAGTGTTCTAATTAGAAAAGGATGTTAAATTTTATTGAACACTTTTTCTGCATCTATTGAGAGGATCATATGGTCTTTGTTTTTGCTTCTGTTGATATGGTGAATTACATTTATAGACTTGCTTATATTAAACCAGCCTTGCATCCCTGGGATGAAGCCTAATTGATCATAATGAATGATCTTTTAAATGTGCAGCTGTAATCTGTGGGGTAGGATTTTATTGAGAATTTTTGCATTATATTCATTAGTGAAATTGGTCTGAAGTTCTCAGTTGAGTATTTTCATGTTTTTTGGTATCAGGGTGATATGTGCTTCATAGAATGTGTTGGGGAAGATTCCTTCTTTCTCAATTTTTTGGAAAAATTTCTGCAATATGGGTATGAGCTCTTCTTTGAATGATTGATAGAATTCTGGTGTGAAGCCGTTTGGCCTAGGGCACTTTTTTTTTTTTTTTTGGTAGTTTTGGCCTGGGCTGGGTTTGAACCTGCCACCTCTGGCATCTGGGGCTGGTGCCCTACTCCTTTGAGCCACAGGCACCGCCCCCAGGGCATTTTTTTTGTTGTTGTTGTTGTTGGGAGATTTTTTATTTTTTCTTTGATCTCAGTTCTTAAAATTGGTCTGTTCAAGAGATCTATTTCTTCTTGATTAAGTCAAGGGAGAGGGTATGATTTCAGTTGTTGATCCATTTCCTCCACATTGTCAAATTTGGGGGCATAGAGTTTCTTATAGTACTGAGAGAGCTCTCTTGTATCTCTGTGGCATCTGTTGTTATTTCTCCTTTATTATTTCTGATTGAGGGTATTAGAGATTTTACTTCTTTGTTTCTAGTTAATCCAGCCAAAGGTTTATTGATTTTATTTATTTTTTCAAAAACCAACCTTTTGTTTTGTTAATTTTCTGAATCATTCTTGTTTTCAATTTCATCATTAAAATGATTTAATTTTGGTTATTTCTTTTAATAACCAAATACTTATTTTAATATTTCTTCTACTGGGTTTGGGATTACATTTTTCTTCTTTTTCCAATTCCATAAGATGACTCATGAGGTTATTGATGTGCTTTCTTTCTGTTTTTCAAATGCAGGCATCTCATGTTGTAAATTTCCCTCTTAACACAACTTTTGCTTATCCCACAGGTTTTGGTAACTCGTGTCTTCATTGTTGTTATATTTGAGGAATTTGACGATTTTCTCTTTTATCTCTTCCTGAACTCAACTATCATCCAATGTAAGTTTGTTTAATTTCCAAGTCTTTGTGTGTGGGCAAATGTTTTTTTTGGAGTTCCACCTTTATAGTCCTGTGGTCTGGGAAGATACAAGGTATAATTTCTATTCTTTCAATTTTGCTGAGGTTTGATTTGTATACTAGGATGTAGTCAGTTTTGGAGTACTTTCCATGGGCTGACAAGAAAAATGTATATTCTTTAGCTTTGGGATGGTGTGTTCTGTATATGTCTATTAATCCCATTTGTTCTAGGGTCACTTAATTTTAGTTCCTTTAAATCCACTTGTATCTGAGAATAAGATTGCAACCCTTCCTTTCTTTGATTTCCATTTGCTTGGAATACTGTTTTCCATCCCTTAACCCTGAGTCTTGATTTGTCCTTCAAGGCTAGGTGTGTCTCCAGGAGACAGCATATGATGGCTTGTGCTTTTTTATCCAATCTGCCACCCTGTGCCTCTTCAGCAGTGAATTCAGTCCATTGTCATTTGTTGAGAGAATTGATAAGTGTGGTGGACTTCTATTCACCTTATTTTGTGAAAGTCTGTTGCATAGCTTTATACTCTGCATCATTGTGGAAGTTAAGTTTTGACCTTTGGCTTCTGGGTGTTTCCTTTGCTTGTAGTCCATTGTGGTGGTCAGTGCTGAGAATAGGTCTAAGTATTTCCTGTAGAGCTGGTTTGTTGTGGCAAATTTCCTCAGTTGCTTGGATATCCACAAAAGATTTGATTTCTCTGTTAATTTTGAAGCTTAGTTAAGCAGGATACAGAATTCTGGGATGAAAATTGTTTTGTTTAAGAATGTTGAAGATTGATGACCATTGTCCTCTAGCTTGTAACCTTGCAGTTGAAAAGTCTGCTGTTATCCTAATGGCTCTGACTCTGTAGGTCAGTTGGTGCTTATTCCTGGCTGCTTGCAGAATTTTTTCTTTCATCTTGTCTTTGGACAGGTTCATTACAATGTGTCTTGGAGAGGCTCTGTTTGAGTTGAAATGGCCTGGGTTTGATATCCATCTGAAAGGAGTGTGTCAGCGTCTTTACTAAAACTTGGGAAGTTTTCATTTACGATAGTCTCCAGGAGGGCTTCCATTCCTTTGGAACAATCTTCTGCTGCTTCAGGAATCCCTATTATTCATATGTTTAAATGCTTCATGGAGTCTCGTAGTTCTCTAAGGGCCTGT
Source organism: Nycticebus coucang (assembly GCF_027406575.1). Lineage (NCBI taxonomy): Eukaryota > Metazoa > Chordata > Mammalia > Primates > Lorisidae > Nycticebus > Nycticebus coucang. The sequence continues at coordinate 17,258,632 of NC_069789.1, read as the reverse complement.
TCTGTTTTCTCTCTTTCCTTTTCCACCTCTTTGACTACCTGGGTTAACTTTAACACTTTATCCTCTAGCTCTGAGGTTCTTCTTCTCCATGGTCTAACCTATTTTTGATACTTTCTACTGTATCTTTACATTCCCTTATTGTCTCCTTCATTTCCTTGAGTTCTGCCATATCCTTTCTATAGTCTATGTATCTCTCTTCCGACTTTTGGTTCTATCTTTTCATTTTTTTGTCCGTTCCTTTTATTGTCTTTACCAATCATATTTTAAATTCCCTTTCTGTCAAGTCCATTAATTCTTTATAGGTGGAGTCTTCTGCAGTAGGTGCCTCATGGTCCCTTAGAGGAGTTCCTCTGTTTTGACTTTTCATGTTCCCTGAATTTTTTTTTTTTTTTTAAGTTTCTGGCTGGGGCTGGGTTTGAAACTACCACCTCCAGCATATGGCGCTGGTGCCCTACTCCTTTGAGGCACAGGCTCCACCCATGTTACCCGAATTTTTCTCTTGGCTCCTCCTCAAGTGTTCTTTCTTCTTGTTCACATCCTTGTCCTCCTTTTTCCTTCTTATTGCCTCCTTTGCTTCAAATTAGCTTGTCTCAAAGCTTAGGTATTAAAGTGGCCTCAGCCTCAGCAAAGCCAAATAAACAGAAATCCTTGCTCTTGATGACAATATGTTGCAATATGTCACCAGGACCCCAGGTGGTGCTGTAGTCTTTTTAGGAGACAGAGAGCACAGCCAGCAACCTCTATGGTCCCTATTCCAAATTTGGTTGTCTTCAGTGATTGCCTGATTGTTTCCTCAGCATTCAGGCCCTGCTGGGTGGCAATCTTAAAGTTCACAAGAATCCTTGGGGGGAAGGTCTCACAGCACCCCCTGAGTCCAGTTCCTGTGGGGTGCAGGAGTCCCTCCGCCATTCCCAGGAATGGAGCTCAGATCCCAGTAGGCAAAATTAAGATGACCATGCTTTAGGACCCTGCTAAGACCCTCTCATGACAGTCCTACAATGGCAGCCTCCAAGGCCACCAAGACCTTCTTGGTATGGCTGCCTCACAAGCCACCAAATCTATAGCAAATCCACTTCAACCGTATTCAAATCTGGTTGCTGTATACTGTTTGAGTCCACCCATTATTCCAAGCTTTCCACTCAACACGCAGCTTCCTCCAACAAATAAAAACTCTGGAAAGGCTTCCTCTGCCCAGACCTGTGGGGGTAGGGCAGCCCATCCCATCTGGTTGTAATCACTTGAGGAAGTCTTCAGATTGCCACAGCTCCAGATCATACCCTGCATCCAGCTCACCACCTCTTTGCTGTGTTCCCTGAGCTATGACTCTGGGCAAAGTCCCTGTACCAGGTCTGGCTGGTTCTCTCTTTTTCCCCAGCCCTTCTAGGAAAGCTCAGCTGAATAATCCTTCTGGTCTGCCATTTTGCTCCGCCCCTCTAAAATCTAGCTTCTCATAATCCCATTTAATCTATTATATCTTTTTTAATAAGGAGACTTTTTTTTCCCTTGAGACAGAGTCTCACTCTACCCTCGGTAGAATGCTATGGCATCACAGCTCACAGCAACCTTTAGCTCTTGGGCTTAGCCAATTCTCTTGCCTCAGTCTCCCAAGTACCTGGGACTACAGATGCCTGTCATAATGCCCAGCTATTTTTTTGTTGCAGTTTGGCCAGGGCTGGGTTCAAACATGCTACCCTCTGTATATGGGGTTTGCACCCTAGCCACTAAGCTATAGGTGCCACCTGAATAAGGAGACTTTTAAAATATAGTCATTTATTCATAATTCATTCAATATATATATATTTCTGAGACAGAGTTTCACTGTGTTGCCCTTGGTAGAATGCTATGGTGTCACAGCTCACATCAACCTCTAAGTCTTGGGTTTAAGTGATTGTCTTGCCTCAGCCTACCGAGCAGCTAGGACTACAGGCACCTACCACAACACCCTGCTATTTTTTTGTTGTTGTTGCAGTTGTCATTGTTGTTTAGCAGGCCTGGATTTGTTGGAACCCACCAGCCTTGGTGTATGTGGCTGGCACCCTACTCACTGAGCTACAGGTGCCAAGCCTTATCCAATACTTTTTAGTAAGTGACATTTATTTAGGAGCCATGAGAAGCTATATATGACCTCTCCCCTCAAGCAACTTCTAGTACCTAGGAGGGATGAAAGGGTATGTGCATACATGCCACGCACACACACATATACACACACATTCTAGGATCATTGTAAATTAATCTGCACCACTTAATCAGCCTATGAGACGGATGTTATTATCACTTTATTGGTGAAGAAATAGGTTCCAGCATCTAATATATTTTAAATATGAATACACTTTTAATGATTTCCTCAGTATATTAGAAAGTGAATCATGAGAAATCCCTTAATTTTTTTTTTTTTTTTTTTGGAAATAAGGTTTTGCTGTCTCAATTTGAACTGAACCAGCATCTTCTGAGACTATCCCTCAGGATGCAAATATCCAAATATTAAGGTGACCTCAGTTACTCTTCATTTGTGTAAAGAGAAAAACAGCTTCAACTTAATGTCCTAACTAGTTATTAGACAGTCACCCTTCCCCTATCCTCCCCTGGCTCCAGGTGTGAAAGCCATCATGGCCCTAAGGGGCGGGGTGGAGATGGCTTAGGAATGCTGCAACCACTGTTAGATACGCTATTGACTGCTGTTGTGAAAAGAGGGTTAATGATGCATGGCTAGTGCCCTACACTTATGATGAGTAAGTAAATACAGTAACTTTGGGGAAGGGTAGAAGAACGCTGTAAAGTTCTCTCAAAGCAAGGCAGGCTTTCAGAAAGACCAACCTATCTTCCTGGGATTCTGAATCTTTGTAATAAAGGACAATTTTAACTTACACAGTGTTTGGCTCCTGGTTCTGATACCCTGGAATCAGGGTATTCACAATTGGAATAGGAAGGAGCATAAGGACACTTTAACACCACCGACAAGCAGAGGCTTCAGCTAAGGCAGCCTTGTCATCTTCTCCCATTCTTTCTGAGAAAGAAGCTCTCAGAAAAGCACACACATGGAAGAGCCACTTCATGGTCTTCACTCAGTTTTCTCAGAGTTGGCCTGATTTAGTCTGTGATTGTGCAAATCCAGAGGACTGAGCCAGGAGACAAAGGGAAGATAATTATCAAACAAGGAAAGTACTCAAGACCTGTGCCAAGGCAGAGATTGCTGTAAATAATCACAAGGAAATTCGCAAATGCAGGGTTGAGGGGGAAGAAAGAGAAAAAGAAAAGTGTCACCTGTAAAACAAAAACAAAAGCTGACAAGTAATTCTACTCTGTTTGCCAAGGCACCTGGAGAAGAGCCTTGTGCTCCATGGCGCCCTTCACAGTGACATTCATGTGAAGCCCAAACAACCTGCCTGACCACAGGCACAGTAAACATCATAAAGGTCCCACCAGGCAACAGCTGCGCACTCCTTACCATAGGCAGTTTCTTGGTACTCCAGTTCTCTTCTCAATCTGTTGTAATCTTCTTTAACACTTCCCAACTTTTTACCATTTCTGGAACTCAGCACCAACAGCTTACTGAGGAGTCCCTCCAGCCCTTCTCTCTCTAACGTTAATGATCTAATCTCCTCAGTGAGGTCCTTTGCTGTACAGAAATGATTTCCTATAGCACATTGTGGGGAAGAAGAAGAAGAGAAAACAAGTTTCACAGTATGCACAAACATACAAAGTACAGCACCAGCTAACATACACTCAGCACATGGAACCCTGCAGCTACGTGCCACTTCTTTAACAGTCCTGTCCTACACAACTGGGAGAACACTAACCTCCTTAAAGTGGGAAAACTGCCTGTCTCTATATCATCTTACTCTTGTTATGTCTGTTTTAGGGGTTCCATTGGCTAAGCCACGCCTGTGAAACATGATAGCCAAAAAGTGTCCTGGTGGAGCTCAGGGAAGCCACAATGTATCACACCACTCAAATATCCAAATGTCAAAGAGGTGACACATTATAGCAGGTGAAAAAGGACTGGGCCTTGGAGTCAAAATAGACATATATTAAAATCTTAGTCCCCTTGTCACTCAAACTAATGACTTGGAGTAAGGAAATCAGTACACCTGGAACAAACTTCTTATAAAATACGATTGTAACAACACCTGCATCGTAAGTGCCTACTGGAATAAATAAGAAATTTTGTAAACTATTGAGAAAAATATATGGCACATTGAATGTAACAAGGTTGCAGAAACAAGGTCAATATACAAAGATCAATTGTACGTCTAAATATTAAAACAAACAATTAGAAGATGATTAAAAATAATTTAGAATATCAACAGAAAGGAAGCCAAACTTCGTAAAATAATTTAAAGAAGTTTATTCTCAGCCAAATTGAACAAATGGACTTTCTGTGGTTGGGTAATGATTTGGTTTTATACACTTCAGGGAGGCAAGAATTACACACAAAGTCATAAATCAATACATGGAAAGTGCACATTGGTTTGTTGCAAAAAGGTGGGACATCTCAAGGGGGCGAGAGCTTACAGTTATAGGTGGGTTTAAATTCTCTTTGATTTGTAATTGGTTAAATAAATGAAGCTTTGTTTAAAGGTTGGGAATGTTTTAACTTAAGATAAGGAACTCTATTATTTAGAGACAACCCACTGGACATACATCGAGATTCAAGTGATTTGCTGTGTATACTGAAGACCTGCAGCTTTGCCTTGTGTAACTCCAGGACTGTAAAGAGCTACAGAGGATGTCTGCAAGAAGGAAGGGAGGCATGATGAGGTGTGTCTTGTATCCCTTCTCAGGGCCAGCAACTCAGTTTTCGGGTTTCCCCTTGACAAAGAGGGGATTGATTCAGTCAGCAGCTGGGGAGGAATAGCCTTAATTAGTTCATAAAAAGATATTTAAAAGCTCAAAATTTTCAGGGATAATTTTTTTAAAATATGTGCAGCTCTCTAGTGACAATTAAAACTGCTGAGAGATATTAAAGACAAATAATTAGACAGATATACTATATTCATGTATTTAAAAATTCAGCAATGCTAAGATTTCAATTTTCCCCAAATTGATTCACTAATTTAATGCAACTCTAATCAAAATTTCATGAGACTCTTTTATACAAACTTATAAGCTTATTTTAAAATATAAAAGAATGAGCTCAGGAACTTGAGACTATAATGTACTATGATTATGCTTTGGAATAATCACCATACTCTAGCTTGGACAACATAGTAAGAACCTATCTCTGAAAAAATAAAAGGAAATGTAAATAAAAGTCCAAAGGCCTATGTAAACCAAAGCAATTCTTTAAAACGTAGTCCTGATTTCAAGACCAAGTCAGATAAATCAAGACAGTGTAGCACTGGCATAGAGCTAGGTAGAAAGACAAACAGATCCATGGAATAGACAGTCCAGAAGTAGAGCTACATTCATATGGGAAACTGATTTTCAACCAAAGTGCCAGAGTCAATGAAGAAAAGATTTTCAGTGAACTGTGCTATCAACACAACTAGCTATCTATATTATGAAAATAGTAACCTTGATACATGTCTCAAACCATACCAAAAAATTAATTAAAGATAAATCATAAGCCTAAATGTAGCAGTTGAAATAGAAAGCTTCTAGCAAGAAATATGGGGGAATATCTTGCTGCCCTTAGAGTATGTACAAACTTTAGACAGGACATAGGAAACACTAACCATAAAAGGAAAAACGGATAAATGAACTTCATCCAAATTATAAACTCCTGCTCAGCAAAAGACATTATTTAAAAAATGACTAGGCAAGTCACAGACTTGAGGAGAACATTTGCTACCCATTTGTCTGACAAAAGACTTGAGTCCTACAACTCAATAGGCAAAACACAAATGGTGTCACTGAAAAATGAGCAGTGACTTAGGCATTTTTCAAAGCAAGATATACAAATGGCCAATAAACACATGAAAAAGTGCTTGACACGGGGCGGCACCTGTGGTTCAGTGGGTAGAGCGCCGGCCCCATATACCGAGGGTGATGGGTTCAAACCCAGCCCCGGCCAAACTGCAACAAAAAATAGCTGGGCGTTGTGGCGAGTGCCTGTAGTCCCAGCTACTCGGGAGGCTGAGGCAAGAGAATCACCTAAGCCCAGGAGTTGGAGGTTGCTGTGAGCTGTGTGAGGGCCATAAAGTTAGACTCTGTCTCTACGAAATAGTGCTTGACACCACTGACCATCAAGGAATTACAAACTAAAACCACATAGATTTCACCATAAACCCACTAAAATGGCTTGAATTAACTAGACTACAAATGTCAACATGGGCAAGAATGTGGAGGAATGGGAACTCTCCCAGGTGTAAATGGAAAAGGCCTTTTGAGGAAAGTCCTGCAGTTTCCCCTAAAGTTAAACATGCATCTACCCTGTAATCCAACAACTCTACTTCTAAGCATTGGCACAAGAAAAATGAAAAGATATAATCAGAAATACTTGTACTTGAGTGTTCATGGTGGCTTTGAGTGAGAACCCCAACTGGAAGCACCATAAATATCCATCACCAGAAGCAGAAACAATGATATAGCTACACAGGGGAAGATTCCTCAGCAATAGAAAGAAACAAACTTCATGCACTCAGAGACATGTGCATAGCTAAAAAAAAAAAAAAGAAAAGAAAAGAAAAGACATAAAGACGACATGCCATATTAATCCATTAAGTTCTAGAACAGACAAAACTAATTTATGGTAGAAGACATCAGTACAGAAGTCATGTTGGAAGGAAGGAGAAAGACTGAGAAAGGACACAAGAGTGATGTTTGGATGAATATGTTCTCGATGCTGATAAGGTTGTTGGTACCACAGGAATCAAAATTCATAGAACTGTACAATTAACGCCTGTTCATTTCACAAACATAAATCATACCTTGATACAAAAGAGGAAAATTTTACATAGGAAAATCAAATCATAAATTCATAAACATATCACATTAAAAAGTCCCCAAAATAATACTTACTGTTATTAAAAGGCACCACTATTTTCTAAGAATTTATTGTAACCATAATCACAATAATAGCTACAAACCTTCCCTCCTTTTAATCTCACCACAACCTTGGGAGAGAGATTACATCCTATATTGCTGATTCTAATAAGCACTGTTTTGGTTTTTGGTGGTGTTTTTGTTTTAAACATTTTAACATCTCTGAAATAGGAATGTATCACACATCACTATCAGCTGCAAGGCAGTCAAGATGCAGTTGTTACAACTCAAACATACATGGTGGCCTAGCTGACCACATGCAACCCCCTGGTGTTTCAATGTAAAAACTATTTCAGGACCAGTTGAGTTTGGCTGTTGCCTAAAAACCTGCTGTTAACATAGATTTATAAGATCAGGAAAGTACCAACATTTAAAACCTGAGGAAGGGTGTTAGCAACTTGGCAGAAAGTCCTACAGAAAACAGTAGTCCATTCTCAGGGCAGGGGAAGGGTGAGGCTGGTGGTGGAGCACCATCAACAGCTTCCATGGCATAGAGCAGTGGTCCTCAACCTTTTTGGCATCAGGGACCAGTTTCATGGAAGGATGGTTTTCAGGATGTTCAAGCACATCTGCACCACAGTGCCTCAAGGAGGCATAACTTAGACCGCTCAAGTGCACAGTTTACAGCAGGGTTTGAGCTCCTAAGAGAATCTAATGCTGATGATCTGACAGGAGGCGGAGTTCAGGCAGTGATGACAGAAATGGGAGTGGTGCCGGTCCATGGCCTGGGGGTTGGGGACTGCAGGCCTAGAGGACGATGATGTATGGGAAACATGAGCCTCAGCAACTTTGAGTCAATATGTATCTTAGAAGACTCAGACTAAATATGAAATGTTTTAGGAAAACCTTAACCAATTTATTTTCCTTTTTAAAGAGTGACTCTTGATCTTTTAAAAGCTTAAATACATCTATGAGCTGTTTCAATAGCTCTTTCTAAGCCTCAGGAAGAGTTGCATCATTGTTTAACTGACAGCAATTTTCTTTCTTTGTAGCATATAAACTAGTGGTACTTTTTATGCTCACTGAAATACACAGTGTTATCTCTATAGCTGAGAAAATGGAAATCCAGAGAACTAAGACATGTTGCTTGAGATCACATGCAAGTAAACAGCAGGGCAAGCTTCCAGCTTAAGCACAAGTCCAGAATCTCTGCTTTTAAATACTGAGTGACACCGTTTGCTTCTTTATTTTACAAAATGTTTTCCCACAGCGAAAGCATGAGCACCCAGTATGTATCATCTGTCACTGCAATCTACGCTTTCCAGTTTCATGATTACATAAATATCTTTCTGAGACCCTTTTGACTATCACTGTATCAGGCAGCATGGCAAACACAAGAGAGAAGAAGGCACTGCACCTGCTCTCCAGGAAGTAACCATAAAATCAGGGGATGCGGAGCACTGCAAAGAACAGACAAATATGTGCCAGAAGGGTCACAGGAGAAGAGCGATTATTCCGGAAGGAGAGGCTGAGCAAGTTTCATGATGGAAGAACATAAGATTCCCAAAAGAAGAAACAGAAATCTTGGCCAGAGACCAAGGTGAAGACAAGGCTGACTGACAAGGAGGTTGGATCAAAATGGTAGTGTCCCATGCCAAGCTGATCAATTAGGACTCATTTAAATAAAAAAAGAAAAAGTCCATAGGAAAGCAAGCTGGACTTCCACAGCTTTGAGTTTTAAACAGAAATACAAATAAAACCTCTCCCAGACCAGTGATTCCTATCCTGACAAAAGAGCAAGGCGGGACGGCAGGAGTACAGCCCCCCACACCATGCCACGAAGAACCTCCAGGGCCCCCCGACTCTTGGGGAACTTGCAGATGGACCAGCCCCAGACATGTAACTGCTTTGAGGCTGGCCAGCCACGTGCTTTCAAATGTTCCTTTTCATGCTGGGCTTAGGGAGCTCCGATGTTTCTTCTGGACGATGTTTTCAAGGGAGAGAGTTAACAAAAGGTAGAATGAGGGCCAACAGTGCCTTCTGAGACACCAAGCAGAATATTGCCTCCTACGAGCAGTTCAGAAAGACAAGACTTCTTCAGTAAACACTGACTGGAAGAGACTGCATGTTGCTGGAAATATGCTTTCTAATCCTCTGCAGCCTATCACAAACTCTAAAGACCGTAACAAAACATGAGAACAATCATGAATTTTAAAACTTGGGTTTCTTCCTTGATCCTGAGTAGAGCTTCGGGAAATGCATAGCAATAGAAGCAAACTTTTTACAGTGCAGAACGGTATTAATTCCTAAAGATAGTTCATATCCTAGCAGCAGTAAAATGCTACACTGTTCTTGGTTAATTTTTTATAAGCATTTTGACCTCGTATCTAAGCCCACAAGGCAAATTTTAGTTGATTCAGTCCCCCACCTCTGATTGTTGAAATTGGCCAAGAGCTCAGTTACAAAAATTCAGAAAATCAATGTTGATCCTCAAAGCAAGTTCCATCAGTGACGTGTGACCACAATCTTTGTAGTCTAATGGGCCCTTTTCAAATCTCCTGGGGGTGCACGAAGGTGAATATGCTGCCATTGGGAAGAGGCGTGAGGAGGTGAATATGCCGCCCTTGGGAGGAGGCGTAAGGAGGTGAATATGCCACTCTTGGGAGGAGGCGTGAGGAGGTGAATATGCCGCCATTGGGAAGAGGTGTGAGGAGGTGAATATGCCACTCTTGGGAGGAGGAGTGAGGAGGTGAATATGCTGCCCTTGGGAAGAGGTGTGAGGAGGTGAATATGCCACCCTTGGGAGGAGGCGTGAGGAGGTGAATATGCTGCCATTGGGAAGAGGTGTGAGGAGGTGAATATGCCACTCTTGGGAGGAGGCGTGAGGAGGTGAATATGCCACTCTTGGGAGGAGGCGTGAGGAGGTGAATATGCTGCCCTTGGGAAGAGGTGTGAGGAGGTGAATATGCCACTCTTGGGAGGAGGCGTGAGGAGGTGAATATGCGGCCATTGGGAAGAGGTGTGAGGAGGTGAATATGCCACTCTTGGGAGAGGAGGCGTGAGGAGGTGAATATGCTGCCCTTGGGAAGAGGCGTGAGGAGGTGAATATGCTGCCATTGGGAAGAGGTGTGAGGAGGTGAATATGCCACTCTTGGGAGGAGGCGTGAGCAGGTGAATATGCAGCCATTGGGAAGAGGCGTGAGGAGGTGAATATGCAGCCATTGGGAAGAGGCGTGAGGAGGTGAATATGCCGCCCTTGGGAGGAGGCGTGAGGAGGTGAATATGCTGCCCTTGGGAAGAGGCGTGAGGAGGTGAATATGCCACCCTTGGGAAGAGGCGTGAGGAGGTGGATATACCGCCATTGGGAAGAGGTATGAGGAGGTGAATATGCCGCCCTTGGGAAGAGGCATGAGAAAGTGGATATGCTGCTGTTGGGAAGAGGTGTGAGGAGGTGAATATGCCGCCCTTGGGAAGAGGCATGAGGAGGTGAATATGCCGCCCTTGGGAAGAGGCATGAGGAGGTGAATATGCCACCCTTGGGAGGAGGCGTGAGGAGGTGAATATGCCGCCATTGGGAAGAGGTGTGAGGAGGTGAATATGCCACTCTTGGGAGGAGGCGTGAGCAGGTGAATATGCAGCCATTGGGAAGAGGCGTGAGGAGGTGAATATGCAGCCATTGGGAAGAGGCGTGAGGAGGTGAATATGCCACCCTTGGGAAGAGGTGTGAGGAGGTGGATATACCACCATTGGGAGGAGGAGTGAGGAGGTGAATATGCCGCCATTGGGAAGAGGTATGAGGAGGTGAATATGCCGCCCTTGGGAAGAGGCATGAGAAAGTGGATATGCTGCTGTTGGGAAGAGGTGTGAGGAGGTGAATATGCCACCCTTGGGAGGAGGCCTGAGGAGGTGAATATGCCACCCTTGGGAAGAGGCGTGAGAAAGTGGATATGCTGCTGTTGGGAAGAGGTGTGAGGAGGTGAATATGCCGCCCTTGGGAAGAGGCATGAGGAGGTGAATATGCCACCCTTGGAAGGAGGTGTGCAGAGGTGAATATGCCACCCTTGAGAGGAGGTGTGTGGAGGTGAATATGCTATCCTTGGGAGGAGGCGTGCAGAGGTGAATATGCTGCCCTTGGAAGGGAGGAGTGTGGAGGTGAATATGCCACCCTTGAAAGGAGGTGTGCGGAGATGAATATGCCACCCTTGGGAGGAGGTGTGCAGAGGTGAATATGCCACTCTTGGCATCTTGAGGCACAGGTGCCCGTTTGCTGTTCAGAAAAGGAATGGAGTTTGGGTATCCTTGTAGGTTTTTTAAATACTCATCAACATATTTTATTCTGAAAATAACACAATTTAAAGCCAAAGCCCATTTTAACCACTTCGTTTTTTCTAACTTGACTTATACTCAGCATTTCTTAATTCTAACCTCTGCTCCCTCTACTACTTCACAGTACCTAGGGGGTCACTGTGTTGCATTCTTCCCTCACCTGAGTGAAATTGTCTCACTTAATCTTCCCAACAATCCAGGAAGCAGGAGGTGGGGAGGGCATCCTAATGATTGTCCTTAATTTCCAGTTGAAGAAACCCAGGTGCAGGGGGTGACCTTGTGAAGGTCACAATGATTTAGATTCCATGGCAGGTAGCTGAGCTTAAATTCGGCTCTTCTGGTGTTATCAGTAAGCAACTCTGTTGAAACCTAGACACAAGTCATCCGTATGGTGAAGGAGCACATGGGTAAGGGCACATGAATCCGGTGCTCACAAGGACCCTTTCAGCTGACCAGTCCTCAGGGTTGGAGATGGCTTCCACTTGGGGGAAGGCCTCACATAATATGGCCCTGATCTGGGCCCACAGACAAGTCAGTATAACAGTCCTCCTAAAATCATCCACCTTCACCTACTCACATTGATGCTAAACTTCTTTCCTAGGAAAAAAAGAAATATAGCCAGTGCTAAAAAGATAATCCTAAAACTTTCAGAGTTCTGTATAATTTATCCTACTTGACACCAGATCTCTGGAGGAACGTCAAGCTCAAGGGCACGGTTAGGCACGATCTCACCCCTGCCACTTACACCCTTCTCTGGGTTGGCTGAACCAAAGGGCAGATAAGGCAGCAAACAGGTCCCGACCAACTGCTCCCCATCCTCACTTCTGCCTGGAAGCTCCTAAAGCTAGAATTTGTCATGTTATGTCAGTTTTTTTTTTTCTTCTACTTATGATTTCCTGAGATAGCCAAAAGCATTTCCTCCGAGCAGAGCCCCCTGGCTGGTTTTGCACATTGAACATTTCAGAGGGCTGCATAATTCTTGGAAGGTGAGGAGGAACATAACACCAGACACATAGAATTTTACATAAAACATAGACTGGGTCTAAAAGCTTGAGAAAATGTGGTGCCTGGTAGAAGACTACATATACGAATGAACAACGGCAAGAAGATGTTTTAAAAAATAGACTTTTTATGCACAATGTGCAGCAACCTGCCCAGGAAACCAACTCCCCACCCTAGGAAGCAGACTGCTCTAGGTCCAACCTGCAGGAAGCCAGATGGGTACCCCTAGTAAGAACTCTAGAAGTGAAGGGAAGCTAGACAGTGACCTCTGTGCCTACTGGCCCCAAATGACCAGAATTTGATTAGTTACTGACACCCTCCCTGATGTATGTCCTGGTTTCCAACCTTGAGCCAGTTAGAGAAAGCCAAATATGCTCCTCAAGCCAATCATAAAAGACTCCCTACTGCTAGTAAACAACCTCCAGCTGCCCTGTCCCAGCAGCCACCAAGTCAAGGCACACTTGAAACCTCCTTTTGTCCCACCACAACATCTTTCTTCCTCTGCCTGCCTTTGTGTCTCAGCCATGTCCTAAGCCATGGCATCTGACTCCCTTGTAGTAGCAGGCTCTGAATGGTAACCTTTGCTTATTCTCATTGGGGAGTTTATTTTCACACTCGATACCCATCATCTTTGAATCTAATCTTTACTGGATCTATTGCCTTCTCCAGCTGATATAAACTATGGGTTTTCGGGCAACACCTGTGGCTTAGTGAGTCGGACACTGACCCCATATACTGAGGGTGGCAGGTTCGAACCCAGCCTGGCCAAACTGCAACAAAAAATAGCCGGGCGTTGCGGTGGGCACCTATAGTCCCAGCTACTCGGGAGGCTGAGGCAAGATAATAACCTAAGCCCAAGAGCTGGAGGTTGCTATAAGCTGTGATGCCATGGCACATTACCGAGGACAATAAAGTAAGACCCTGTCTCTAATAAATAAATAAATAAATAAAATAAATAAACCATGGGTTTTCTTAGAGGAAGGGAAAACGGTAAAGAAAGTAAAGAAAGGGAGTGTAAAAGTTGATGCCCCACATTACCATCTTTACACTGGATTATATTTTAGTCCCATATGTCCAGTGGCCTCTCCTGGACCACTGCCACTCCTTCTCCTGCTTCCCTGAAGCTACAGACAGAGCAGTGCCCAGCAGGTCCAGCCTCAAGCCCCACACGCCCTTTACAGAGAGAGCACTGCTGTTCCAAGTTAGCACAGTGCCCTTGTCTCTGTGACCTGAACTGCCCTCTATAGTAACAGACAATCTTAAAAACCCATTTAAAAATAATTTAATAACTTTTCCTGATTCATAATAAAAAGGCGATTTAAACGTGTTCCATTTTACTTTAGGTTTTATCTCTAGGGGTTGTATTACAAGGTTAATTTTAAATACAATTGTAAATATCAATGATAAATAAGTAAAATTCTTACTTTTTCTTGTTTGACAAACTGACATGGGGTATTTAATTTACTTTAATCATTAAGAAAATAATATTTTCTCAAAATACTTTAAAATGATTTATATTTATCAATTCAGTGTCGAATATTCATCTAAAAGAAGATAGAAATTTAAACACATGTTTCTAAGTTTAAGGAAAAACTTAGAACTATTAGTTCTTAGAACTTAGAACTATTTTCATTATCTGATATGTGGAATTTATCCACTCTGTATTTATTCTAGAAAAATCTAGTTTATTTCTACAATGTTCTATTTTCCCCAAAATCGTAAGTTAAGAGAGAAGATTTTAGGCTGCCATTTAAAAATATTTGTCTGAACCAAATGCATTTGGGATATAGATAGCTGTTATCCTCTATAAAAAGAACACCAAGTTGGATAGAATCAACCTTAAAAAAAGTGTTTTTTTGTGTAACAGAAACATCCTAATGTGTTATTTAAAAATAAATAATCAGGAGTTATCAGTTATCTTGGGGTGGATGACTGAAGCAAGCTTTCCACAGAGGCTCCCATCCAGCAGAGTTAAAGGACAGAAGTTTAGCAAGTAATCTGGTGGATTAGAGCTGAGCCAAGAGAGAAGGTTGAAGAACACACATCAACCCTGCTGAGGCAAGTTGCAACCCCAAGGATACAAACAAAAGATACAAAATCCATCACCAAGTGGACAGGAGTCCCCTCCCCCATGAGAACAGCTCTCAGTACTCCATACAAACAAGCAAGCAGAGTCCAAAAGTCCTCCCATTATATCCCACAGGAGAGACCCTCTATAAATTCGACCTACTTCCCCTACTAAGGAGCCATGGTGCTCTCTGCCAGGTATAAAACTGTATAAAACTGTATATATTCTCTACCTACAATTTTGAACTACCAGCACTTCCCTCCACTCTCAACCCAAGGTCTGGAAGCCTGTTCCCCAGGAGTCCAGATTCTCGGGTATTTTCTCAAGAATTGTGGACAGGGCATGGACTGCTGATGCTGTGGGTCAGGTCAATGCTGATGCTGTGGCATGGGAGTAAGGAGAGAACGGTCAGCTGAGAGAGAACCATACAGGAGCAGCAGTGCCCCAAGGCACAAAGCAGCAGCTGCAGTGGCAACAATATGGCTCCCCCCTGGATATTCTGGAGTCACACCCCCTGTCTCTCTGGGCAACCAGAGGAGGCCAGGCATCTTCTCTCATGGCAGCCACAGGAGGAAGAGATCTGGGATGAAAATGCAGGTCCCGTGAGTAAAGGGTTGGCCTGAGGCGGAACCGGCCTGGGTGGAGCACAAGGACTAGAATACTGACGCGCAGAGCCGGCAGATTCCCAGGCCAGGGATGATACAGAGGACCACTTTACTGAGCCTAAGACACACCTGGCCCTCAGGGGATCATTAGCTGAGACAAAGGAGGGCAGGCAGAGGCTAGAATGGACAGCTAACTATGCCACTCCAATGCAAACTACACCCAAGACTGGGCAGTGGCATAGACAGGGCCTGAGTCGCAGGTTCTGCGAACTCACTGTCTGTTCTGCAGGGGAATATAGCCTGCAAAGAAACAAATTCTGCAAAGTTGTTCTGTTCTGTCAGTAACATCAATCAGGGGCAGGCCTCCATTAAGCACCCGAGGTTTTCAGGTCTCACCTCCCCCTGCCAGATAGTGGCAGAGAGCAGCAACCTGGCTGAGGAGACATAGATCTCCCTGTGATTTAAGCAGGTGCAAACCCCTAGAGTATCTGTTGATTGGAGGCTACTGGGTCACAACCCTGCGGGGTTATCGGTGACTGGGTGTAACAGAGGTGCAAGGTGGGGAAGGAGGCATCAACCTTCCCAGACTTATCTATTTACTGGGTGGGTCCTCCTGACCTCACGGAGCACCAGAGCAAGTCATATTTGAGTTGTCAGCAGACACTTGCAATCTAGTTGCCAGAGACCTTTTGACCTCTCCCACCTGAGACAGGTGCTAAATAAGACAATTGATTTGGACCTCTTAAACTGGGCCAATCATCCGAGGACAATCCAAGTGGTACCCTGAGTGCATGGTTGTGGGAAGGTTTGATTTTCCTTTTCCAATTGTTCCCTGTGGGGGACAGAGTGACTTAATTGCTGATATTTCCCCACAGCTGAGACTTCAACCCAGAGTAACTGACTCACTAGGGTAGGACACAGACCAGCTGAAAACAAGATGGAGCCACTTAGCCCCACCACACCAAGCAGGTCCCCAGTTTCTCAGGCTGTAGCACTGTATGGGTCCTTGGCAAAGCTCCAGGGGAAAAAAAACAGTCCCAGCATTTGGGCAAAGGGCTGGGTAATCACTACTCCTGGAGCCTCCAACCCAATTTCTCTTTATCTGTTCATCTAATCCAATGGTATAAAATAATCATGGGGCAGAATCAGGGGGAAAACTCCGGTAATATGAATAACTAGAGTAGATCAACCTCCCAAGGAAAGATATGGCAGACACAACTGAAGATCCCATTCAAAAACAGATGGCTAAGATGTCAGAAATTGAATACAGAATTTGGATTGCAAACAAGATTAATAGAATGGAGGAAAAGTTGGAATTAGAAATTTTAGGAGCAATTCAAAAGTTGTCTCAATAATTCAATGAATTTAAAGACAAAATCAACAAAGATTTTGACACATTGAGACAAGAATATGCAGCCCTCAAAGATCTGAAAAATACAGTAGACTCCATCCATAACAGGGTGGAACAAGCAGTCACCTTCCAAGACTTAGCCAGAATAAAGTGGAAATGTTGAACAGACCTATATCAAGTTCTGAAATAGCATCGACCATACAAAATCTCCCTAAAAAGAAATACCCAGGACCAGATGGCTTCACGTCAGAATTCTACCAAACCTTTAAAGAGGAACTACTACCTATATTACTTAACCTTTTCCAAAATATAGAAAAAGAAGGAATACTACCCAACACATTCTATGAAGCAAACATCATCCTGATCCCCAAACTAGGAAAAGACCCAAGAAGAAAAGAAAATTATAGACCAGTATCACTAATGAATATTGATGCAAAAATATTCAACAAGATCCTAACAAACAGACTCTAGCAACACATCAAACAAATTATACATCATGACCAAGTGGGTTTTATCCCAGGGTCTCAAGGATGGTTCAATGTATGTAAATCTATAAATATAATTCAGCACATAAACAAATTAAAAAACAAAGACCATATGATTCTCTCAATTGATGCAGAAAAAGCTTTTGATAATATCCAGCATCCCTTCATGATCAGAACACTTAAGAAAATTGGTATAGAAGGGACATTTCTTAAACTGATAGAGGCCATCTACAGCAAACCCACAGCCAATATAGTATTGAATGGAGTTAAATTGAAAGCATTTCCACTCAGATCAGGAACCAGGTAAGGTTTCCCATTGTCTCCACTGCTCTTTAACATTGTAATGGATGTTTTAGCCATTGCAATTAGGGAAGAAAAGGCGATCAGGGTATCCATATAGGGTCACAAGAGATCAAACTTTCACTCTTCGGAGATGATATGATTGTATATCTGGAAAACACCAGGGATTCTACTATAAAACTCTTAGAAGTGATCAAGGATTATAGCAGTGTCTCAGGTTACAAAATCAACATTCATAAATCGGTAGCTTTTATATATACCAACAATAGTCAAGCTGAAAAAAACAGTCAAGGACTCTATACTGTTCACAGTGGTGCCAAAGAAGATGAAATATTTGGGAGTTTAACAAAGGACATGAAAGATCTCTATAAAGAGAACTATGAAACTCTAAGAAAAGAAATGGCTGAAAACGTTAACAAATGGAAAAACATACCATGCTCATGGCTAGGAAGAATCAGCCTTGTTAAAATGTCCATACTACCCAAAGCAATATACAATTTTACTGCAATCCCTATTAAAGCTCCACTGTCACACTTTAAAGATCTCAAAAAAAATAATACTTTGTTTTATATGGAATCAGAAAAAACCTCAAATAGCCAAGACTTTACTCAGAAATAAAAACAAAGCAGGAGGAATTACGCTACCAGACCTCAGACTATACTATAAATCAATAGTGATCAAAACAGCATAGTACTGGTAGAAAAATAGAGAGGTAGATGTATGGAACAGAATAGAGAACAAAGAGATGAGCCCAGCTATGTACTGTTATTTGATCTTTGGCAAGCCAATTAAAAACATTCAGTGGGGAAAAGATTCCCTATTTAAGAAATGGTGCTGGGTGAACTGGCTGGCAACCTGTAGAAGACTGAAACTGGACCCACACCTTTCACCATTAACTAAGATAGACTCTCACTGGATTAAAGATTTAAACTTAAGACATAAAACTATAAAAAATACTAGAAGAAAGTGCAGAAAAAGCTCTTGAAGAAATCAGCCTGGGTGAATATTTTATGAGGACCCCCCGGGCAATTGAAGCAGTATCAAAAATACACTACTGGGATCTGATCAAACTAAAAAGCTTCTGCACAGCCAAGAACACAGTAAGTAAAGCAAGCAGAAAGCCCTCAGAATGGGAGAATATATTTGTAAACCTACAAATATATCTCTGACAAAGGTTTAATAACCAGAAACGTATTAGCAAAAAAAGAACAAGTGGAGCGGCACCTGTGTCCCAGTCAGTAAGGCGCCGGCCCCATATACTGAGGGTGGCGGGTTCAAACCCTGCCCCGGCCGAACCGCAACAAAAAAATAGCCGGGTGTTGTGGCAGGCACCTGTAGTCCCAGCTACTTGGGAGGCTGAGGCAAGAGAATTGCTTAAGCCCAGGAGTTGGAGGTTGCTGTGAGCTGTGTGATGCCATGGCACTCTACCTAGGGCCATAAAGTGAAACTGTCTCTACAAAAAAAAAAAAAAAAAAAGAACAAGTGATCCCATCTCAGGCTGGGCAAGGGACTTGAAGAAGACAGGCACATAGCCTACAGACATATGAAAAAATGTTCATAATCCTTAATCATCAGAGAAATGCAAATCAAACTACTTTGAGATATCATCTAACTTCAATAAGATTAGCCCATATCACAAAATCCCCAAACCAGAGATGTTGGCATGGATGTGGAGAAAAGGGAACACTTCTACACTGCTGGTGGGAATGCAAACTAATATGTTCCTTTTGGAAAGATGTTTGGAGAACACTTAGAGATTTGAAAATAGACCTGCCACTTGATCCTACAATTCCTCTAGTAGGTATATACCCAGAAGACCAAAAATCACATTATAACAAAAATATTTGTACCAGAATGTTTATTGCAACCCAATTCATATTTGCTAAGTCATGGAAGAAGCCCAAGTGCCCATCGATCCGTGAATGGATTAATAAATTGTGGTACACCATGGAATATTATGCAGCCTTAAAGAAAGATGGAGACTTCACCTCTTTCATGTTTACATGAATGAAGAGGAACATATTCTTCTTAGTAAAGTATCTCAAGAATGGAAGAAGAAGTATCCAATGTACTCAGCCCTACTATGAAACTAATTTATAGCTTTCATATGAAAGCTATAACCCAGTTATAACCTAAGAATATGGGGAAAGGGGAAAGGGAGGGGTGGGGGGAGGATGGGCAGAGGGAGGGTAATTAGTGGGACCACGCCTATGGTGCATCTTACAAGGGTACATGTGAAACTTAGTAAATGTAGAATATAAACGTCTTAACACAATAACTAAGAAATGCCAGGAAGGCTATGTTAACCAGTGTGATGAAAATATGTCAAATGGTCTACAAAACCAGTATGGTGCCCCATGATTGCATTAATGTACACAGCTATGATTTAATAATAAATAAATTTAAAAATATATAAAAAAATAAATAAAAATAAATGATGGGGAGGGTGATTGGTAGGATCACACCTATGGTGCATAATGCAAGGGTACATGTCGGATCTATTAAGTACAGAGTATAAATGTCTTAACACAAGAATTAAGTAATCGACATGAGGTATGTATTAACCAGTGTGATGTAAATGCTCCTAATTCTATATGAAATCAGCACATTGTTACCCCACAAATGCATTAATGTATGCATGATCTATGCGTTTATGATTTAATAAAAAAATAAATAAAAATAAAAGTAATAAAAATAAATGATCATCTGAACTGTGTGTTCTGTGGAAACAAGTAATAGGAGGACAAGTGAGGAGAAAGATACACCACAAACTAAGAGAAAACCCAAGGATGGACAATCCTCTGAGCAGGCTGAGGCCTTTGGCTGAAATGAGGAGATACATTCACAACCTCCCTCAGGAGCCAGAGGAGCCCAATTGTGGCATCAACTGGTTTGGTTATAAAGTGTAAGGCAATTCGAATCATGTGGTGACAGTGTAACAGGAACAGGAACGACACAGCTGCCTGGGCATTAGAAGGAGAACACCATACCCAAATAGTTCCAGCCAGTGGCCAAAGATCAGAACTCATGGTCTCCCAGACTTCCCCTTGCTTCCTTTACATGGACCATTCAGGTATCTGCCCCCAAATTTACCTTGACCCACACCCTATTTCCTCACATGTGCTGCTAGTTGTCACACTTGCTCTGTCTGCCTGATTCTTCACTTCTGCCTCATGTGTAGGACTCAGGGACAGAGGACTGCTGTCCCAACTCAACTGCCCTCCCTGCCCTGGACTGTGAGTGAAAATCTTTGAATTTGTTTCCTTTTGTGGCAGTGTATTGAATTTGTGCCTTCCATTTGAAGAACCAGAGCTAGCCTCGGCCAGAATTCACAGGAGAGAACCCGGCCAGGTCCCCAGCACCACAGCAATAGCCAGACAGGCATAAACTGGACACAGATCCGACAAGAGCCACGCAGTGTCTGCCAGGATAAACAAGTTTCCCAGGGTCACCAGTGGAAAAGCTAGGCAGCTGTGCCAGGGAAAAGAAGTATCCCATGAAAGGCGCGTTGTGCACACCGTATCCAGTTCTCCTTCATTTGCCAGCAGAGCAGGGTGGGAGTCTCTTGAGGAACCCCAGGTAGCTTGGGGGCTCTTAGAGCAGCTGCTGAGTGAGTTAAGCAAGGACTCTTCCCAGCCTTAGGCACACCTTCCAGCAGTGGTTCTCAACCTTCCTAATGCCGTGACCCTTTAACACAATTCCTCATGTTGTGGTGACCCCCACACGTGAGGAGCGGTGTCTCGGTTCCTAAGACCATTGGAAATATGTGTTTTTCCAATGGTCTTAGGAGACCTCTGTGAAAGGGGAAAGGGTCATTCGACTCCCAAAGGGGTTGCGACTCACAGGTTGAGAACTGCTGTAAGGCAAGGTGAGGGCAAGGACAGAGGAAGGTCCAAGAGTGGCTGCAAGATGAGCTCCCAGCCTGGGCCCTCAGCAAGGCTGCACATGGAGCAACTCACACACGGGGCTGGGCGCTGCACACAGGTGGGGAAGGCGGAGTCTGGAGTCCATCTGCATTCACCCTCATGCCCAAGAAGACAGCTAGAGATAAACCGGCTCCTGGCTCAGTACTTCCAGCCTTCATGGAGCATTAAAATCACCTGGAAACTATTTTAAAGATTCCCATATCCAGCCCAATTCCCAGAGATTCTGACTGAAGGGATTTGGTGCTGGGGTCGGGGTACCAGTGTTTTTTAACTGCCCCAGGTGATTCTAACATGCAGTCAGGATGAAAACCACAAGTTTAGAGGCTGCACATTACAGTCCTCTGAAAAGTACAGGGGATGCTAGCAGGGCTATCCTCTAGAATAGCGGTTCTCAACCCATGGGTCGCAACCCACAGGAACTGTATTAAAGGGCCGCGGCATTAGGAAGGTTGAGAACCACTGCTCTAGAAGTCTTTCTGTCATGAACAGAAAGAGCAAAGATGGAAAACACCAGCACTGCCATTTTAAAGGGATTCCAGCAAGCTTACTATCGAGCACAGGGCTGCTACCTCTGGCATTTGGAGCAGGTTGGGTACCCTGGCTATAATTCTCTTTGAAAAGTTTTTTCATAGGTTTTATAAACTACTTAACACTAGCCTTCATCTTGTGCCCAAACAGCAGGGCTGTGTTTGTTTTGCTTAAAGATTTTCACGTCCAATTGATAAACGTGAGTGTGAAGCCTTCCAACATGTAAGGAGGCTGTCACCTGGAAGGCTGCTGCAGGAGTTTGTACATCAGCCAGTTCCAATGACCAGACAGAGGTGGCAGCAGATGAGAAGGACCAGGAACTAAAATGAGATTCTCCCGTTGTGGTCAGGGCAGGTGGTGAAAAGCTGACAAATCTCCCTATGCAAAGAAGGTGTGGAAATAACAGATTCTAGGGAACCAGCAACCAGCCAATGAAGGGAAATTGTTTTTTAAACAAACTCTTTCATTGGCTGTCTCCTTAGTGCCAAGTATTAAACAAGAGGGAAAATACTCACCAGATGGAAAAAAAAGTCACTAATAAGAAGTAATTCAAGTGGGGCAAGGCTGGAGCCTCAAGTGCAGGCAGGATGCCAGGATCAGAGCACCCGGTAACAGAGCCCCAGCCTTGACTGCTAGTCAGGTTTCAGGGACCAAGCCTTGATCCTAGGGGAGCATGGTAGCCCTATTCCACATAAAGATTGGTATGCTGGCCACGTTATGGAGCACAGACCACAGAGATAGTGCCCAGCTATAAGACCTGGAGCCCCATCAGACCCAGACCTGAGTCCAGGAGATAGGGCCAAGAAGGATGCTGTTGCTAAATCTTAGACATGAGAACTGAAGTGGGAATGAGGGCCCACAGCTGTGGGAAGAAGGGCATGGCGTGCAGAAGGTAGAACTGGAGACCTGCAGTAGCCACAGAGCACAAGTCAGCCATGCTCAGTGCATACCGCTGGAGTGCCATGCTCAGCTCTAGAGGGTGCCCATCTTCCCCCCAGGGCAGGTGGGTCCTGGACAGAGGGGTGGAGCTTTCAGTGAGGACAGCACAGAGGCTGAGCAGCTGTCTAGGCTAGACTCTCTTTTTTGAGGTCTTTGCTCTCACTGCCTTTCCAGAAAGCTGGTTCACCAAGGTGGAACTGGGGCTGCCTCCTGGGGAATCAGCCTTTCTCCCATTTAGCCCAGGGGAAATAGCCGAGCAGTAAGCAGTTGAGTCAGGTCTGCTCCAGGACAGGGGAAGAATCTCTTCTCCTAGGTTCATGTTATAGGGCCAGGTCTGGCTGTGACATGGACCAGATTTCCAAGCTAATCTGTGGCTCAGTTTAGAGAGAGGACCCAGCAGGGCTCCTAAGCTTTTTAACTCAGAGCTGAAACCCAAAGCAGACAAATGAATTCTCACCATCAACAAAGGGCCCAGCCTGGTTGACCACACAGGAGATGACACAGGCATTGGGGTCAAAGCTACCTTGGAGTAAGGGCATCGATACCACCACCCTTTTGCTACACTGAGTGACAGTAGGCCCAGGAGTCACTCCTGGCCAAGTCTGCTTCCATGCGGACACATGGCTAACAACCAACTGCTAGTAAGCAGAGGAGATGGATGGAGTTGATACTCCCTTGATACTCACATTTGTTATCCACATGCTAGTACCACATGTGTGCCACATTACTCTCATTCACCAACTCATTTAATTCTTACTGCAACCTAATGTAACAGCCCCGTCTTTTAGACGAGGAAACAAGACTTTGACAAGTTGAATAACTTACCCAATGTCACTCAGCAAGGCAGTGATAAGGCTGGACCTGCACACAGGCCTCTCACTCCAAAGCCCACCTCTCTCTCTACTACACTGCATGGCCTCTGCACTCAAACCCAGGAACTCCATCCATCCCAGTCAGCCTCTCATTCTGGAGCAGAGCTAAGGGGGTGTACTTCTCCCTTCTCTATTAACAACAGAACTCACCTCTGTTCACGGCTTTAAACCAAACCAAACAGGAAAGTCAGGCAAAAATAGAGAATGGAAAGAGAAAAGATAACTGAGGTACAGCTGAGTTGAGATGTACACAGGTCAGTGAAGATGAGCAAAAAATCTTGGGTCCCTGAGATCTTTGAAAAGCAGTAAGAAAGGATAATTATTTGGAGAATTCACTTTATGTGGAAAAATAAAATCTGGAAGGTTGTTGCTTTTGATGCTGTATCATTGTCTACTTTCTACCTCATATAACCTGTCCCTGAAAAAGAAACAATGAGCTTTCTAAGTCACTTTTCTTAACGTATGTTATGTCACCCTCAGCTGGACAGATCACTATCACCACACTCAGTCCAAGGATTCCCCTGTAATGGATTCCCCACACTAACCTAATTTTCTTCCTTTCTTCCTTGTTTTTTTTTTTTTGCATTTCCAGCATCCTGGCTAATTCCATGACTCTCAGTCCCCAAATATTCCCACCTCTACCCACTGTGAACACTGCGGCCAGACTGACGAGGCCTCCTAACGTCCAACTTGGGTCATGTCAGTACTCTTCTAAAAAATAATAAAATTACGCTTTTATCCTTAGCCTACAATTCAGAGCCCTGTATAGTCTGGTCTTAATAAATTTTGACAAGATTATTTCTACCATAATGCTGACCCTCTACCTGAATCAATCTAGACAACTCTTCCTCCTGAAAACACACTTGTGCTTTTCGTCTAAATCTAAATCACCAGCAAATCCAGCTCTCCTCCACCTTGGCCAATCCCAGAGCACAACTACCATACAGGAAAAGACCTCGTCCTGGTCCCTGCTGTGCCCTCCTACTCAGAACTAGGCCTGGCACCTACTAGGGACTCAATGTTTTTCTTTTGAGTAAATAAATAAAAAGGGTCCCTTTCTTCTGACTGAAAAACTCTCTGTCTACATCTTTAGTTCTCAACATCCTACTGGCTCAGCAGGCATCGTGGCACTAAGAAGGCAGCCAAACTCTTTGACACACCTCCCACTGACAGATGTCATCCCACTGCCTACATCCTACTGAAGGGGACTTCAGGACCCTGGGATTTTTTTCACAAATAAAATACAATAGAAAGGACACTCAAATTGTTATAAAAATGTACCCACCAAATTCTATCCTACTCTTCTCCTGGGGAAGAGGCCATTTCCCTCCCCTGGAGCTGGGATAAAATGAGAAACTTGCTTCTAGTCACTAAAGCAAAAGTGATGGTGTGTGACTTTGAAAACTTAAGTCCTAAAAAGGCTTTATGGCATCTCTTGCTCACTCTCTCTCACATCACTTGCTCTGGGGGAAATCAGCTGCCATGTTGTGAGTAGTCTGTGGTTCAGCTCTTGTGGCAAGAATCAGAAGCTGCCTGTTCAACCCTCATGAATGCCCTTTCAGCCCCCACCAAGCCTTTCCAGGATGCAGCCCCAAAGTACACTGGAGAGCAGCAACTTCCTGAAACCTGAGCTGGACCTCCCAGCCAAGCCACTCTAGGTTCTCAACTCTCCCAGACTGGGAGAGATAACGATTTGTTGTTTAAAGCTGTGAAGTTCAGGAGTTACTTATTATAGGTAATAGAGATCCATGCCAATTTCTGTGTCCAGGCCTTAAGAGATAAAAAAATTCCAATTCTTATGGAGTCTTGTGGGACACTCACTCTGGGAACCTGGCAGCCAGGTTGTGAGGAAGCCAAGCTGTCTCTAGAGGAAGCTAAGCTGTCTCTTGCTTCTAATCACTAAAGCAGAAGTGATGGTGTGTGACCACTCTAGGCTCCCAACTCTCCCAGACTGGGAGAGATAACGATTTGTTGTTTAAAGCTATGAAGTTCAGGAGTTACTTATTACATGTTAATAGAGATGCATGCCAGTTTCTGAGTCCAGGCCTTAAGAGATAAGAAACTTCCATTTCTTATGAGTCTTATGGGACACTCACTCTGAGAACCTGGCAGCCAGGATGTGAGGAAGCCAAGCTGTCTTTAGAGGGCCCACACAGAGATCAGCCAACAGCCGGGCCATATGTGTGCACTGCCTTGGAGTGCATGCCCCAGTCCCAGTCAGGCCATCTTGCTGTCTCTGCAAAGCCCTGCCTAAGTTGTAGATTCATGGGCAAAACAAATTATTAGTGAAATTTTAAGTCACTAAGGTGGCAATAGTACTGAAAACAGATTTTTTGTATCTGGATATGAGATACTGCTATATATAACAAAATCCTAAATTCTGAGGCACTGGCTTTGGAATTAGGTACTAGGCAGAGGTCTAACAAGCATCTGTGAAGGTTGAGAGGAAAGTAAGAAAAATATCATTAGAAGCTGGAGAAGAGGGGAACCCTATAGTAGCAGCATTGCTCAGCTATTAAGTGAGGTAATACAGAAAAAGTTCCTAATGATTTTAATTAGATATCCAAGGAGATTTCCAAGCAGAATATAGAAGTGCCTACTGGTTTCTTGTCACTGCCTGTGATAAAATGCAAGAGAAAAGAGATGAATTAAAGAATAAACTGTTAAATATAAAAGGAGCTAGAATTTGCTGGGTTTAAAAATAAAACTATCTTTTATTCCCAGTCTCTGCAGATGGTGAATGATTCTAAAAGAAAGAGCTCCAGGCCATAGATCAAATCCAGGATAGAAAGTGAGTCACAGAAATTTTCAGACAAAAGAGCTAAGCAAGCATCTCAATGGCATCTCTTAGGATCCTTGCCATTCAATAGGGTTTCTAAGAATTTCAATGGCATTGTCCCTCGGTATTCTTAAAGAGAGCCCAAAATAGAAAAGGGCTTCTCTTGAAGATGTTGTTCATTGTGGTTTTTGTCTAATGGAGTGAGGATTTGCCATTCTAAAGGTACTGAAATAGAAAACAGAAATAGCCTTACAAGCAGACGTTGCAAAAGAGTGATGACTAGTCTGCCACCAGCATAACCCATGGGGACAGCCTATGACTGAAGGAATCATTTACCATAGAGCCTAAAAAGTAATCAGGAAACAGAGAGGTCAAGAGATTAGTTCCCACCACAGTTAACTTAGGTCACCATTCAGCAGATTAGGCCTCTCACTAATTTTCTCACTGACCAAAGAGTTACATCAGAAAGCTCAAGTCCCACATGCAGTATATACCATGTTAAGAACGTTCCCCGGGATTCTGAAGACATGATTCACTTGCAGCGAGGATATCTCTGCTGCCTGAACTATACATCTCCTGCCTTGGGCTTAATAGAGACTTGGCCACCTGTATTCCTGGGAAAGATAGATTGATTAAGAAAGGGAAAACCCTAACTCAGAAACAAGATTGTGTTCAATCTTCTTTTTTCCTCTTAGTAAATGGGGCCATAACTCCAAGTAAATGGTATGTAAAGCTGTTAAGAGCCAAGCCCCACACTCGCATTGCAATGTTCCATGGGGTGTAAATAACATGTGTGACAGCACGGGGGACCAAATTGCTCGTTAGCTGCCAACATTACTTGTTTAATGATCTGAGGGGCAGAAGCTGCCAATTATAGTAATCCTTCTTAAAATACCATTTAAAACCCATATATGCAATTATTATACCTTTTTGTTAAATGTTTATGATTCTTTGGAAGCTAAGGGACTGTGGGAGAACTCTGTGAGGCCATCCTTACACAAGGAGAGTAAAACTTCACACATCACCCACTGAGCGGATCTGGACTCTACCCCCTGGCTGCACCTCCTTAGCTAATCAGATGACTTAACCAAAGTACACAGCCCACCACCTCAGCTTCCCCTTCTGTTCGTTGTAATAACAGTCTCTCTGCCACCAACTAACATAGCTATTGTGAAAATAAAATAAAATAACAAATACAGAGAAATGTTGGAAAGCGCTATTCAAATGATAGGTAAAGATACTGTTTTTATAGACTCTTATTTTCAAGCTACTAATTAATGGAAAATGATATCCTTTCATAACTGCCCTAGTAAGGAGGAGGGACTGTGATCTCTTGAGAATTCTCCAAGTTCTGCGACTAGAGTTTTAAACTGAGAATCTCAACTGGTATCACGTCATCATCCTCCCCTCCAGGAAGAGTCAGATGCAGTAACCCTCACTGAGTGCACAGGGCCCCGTGCCACACACATCTGCTGGAGCCATGTAACCCACACAGAACATTTAGTCTCTAAACGCTTCAAGAAACAGGAACCAAAAGGGCAAATGTGAACAACCTGTGCTATATTACATGTACATATGGGTTTTAAGAGTCTTGTCTATACCCTTATAAGGAAATCATGCTGCCCACTTATTCTTTGTGTGAAACTCTCCAGAAAAGCTTTGAGATGTCTGAGGATGACAACAAGGACGGGATATTAACTGCAGACAGAGCATGACACGGTGGTAGCTGTCATCATCATTTCAGTAGGACTACTCCAACATCGCCCGTGCTGCCAGTTACCTGAGATGGCAAGCATTTTGGCTTCCAGCAATGCCGGCAGTTGGGTGTCAATGTCATTAACCTTCTTCCTCAGAGTGCTGCAGAGTCTCTCACTCAAACACACCTAGAAGGAGAGAAATAGCCAGGAATCACCATTTACAGAGCTAAAAACCAGAAGGCAGTGGAACAGCCAGGTCAGAGATTTCTAGATTTCTGGATTTCTGGCATTAAGACAGATAATAAAGAGTAATCAGAGGAGAGTGTTTTAAAAGCAAGCAATGGAAAAAGGAAGGAAGGAGGGGAGGGGAGAGGAGGGGAGGGAAGGGGAGGAGAGGGAGGGGAGGGGAGGGGAGGGGAGGAAAGGGAAGAAAGAGGAGGAAGGGGAGGAAGGGGAGGAAGGGAGGAAGGGGCATATTCCAGTCACGGCTCCTAGCCCTTTCACCAGACTCAAACACAAACTAATGAGCTAACACAACAGTGAGCAACCACAGACTAAAATGACTTCATTACTTCTGCCTTCTCCTTGCTCAACAGTGGCTGGGGACAAAAGGCCTTACTGATTACCCACCCAAAATAGCCGGCTCCCTGCACCCCCTCCCTTTGATGTCTCCCACAGCACCCTCCTGGGCCAGCATACTATTTGCTTGTGTGTCTTGTGTTTACACTGTCTCTCTAGCTGTCTGTCAGGTACATAATAGGCAGTAACAAAGATAAGGCTATGCAGATGAAGGTCAGAGCTTCATGCTAAATTTAATTACTAGTAGACACTGTCCAGGGAAACTTTGAGACAGACAGACACTTGCTAGTGAGTCAGATAAGAAAAACAGACAAGTAACTCTTGGTGAAGTTTGAAGATTTTTATCATTTATTATCTCATGACACACCATTTCCTATATTTTTCTTTGATTTTTCAAAAGTAGCAAAAATCTTAAATCTCAATTTCTTTTTCCAAATGTCTTCAGATTATCTTTTATTTTGTTGGGGGCCAAAACATCATATTTTTTTCCCTCTCATTTAAAGCTAAAATCTCTTACTCAAATGTTACCTATTTTCAGATTAATGAGCTATCTAGAAAAATTTCCAGTTCAACAAGTACACAGAGTATGGATTTAATAGGAATGAAGGTATCTGTGGAGATATTTGGGGGCTGACCACAATGGATGCTACCTAAAAGCATCATTCTTTTCTTGCCAAAAGTCTGAGATTCCACTCTAAAACTAAAATTAACCTGGTGAGATTCACAGAGCCCAGAGAAATATAAAATTTAATTTCCCAAAGAGTCTAGGTCTTGCTAGGTCTCATTGATGTGAAATGTTTTGCTTATCTCAGACTGAACAGAGATTATTTTTAGAGTTGAAGCAGACCTTGCCCATCCTGCCTAGAACACTCCACTATTTCTCTCATGGAGTTGCATGTGTTCTTTTCCATTCAGTGGCTGCAATTTTCTAACCTCTTTTATAAACTCACTCTCTAGATGAAGACAACAGCTCAGTAGCCCAAAGCCTGCACCGTGGTGTGGAGCGCCCACACATCTAGTCATTAATCTCAGGTCACTTTCAAGGGTCCCGAGATTTGTCTGGAATCAGAACCAGAGTCAAAAGGAATATGTTGCAGACACCTTCCCCTCAGCACCACGTCTCCGGCCAGCTGAATGCCCCAGTCACTGGAAAGTCCCATCCAATCCACTTAAAAATATCATCAGAATTCCAAGGACATTTCCATTAGCTCTATGACACCAGCCATAATTCTTCCATCTCATCCAATCTGTGTTCAATATTTCTGATTTTAGTTAACAGCATCTGTTAATCATAATTAGGTCAGTTTCTCCTTTATTGAACAAATCTATCCTTCTAGCTGTCATAATTAATATGAAACAACCTCTCTGAAACTTCTTATTATATTGCAATGTTCATTCTTTTAGGCTTTGCCAGATATAATCTAATATCTACCAATCTCCAGAAATCCTATTTATTTCCAACTATTTCTTCTACTTAATTTATCCCTTAATCACCTCCAGTTTGGGTAACCCACAAGAGTTGAAAAGGTGTAATGATTGCAGTGAAGGTTCCATTTCTCTCTCTCTGAGGGAAGAATTTAAAGAATGTCTGCCATGTGTATGTGTGCGTGTGTGTGCATGCATGTGTGTGTGCACATGTGTGTGTGCGTGTGTGTGTGTGTTTCTAACACACTACAAAAAGACAACTGGGTCAAGCTGAGACTTTTACCTCATTGTCACCTGTCAATCTAGTCCAGAGTGGAGAAAAAAAGTGTTTAGTGTGACTAGACAGTTTTGTTTTAATTCTCCATAGAATACAGGCCAAACACACACACATGCACACGCAAATTCATGTATGTGCACATGTATATGTCCATCTCTACACACACACATACATATGCCTCAGAAAATCTGCATCTTCTTTTTATTTACAAAGAAAATCGGGCCCTGAAGAACTTAATATCAAATGGAACTATTACATTTATACTGTTAAATCTAAGACACAGGTTCCTTAATTTTATGGAAAATCAAAATAATTTATAAGTTTTTGGTGAATGCATCAGAGAAGGTATGTGCAATGGTGTGAATGTTTACATACCCCCGCCCCACAAAATTCACACGTTGAAATCCTCACTCCCAAGGTGATAGTATTAGGAGGTTGAGCATTTGGGAGGTGATTGTAATGGTCACGGGGGTAGAGCCCCCACGAAGGGGATTAGTGCCCTTATAAATAGTCCCCAGAGAGCTCTCTTGCCCTCTGTTTACTGTGTGAGAATACCCAGCCAAGCTGGCACCCTGGTCTCAGTAGTCTCCAAAACTGTGAGAAATAAATGCCCATTGTTTATAAGCTGCCCAGTCTACAGTATTTTGTTATAGCAGCCTGAGTGGACAAAACAGTACGCAGACTGTGGGCAAATCCAAGATCTTCAATAGTGGCTGGAGCTTATCAACAAGTTCCAGTATTGTGTATGCATATATGTGTGTCCACAACATAAAGTGTCATCAACACATCACACACACATAAGCACCATCCGTTTTATATAATATGTAAGTCTGTACACTCACTGCAAGTGCATAGGTAGACTCATTCCTATTACTCAGAGAGGGTAGTGACAAAAGTCAACAAACCCAGACCCAAGAGCATCCTGTCACCTTTTCAATCTATACAGAAATTAGGAAGTGTCTGATAAAATAGAAATGGCAAATATTTACAATAGAAGGTAGAGGGGAAGGAATACATCTACTACCTCTTCCTTGCCAAGAAGCTTTTGCCTCTCCCTACTGGCTCCTCCAAAGGTGACAATAGCAGATATCCACAGGACTGAATACTAGTGCAGTGTCCCTGGGACTTACCAGGCAGAAATTCAGGTCACTTTCTAACACTTCCTCTCCTGCTTCATGTAATAAAAGAGATAAACCAAGTCACAGTCTCCCTTATCCCCACAGTTGGGCAGGGGAAAAGGTTTCAGCCCAACCAATGCGGATGCTAAGATGAAGATTCGGAGGAGCAGGGAGAGGGGACAAAGCCCAGCCCCTGTGTGGTCCTGCCCGAGAGCTGTGCCTGGCGCTGTCCTCGCAGTGCTTAGAGTCTCATCCTGCTTGTCTTTCGTTTGGGTGAACATTGGTGGATGCTCTCAGAGACGGCAGAGCAGATTTCAGGCATTCCTGAGTCCTCATCCTGAAGACGCCTATGAGTACCACTTGCTCCTAACAGGAAGCTCTCCTCAGATGCAAGGTACTATTACCACCCATCAAACTTGCTGCTGTGTCAGCAAAATCTTTTTCAGAAATGAATTCAATTAAAATAAAAACTGAGAAAAGGGCCCAAGTAACTGTGAGCATTTTTGCCACCAACAAGTCCCCAATTTCAGCGTAGCTCCAGTGACACACAGGACCCTTAGCATGTTTCCTGATCGAGGGTCCATGACTCTTTCTCTGTGTACAGAGACAAGAAGCAATTCCTTCTAGGCCAGCGGGGTCTTTTTGGCTACTTTGCTCTCTGCTCAGCAACCTGTCCTTTTTATATTTTGACCATCTTACAACACCCTGGTTCCCAGACCTACTGCAAATAATTATTGATGCATACCCAGTTCTCTGCCACAACATAATTCACAGAGTAATTGACCCTGCTCATAACTCAGTCGGGTATAACCGTGTAGGTAGGGAAGGGCTTTTGTTTTATAAACTGTGCTTATCCTAACTAATCAGACACTGACTATATGATTTAATTGCCCATGTGCTCTCTCAGGGAATAATGAAGAAATATCTTTCTATACACAAACCAAGGCTGTAATATCAATAGCCAATGAAGTAGACAAAGTGATTCTCAACCTAACTAAAAAATTTACACAACAAAAACAACCACCTACTATCCACTTCCATTTGTGAAGAGCCCTCCTGGGAGGAAAAGTAATTAATTTCTCAAATTACCCCCATCCTGAAAGCTTTTTTAAGCAAAGGCATTCAATATGCACAGCAGCAGTCTCTTTCCTGTCCATAAACTGACAGCTTCTTCTGAAGTAAAGGCTAAACCAGTCCATTTCTGGGGGACCACAGATCAAGACCTCTGCCACCACAGCAGGCCCCTCCCCTGGCTTTTCTGGCTCACGGCTGGTCCTGCAAAATAGCTCAGCAAAGTCCATGTTCCTTCCAGAGGCTAGGTAGTCTGTGAACTAGATGTGAAATTAAGTCAAAAGGAAACTTTATAGAGTTCTTTGGAAAACTAAGGTATAAAGGTACTTACCTTAGTAGTGATTTCTTTTAGTGACAAGTTGAGGGACTGTATCCTTTCCTGGAGGCTAGAAGAATTAAAAAGAGGAGATTGGTCTTTTTGGTAGCACTGATGGACACCACTACCTTTAGGAACTCTGCAAACAGTGAACCTGTCAAAGTTTGGATGGCTAAAGAGCAATAGGAAAGGTGATGCCAAATTCATTCTATTTGATTGTGGAATTAGTGTATGTTGCTGGGAAGTGCTAGTATTAAAATCTATTATCATTCCCAGAGTGCACATCTACTGAAAATGGGAAGAACAACTCAGATGTGCTCCTGGCAGCAAAGGATTAAAATCTGCATTCCTATAACCACCCTCCTAGAAGGATGGCTCACATAGGGCAGGATCTTACTGGTAGGGAATCAAATGTTATGTATTTGGACCTACAGTACCATTCCACACATACGAACCAAGTGTCTTATGCATTTAGCACCGACATAGAGCATAGACTATATGTGGGTATAGACTATATGCGTGTATACATGTATGTGTGTATACACATAAATACATATACACATATATGTATACGTTTACAGTATATCTGAAACAGCACCCTTAGGCTTTTCCTGCTTCTGTTTTCTCCTTGACACTTTTTGCCTTGACATATCCATCCAATCATGTAGTTTCTCTTTTCCTCCCATTGGAATCTCAATTCCAGGTGGGCACTAATTGTCTGTCATGTTCACACCTGTATCCCCTGTGCTTAAAGCAGTCCCTAGAGCTTCTCAGTAGGCCCTCAGTCACTAGCTGTAGAATGAATGAACCAATGCAACTAAGACTTTTATTCTTAAGGTTGTTGCCTAATAAAGAAGAAATGCATGAAGGCAATCACCTGTATTATAAAGCATGAGAGAAAATGTACCTCAAGGGGAATAGGCACCCAATGTTAGGAGAAAGCTGCCACATAAAAACTGTCACAAGGCAGAATATTGTCTGCCTTGAGCAATGGAGACAATAAACTTGTGGAGCAAGTTAGAAACTAGGGGGTTGGGCTCAGTGCCCAAAGCTCAGTGGTTAGGGCACCAGCCACATATACTGGGCTGGCAGTTTCGAACCCAGCCTGGGCCTGTTAAACTACAACTGCAACAAAAAAGTAGACGGGCATTGTGGCGGGTGCCTGTAGTCCCAGCTACTTGGGAGGCTGAGGCAAGAGAATCTCTTAAACCCAAGAGTTGGAGGTTGCCATGAGCTGTGATGCCACAGCACTCTACTGAGGGCAACATAATAAGACTCTGTGAAAGAAAGAAAGAAAGAAAGAGAGAAAGAGAGAAAGAGAGAAAGAGAGAAGGAAGGAAGGAAAGAAAGGAAAGGAAAGGAAAGGAAAGGAAAGGAAGAAAGAAAGAAACTAGGGGGTTGGTGAGGAAGTTTACCAGTAAAGGTGGAAGTGAACTGGTCCTCAAAGAAGAAAAAGATTGAATGAAATTCCAGGGAGAAGATGAATCAACTGCACCAAGTGGTTCACACAGGTGCCTTGGGAAAGATAAACAGGGGGATGATTATCCCTGGTAGAAAAGGAGAGAGGAGAACGAGGGAGGGACCTATCTGTACCTGTAATGTTTCTTTATTTATTACGGAAAAGAGAATCAAGTAAATATGGGGAAATGCTAATGCAGTAGATCCTCTGTAAGCTGACCACCCAAGGAACTGTAATGAACATGCCAGGTGCTCAACATAAGGAACCAGGCATCTGTACTGATATGTTCGTACATGTGGTGCATGAGTGGTCTATAAAAATTAAGACCACTTTAAGGAGAAAGTCAGTGAAGGGAGGTGTTCAGCTATGGAGGTTCTACTGTATTTAATCTCATTGGTGGGTAAATGAGCATCTGTTCTATTTTTCAATGTTTGGAATATTTATAATTAAAAATGTCAAGGATAAGCTCTAGCTAGTATTAAATGCCAAGCTAAGGAATTTTGAAATTTATCCCACAGACAATGGGAAATAATAATAATAATAGTTTTTGAGCAGGAAAGGAATATGAAAGAAAAGCCTTGTTTTTAGGAAAATTATTTGTGCAGCACAAGGAGAGTGATTTGGAGGAAGAAAGTCTAAGTGTAACAAAACCTGCAAGGCCCCATCAGCAGCCAGCCAATCTTAAGGGCCAAGGGCCTTGCAAGGAATGATAGTCCTCAATTATGTCCATACTGAAAAGCAGTGAGATGTCCTATCCAGAGTTTTGCATTCCTTCATGCATTCATGAACTCATTCATTCTCCCAGTATCCACCGGGCATTCAGTAAGTTAGGAACTTAGCGCATATAGACAAGGTCCCTGCCCTCAACCACTTATGCTGCTAGGAAGGTGGGAAAATGCTATAGGTGCAGGTGCTAGAAGAGGAGGCTCACTTGATTAAATGGTGGTCTGCAAAGGCAGGGATTAAGGTTTCTGGGGGATGCGCTCGGCAGGGACGGGAGAAGGGTGCAGCGTGTCAGGAAAAGCTTCAAGAGCAGAGGCTGCAAAGTATCAGAGCTAAGACGCCAATCCGCTGATTTTTTTGTTGTTCTTCAACCACAAGTAGTATTTCTGGATGTTATCACCACCAACAATTTGTGATTTCTGAGCATAGGTGAACTGGTTTCAATTGCAAACACCTGGGAACTGGTGCTGGTCCATGCTAACCAATCATTCCCACTTTAGACCTACTTTCAACAGGGAAGGGTTTTCTAGTTGAGCTGAGATCAACCCATGTGGAAGAAATGAGAGTTGACAAATAAGGCATTTGGCACCCAATTCTTCTGGATTCAGAGGTCACCGTTTTGACAAAAACTAGTAGCAGACAAAAACTACTCAATGGGCACAGTGGAAAACAACATTTGGAATTCTGCCTGAAGAATTCTAGACTCTGGCTGGCTGGGATCAATATTTTGAAAGAGGTAAGTCCAGGCGTCATGCTGACATGGAGAGCAGGTTAAATCAACAGGGACACTGGAAAGTACAAAAGTGGCCACACGTGGGCCTAGAAGGGTTCTGCCTCTGAGCTTTGGGCTGCTACTGCCTGCTGTCCACGCTTAAAACCTTCCTTAGGCAGAAAGGCACTTTCCCTTGCTGGGCTCATGGGAGTCTGTTCAACTGATACATTTTTAATAGGTGGTTCACCGCATAATTGAATCTCTCTGAGCACCTAATAGTATATTATAAATGGGCGTTCCTCCCTCCCCCCCCCAACACAGGCTAGTTCATGCATTAACCACAGAGACATATAGGCAGTAGGTTCTCCTACTGATGCTAAAAATTTAGCTGACCAAAATGGCAATGTCTTAGCTAATGCCCAAAATACTGAATGAAAAAATAGGTCAAACCTATTTCCAAGAGTTGGTACAGTTCATTGTACCATTGGTCTTCTCTCAGATCCGGTGCTATTCCAGAAAGAAAATTATTCTCCTCTCAGATATCCACATTAAAGGAAGGAGGCAGTGATGCAGATAATTGAATGCATTGTTTTATATTTGATCTGATTTATAGTCAATTTGTTTAATTTGTGCTATATTATTTTTTACAGTAGAGTTACCTTCCTAATTATGTTTTGTTCATGCTAATATTAACATTAGTTGCATCCCTGGGGTAGTCACAGTTTAAAAGCAATGGAAAGGCAGGAGAATATGAATAGTCTGTATCCGTGGTACCACACTAGTGAGTTTAGAGCTATTTTTAGAACTCTTTCAAATGAAAATTTACACAGAACTATAATGTGTAATACAGATAACAGGGGACCTGAATGAAGTGGGGCATCTGGCCTGGGATGCAGATGATGTCACATTTGTCCCCCTCACACATAATGCTACTGCCATCACACTGTGATTCCCAAACCATAATTCCATCAGGAGGAATACAAATTGAAAACAAGTAAATTAGACCAGCTAAATGTTGACAGGCAAGCATTCAATGTACTTTAATGATTAAAACTAATCCCCATGAAGTGGGGAGCGGGAAGGAAGGTGGGGAATGGGGGGTCACGGTGTAAGGCACACCTCTTGGGGGGAAGGACACAATTATAAGAGGAACTTTATCTAACAAACACAATCAGTGTAACCTAATTCTTTGTACCCTCAATAAATCCCAAACAATAAAAAAAAATTAAATTAAATTAAATTAAAAAAAACTAACCCCCATGTTTCTTTTAAGCTTGCATATTGCTCATGACAAAAAGGTCTGTCCTCTCAGATCAAATTAATACTGTACCTTGGAAACACATTAAGTTGTCCACATGAATTAGCAGATCTGTTTTATGAAATGTATCAGACATACCTTACTCAACTGAGTATCTTCATTCAAAGCAACTACCTTGGAATGATATAGTTCAACATTTATTGAAGGCTTACAGTGTACCAGGCACTTTTCCAGATTCTTTAAATTCTTATTATAACTCTACGAAGTAGGAACTATAAATATCCACGTTTTCAGACAAGAAGATGTAGCCAAAGAGACTTAGAGAGATTTAAGTAACTTTCCCA
Organism: Nycticebus coucang; assembly: GCF_027406575.1. Taxonomy (NCBI): domain Eukaryota; kingdom Metazoa; phylum Chordata; class Mammalia; order Primates; family Lorisidae; genus Nycticebus; species Nycticebus coucang. Next base: position 17,221,548 of record NC_069789.1, on the reverse strand, counting down.
GGATTAACCAGCTGGTAAGTAGGGGAGTTTAAATGGTAACCCAGGCAATCTAGCTATTTGCTCTCTTACCCACTAAACTGTAATAAACTACCTCTCCTAGAAGCTGTGTGCTTATGTGAAATGCACTATTGTTCCTTGGACTGATTTAGAATTCTCTTTTAGAATCATATTAAATTTACAATACAATCAATACCATTATTTTTAAATAGTGATACTACAAATATTCTTTACTCACAAACTGTTGTTCAAATCACACGTGCAAAATTCACCCTCAATAAATGAAGCCTTACAAAAGTTGAGGCTTCTGACAAGAATTTGCTACAGAGAAAGCCCTTCAGAGGCAAAGGAAATTGAACATCAAGGGGTCTGTTACAGGCAGTGTTGTGCCCCCTCAAATTCACAGGTTGATGTTCTAACATCCAGTACCTCAGAATGTGACTTTATTTGAAGACTGAGCTTTTAAAGAAGAGATTAAGTTAAAATGAAGCCATTAGAGTGGCCTTAATCCAGCTGGCTGGTGTCCTTACAAGAAGAGGACTGGGGACACAAACACACACAGGAGGACATGGGAGGACACAGGGGAAAGACAGCCACCTGCAAGCCACAGACAGAGGCCTCAGGAGAAACCACCCTGCTGACACCTTGATCTCAGACTTCCAGCCTCCAGAACTGTAAGAAAAGAAATTTCTGTTTAAGTCACCCAGTCTGGAGTCCTCAGTCATGGCAGCCCTAGCAAACAAAGGCATGTGGAAGTTTCCATTTTTAATAGTAGGCTCAACTATATGTGCTATTAAGACCCTACATTACTGGTACTCCAGGGTCCAAGAAAAAAATTGCTTTTTTATGTGGCAGCAGCAAGTCAACGGAAGACATGGAAACATTTTTTTTTTGCAGTTTTTGGCTGGGGCTGCATTTGAACCCACCACCTCCGGTATATGGAACTAGCGCCCTACTCCTTTGAGCCACAGACACTGCCCAGACATGGAAACATTTTTATTTGCTTCAGACTAACATACTACTTCATTTCAGCCCACCCAACTGGGAGGCTGAAGTCTGCTGCAACAATTGGATTTGTGCAGTGTGTAAGCCTTTTTGTCTGTGGGTTAGAAGCTAAGCATGATGAATGGTGGCTATAAGAAAATTTTATATGAGAATGTCTTTGAGTTTTAAAGAAATGGTTATGGGACCCTTGGATAAGTACATGAGTTCACAATTGCCTTAGCTTCAGGTTAGGTGTGAAATTGGCTTCCTTAAGTACTCCTACAATATCGCAAAAAGAACGCTACCACTGATGTCAAAAATATCAGTAATAAAAATTCATTTGGAGGAGGGACAGATTGCTTTTCATCAATAATTAGAAGGGAAAATGGAATTTAAGTCAATCACAGTCACTAATCTAGATAGTACAAGCCAAGGCTTGGTTAAGAGCCAGAATGAGACATTTATGCAAGCAATTTTGATTCAATGACTTGGAAGAGAAACAGTTCTAAGGATAACTAGTCCACCCAAAGAACCATCTCCATTGCCACCACTCAGGGGTGAGCCATGGCCATCCCTCTTCTGAAATGTTGCAACAACCTCTGAATTGTTCCCTTTTTACCCTCAGCCCCCTGTAGTCTATTCCCAAGACTGTAGCCAGGGTGAGTCTTTGCAACAACGTCAGATAAAATGTCCCTGCTCAGCTCAAACCCCTGATCCACCATACCCAAGTCAAGGTAAGCCCATTAGAGCCAACATGGCCCATCTTCCATCACATCCCTGACCTCCTTTCCCATAACTCCCTCCTTTTCCCACTCCACCCTGACCACAGAGGCTCCTGACAGCTCCTCAAACCTGCCGTGGCTGGCACAGCACCGTCTGCCTGGACACTCTGCCCTAGAACATGTGCTGGGCCAACCGCTTCCTACCTGCAAGGCCTTGCTCACACTTGACCTCTCAGTGAGGCTGGCTTGACCACTCCACCTACAACTGCAAATCACACATCTGTTGTTCCTCCCCTGTGTCACGTGAGTTACCTCCTACCTATCTTATAATTTACTTATTATGTCTGTTACTTATTTCTGCCTGTCCTCACTAGAAAGAAAGCTCTGTGAGAGCAAAGATCTTGGTGGTGCCTGTGGCTCAAATGGGGTAGGGCGCCGACCCCATATGCTGGAGGTGGCAGGTTCAAACCCAGCCCCGACCAAAAAAAAAAAAAGAGAGAGAATGACTGTGCACACAGTCTGTGCCTAGTCAATATCTACTTAATGAATGATGCTCATATTCCTGTCTTCTAAGAAGTAGGCAGGTGGGTGGGGTGGGCACATCCTCACTTCCGTCAGAGGCACACACAAACCCCAGGATGGTGAGTGGCTCCGTCTCTGTCCCCACTTCCTGCCACTGTCCTGGCACAAGCTGGGGTTAATTGCTGACTGCTCTTGACCAGATGGCCAGAGCTATGTGTGAGAGCGAAGAAAGGTTAAAACCTGTAGTCAATCACGGGATCTCCTTCCTTATTTCTAGATTCTCTCTCTTGGAAATCCTGCCCCCTTTGGCTCATCTCTGCTGGATGGTGTCTTGTCATGGACTATGTTATGCATTGAATTGTGTCCCCCCAAATTCATATGTTGAAGGCCTCACCCTCCACACCTCAGAATATGACTGTACTTGGAAACAGGGTTACGGTAAATATACTTAGTCAAGATGAGCCCAACTCCAACACGACTGGTGTCCTTATAAAACGAAGCAATTTGGATTTCCGACATGCATATAGCAAAGACAATGTGAAAAGATACAGGAAAAACATGACCACCCACAAGCCAAAGAGAGAGGACTGGTACAAATCCTTCTGTAAGAGCCCTCAGAGGAGCCAGCCCTGCTGACATCTGATTCTTGGACTTTTAGCTGTGATCAATTTGTGTTTAACCACTGGGCTGTGGTGCTGCTTTGTTATGGCAACAAACTAATCCAGACTGGTACTGGATAGGAGGACTGTGTATGGCCACTTATTGCTGGAAGGGAGGTCTAGACCTGGGCAAAGCATATCTGAAGGTCTCAGCCAAGAGCCCACCTTGAGCCAGTGCCAAATAAGCCCTCACTGCTGAAGTGCTGCCAAAGCCAGAGGCTGGCTCCATAAAATCCAGAGTGAGTGCTTAGAGTGTCTTGCTCATCTTCCTCAGAAACCTACAGCTGCTGCTATGGTTTGAACATGTTCTCCAAAGCACATATTCTGGAACCTTAGCCCCCAATGCAACAGTGTTGAAATGCAGGACTTTTAATAAGTTTTTAGGTCACCACTTCTTAGCCTTTTGGCTAAGATCAACTGTGAAAAGGTCATGAGGGCTCTGAAGTACGTTAATTATCACGAGAGTGGGTTCCTGATAAAAGGATGAGTTTGGCCCCATTCCCTTGTGTGTGTGTCTCTCTCTCTTTCTCTCTCTCCTCCCACTCCCTCCTTTTGCCATGGGATGGTACAGCAAGATCATTGCCAGATGCCACATGTGGCCCCTTGACCTTGGACTTCCTGACCTCCAGAACTCTAAGAAATAAATCTCTGCTCCTTATAAATTATGTAATCTGTGCTTTTTTGTTGTTGTTACAGCAACACAATGTGGACTGAGACAGCTGCATTAGACATCTATTTAGTCAAAGACTCCATGCCCCATCAAACATCAACTAACAAGTGTTTCTTCTCTGCTTCTCCAAATCCCGTCCATTAGGGAGGCCTATCTCAGGAGCCTGATAACAAACTTGGATCCACACCCTCTCTTAGTAATATCTCCAATACTCTCTCTTACATCCAGGCAAGAGGGCTCCTTCCCTGGGCCCTGCTACATTAGAGGACCCAGCCCTGATCTTCCTTATGCTCAGAGGGTATCACCTATGGGAGCCAAAGCTACTTGCTCATCCAGAGCAGCCAGGACCAGAAGTGCCTTCCTGAGGACCTAGGTGCCTATGTCTCACAGGGCCTCCTTTCAGGGCACTGGTTCCCAAGGTGGGACATGCTGCTGTTAGAAAACCTCTTGGTCCAAGCAGTGGTCAAGCAGAGGCTGCTTTGAAGGGTGTGGATACTGCTTGAACATACAAGCTAGGCATCTAGATGGAAAACCCAACATGGTGCGGGACAGATGGGAAGAAGACAAGGTAGAGAGTTCTGTTTGTCCCCTTGTTCTGGGACACAATGTCAGGCATACCTGAATAGACTCCTTCAATATTATGTCCTAAACAAACTATCCCTTCCCGCCCCTCCCCCAATCAGACTCTTCTACAGTTTATTAACTCTTCCTTCTATCACCAGTAACCCTGCCATGGACACTGCCAGCAGTGGGCACTGAGAGGCAAGGCCTTGGCCCTCAGCATTAGAATTACAGCCATGATACACTTGCCCCCAAGATGAGCCAGTGAAAACAAATACTGGACAAGAACAAATTCCTACTCTTATATGGACCTCTGCTGCAAAAGAATACCAATGGTATTTAGAGAATAACGCCACCAACCCACTAACTTTCTGCAAGACTTTGAATAAGTCGCTTTCATCTGGGGTTCCGTTTGCTTGCCAGCAAAATGAAGGTGGATGAGGCTACTTCTAAGACCTTCCAGGCCTACCATCCAAGATTCTCTCACTGTTATACCATTGAAAATGCTTTTACTAACCTTATTTGTAGATATTTAAAGAATCTAAAAAGCACATCAGGGTTTATAGAGTGCCAGGTGACATTAATGACAGAGGCAGAAAACAGGCAGGTGCCCACCATTTTTCCTAAGTGAGGCACACATCTTTCAGCCCTCAGAACTGAGTTGTGTAGAGGTTGTGCTGTCTGAGGACAGTTGTCCATCCATCTTCTTGCCTGTGGCTTGCTGCTGAAGTCTCGTTTTGGCAAAAAGTTATAGGATAGGAGGAAAGTCAGTTTCATCTCCAAATAGCTTTCTCCCTGTACCCTTTCTCTCCCCCACCCTTCTTCCTGAGATATTATTATTATTAAAGCAAACTAAAAATGACAACTATCTTAACACAGAGGCACTACTTGGGTCTTGAATTGAAAAAAAAAAAAAAAAACAGGAATCCACTGACATTAACAACCTTGCCAATTACTGCTCTGTCCTCTAGCCTTCTGCCAGAGGAAAAAGATTTAGGAAGTACAGTTTATCTACTTGGCCTGTTCCCTTCATGGGACCCTTCTATCCTCACATCTGATAATGTCACATGACATCACTGGGACATCCCTGGGGTACAGATGACAAAAACACCACGAATTTCCTCTTGTGGGTCGAGATGATCTGGTAAAGGGACGATAAGGCACATTCATTCATCAAGAGTGAGCCATTCTACATGGCTCTAAAGATGAGTAGAGCTAGTACTCTGAGCCCTTTATGCTTAGGAAAGGCAGAGTGGCCCAGTGGGAAGAAATCTAGAGACTTGCACTGAAAGTGCAAGACTTCCCACGCTGCCTCTGGGAAGTCCCCTTCAGTGAAGTACATCCTTGTCTCCTTCAGTGAAATACATCACCTCTTTCCAGTTCAGTGTGGCCAGAGCCAGGCACTAGGATGGACCCAAGACAAACACTCCAATTTCATGCTCATCAAATGCCTCATCTTTTGAGGAACTTGACAGGAATGAACTATAGAAAGCCTGTTTAAAAATCATTCAGACTAATATCATACCTGTATTACAGTAAGAAAATATTCTGTAGTGATCAGGCACACACATTACTAAGTAGGGTAAAGTAAACATATTTGAAATTTTCCTCTCTGGCCCAGGCAAAGAAGGTTAAGTGTAAAAAACAAAGCAAAATAGACCAGGAAAATATTTAGACTTTTAGCCCTTTGATTCTCTCTCTGGAAATGGATCTTATCTGTGACTCACAACTTTATGCATCTTTTTCTGAATTTCAAGGATCTTGTGTCTATACTTAAGGACACACTAGACTCTGTTACTCTTGAGTCCTTTCAGTAAAGTCCAGTTTTCTTGGGCAGCTGAGAATGATATGTCATATTTTATAAAACCATAAACTTCTTTATAAGATACAACAATTTAACTCATATAGGTAAACTCACGTAGCAGAGGAAAGAGAGAGAGAGAACATAACGACTTCAAGCTTCTTCTTGGAAGAAATTTTGCGTGACTGAGGTGCTCATATAAGGACAGTGAGCAGAGGAAAGGAGTGAGGCCTGATACTGTTTACTAGATTTACTAAACTTTCCGACTTTTCCAATATGGGTAAAGCATACACGCAAGCAAGCTCTCGTCCGTGCCATCTCTGCCAATTCCCTGAGCCCACTGGGAAGCTCGGCCTGACATTAGGAAGTCACAACTTACATCTGAGTCCAGTTTTATCAAAAATCACAGCTTTCTTTTTAGCCGATTAACTTGATATTTGGCTTACCCAAACACTTCAGGTGTTAATTCAACCAGATCTTTCTCACTACCTCTCAATCTTATTCCAAACTAAAACTAATTCATATGCCAAAAACATTTTGACTTACAGATATTTGTCCAAAGAGATTTCAGTTGTTCAGTAAAGAAGAAATGAGAGCAGGAGTCAAAAACACGAGTGGTCTTCCATTCAGATCACCACTCCTCTCCTTCTACACTTCCTCCCGAGTTTGTTTCATGATGCCTTTTCACAAGCAATAAGGAAGTAAATTACTGACCCCTTAGTTTTTGGACAATGATAACCAAAGAGGCTCTACTGTTCAAAAAAGATTTTAATACTTGCAATTCAGGGCTTTTTTCCTTCACCAAACTCTCGTGACTTCAATCGTTAAAACACAGCAATTTGATTCCAGGGGGAAATGATCCTACTTTTAGGCTTATTTTGTTAACTGAGCCAAAGGCAACCACATATTTCCCCTTCAATCACTGGTCCCCACTTAATTCTGATAGTACAGTAAGTAATGCCCAGTTGCTCCCATGAATTTTAAAGAAATACCCTGAACTGTTTGCATTTCTATGTAATACTGATTTTTTTAATGTACGCTGTTTCTCCTAAATTTCTAAGTATGTATACTTTCTGTAACTAGGAAGTGTGTTGGAAAGGTTGCACTTTCTGCTTTGGAATCATTTTCAATTACCTGCTATCTGGCTAAGAACAAGCATATGCGCTGCTCAAGTCAGCAGAGATTTTTTTCCCAAAACATTAAAGGAGTACAAAGGTTCTAAAGGTGTACCTGTCACCCATGTAAGTGTCCACAGTACCCTTTAGGTAGGTTTTTGCCCCTCCTCACATCCCTCCCCACTTTGATTTCCACTGAGTTTTCCTTCCCTCTGCACACATGTGTGCTCAGCAGTTGAGACAGTTTTAACTTTACATTTCTCTTGGGTATCTTTTAAAATCTGTTGACAAAGCAACAGATCAGCCTCATTTTTGAAACTGGGAATATTGTTGATTTCATTTCCTAAAATATTTCTGTGAGTAAACTAAAGACAGACATACTTTATTGGATAAAAAATGCAAAAACAGACCATCAATGAACAAAATAATAAACAGCAGGAAAAAATCCAGTTGACTGAATAAAGTGACTGAATAAGGAATTCAAACACTAACATCAGTAAGACTCAGAGGAAGCTGAGGAAAACTGTCAAAGAGAAAGTACTAAATAGTAATAGTAGTGCAAGTCAAGATGAATGCCTTAAAAAAAAAAAAAATCCCCACATATAAGACACAGGGTTCCCCTGCAAGCATCTAAATCTGCCAACCCTGGGGCGGCAGACCAGTACTGGTGCATGGCCTGTTAGGAAGTGGGCCACATAGCAAGAGATGAACATTGGGCAAGTAAGTGAAACCTCATTAGTATTTACAGCTACTACCCATTGCTGGCATCACAACCTGCGTTCTGCCCCACGTCAGATCGCTGGAGGCATTAGATTCTTACGGGAGCACGCACCCTACTATAAACTACACATGTGAGGAATCCAGGTGTGAATCCTTATGAGAATCTAAGGTCTGATGATCTAGGGTGGAGCTGAGGTGGTGATGCTGGTGCTGGGGAGCAGCTGCAAACACAGATTATCATTAGCAGAGAGGTTTGACTGCACAGAGAACATAATAAAGCAATTGCTTGCAGACTTGTCTCAAAATCCTATGAGTGGCAAGTGACAAGTGTATCTGCATTACGGTGAATTGTATAATTATTATCTATTACAATATAGTAATAATAGAAATAAAATGCATAAAAAATGTAATGTGCTTGACTCATTGTAAAACCATACCCCCAGCTCCAGTCCATGAAAAGATTGTCTTCCAGTCCCTGGTGCCAAAACTATTGGGGACCACTGACCTAAATCTAGAGGCTCTGTCTCTGGTTCAGGTCATCCCAGCAGCCTAGCAATCAGCACAGGCTAGAGAAAGATGTGCTCTTAACTGACTAAATTCTCAGCAAGCAATGAGCTGGCATTTCCAATCCAGCAATACTCTTAGCAGTCTCTGGAAAAGGGTCTGTCTGAGCAGAGCTGAATTCCCTTCTGTGGGAGGATCCTTAAACTTCTGTGCTTTGCCCAGGGCTTCAGCTCAAGGTCTGAAGAAGAGTTTAGTCTGATGTATTAAATTAACATCTAAAAAGTTAAAGCAGAAAATAGTAACATGCCATTTACAAACAGGAAAGAATAAGAGAATTTGATACAGGGAATAGAAAATTGTAGAAGACACCTAAGTTACAAAGAAAAGTAAAGAACATTTCTCAAGGTGATATAATGAAAACTAAAAATTGAAATTGAGCAATAGACCATTAAAATAGGCTACATGCATTCATGTACGTAAGAGTTGATTTGCAACGGTGATATTATACCTAACTAGCATTTTAAGATGACTCTCTTCCATATTTGAGACTCTATGGGATTCTAGTTAAAAATAATCTGATACCTAAATTGTGAAAGAGGAATAAATGAGTCTACAAACTATAAGCCTCCAAAGAAGAGTTACCTGAATAATAATAGACTCATGTTTTCTTTCATCATTAATTTTACTATAGCACAAAATACTTTTTAATCTGTAATTAAGATAGAATTCCTCCCTTAAGTTTCTCAGATATACTCGATGAAAACCAGAAGTGGGAGCTCTGTTTTCCTGTGTGCACCCAGATGGAGGGTGTCTTCAAATCCCTTCCTTCTGTACCAGACTGTGGTTTGGTAAACTTTTCTTTATTTCTTTTTTTTTTTCTTGGTTAAAGAAAGTAGGGTTACACAGGCTGAATCATTTTTATTTAGTTGATTAGAAACTATTCCCACAGGAATGGTCTTAAATGAGGTAAAGTGCCCATATTGATAATACTTTTTTAGTTTTTTATTAAATCATAGCTGTAGACATTATTGGGGTACAATATGATGACTTGATATATAATGTAGAATGCTTAAATCAAACTGATTAACATAAGCATCACCTCACTTATTTTGTGTGATAAGACATTTATAATTTACTCTTAGTTGTTTTGAAATGTACCCTTGCATTGTGCACATCAGGCAAGATCCCACTAAATGCCCTCCCTCCTTCCTCCACTCACTCTACCCATCCCTTCCCCTCTCTTTCCTCTCCCCTTCTTCTTGCTGGACTATATTTGTGTTTTATCATTCATATGAATGTGTGATTATATATTGGTTTCATAATAGTATTGAGTACATTGGATTTTTTTTTTTCATTTTTGAGATACTTTCTAAGAAGAATATGGTCCAACTCCATCCAGCTAAACATAAAAGATGTAAAGTCTCCATCTTTTTATGGCTGAATAGTATTCCATGGTATACATAGACCACAATTTGTTCATCCATTCATGGATTGATGGGCATTTGGGTTCCTTCCACTACTTGGCAATTATAAATTGGGCTACCATAAACATTCTGGTGCAAATGTCTTTGTTGTAAAATGATTTTTGTAAACTTTTCTTATTGCTTATAATGATCACTTTCCAGAGGATATGGGAGGATACAGAAAGGCAAGGTGGATTCCAAACTCTGGAATTCATTACAGAATGAGTTGGGAGTTTTGTGGTGCTTGTGCCTTTAGGAAGGAGCCAACTTGAGCACCATAGCCTGTGGGCAATCAGAGTATACCCTAGGGACTGTACAGGGGAACTTATTTGGGGGCTTTTAGGAACAGAATAATTGTTTTTTTTTTATTGTTGGGGATTCACTAAGGGTACAAGAAACCATCTTTGGTGATATTTGGGAAATTTTCATTTATAATATTCTCTAGTATGGCTTCCATTCCCCTGGGGCATTCTTCTTCCCCTTCTGGGATTCCTATAACTCATATGTTTGAACGCTTCATAAAATCACATAATTCTGTCAATGAATATTCTGCTTTCTCTCTCTTCTTTTCTGCCTCTTTAACTGAGTTATCTCAAGAGCTTTGTCCTTTACCTCTGAGATTCTTTCTTCTGTATGATCTAATCTGTTGTTGATACTTTCTATTGCATCTTTTAGTTCCCTAATTGACTGCTTCAGTTCCCTCAGCTCTGCTATATCCTTTCTATATTCTTCATATCCTTCATCTCTTATTTGATTCTGTTTTTGGATTTCCTTTTGGTCATTTTCCATTTTATCAGCAGTTTCCTTCATTGTTTCCATCATTTCCTTCATTGTTTTCATCATCTGTATTCTAAATTCCCTTTCTGTCATTCCTAACATTTCTTTATAGGTGGAACCCTCTGCAGTAGCTACCTCATGGTCCCTTGGAGGGGTTGCTCTGGACTGGTTCTTCATGTTGCCAGGAGTTTTTGCTGATTCTTTCTCATGAGTGTTTCTTTTATCTGTTTCCTTGCCCTAATTTTCCTTTCACTTCCTCTTGGTCTTTAAGTTGCCATGCCTCTGGACCAGGGTTTCGATGAATCCTTTTGGTACAGGACCAGAAGGATGAGAAGGTCGAAGAGAAAGAAGGAAAAAAAGAAAGAAAAAAAAAAAGGGAAAGGAGAGGGGGTGGGTAAAAGGGAATATTGACAAAAAGAAGAGAGGCACAGAAAGAGGGAGACAGAGCAATATAGGTGTACAGTAGGGTACTTTGACTCAACCTTAAAAGCCCCTCAACCTCTGGGGGTGCCGGGTTGGGTGGTTCCCTTGAGGTCAGCAGCTCTTTGCTAGCCTGCTCAGACACAGTACTCCTCCTCCACCAAGTAGAGAGGAAAGACAAAAATGCTATAAATCAAACCAAAACAAGTAAACAGAAAACTTTATGGGATAAAATTGGGGGAAAAAACAAATAATAGGGGTAGAAACACTAGCAAAAATGAAGTTCTAATTGTTAAAGAAGGCAACAATGGGGAATTACATTTAAACTAGGAAAATGAAGAAATAAAAGAAACAAAGAAAAATCTAGAGGGAAAATGTTGAAATTAAAAAAAAAAAGCAGTATATATATCTTGCTGAATATTCTCTGGGCAACAGGTAATCTTGGGTATGAGAATGCTGATATGACTATGTGAGATGGAGACTGGAGCCTTCTGCTGAATTCTCAAACCCTGCAGGGTAGAAAACCTAAATCTCTCCTCAGCCCACTTAAAAGACACTTTAAATGCTAACCTTGGCTAAGCAGAAGCTTTACCAGGAAAGCACTTATTGCTAAGATCACTCCTGAAGTGGCTGTCCATTTACCCAGTGTGACAAAACCGGTCTCACTCTATGCCCCTGAGGGCCAAGGCTGTAAGGCATCTCAGTCCCCACATTTAGGCTGCTCAGTCACTAGATTATTCACCCAAGGTCTCCCACCTGATCCTTGGTCTGCGACCCTGAGGGTGGAGCTTTCCCAGGCAGTTCTCCCACAATGGCTCTGCACGGCCCACAGCCAAACACTATTAGCTCCGTCTGGCTCAGTCTAGGGCCTTAGACAACACTGAAAGTCCTCCACACTCTTTCCCAAGTTCTCCCAAGGTAATTCAACTGAGTGCCAAATCCAAAAAAAAAAAAAACAGCTCACAGGCAAGACCTTTCCAGTTTGCAATCTCATTGCTGTACTTAAACTGCCAGTGGGATTAGACGGAATGAACACTTGCAACCACTTGTCAGTTCTCCTCTGCTTTTGTCATCTTCATGGGGTCCAGAAGTCTCTCACTGACTCCCTGTGTCCCCAAAGGGATGTTGCTGGGCAGATCCCACCAGCCAGAGATGCCTGGAGTCTTCTTTCTCCAGTCTCACCATGCCCACTTGCAAAGAAGCTGTTACTTGGCTGCCATCTTGTTCCTCCTCCTGGGATTTTTTTAAACTGCAATTTTAACCTATTTTGTGTCCTACAGTACCAACTGTTCCAGAATCAGAAGGCACCTTCCACATTCTCTAGATCAAAACCTCATTCTGTAGATGAGTGATACCAGTCCTCAATTCCTAGGTCAGGCCTCGCTTTCCAGTACCCTGCCTCCATATTTCTGTCTCTGGAACTGCCGACAGCCCTCCCTAATTTAGTCTTGCTGGGCTGCCTGCTTTTAGAGACCCCCTTGGCTCTGATCCCTCTTAGTTGACAACAGTTACTGTGTAGGCCACCAAGACAATTATTACTGGCATCCATTTGTTCAGTCATGCTCTGCTAAGCCAAACTTGTTTGTACTGCTTGACTGAGAGCCCATCCAAGCCCTAGTCACTCCCGGGTCATCAGTGTTAACCATCTCTCTCCCATTCAAACCAAAAATTGCCCAAGAACATTATAATAGAACACTTACCATTGTGTGAGTTTAGACCCTCACCTGCCTCATCTGCAAAATGAATGTAATACCATTACACTGCCTGATATACCTTATAGCATTACTTTGAGCAAAAATGAGCATTTTACAAACAATAAATATATTACCAATATACCAATGGGGGAAAGGTTAGGGAAAGTATGTTTTTGTATGTCCCTGACTCCCCACTGGTCTGCAACTTTTAAAACTTAACATATAAGTATCATTACCAGTATGAATGAGAACAGATGGGATAAAAATGAGTGAGGAGCCCAGACACTGTGCTTGGTGACTACACAGGGAAGCCCACCAGGAAGAACAGCTCACATGCTACTATGGCCCTGCATTCACTTTGGGGGCAAATATTCATTTGCTTCATGAATCCCTGGGAAAAGCAAGGTGTCTCGCTTCTTTTAAAAAAGGAAAAACAAGTTAGAATTTCCTGATGAAAAGCTGCAAAACTCTCCTCTTCCTTCAGAGGACTTCTAATGCTCTCAGTGCCATATAGCCATTATCTTTGGCAAAGCAACCAGGTGGAAGGCCAGGACAGGAAGAAGGGGAAGACAAAGCCCAGAAGTGGAGATTAAAGAATGGCAGTCACCACCAACGGTGATCAGCTTGGAGACTGCCGATATGCCACAGGCTCTTCTCAGCAGCCTCTGCTTTATTCCAAGCTTTATTACAATTTGGTGCCACCTCAAACGGTCCTAGGATGCCTCCATGCCACCCTCTTTGGGAACCTCTACTGTGCTCCTCCCAGATTGAGGTGTTTTGGGTTTTTTTCCCCAATTCAGGACTTCCTGTTTCACTGTGTCTCCTCACTCTAATAAGATGTGTATCTGAGCACAAAGTGGGACTGTTGATTTTCTTTCCCACTCAATGTGAGCTGCTGAATTTCATTATTTCAAATCTCATTTTCATGGAGGCCTGACACCAGCTGGGACTGCGCAGCAGAGCTGAGTATGCTGAAGACTGCAGCACCCTCCATAGTCAGTCTCCATCTCTGGGGAGCTCTGGGTAGTTCAGCTAATGACAAAGGGGGCTGCAGGCCTAGATCCTACACACCTACCACCCTCCCAAGCCCAGCAGGGCATCCAGGATCCCAGATTATCCAACCAAGGCCCAACCAGTACCCCCTGTAAGCCAAGGGTTGAGTTTACTTCACACTTGGTGCCAACAGTGTGAAATCGTTTCTTCCAAACACACAACCAGAGACAATTCACCCATGAGGTGCCAGGACACATTTGCCATGCAGCATGGAAAATCTTAAAAGCAGGGGAAAATGAAGAACTCAACCACAGCCGAATACAAGCCAGCTCAGAATTTCTAAAGAATGCTAGGAAGCACCTCGCAGCCCTCCATGTCACACTGTTGTTACTACTACAGTCGTCCTGCCCAACTCTACCACTATGCCTACTACAAGAGCTACAGGATGATCTCCTCTGGTTTTCTAGGCACATAAAACCAACAAAAAGCCAGGGAGGCTGAGATAATGGCCCAGAGAGAAATCAGCTGAAAATTGCCTCTCCTCAATTGATGCCAAATAAACCCCATCGCCCATATGCAGGGATGTAGCCTACGAAGTCTCAGAAACCAGCGCCTCCTCCCTGAATCCCTCATCTTCTCCCTCTCATGTCCTCCACCCCCACATGGAAATCCTGCTGACAAGAATGACAGTAGAATCTGCCTGGGATGAGATGAGAAGGAAGCGGAGCACCAAGCTCCCTAGACAAAAGCTGGTCTAGATGCCTTGCATCAAAGGAAGACGTGGGGAGAAAAGAGGAATTTGTTTTAAAGCAGAGAGGCTGGAGTCCCAGGGATGAGGAAACATGGGTGAATATCTCTTTACGTGGCTCCAGTCCTCTCTCCACTGGGTGGAGCTCCTGATACTCCAGGTGCTTAAAAATCATTCTTCTTTTGTGTGATGGAACAAAACCATTTTTGTTGGCTCCACTCCAAGGGCGGCTCTGCTGTGTCTGAGACAACAACGCTCCCCTTCTCCTGCTAAGTTACTTGATCCAAAACGCATACACTGGAAAATTCAAACCGCTGCTCTGATTTCTTTCTTACTTTTTTTTTCTGATTTCTAGTATAATGTCCAAACAGAAAGCCATAAGGTTTCCACACCACCACTGTAAACGCTCTGCTTCTAGCCTTTCTCTAACACTCTCTAGCAGAGTCCCAAAAGCCAGTCAAAAATGGCCTCATGGCAAGCCTGTGAGCCTCCCCGTGATGCTCCCAGAAAAATCAAGTGCTGCTGGGAAGTTTCTTTCCAGAAGTCCAAATTCGAAGTTGGCACTGTCTGTCTGATCTAGGTGTTATGACGAAATCATGTAGCTGCTCTTCTTTGACGAATCCACTCCTAGTGCAGAAGGTGAACACGTGAGCTTGGTCAGGAGTTGGTGGCAGGTGAGGTTTTCTGTTAGACTTTGTATTACATAATGCGGCATGCTGGCAGGGCCCTGGGCGCCTCCGCTCTGCTGGGCCCCGTGGGAGTGGAGCCGTGAAGGGCTCCCGTGTCTGGGCTCTGCCGGGCCCCGTGGGAGCGGAGCCGTGAAGGGCGCCGGTGTCTGGGCTCTGCCAGGCACCGTGGGAGCGGAGCCGTGAAGGGCGCCGGTGTCTGGGCTCTGCCGGGCACCGTGGGAGCGGAGCCGTGAAGGGCTCCCGTGTCTGGGCTCTGCCGGGCCCCGTGGGAGCGGTGCCGTGAAGGGCGCCCGTGTCTGGGCTCTGCCGGGCCCCGTGGGAGCGGAGCCGTGAAGGGCGCCGGTGTCTGGGCTCTGCCGGGCCCCGTGGGAGCGGAGCCGTGAAGGGCTCCCGTGTCTGGGCTCTGCCGGGCCCCGTGGGAGCGGTGCCGTGAAGGGCGCCGGTGTCTGGGCTCTGCCGGGCCCCGGGGGAGCGGAGCCGTGAAGGGCGCCGGTGTCTGGGCTCTGCCGGGCCCCGTGGGAGCGGAGCCGTGAAGGGCGCCGGTGTCTGGGCTCTGCCGGGCCCCGGGGGAGCGGAGCCGTGAAGGGCGCCGGTGTCTGGGCTCTGCCGGGCCCCGTGGGAGCGGAGCCGTGAAGGGCTCCCGTGTCTGGGCTCTGCCGGGCCCCGTGGGAGCGGAGCCGTGAAGGGCTCCCGTGTCTGGGCTCTGCCGGGCCCCGTGGGAGCGGTGCCGTGAAGGGCTCCCGTGTCTGGGCTCTGCCGGGCCCCGTGGGAGCGGTGCCGTGAAGGGCGCCGGTGTCTGGGCTCTGCCGGGCCCCGTGGGAGCGGTGCCGTGAAGGGCGCCGGTGTCTGGGCTCTGCCGGGCCCCGTGGGAGCGGAGCCGTGAAGGGCGCCGGTGTCTGGGCTCTGCCGGGCCCCGTGGGAGCGGTGCCGTGAAGGGCGCCGGTGTCTGGGCTCTGCCGGGCCCCGTGGGAGCGGAGCCGTGAAGGGCGCCGGTGTCTGGGCTCTGCCGGGCCCCGTGGGAGCGGAGCCGTGAAGGGCGCCGGTGTCTGGGCTCTGCCGGGCCCCGGGGGAGCGGTGCCGTGAAGGGCGCCGGTGTCTGGGCTCTGCCGGGCCCCGGGGGAGCGGAGCCGTGAAGGGCGCCGGTGTCTGGGCTCTGCCGGGCCCCGGGGGAGCGGAGCCGTGAAGGGCGCCGGTGTCTGGGCTCTGCCGGGCCCCGTGGGAGCGGTGCCGTGAAGGGCGCCGGTGTCTGGGCTCTGCCGGGCCCCGTGGGAGCGGAGCCGTGAAGGGCTCCCGTGTCTGGGCTCTGCCGGGCCCCGTGGGAGCGGAGCCGTGAAGGGCGCCGGTGTCTGGGCTCTGCCGGGCCCCGGGGGAGCGGAGCCGTGAAGGGCGCCGGTGTCTGGGCTCTGCCGGGCCCCGGGGGAGCGGAGCCGTGAAGGGCGCCGGTGTCTGGGCTCTGCCGGGCCCCGTGGGAGCGGTGCCGTGAAGGGCGCCGGTGTCTGGGCTCTGCCGGGCCCCGTGGGAGCGGTGCCGTGAAGGGCGCCGGTGTCTGGGCTCTGCCGGGCCCCGTGGGAGCGGTGCCGTGAAGGGCGCCGGTGTCTGGGCTCTGCCGGGCCCCGGGGGAGCGGAGCCGTGAAGGGCGCCGGTGTCTGGGCTCTGCCGGGCCCCGTGGGAGCGGTGCCGTGAAGGGCGCCGGTGTCTGGGCTCTGCCGGGCCCCGTGGGAGCGGAGCCGTGAAGGGCGCCGGTATCTCGGCTCCTCCGGGCCCCGTGGGAGCGTAGCCGTGAAGGGCGCTGACGCCTGCGCAGCCGCTCGGTTCCCACAGGGCCTTGACGCGAGCCCTGGGACTAGCGTGCCCAGGCTGACTGATGCTCCCTGTCTTTCCAGCCAGACTGCTGGGCCTGTGGTGAGCAGAGCCTGGCTACACCTCAGAGTCTACACCTGCAACGCAGGCCCTGCTGAGCTGAAGACAGGGACTAGGAGATACAGCAATCCTGGCTGGCGGCTTTAGGAGAATGACTTCAGCTTTTGCAAGTTCCGAAGGCAAGGATGGACCCGCCTGGCTTGGGGCAGGGACTCTGCACCCAGGGAGTGAGCCTGGGCTTTGATCCCTGACCGTTTTAGAATCTTTGCCTCATTCCCTCCCTGGGAGGTGGAAAGCGGTGGAAAAGGAACGAATGCATGAAGTTTCTGTCCTTTCCTGAGGTATTTAAAGCCGAATAAATTTCACAGGTCTCCCCATACCCAGGAGAGAATGTGGGGTTTAAAAATAAGGACCGGAAGGAGTGCAGTAAACCAACTTTCTCTTCCCAGAAGTCTCACCCATTAAATTCCCTTGGTTGCACAAAATATAGAAGAAAAGTAGGGGAGTATCTTAGAAGACCTAAAAGTGGGAGAAAGGGGACTCCTCTATCCCACTCTAACCCAATAGTAGGGGCTAAGGGTATGCTGTCTTTAGGCCAGGGAGGACGGACAGTAGGGGGACAGGAGTAGAACTGGACACATCCTCCCTCCCTCTTGTAGGATTTAGTGAGCTCTTAAATGCTTGTATGATGGCTAGCTCTCCATTTCAGACGCTTACTTCAATAATGAACAAAAATGTCTCTTTATTCCTGATTAGGCTGTCTTTGACTTTAAACAATGGCAAATCTTTTTAAATTTTTTAAAGTTATGTCTTTAACACAGTGTTAAAAATCTTTTTTGGATGAGAAATTGTATTTATTTTTAAAATAAGACACTCACATGGCTTGAAATTCAAAAGCCACAAAAGGCTGACGGGGTGGTTCACATCTATAATCCTAGCACTTTGGGAGGCTGAGGCCAAGGAACACTTGAGGCCAGGAGTTGGAGACCAGCCTGAGCAGGTACCCTGTTTTAGAAAAACTAGCCAGGGTGCTGGCACAGCTCTGTAGTCCCAGATACCTGGGAGCCTGAGCAGGAGGTGTGTGTTTAAGCCCAGGAGTTTGAGGGGTTTGCAGTGAGCTATGATGATGCCATTGCACTCTAGTTCAGGCAACAGTGTGAGACTGTCTCAAAAGACGGATCCAAAAAATACAAAGGATATATAAAATGAAGACTTCCATCTCTGTCTCTAGCCACCCAAGCAATTAATCAGTTCTTGGTTTCAGTCCAAGACATTTTATGTATTTATACTCATAGGCAAATGCAGCTGTCCCTTGAGGTCCATGGGGATTGGTTCCAGGACACTTGCAGATACCAAAGTCCTTAGATACTCAAGGTCTTTCTATAAGATGACCTATATATATATCCTTGAAATATCTGTAGACTATTCATAACACCTAATACAATGTAAATACTATGTAAGTAGTTGTTATATTGTATCATTTAGGGAATGATGACAAGGAAAAGTCTGTACATATTAAATACAGACGATTTTTTTTCCTGAATATTTTTGATTTGTGCCTGGTTAAATCTATGGATGTAGAGGGCCAACTGTATGTATTATCTTTCCCTCTTTTTAATTCAAACAAGTACACAGTGTCTTATCCTTTCTTTTAATTGAGTGTACCTTCAAGATTGTTCCATTCTGTGCATAAAAACTATCCTCATTCTTGGCGGGGGGGGGGGGGAATAAAGTTTCTTATTGGCTGCATGACCAGAGAACTTATTAAGTTTTTGTTTCCTCAACTGCAGAGTAAGAATAGCCTGCCTATCCCACTAGAGCAACAGCTTCAGGGCAGATATGAAGGTACAGCTGGGGGAGCACAAGATATATTCAAGACCTGGGTTTCATTTATATGAAAGTTGGCAATAAACAAAATCTCACCACTTCTCCATGGGCATGAGCCATGAAGTTGGCAATAACTGTTGGGATCTTAGGCTTAGAAGGTGCTATCATTTGTCTGCTCCTTCCAAAACTCATGTTGACATGTGATCTCCAGTATTGGAGGTAGGACCCATGGGAGATGTTTGGGTTCTGGGGGCGGATCCCTCCTGAAAGGCTTGGTGCCATTCTGTTGGGAGTGAGTTCTCACGCTCAGCTACTATGAGAACTAACATCCCCTTTCTTGTTTCTTCCTTTGGCCATGTGATATCTGCTTCTCTTCACCTTCTGCCGTGAATAGAAGCTTCCTGAGGTCCTCATCAGAAGCACCAGGCTTCTCATACAGCCTGCAGAGCCGTGGGTCCAATACACCTCTTCTCTTTATAAATACCCAAACTCAGATGTTCCTTTACAGCAGCACAAACAGACTAAAGGGATAGGAGGAAATCCTAAGTAACTCCCTAGAACAGCGTCTACAGCTTTTTTTTTTTTTTTTGGTAGAGACAGAGTCTCACTTTACCACCCTCGGTAGAGTGCCTTGACGTCACAGGACTAATAGCAACCTCCAGCTTTTGGGCTTCCGTGATTCTCCTGCCTCAGCCTCCCAAGCAGCTGGGACTACAGGCGCCTGCCACAACGGCTGGCTATTTTTTTGTTGTTGTTGCAGTTCGGCTGGGGCTGGGTTTGAACCCGCCACCCTCAGTATATGGGGCCAGTGCCCTACTCACTGAGCCACAGGTGCCACCTGGACTAGATGTGAAGTGTGTGCGTGGGAACAGTCATTCACTGAATACCCTACGATACATTTGGGTGGGCAGTTCAAGGGCCTTCAGGAGACTTCAGTACCCCTAGTAAAAATGGCAAGCAAGAAGCATAGCAAAGAACTTCTATAAGAGTTTTAAAGGTATTAACTCAGTCCATCCCTGCAATAGTCCATAAGGGAGGTATTATTATCACCCCTTCCTCCAAAGCAGCCAATAAGCAGTTGAGGGAGGATTCAACCTTCAATTCCAGACAATCAGACAGCAGAGTCCATATTCTCAACCACTACAGGTGGGGAGTTTTACGGTATTTTCTTCAGTGTAATAACTGAGCAGAGCATCAATCCCTCTCCTTGCTCCACACCCACAGCACTTGCTGTCCTTACTCCCGTCTGCATATCCTTTCAGGTGCTACTCACTGCTTTGGTCCAACAGGTATACGTCCTATCTGTCTCCAAAATAAGATGAAGAGCTGCTAAAGGGCAAAAGTACGTGTACATCTTATGGATGCTCCACAGTGCAGAATGCAGGGGAGAGTCTCGCCCCACAACACAGTGGGCGAGAAACCAGATTTGAGAATCCATGAACAGGAGTTTAAGTTTCCATTTTTTCTCTTATTAAACTTTGTTTTCCTTATCTATAAAATGGATATAATAACAGAAGCAATTTAGAAAGTAAAGTTTAGTGCAGTCGTGGTGTGTAGTAAGCACTCAATAAATCCTAGCTATCAATAACAATTCATTCTTCCAGATGGAAACATTGTCACTGAGGCTCCCTCTCTCTCTCCCTCCCTTGGTGAGAGGCATAGTTTACATCTCTCCAGACGATCATCCTCAGCAGATGTTGACACCAAAATTTCTATCCAATTGAACTCCAATAGTTCTCAAAGGGAGAGAGGATGCCCCTTGGGGATGGAGGGTACGTATCAGAATAGAGAAGAATGCTGGCATTTAGCAGGCTCCAAATGCTCAGAAGTACCCCCCCCCCAACGAAGAATCCTCCTACCCAAATACCCAAATTCTTCCATGGAAAAATACGGACCGCTCAGATAATATTTATAGATGAGAGCAAACAAAATCATTCTAACAAACAGGTCAAAGAGGTGAGTAATCCCAAATAAGTTAGGAAGTCTCCAGTACCTCCTTATAGATTCAGGTGGCTCTGCACAGAAGGGAATCTGATTGGCTGAGGCCAGGGTGTCCTGCAAGGCCTGGCTGACCTCCTGCAACTGGCCCAGGGACAGCTGGCCCATCAGGGCATTCAGGCCGCAGCCACGCCACTGGGCTTGCCGCTCTTGCTCGTCTATTTCCCTTCTCAGCTGTTGGTCTTTGGCTTCCAGCACAGACAGCCTTGCTTGGAGAGCTTCAATTTCTTTCTGTAGAGAATGGGAAAACTAGATTTTATAAACTAATCCTGCTCACGGCAAACTGTGCTGCAGATAATGACTCGTTTAAATGAGAGCTGGCCATATGCACCAGGGCCACGGCGCTCTCCTTCTGAGGCAGATTCCTGGAGGTTTGCTGAACTGGAAAAATCATGCCAGCTTTATATTCCTAATGAGTTGGCAGAAGGAAAAACATTTCCCCCAAGCATTAAATAACTATGGTGGGAGATGGTGAGCCAAGAACTTGACTTGGAAGAACCCAGCAAATACATAAATGACTGACTTCATTTTAGAGAGGAGTCAGAGCACAGGGCAACATGTGAGATGCGGGCTAGGCAGGTCACGCCAGCCACGGACCAAAACAAAAAAGGCAAACAATCCTGGGCTGGCTGGTCTGTCTCCAAATGCAAGAATTTACAGAGTACAGACCGGGCACCGTGGCTCACACCTGTAATCCCCGCACTCCAGAGGCCGAGGCAGGTGGCCTGAGTTCAGGAGTTTGAGACCAGCCTGAACAAGAGCGAGACCCCATCTCTACTAAAAATAGAAAAACTAGCCAGACATTATGGCAGGTTCCTGTAGTCCCAGCTACTTGGAGGCTGAGGTTAAGAGGATCACTTGAGCCCAAGAGTTTGAAGTTGCTGTGAGCATGATGCCATGGCACTCTACCAAGGGCAACTGAGACTCTTTCTCAAAAAAAAAAAAAAAGGAATTTAGAGTATAGAGAATAATTTAAAAAATAATAAAATACTGATTTCTTAAATCTACAGGATTGAGAGAACAAGATACTGCAGATAATGTCATGCAGCCTAAAGTTTCTAAAAATATTAAATAATTTAATTTCCATTAATATAGCCAGCTAAAGCCTAAACAATCAGTAAAGTACCATCTAATCTTGTGGTCAATGGATAAAATAAGCAGCAGGTAGTAAGTGAATGCTCATCCGGCGTACAGTGATATGGCAGGTCATCATCTCACTGCCCTGTGATTCTGAATGAAAAATCATGCTTCTAAATAACACACTCCCATGTTCTGTGCATAGGTTCCTGGCTATATTAATGGAAATTAGATAGCACAGCTCTAATCCTGGTGTCTACCTGTCTTTCATCCGTGTTCTCCCAAGCCCAAAGTGCACAGCACCTTCACTTTCCACCTCCTGAAGCCGACCCATACAGGAGTGGGACAGAAATGACACAGCACTGAAGGCTTGCTACTAAGACACTAAGAAAAATAGTGGCTTCGCGCCCACCTTTCCTTCCAGAACACCCCATTCCTGACAAGCCTCTCACCTAACCCCCTCCCTAATCTCTCCTTTACTTCCTATACCCTATTATTTTTTCTTTATTTTTTTAGGTTTTTTTAACTGTAGTAAAATACACACATAAAATTCACCATCTTAACCATTTTTAAGTGGCATTGAGTACACGCATCTGCTGCCACCACCAGCCATCTGCAGCCATCTGCAGAACTGAAACTCACACCCACTGACCAGTAATTGCCCACTGTCCCCTCTCCAGCTCCTGGCAACCACCATTGTACTCTCCGTCCCTATGAATTTGACTCCCCTGGGAACCTGGCCTAAGTGGAGTCACACAGTATTTGTCCTTCGTGATAGGGTTATTTCACTTAGCATGATGTCCTCAGGGACCATATGTGCTGTGGCGTGTGTCGGCACGCCCTTCTTCTGAACAGGTGAATGGCGTTCCAGTGCATGGGCACACCATGTTCTCTTCATCCTTCTGGGCAGTTGGGCTGTTGTCGCCTTGTAGCTATTGTGAAAATGTAGTGTGAATACAACAGGCATACAAATACCTCTTTTAGTCCATGCTTCTGACTTCCAGGGTATATAACCAGAAGGGGGATGTCTGGATCACATGGTGATTCCATTTTTAATGTTTTAAGGAAGCTGCATCCTGTTTTTTGTTGTTGTTGTTTGCTTGTTTTGCATAGTCTCACTATGTTGCCCTCAGTAGATTGCTGTGGCGTCATAGCTCACAGCAACCTCAAACTCTTGGGCTTAAGCGATTCTCTTGCCTCAGCCTCCTAAGTAGCTGGGACTACGCCTGGCTATTTGTGTGTGTGCGTGTGTGGTTGCAGTTATCATTGTTCAGCAGTCCGGGCTCAAACCCACCACCTTTAGTATATGTGGCTGGTGCCCTCCTCACTGAGCTACAGGCACTGAGCCACTGCATCCTGCTTTCCACATTGGTCCTATATCCTATTCCCAATACAGGAGTCAAGCAGTTCTTTACGGTGAGGTCACTTCACTGCACAAAACTCTCTAATGGCTCCTCATTGCAGTCAGAGCAAAGCCCGAGTCCTTACAAGGCCCCTGTCCTCTGACTTCCTCCCCCGAAGCCTCCCCCTCACTTATAGTACTGCAGCCACACAGGCCTCCCGGCTTCCCTTGGAACATGGGAGACACTCCCACTGTGTGACTTCACGTGGCTGCCCTCTGCCCAGCTGCTTCATCAGAAATCTCTACAAGGCCTACTCTTCTCCTCTGCTAAGTGCTAAGTTCAGTCTCACTGCTCATGAGAAGACGTTATCACTCTTGCTGGGGCCTGTGCATTGTAGCTCTTATACCTGACACACTGGTCAGCTGACTTAGGTATTTATTATGTTTATCTCCAGTGTCTGCCTCTGTCTCCCCAATCCCACCACCAGTGGAACACAAGCTCCCCAGGAATCCCAAGCATTTCAAATAGCCTGGTGTAATAGTGGACACTCAAAAAATACCTGTTGAATAAATGAATATTCAAGTGCCTTTCCCCAGAGAGCTTCAAACACTAAGTTCCCTAGGCTAAAATTATTTTCTGTTCTCAGGAATTGTTCAGACCCTTAAATGGTGAATATTGTTAAAAAACAAAAGCCAGGTCTCACATTTTCAGCTACCCAAACTTGACGATGCTCGCCGAATATGAAAGTGCTCAGTTTACTGGGGGAATATTTCCAAATTGCAGTGACTTTTACCTGCCTTTGCTACCTTGCCCTTGTAGCAAGTGGATGGGGGCAAGCTCAGATAATAAGAATACTCTGCATGAGGGGGAGGCACTTGTTCAAGCCCCCATGAATTATCTTAAGCTCATTCAGCTATTTAGAGTAAAAGCCAGGGTAAGGACTGGGGTGCTGAAGACCTGTGCTAATTTCTATGAGTCACATCACTTCTAATCAGGGCCTCCTCACTATTCACTACTCCTGTTTCAGTCCCAGACTTAAGCACACATGGACCTAATCTCAAAGCCTGCGGGGGCTGGTGCCCTGTCAATGTCCAGAGCTCCTGCCTGGTCTCTGGCTGGACTTGGTACTCAGCCCAGATTTCTAGCCCCTGGATGATTCTTGGGCAACTTTCATCACTGCTCTGGGCCAGCCTGAGGCTTCCATGTCTCCTGCTAATCATGCCCTGCCTGTCCTGACTTACAGCTCTCATCTCTTAACAACTGCAGCTCACAATCTACCAGGGTAGGAATTTCCATAAAGGTTTTTCATAGGACAGAGTTCTTTCTACCTTTCAAAGGAAGTTTCTAAAGGTCAAAATGATAAGAGGTGACAAATTGGCCTGGAAGACAAGGAACACATAATCAGAAGGTAATGAGGAATATCGAAAACAGGCACAAACGCTACTGAGCTTTCAACTCTGGTCTGTAATGAGTTCCACAGGCTCTCCTGTCATTCCCACCATCTCTTTTTTGAGATGGGTTGACAGCCAAGGCTCTAACTGCTATACTCAAGGAAAGCAAAGACCCACTTGGCTGCATTTGGCTTAAACAGATAAGAAAAATGCCATCCTATTTCTTTTTCTTTATTTTTTTTCTTTTTTTTGGTTTGTTTGTTTTTCTTTTTCAGGCACTCTACTCTGTCACCCTGAGTAGAGTGCCCCCTGGTGTCATAAGTCACAGCAATCTCAAACTCTTGGGCTCAAGCAATCCTGTTGCCTCAGCCTCCCAAGTAGCTGGAACTATAGGTGCTCGCCACAACACCCGGCTAGTTCTACTTTTAGTAGACATGGGATCTCATTCTTGCTCAGGCTAAGCTCAAGTGATCCTCCCACATTAGCTTCCCAGAGTGCTGGGATTACAGTTGTCAGTCACCACACCTGGTCACAATCCTATCTTTTGAAGATCCTTCACCTGCTTACCTGTAACTGCTGCTTTTCCTGAAGAAGCCATTCTCGTCTCGTGATGGACACATGTAGGCTGTCCTGAGCAGTGGGTTCCAATGGCCAGGGCTCTATTCTGAGTGCGGCTTGGCTGTCATCACTGCTGGCCCTTAAAGTAACACATACATAGGTGTGGAGAAGCTGAGTCCTCAGGTTGACAAGAATGTTTAGAGTAAGAAATTTCACCAAGCAGTCCCCAGCCCCTCTTCTCTTTAGGAGAGTATCTACCCATCCTTGGGATAAAGTCCTTTAGATAAGTTTCTGCTTTAATTACAATCTGTTGGGGCTTTTGTTTTTGCCCCTAACTAAGTTTCTATTATTAGACCTTCACTGTTCCATACAGTAGGCTTTGACCTCATGTGACATGTGCTCAGCCCAAATTAAAGTGTGTCAAATGTGTAAAACACACACCAGATTTTTTTCAAAAAAAAATAGCATGAACACAAAGAGTACCAAATAACTCCTTGGTAATATTTTTATGTTTATGACACATTGAAATGATAATAGTTTGGATTTATTGGGTTGAATTAAATGTATTATTAAAATGGATTTCACTTGTGCTTAATTTTTTTCATGTGGCTACTAGATAATTTAAAATCATGCATGTGGCTTGCATTGTATTTTATTAGACAGCACTGCCTCCAATCAAACAGGGCCAAATTCTAGAGCTGATCCTTGGCTGTGACTGATTTGCAGATGTTTGGGTCAGAGCTTCTCAGAAGAGATTTGCTAAAGGCCTGTCAAAATCACTTAAAACCTGTTTCCCCCTCTTATTATTGCTGGAGTTGACATATTTGGTGACAGCAATCCTGGTGAAAATGTGGGCACAGGCTTGAGCCTTATTCTGGTCAGCTGTCTTTGTCTGTTATTTATCATCAAAGAATCACAAACTCATCCCTAAAGTATTTGATTTCTAACTTAATACAGGTGAGTTAGAAAGTTTACCCTGAGCAAAACTATGCCAACCATTTAGGGAATCTGTCTAGTAAAACACCATCAACTAAAACTAAAATGTAAAAGACAAGTTGCGAAAAAATATTGCCACATGTATGTCAGAAAAAGGAATAATGTTGCTAATTTAGAAAGATTTCTATTAAATCAAGAAAGGAAAGATGAGAACATCAGAAATTCCAAAAGAGAAATTAAAAAGGGTGGAGCATTGAGGAAAATGTTTATCATCAAAAAATGGTTTTAAATGCAAATTCAAACAATATATCATCTTTCACCTAATAAACTGGCAAAGGTTTTCATAAACCATAATTCTTTCGTGAGATTAGGGAATGAGACAAAATTTGATATAACTGTGGATCCTATGTTCTCACTTCTACAAATCAATTGTTTGTAAGAAATCATACATAGATGTACACAAAGATTAGCTACCCTAATGTTCCATTTTCTCTTAGCAGCCCCAAACTGACAGCACGCTGATTGTGGGCCCACGTAAGGATCACTGTAGTCAACCACAGCACAGCCCCCCAGGGAACACAAGGCAGCCACCAAAATTAAGTCACACAAGAAAATAGATGGCAGGAAAAATGTTCACTATTTATCAGTATTTTTCCTAAAGCAGATTTTATGCCAATATGTGTAAAATATACATAAAAATATATATATATAAAATAAAAGACTGAAAAATATCCACCAAAATGCCATCAGCTCTTATCTCTGGGCCATGGGATGACTTCTTTCAGTCAATATTTTCTGAAGTTTCTATGGTGAGTGAGGATATATTATTTTTATAACCATAATAAAAATGTTTTCCATCACATACACCAAGTAGCTGCACTGATGACTTAAATATTTTAACACAGCCAACCTGTCTTGTAGTTCTTGGACATGTCTGTGCTTTAAATAAATAGCACCCTGTGGCTGTGTTTTAAATAAATCCCATCAGTGAGCATTAGCAAAGCCATCTTCCCTTGCAGAAGAGAAGGTATCTGTAGCTTCCAATACTTTGCAGCATAAACACACAAAAAGGGCCATGTTAAACCTATCCCTGCACCGTGCCGACTCCTTCCACACAGGTAGATCTTGCTGCCCCATCCATCCTTACATCAGGGCTCACGGGGGATGCACGCAGCTGCGTGTTCTCACTTGTATATGGACACACAGTCTCACCACCTCTGCATCAGAAAAGAAAAGGAGCAACCAATCCACATATGATGCATTGTGTTGTGCTCATCCTCTTTCAATCTTAACCATCTTCATTCAGAAAAAGGCAGGATATTACTGAACCCACCTAGTGTGTGCTATGGATTGTCCTTGGTGTCAGAGCACAGCAGTAAACAGAACTTCGTTCTTCCAGGGAGCAGGGGGGACAAATGCATCAACAGAAAAATTACAAGGCAATGGGGAAGTGCAAAAGACAAACCAATTCCTGAAGACTTTTTTTGTTTGTTTGTTTGTTTTTTGGAGACAGAATCTCACCCTTCTGCCCAGGCTACAGCGCAGAGGTGTTATCACACGTCACTGTTGCGTCCAACTCCTGGGCTCAAGCGATCCTCCTGCTTCAAGCCACCTAGCCTGGCCCTGATTACGGAAGACTTGGGGCTGGGGTGACTCTCCCAGCAAGAAACCTATAAAATAAGTGAACTAGCCAACCTTGTGCAATGAAACAGCCAATATTTTTAGAAACAATACTAGAAAATATGTCATGTCAACATTTCTAAATTAGAGAACAGTGGCTACAGAAAAAGGAACCTGCTTTTATTCCTGTGCCTGACATAGATTCAGATTCTCTGAATAACCTTGAAACTCACTTACTGTAACATACAATGCCATTTACATGGGTCATTATGAAAGTTCTGACATACACAAAAATCAGAAATGTAAAATCCATGTGGAGGGAAACAAAGGAAGCCCTCCCAGCAACAGTGATACACGGAGCAAGATGAAACTCGCCGGGGTGAGTCAGAAAGGACACCGTCCACTGTGTTTCTTGGAAGCCAAGTAATGGACCACACCACAGTCTGTCTCAAAACTTTCACAGTGACCCAGGTAGAAACATATTTTCTTTTTCATGTGCTTAAAGGTGAATGATAATAGTAGCAGTAAGAGAAATGTTCAAACTGATAGTAATAAACTACTAGGCATTGAGAATATAGGGTACGCCAGACACTATCATTTTTACCACATTCGTTTCTCATTACAGATGTCAGATGAAGTTATTATTACAGTTTCGCTGATGAGGAAACTGATCTCCAGATGAGGTGACTTCAAGGTGGGTCAGGCAGACCCCATTCCCAGCCCTTTCCCAGACGCCACATGCCATTAAGATCTAGGCAAGACCAGAAACTCGTCTCCCAGCTGCCAGCCACAGTCCGCCTGCACCCACTGAGCCCCTAGCTGGCTATTCGGCAGGAATACACAGCAAGGTGAAGGCCAGCATTTGGGCCTTGGTTCCAGCCATGTGTCCCTGAACTTACCTAATCTCTCTGAACCTTACCTCCCTCATTTTAAAAATGAGAATACTAATGCTTTTGCTGTTAACAAGAATGCCTTCCCTACAATAGCTGATTATGGGGATTCAATTTATTCAGCAAAGGACCACTGAGTGCCTACTGTATGCAGACGTGGGAATAGACCAGAGCACCTGTGTCCTCAGGGAGCTTCCTCCTGGCCTCTCCAGCACCGCAGGGTTGGCACTGGGAGAAGGAGCTCTGTGTCATGTCCAATGGACACACTTCCTGTACAGGGCAACAAAGATGAAAGATGTCCAGGGACCTTTACATATGTCAGAAAAGGAAGTCTCTGGAATCAGAGCACCCTCACCTCCTAATGTCTGCAGGAACTGAATGCACGTCTCCCCTTGGCTCCAGAGTATCAGCCTGCTTAGACAGTCCCCCTTCTTGACTCTGAGCCTTGGGAGCAAAAGGACCAAGTTTATCTCAAGGTGATGTCCCCTTGGTGCAGGGCACCAAGTAAGGGCTTTGCACATATTTGTGGTTACGATTTAAGGACTCCACGGCCTAGAAAATCCAGAAGTCATTTATATTCACTTTTCTCTTGCATTAGATCATTTCTTTGCACTCATTTATCTCCCAATTTGCTCGGCTTATGCTAATATTAAGAGTTCCTAAATTTTCCAAATAGATGCCATGTGGGTTGGGATGGGAGTTATTGAAGGAAATCAACACAGAATTGAAAATTAGCTTCAGGAGAGCAACAGGCGGGAATTCTCTATATTATCGTTAATCACATTCATTATTTAATCCAGAGGAAAGGTAAGTGATAAAGCAGAACTCTGCCTGTCTCTCCTATTCTTACTTCAGGCATAGAGAGGGACACTCAGACAGCTGAGTGGTAGGCCAGGATACACACCACTCAGTAGGCAAGCAAGGGACAGGCTTCCGCCCTTCAAATCTCCGGTCCTCTGAGTCACATTCCCTCTCCCTTCTACAATGTTGTTCCCTTTATATTTAATGATTCTCAGTGTGTAATCCCTAATGTCAGTGCAAATTAGCATCACTGCTATAAACTAATCAGTATGTAAACCGAGCAAATCCCTCAGGTGCAAGAATTAAAAACACACAGGGCAGAATGTGAGAGCAGCACTCAGTGCCAACTGGGCCTTAGGCATCCATGATCCCACTCTCAGACCCACGGTTGAACACACAACCCCTTCTGGGCCTTCCTGGTACTGGAAAAATCTTGGCCTTTCTATTCTGCTGTCTCTTCTATCAGTAATTTAAAGCAGCATAGAATCCATTTGTAAAATAAGAACCTACACCACAGTACAAATATCATCCCCAAATTGCGCAGGAAAAAGTTTTTCATTCCATTGATGACATTCACAGTGTATTGTGAGTACATATTTCAATAGTATTGAAAAATAAGGAAGCAGCCAGTCGGGTGTCACTGGTTGCTAATAAGTATGTGCCTACGATGACTCTATATTGCTACCTCCTCCCCAGCCCAGCACGCAGGCCCTCCGACCCTCCAGTGCCCTTGGCTTTGTTGGGTGGGCAGCCTTCAGACACCTTTGTGAGTGAAGATGTCAGTGGAGCAGAGGCGGGGCCAATGCTTCCGTCTGTGAGGACACCCTGCCCCAGAGCTGCTAATGGCAAGGCTGTGGTTTATGTAACTTCATATATAACACAGAAGGTCCCTTTCTCAGACCCTAATGTCATTAGTCTTCACGGTACCAGAAAACTGCTGTTTTGTGCCACTGTTGGAATCATAAAACTGTAGTCTCAGAAAGAACCCTAACTATTGAGGCCAATGTTCTCACAGTTGCAATTAGGAAGATGAGGTCCAGAGGGAGCCACCCAGGTCAGATGCCTGCTGCTGGGAACAGGAGTTGAGGGCAGCCCTTGTGAACAACATCGCTAATTGCAGCTCCCTGCTGATGACTGTTCTGTCAAATTTCTGTCATATGACTTGTTCATTTCTGTCTCTCTCACTTTGGAAAGATGGCGATAAAGTAGTTTGGGCCAGTTATAGACCCACTGACATGTACTTCAAACCTAGAAATGGTTTCTAACAAATGACGTTATAAATTACCAAGGCCACTCTGGAAGTGCAACAGAATATTGAAAAATTGCCAGGGACAATACAGGTAACTTTACAATTCTTCCTTACATGGATGATTTGTGTCTGAAAAGTAAGAACATGGAGTGGAAGTCATGATCCTGAGGAAACCGACTTTCACTGTGTTCTGTGGTCTCATGCAACTCGTAGCAACGAGCACCCTGTGAGAGAGACACACGAGCCCTGACTTGGGTTTACAATCGTAATTCTAGATGCCACCGGCCTCTGGACAGACATCAGTCGCATTTGAGTGAAGAGGATGACATGTGAGCCCTGAAGGTTCTGAGGAGTCCTCTGCGGCTAACCTCAACTTATTCTCTTATTTTCACCTCTCCCTTCCCTTCTTGTGGCCATGACAAGGGGCGTTGGTCTCCTGGGAACAGGACACATGGCAGCTAGTTGCCCCTTCTGTTCCCCATTCCCACCTCCAGTTTGGGGTTCAGAAACATGTCCTGGTGCTTTGGTAAGAATGATAAATATTGTGTCTTATACCCATCTTGTTTTATATCTTTGGTAAAATGTGTCTGTAACTGATACTTTCTGGTCTTGCACCGTGTATACAGATTCTAATCTGTGATCTTAGAGCTGAATTCTATGACACTGAATTCTGCCATGGTCCCTATGGAGCTACCAAAGGGAAATAAAGAGTCACATGTTTCAAAGGGAATCCAGAGAGAAGTAGTCAGAGGGAGAGTGACTCAGTTGGACGGCATCACAACACTACACAACATTATCCTTCTGTTCCTGCGTCAAAGGAAGGATGCGAGCAGGCACTACCCAGACAGCCACGCCAGAGCTCTGCCTCAATAAACCTCCCTGGAAAGCCCCTGCACACCTTTGTTTCAAACTTTGATATGCTTTATTTGCTTGTGTTTTAAGTTGTCCATTTGTAAAAAATAGGTTGCCTGCACACATGTGCACACAATTAGGTAACAAAAGTGACCATTGTTGATGAACATATTAGCGGAGATCCAATGGAAAGACACACATGATGTACAGTTACAAAAATTCAAAAGTGTTAATTAACAAGAAAAGTATCAGGCAAATGTGTAATAGGCCATGCCCCTCTCTTAGAAGGAAAGAAAAATTTCCTTTGATTGTGTGCAAGACACGGTAGGAACAGATGCCTCGCTGCTGCCTTCCTATCCTCATGATGACCACATATTGAGGTGTTGTTTTTCCTTTTGCTTCAGAATTAGAACCTAAAACTGAGGTACATAGGCTTAAATGTCCTCCATTGTAAATCTTGAACAATGAGGTGGCAGGCCCTACCCTAGGAGCTCCACAGGCCGCACTGCTACCAGCAACCACCACTACGGACACCAGCCTAACGGCAGCCACATAGGAAACAGAGTCTTCATGAGAGATGGGTTTCCCTCCCCCATCCCCTGGGAACAAGGAGGGAGTGAATTCTCCCACTCAAACCAAGGGTGGGGAAACCCAGTAGACTTCACTCATAGGGACTGGGGTACCCTGCAGGAAGGAAGACTGACATCTAATTCTCCAATGTGGGTATTTGTCTGTAATTGGGTTCTCCTAACACAGGATCCTGAGATCTGAAAGCAGGGTGTTTTTTAGAGAAGCGATTCCCAGGAAACTATGGAATAAGGAAATGAGAAGGAGGAAAAGTCAACATGAGGTGATCACTACATGGGCAAATGGGATTCAATCCTTCTAGGAACTTTCTAGAAAAAAAAAAATGTGTAGAGCATGTCTCAGAACCCTCCCCTAGAGCAGTGGTTCTCGACCTGTGGTTCGTGACCTCTTTTAACTGTATTAAAAGGTTGCAGCATTGGGAAGGTTGAGAACCACTGCCCCAGAGAGCTGAGGAGGCTGGGGCATGGGTGGAGGGTTACCCTCGGGGGCATCATACACCCCCACCCTTTCTCACAGGCTTCAGAGAACACCAGTTGCAAAAAAAAGCCTGATAAACCTGCTGGGTGCCTGAAGGGAACACCCGGCCAGTGAGCACTGTCCCCAGTTGTAAAGGAAATCAGAGGTAGGCCAGGGGATTGGGACACAGAGCATCAACAGTGTCTGCTGCAACAGCTGCTTCTGATGTGTCACTGACCCCTTGAGCAAGGGAATTGGAACCACATGGCAGGGAAGAGTGGGACAGTTCTGGGGTGGCCTGAATGCCCACCACGTATTGTGGCAAAGATAAGCAAACTTCCCACGTCAAGTGAGCATCACAAAAGTTATCCCCCAACAAGCGCTCCCATTAGTCAAGGAAACCTTCTCAGAACAGGGCTCGAGCAATTCGTGTACCAATATCTGCTATTAGGGGAGCCTAGTGAACCCCTAAAGGTAGTTAAAACTCTCTTGACTGCTGGAAGAACCTGAACAAATCCAGAGTGATTCAGGATGCTACTCTGCACACAGAGACTTGAACCAACCTTTTTGAAAAGTTGAATTTAACAATGACTTTTAGGAACAGTGATCATAAAAAAATAAAAAATAAAATACTTGATTGTACTAGAGTGCTTACATTTCCCAAAATCTTATTCTAAACTAGATTTTCTTAACCTGGGATCCAAACACCCCCAAAGGAATGAGGGAGTAATTCAGAAGATCTGCCAGTCACCTGAAATTGCATCCGGCAGTTTGTATGTCTGTGTGTGGTTTTGTGAAGGTAGAAATCTATAGCTTTCATCAGCTTATCAAATAAATTCTTGATCCCAAAAAGGTTAAAAGGCAATTATTTGCGTTATTAATTAGCATTGAAATTTGTTTGTGTTAATATAACTATTTTTATCATTTGAAAATCTTAACACCCCGCGATTAAGAGCGAGCCTGGGAGAAACTGCTTGTGTCCAGGCTCTGGGACCTGCGGGCTCTTTGCCTGGCACCGTGCCCCCTGGTGGTCATTGTGAAAACTGCGGTTGCAGCCCCTCTTGCAGGAGAGCGGGCAAGTCCTGGCACCCCCGCGGATAATGCACTACATGGGGGTAGTTGGCACACCTTAAGACAATTTTTTAAAAATTATTCATAAAAAAGCTGACTTCTAATCATTATTTTCTGGTTATGGCAATAACAGGACAGGGAAATTTGACAAAAGAAAAGCCACAATAATGCATAAACAGCAGGAGTTTGGAAAGCAGTGATCTAGTTCAACCCCCTCGTTTTCTGGAGACTGGAGGGAAGTGTGGAGAGGAGGAAGCTTCCCAAGCTGCCATATCCTGCAGCGGTTTTCAACCTGTGGGTCGACCCCTTTGAGGGTTGCCTAAGACTTTTGAAAAACACATATTTCCAATGTTCTTAGGATAACAGTAGCAAAATTACAGTTACGAAGTAGCAACAAAAATAATTTTATGGTTGGGAGTCACCACAACATGAGGAACTATATTAAAGGGTCGTGGCGTTAAGAAGGTTGAGAACCATTGAGTGGAAGAGACAGGACCAGATCCACTTCTGACCTCCAACCCAGGGTTCTGTCTCTTAATGCACTGTGCAATTCCTTTTCTCTGTGGGCAAAGCTGTGGAAGCATTTTTCTCTAGTGCAACTGAGCCACACTAAAGTGAATGATGCAAAGGTATGACAATTAAGTTCATGAACTCATCCCAGAAAAATGCTATATACCTCACTACTGAATATCACTACAGTCACCTTTGAAGGTCTCCCCTTGGGAAGCTATGCACTGATGCCAGCACCTAATCTACCCTTCAAAGCAATCTGGAACTCTTTCTGGGATGGCCATCAAAACTGTTGTTGTATTACCCTTGAGGTCCTGAATTTCATCAAAATGTTTTCCTTTAAATATTTGGGGGCCAGATCAGGTGAGTAGGAAGGATGGTCCAATACAGTTATTTGTTTACTGGCTGAAAACCCCCTCATAGACAGTGCTGTGTGAGCTGGTGCATTGTCATAATGCAAGAGCCATGAGTTGTTAGCCAAGATTTGCACTTAAGATTTTTGTAAGTGTTTCTCTTTTGATGTTTACTTGGTCTGCTAGGCTTTTCACAGTCAGCCAACAATTTCAATGCACAATTCAATGAATTTTTGCAATGTTTTCATCAGTTCTGGTCATTACTGGCTGCCCTGACCTCCCTTCATCAGTGATAATTTCTCAATCCTCATTTGTACACTGTGTTTTCTTCATGGCATTATCTCCACAAATTTAGACTAACATGGCCCCAGTTTCACTTCTACTCTTGCCAAGTTTAACAAGAAATGTACCAATATTTGTTCACAATTTGCTCTAATTCAAGCTCCAACATTCTCATGATGGCACACAAACACATGCAACAACAATAACAAACGCCACACAGCAAGACACCTCCTTACATCAACATAAACACAACTGTGAGACATTGATATACCAAAGTTATGAGACCTTATTAAGTTGTCTGTAGTTTTACAGTACTGCCAAAGTAAGCACATGGTAGTAAGTTCATGAACTTAATTGTCAGGCCTCATAACTCTTTCTCTGTTTTAGTCTTTCTCAACGAATATTCCTGTACATATTTGTGAACCTATACATACATACATATACATATGTGTTACATTCACTCATTCAGTGAATATTTAATACTTATTAAAGGTCAGCCACTGTTTTAGTGTCTAGGAATAAAAAGATAAATAGAATATAATTTCTCCCTCAAGGAGCTTATCATCTGTCACAGTAAACCGATCCTTGGAGAAACAGATTAATTTATAACCTAAGATAGGTACAGTAATTTAAGTGCTCTGTAATTCAAGGGGGAGGCAGTATGGGTGATTGGCAGAGCTTTGGGAAGATGGAAGCTTCACTATGTCTTAAAGAATGAGCAAGTTGGCAACAACAATGCAGAATGTGCAAGATCATAGAATCTAGTAACACTGAGGTGACTTCTAATACTTCAATATGTGTGGGTTGTGCTGGTGACAGCCAGTCACATTCTGGACAGGCTGGGCAGAGGTCAGATCATGAAGGCTTTATACAGCATGCTAAGCAGCATGGATTTTATCCTGAAAGCAATGAGGAGCCACTGGGCATGATGTGATCTTTGCATCTGTGGCATCATGGAAGACGAATGAGATGGAGTAATGATAGAATGATGAACACCCAGCAGACCACTGTACACCCCAGTTTAACAATTTTAAAGACCAGAACAAAGTCATTGACACAGAGGTGAGGAACGTGGGTAGGAATGAGAGAGAGATGCACAACAAAAGCAACAGGATCTGGTGACCAAGAAACATGGGAATGAAGGAAAAAGGCAGAGCCAAGGAAGCTTCAGAGCTATCAGTTGGGTACCTGGATACATAGTGGTGGAGGTCACTGAGACTGGTGGTACAGGAGAAGGGGATGAATGGGGAGAAAGATAGTAAATGTAGCAAATTTAGTTTAGTAAAGGCAAGGATAAAATAATAGTAAATTATTAATGGTAAAGTAAGGATAAATAATAATAAATTTAGTAAAGGTAAGGTAAACGTTCAGTAGAAAGAAGCGTGAATTAGAGCTCTGAAAAGAAATCAGCACTAGAGACATAGCCTTTTCCCCTGATTTGAGCGAAATTAGTAGGGAAATGGTAACTGAAGCCTGGAAGTGTTTGCAATCACCCAGAAAGAATATACTAAGTGAGAAGCGAAGTCGGGCTAAAACAGAAGATGAAGAACATTAATACTAAGGAGAAAGGGACCAGGCACAGTGGCTAACATATGCAGTCCTAGCACTCTGGGAGGCTAAGGCAGGAGAGTTGCTTAAGCTCAGGAGTTTAAGACCAGCTTGAGCAAAGCAAGACTTCATCTCTACTAACAACAGAAAAATTAGCTAGGCATTGTGGCAGTGTCTGTAGTCCCAGCTACCTGTGAGACAGAGGGAAGAGGATCACTTGAGCCCAGGAGTTTGAGGTTGCTGAGCTAGGCTGATGCCATACCACTCTAGCCTGAAATAAGACTCTGTCTAAAAAAAAAATACACACACAGGGTGGCCATAAAGTTCATGTGTAATTTTCTATTTTAAATTGCACATGAACTTTATGGCCACCCTGTATATCTACAATAAGGAGAAAGGGAGGGGAATAGATCTTTAGAGATTAAGAAGGATGGCCACAGAGGTAGCAAGATGACCAAGAAATATGAAACCATGAAAGCCAAGGGGACAGGGGACAATCTAAGATGGCGGCCGAATAACAGCCTCCCTGCAACAGGGCACGGTGAGTCTGGGGAGATAAGACTCCAGGCATCTCTGGCTGGTGGGATCTGCCTATAATCATCCCTTTGAGGATACAGGGAGTCAGCAAGGGACTTCTGGACCCCAAGAGGAGGACAAAAACAGTGGAAAACTGGCAAGTGGTTGCGTGTGTCCGATCGACCTAATCCCGCCAGCAGCCACAAGTACAAGCAGCAGTGAGACTGCAAACCGGAAACCTTACCTTTGAACTGCTTTGGTGTTTTTGGACTTGGCACTCAGTTCAACTGCCTTTCGGGAGAGCTTGAACAGGAGTGCGGAGAACTTTGGACATTGTCCAGGGCTTCAGACTGAGCCGCTGAGCAGGACGGAGCTTATAGTGTTCAGCTGTGGGCTGCAGGGAGCCATTGTGAGAGAACTGCTCTGGCAAGCTCCGCCCTCAGGGTCTCAGAGCAAGGATCAGGCAGGAGCTAGTAACCTAGTGACTGAACAGTCTAAAGGGGGGGACTGAGCGGCCCCTCAGGGGCAGAGTGAGACCAGTTTTGGCACACTGGAGCCTCAGGC
Organism: Nycticebus coucang; assembly: GCF_027406575.1. NCBI lineage: Eukaryota > Metazoa > Chordata > Mammalia > Primates > Lorisidae > Nycticebus > Nycticebus coucang. Next base: position 17,184,219 of record NC_069789.1, on the reverse strand, counting down.
TATTGCCCTGGGTAGAGGGCCATGGCATCACAGCTCATTGCAATCTCAAACTCCAGGGCTTGGAGCCACCTGGACCTACGTAAGAGGTGTGCCGCAACCACCAACCCGCACCTCCCAGGCCTCTGCATGTGCTGACCAGGAACTGCGGGAGCTGCACAACCCTGCATCCTCCTTCCAGTACCCTCCCTGCCTCCACAACAGCCCACTCATCAGGCCAGGGACCCTGGTAGCCACGGGCCCCCCCAGCCCTCCCTTCCTCTGTGCACAGCCCTTCTCCTGGCCAGAGACTGCTGGAGCCTTGGGCTCTCTGTGCTAAAGTCACGGGTGCCAGGTACTCCCAGAACCGTGCACACCACCTCCTGCCCTGTGGCTGGAACCAGGTGTGTCACATTGCGGAGCTGCATCAACAATGAGAACTCCCTGACTGGGGCAACCCTAGAGGAACTACACAGGGTCACTCCCTACAAAGATCCAGCAAAAATAGAGTGATCCCACTGGGGTCTAATCTTGGCGAGACACCTGCCCAACTCTGAGGACAGCCAGAGGAAATGGGGAAAAACAATCAAGAGGCCAAATCAACAGAAAAACTCTGGCAATATGAATAATCAGAGTAGATCGACTCCCCCAAGGATCAATGGGGCAGACACAGCACAAGATTCAATGCACAAACAAATAGCTGTGATGTCAGAAATCAAATTCAGAATCTGGATAGCAAATAAGATTGAATTAGAATTCCATGCAGTTACCCAAAAGATTATCTCAAGAATTCAACGAATTCAAAGACCAAATGACCAAAGATATTTACATATTGAGACAAGAAGTTGCAGCCCTCAAAGATCTGAGAAAAATAGTAGAATCCCTCAGTAACAGAATGAAGCAAGAAGAAAGGATTTCTGACAGTAAAGACAAAGCTTTCGAACGCTCCAAAACTCTCAAAGAGGAAAAGAAATGGAAGACAAAACCAAATCACTCTCTCAGAGAGCTCTGGGATAATTCAAAGAAAACCAATATTCATCTTATAGGGATTCCTGAAAGCAATGAAGTGGCTTCATAAGGCACACAGTCTCTTCTCCATGAGATTATGAAGGAAAACTTTCCAGACATGCCAAGAGATTCTGAAATTCAGATAGCAGACAGTTTCAGAACTCCAGCATGACTCAACCCAAATACAACATCCCCGAGACATATCATAATCAACTTCACTAAAGTTAACGTGAAGGAGAAAATTCTGAAAGTAGCCAGACGAAAGAAAACCATCATCTACAAGGGCAAGAATACTAGAATAACTGCAGATCTCTCTGCTGAAACCTTTCAAGCTAGAAAAGGATGGTCATTGACTTTTAATCTCCTAAAACAAAATAACTTTCAACCCAGGATCCTGTACCCAGCTAAACTGAGCTTCATTTATGACGAAGAACTTAAATACTTCAATGACATTCACATGTTGAAGAAATTTGCCATAACTAAACCAGCTCTCCAGGATATTCTCAGACCTATCCTCCATAAAGACCAGCGTAATCCTCCACCACAAAAGTAACCCACCCAGAAAATTTTGATCAAATTCCAACTTCCACAGTCGCAAAAGGATTAAAAATGTCCACCGAACTCTCGAAAGGCTTATCAATATTCTCAATTAATGTGAATGGTTTAAATTGTCCTCTAAAGAGGCACAGGTTGACTAACTGGATACAAAAACTCAATCCAGATATCTGCTGCATACAAGAATCACATCTTACATTAAAAGACAAATATAGACTCAAGGTGAAGGGATGGTCATCTATACTCCAGGCAAATGGAAAGCAGAAAAAACAGGCATTGCAATCCTATTCACAGATGCAGTAGGCTTTAACAACTGAAATAAGGAAGGATAAGGATGGACACTTCATATTTGTTAAAGGTAATACTCAATATGATGAGATTTCAATTATTAATATTTATGCACCCAACCAGAACGCACCTCAATTTATAAGAGAAACTCCAACAGACATGAGCAATTTGATTTCCTGCAGTTCCATAGTAGTTGGAGATTTTAACACCCCTTTAGCAGTGCTGAATAGATCCTCCAAAAAGAAGCTAAGAAATTTTAGATTCAAACTTAACCATTCAACACCTGGACTTAACAGAGATATCCCAACAAAACTGAATACACATTCTTCTCATCAGCCCACAGAACATGCTCCAAAATCGACCACTTCCTAGGCCACAAATCTAACCTCAGCAAATTTTAAAAAATAGAAATTATTCCTTGCATCTTCTCAGACCATCATGGAATAAAAGTTGAACTCCACAACAACAGGAACCTACATACTCATGCAAAAACATGGAAGCTAGACAACCTTATGCTGAAGGATAGATGGGTTATAAATGAGATTAAGAAGGAAATCACCAAATTTTTGGAACAAAACAACAATCAAGACATGAATTACCAGAACCTCTGGGATAATGCAAAGGCAGTCCGAAGAGGGAAATTTATAGCACTGCAAGCCTTCCTCAAGCAAATGGAAAGAGAGGAAGTTAATAACTTAATGGAACATCTCAAGCAACTGGAGAAGGAAGAACACTCCAACCCTTAACCCAGCAGAAGAAAATAAATAACCAAAATCAGAGCAGAATTAAATGAAATTGAAAACGAAAGAATTATACAACAAATCAATAAATCCAAAAGTTGGTTTTTTTGAAAAAGATCAATAAAATAGATAAACCTTTGGCCAACCTAACCAGGAAAAAAAGAGTAAAATCTCTAATTTCATCATTCAGAAATGGTAACGATGAAATAACAACAGATCCCTCATAAATTAAAAAAATCCTTAACAAATACTACATGAAACTCTACTCTCAGAAATATGAAAATCTGAAAGAAATTGACCAATACCTAGAAGTACGCCACCTACCAAGACTTAGCCAGAATGAAGTGGAAATGTTGAACAGGCCTATATCAAATTCTGAAATAGCATCAACTATACAAAATCTCCCTAAAAAGAAAAGCCCAGGACCAGATGGATTTATGTCAGAATTCTACTAAACCTTTAAAGAAAAACTAGTACCTATATTACTATACCTCTTCCAAAATATAGCAAAAGAAGGAATATTACACACACATTCTACGAAGCAAACATCACCCTGATCCCCAAACCGGGGACGGACCCAACAAGAAAAGAAAATTATAGACCAATATCACAAATGAATATTGATACAAAAATACTCAATAAGATCCTAACAAACAGAATCCAACAACACATCAAACAAATTATACATCATGACCAAGTGAGATTTATCCCAGGGTCTCAAGGCTGGTTCAATATACGTAAATCTATAAATGTAATTCAGCACATAAACAAACTAAAAAATAGAGACCATATGATTCTCTCAATTGATGCAGAAAAAGCTTTTGATAATATCCATCATCCCTTCATGATCAGAATACTTAAGAAAATTGGTATAGAAGGGACATTTCTGAAACTGATAGAGACCATCTACAGCAAAACCCACAGCTAATATCGTATTGAATGGAGTTAAATTGAAATCATTTCCACTTAGATCAGGAACCAGGCAAGGTTGCCCATTGTCTCCATTGCTCTTTAACATTGTAATGGAAGTATTAGCCATTGCAACTAGGGAAGAAAAGGCAATTAAGGGTATCCACATAGGGTCAGAAGAGATCAAACTTTCACTCTTCGCAGCTGATATGATCGTATATCTGGAAAACACTAAGGATTCTACTACAAAACATTTAGAAGTGATCAAGGAATACAGCAATGTCTCAGGCTACAAAATCAACACCCATAAATCTGTAGCCTTTATATATACCAACAAGAACCAAGCCAAAAAAACCATCAAGAACTCTATTCCTTTCACAGTAGTGCCAAAGAAGATGAAATATTTAGGAGTATACCTAACAAGGGACGTGAAAGATCTCTACAAAGAAAACTATGAAACTTTAAGAAAAGAAATAGCTGAAGATGTTAACAAATGGAAAAACATACCATGCTCATGGCTGGGAAGAATTAACATTGTTAAAATGTCTATACTACACAAAGCAATATATAATTTTAATGCAATTCCTATTAAAGCTCCATTGTCATATTTTAAGATCTCGAAAAAAATAACACTTCATTTTATATGGAATCAGAAAAAACCTCAAATAGCAAAAACACTACTCAGCAATAAAAACACAGCAAGAGGAATCATGCTACCAGACCTGAGAGTGTACTATAAATCGATAGTGATCAAAACAGCATGGTATTGTCACAAAAACAGAGAAGTAGATGTCTGGAACAGAATAGAGAACCAAGAGATGAATCCAGCTACTTACCATTATTTGATCTTTGACAAGCCAATTAAAAACATTCAATGGGGAAAAGATTCCCTATTCAACAAATGGTGCTGGGTGAACTGACTGGCAACCTATAGAAGATTGAAATTGGACCCACACCTTTCACCATTAACTAAGATAGACTCTCACTGGATGAAAGATTTAAACTTAAGACATGAAACTATAAAAATACTTGAAGAAAGTGCAGGGAAAACTCTTGAAGGAATCGGCCTGGGTGAATATTTTATGAGGAGGACTCCCCAGGCACTTGAAGCAGTATCAAAAATACACTACTGGGATCTGATCAAACTAAAAAGCTTCTGCACAGCCAAGAACATAGTAAGTAAAGCAAGCAGACAGCCCTCAAAATGGGAGAAAATATTTGCAGGTTATACTTCCGATAAAGGTTTAATAACCAGAATCCACATAGAACTCAAACGTATTAGCAAGAAAAGAACATGTGATCCCATCTCAGGGTGGGCAAAGGACTTGAAGAGAAACTTCTCTAAAGAAGACAGACGCACAATCTACAGACACATGAAAAAAAGCTCATCATCTTTAATAATCAGAGAAATGCCAATCAAAACTACTTTGAGATATCACCTAACCCCAGTAAGAGTAGCCCACATAACAAAATTCCAAAACCAGAGACATTGGCATGGATGTGGAGAAAAGCACACTTCTACACGGCTGGTGGGGATGCACACTAATACGTTCCTTCTGGAAGGATGTTTGGAGAATACTTAGAGACCCAAAAATAGACCTGCCATTCGATCCTATAATTCCTTTACTAGGTTTATACCCAGAAGACCAAAAATCACAATATAACAAAGACATCTGTATCAGAATGTTTATTGCAGCCCAATTCATAATTACTAAGTCATGGAAGAAGCCCAAGTGCCCATCGACCCACAAATTGACTAGCAAATTGTGGCACATGTATACCATGGAATAGTATGCAGCCTTAAAGAAAGATGGAGACTTAACCTCTTTCATGTTTACATGGATGGAGCTGGACCATATTCTTCTTAGCACAGTATCTCAGGAATGGAAGAAAAAGTATCCAATGTACTCAGCCCTAGCATGAAGCTAAATTATAGCTTTCACATGAAGGCTATAACCCAACTATAGCACAAGACTATGAGGAAAGGGCCAAGGAAGGGGAAGGAAGGGGGGAGGTTAGGGTGGAGGCAGGGTAATGGGTTGGGCCACACCTACTGTGCATCTTAGAATGGGTACAGTCAAAACTTAGTAAAGGCAGAATACAAATGTCTACATACAATAACTATGAAAATGCCATGAAGGCTACGTTGAACAGTTTGATGAGCATATTTCAGATTGTATATGAAACCAGCACATTGTATCCCTTGATTGCACTAATGTACACACCTATGATTTAACAATAAAAAAAAAAAAGCCAAGGGGAGCAAGGGTTTTAAGCATGAATTTGATTAAAAGTTTTGGACCATGCAGTGATATAGAGAAGAATGAGAACTGGAAAAATGCCTTTTAAATTTAAGAAATAGAAAATCATTCTGACTTTGTTTATGATCTGGGGAGTAATAGAGATAGAAATCAGATCACAGTGGGCTCAAAAAGTGAAGGGGACTAAAAAACACAGTATAAAGACAATTCCTGTGAGGAAAAGGAATGAGGAGCATAGCCCACTAAGCAAACCGACAGTATAGGTTTAATAAATGTTTAATAAAGACCTATACTTTTATGAGAACATATTAGATTGAATCCAATAAAATGGCTAGTTTGATAGGTCTCAAATGGTCAAATATAAGAAATGTCCTATAGTATAACCTAATAATTCTGAATACATGACATTGACTTTATTTTAATCATGTTCTGTGAGAAACTCAGCCAAGACCATAATAAAAGCATCACTCTCGATCCAAATTGTACATAGTGCTAAAGAGACAATAAGTAGAGGTCTCTGCTAGCCCTGACTTACATGGGAAGAACAGAGCCCAAGTTCAGGCCAGGATGCAACTGGACAGCTTTGTGTCTTCCTCAGCACTGACCTCCTGGGTGGTGGTCTAAGTCCTTAGCCACCTCTAAGTGCTTTCCTCACCTTTAAATCCAGACATGAGTATAAATGACATACATACAGATTTTTATATACACATGCAGATATCAATATATAAAATAATACTACCCCTTAAAATTGTCATGAAGATTAAATAACTTACTTCCTGTCCAATCAATAGATGAAATGGATAAACAAAGTATGTTCTACCCATGCAATGGAATCTTATTCATCCTTTGAAAGGAATGAGATTCTGACAAATGCTACCAAGTGGATAAACCTTGAAGACATTATGCTATGGGAAATAAGTCAGAAAAGGACAAATTTGGTGACTTATTTGTGGCTCCACTTATCTGGGGCACCCAGAGGAATCAAACTGATAGAAATAGCAAGTAGAATGGTGGTTTCCAGTGGGAGGGGAGGAGAGGGGGTTTAATGGGGGTAGAGTTTCAACTGGGGAGGATGAAAAGTTTTGGAGATGGACAGTACCAATGGTTGCATAACAGTGTGTATAAACTTAATGCTGCTAAATGAGCACCACAAATGGTCAAAATGGTGAATTTTATATTATGTATATTTTATCACAACAGAAAAGAGAAAAATTAAATTAATTACTTCTAAAGCACTAAGTAACTATTATGCAAGTGTTTATTAAATAAATAGAAACACAATAAATTGGGAGATGCTAAATATATCCCAAGACTAGACCAGAGGATGAGAAATAACCCCAAAGATAAAGGAATTAGAGAATTTAGGAGAAAGTCAAGTTGGGAAAGGTGTCAAGTGAAAAAATAGAGAAACTGAAGCTACACGTCAATGTCACATGAGAAGGAAATGAAAAAGGGGAGGTAGAATTTTCTATTTAAGAGAATCACATAAAAGTTCATTCAACAAAAATTTGTAAGCAAGCACCTACCAGGTGTCACGCACTCTGCTACCTGTTACTGACAAAACCCAGAAAATAACTGTCCTCACAGACAGCTTTAGGGAGGCACCAAGATAAACAGAATGTCTAATGTCACGTATACTTAACAGGAGTAGGACAGGCAATCTTGTGATTGTCAGGGCCAATTGTAAGTGGGAAATAAGGTGGAATTGCAGCGGCCATGTCTGTACCTAAGTAGAATTAGACCTGAATCGTGATTACACTCACAGCAGTCATAAAGCATTTGTTCCTTCTCAGGACCTTACCCTGGGAAAGTGGGAACAAGCAGGTAGATAGAGCAGTGGGCCTCAGCCTTTTTAAAGCTTCTGGGACCCACCCAGGGACAATCTTACTTAGCTCCCCTGGGGTGGAGCCTAGATATTGATAGGTTTAAAATCTCTCTTGGTCTCCTACTGAATGGGGAAAACTTGAAAGCATTGCCCCTAAGAACTGAACAAGACAAGGGTGCCGCTCTCGCTACTTCTATTCAACATAGTACTGGAAGTGCTAGCCAGAACAATCAGGCAAGAGAAATAAATAAATGGTGTCCAAATCAGGAAAGGGGATGTCAAACTATCACTGTTTGCTGACAATATGATTTTGTATCAAGAAAATCCTAAAGAATCCACCAAAGATTTCTAGAATTGATAAATAAATTTAGCCAAGTCTCGGGTTACAAAATCAATGTACACAAATCAATAGCATTTCTACATACTGCTAACAGTCAAACTGAGAGTTAAATGAAGAACTCAGTATCATTTACAATAGCTGCAAAGAAAATAAAATACTAGGAATATGCTCACCTGAGGAGGTGAAAGTTCTCTATAAGAAAAACTATAGAATACTAATGAAAGAAATAATAGATGACACAAATAAATGGAAAAACATCTCATGCTCATGGATTGGAAGATTTGTAGATTCAAAGTCATCTGCAGATACAACATAACCCTCATCAAAATATCAATGTCATTTCTCACAAGTCTAGAAAAAATAATCCTAAACTTCATATGGAACCTAAAAAGAGCTTAACTTAGGCAAGAAGAACTAATCTGGTGGCATCACATTACCTAACTTCAAATTATACTACAAGGGTATAGTAACCAAAACAGCATGGCACTATTATAAAGGCAGAGACATAGACTAATGGGAAAACATAGAGAACTCAAAAATAAAATCACACAGCTACAACTAATTTTTAACAAAGTAGACAACATACATTGGGGAAAAGCAGCCTATTCAATAAACGCTGCTGGGAAAGTTGGATAGCCACATGCAGAAGAATGAAACAGGACCCCTACCTTTTGTATATATATATAAATTAACTCAAAAAATAATATATAAATGACAAAAATTCCCTTGACATGAATTAAAGATTTAAATGTAAGACCTGAAACCAGGCTGGGCATGGTGACTCACACCTGTAGCTTGAGCATTCTGGAAGGCCATAGCAGGAGGATCTCTTGAGGTCAGGAGTTCAAAAGCAGCCTGAACAAGCCCATCTCCACCAAAAATACCTAAGTATGGTAGCATGTATCTATAGCTCAGCTACTCAAACAGCTGAGGCAAGAGAATCACTTGAGCCCAGGAGTTTGAGGTTTCTGTGAGCTATGATGATCCCACCACACTCTACCTGGGGCAACAGAGTGAGGCTGTTTGTCAAAAACAAATAAACAAAAAAAACCTGAAACCATAAAAGTTCTGTAAGAAAATGTAGGAGTAACTATTCTTATTTGCCTAGGCAAACAATTTATGACTAAGCCTCACCCTCCCACCCCCGCCCCAAATGGCAAATATCACAACAATGAAAACAAATATATGGGACTTAATTCAATTAAACAATTTCTGGGCAAAAAAAACAAAAGTTTTGCACAGCGAGGAAAATAATCACTAGAGTAAATTGACAATCTACAGAATGGGAGAAAATATTTGCAAACTATACATCTGACAAAGGACCAATATCCATAATCTACAAGGAACTCAAATTAACAAGAAAGAAAATAAAAATAAGGCTATTAAAAAAGTGGGCAAAAGACATGAACAAAGTTTTTTCAAAAGAAGGTAAACAGTAGGCCAGAAAAATACAAAAAAAATGCTTAACAACACTAATCAGCAGATAAATGCAAATTAAAACCATAATGAGATACCAGCTTACCCCTATCAGAATGGCCATTATTCAAAATATCAAAAAATAACATGTTGGCATGGATACAGAAAGAAAAGAATGTTATGCATGTCAGTACAACCTCTACGGAAAACAGTATGGAGATTCGTCAAAGAATTAAAGTAGACCTACCATCTACCATTTGATCCCGTAATGTCCCTACTGGGTATCTACTCAAAAGAAAAGAGGCCATTATATTGAAAAGACACCTACACCTGAGCATTTATTGCAGCACAACTCACCAGGGCAAAGACAGGGCTAAGTGCCTATTAATTCATGAGTGGATAAAAGTAAATGGCAGGACCACACCTATGGAGCATATTGCAAGGGTACAAGTCAAATCTATCAAGTGTAGACCATAAATGTCTTAACACAATAATCAAGTAAATGAGGCAAAAGCTATATTAATTAGTTTGATATAAGCATGTCAAATTGTATAAAAAAATCAACATATTGTATCCCACATATGCATAAATGTATTTATAATCTATGTGTATATGACTTAATAAAAAAAACCTGCTGAAAACAAAAAAAAAAGAAAATGTGATTTTATACAGATAGATACATACACACCATGGAATACTACCCAGCTATCAGCGAGAATGAGAATCCCAAGTGAAGTCGCTCAGGAATGGAAAAAACAAGCACCTCATGTCCTCACTAGTCAGTGGCAGCTAAACGATGGGCATGCACAGTCATATGGAGTAGAAGGGACACTGGAAACTGAGAATGGGAGGGTGAGAGTAGGGAGAAGGATAAAAACACACTGCTGGGTACAGTGTACCTTGCTCTGGTGACACACTGGAGGAAAGCCCTGGCCCCAGAATTACACAGTTCATCCACGTGACAAAAAGACTTGTGCTTCATTCATATTTTGAAATAAAAAATATGAAAATAAATAAAATCTGTCTCAGGACTGAATCAGAAATGGCAGTGGCCCTCTCTGTATCGCCAGTCCCAGGAGAGCAGTGGGTGGTACCAACCGTGCAAGTCACTCAGGAGCTGGAGATGGGGAGGGGGTGGTGGGGGTTCCTCTCTCAGGGAGAGAGGACCCTCTGAGGGTAGCAGTCCCAGCTACTCAGGCTTAACACAATCCCGGGAGATAGAGCTGCCCTGGATAAGAGGAAACGCCCCTCACTTCTCAGACGTCAAGTGTGACGTGAAGCCCAGGCTGCAGCTGCACGTGTGTGCGGGTTTCCCTAGTCAAGTAGCAGGCAGAAAGGGCTTGTTTCTAGGGAAGTGTGACCCACATGGGTCCCTCACTCTGGAAGGAACCCCTCCCATCCACCCATGTACCCAACCAGCAAAGGGATCCTTCCCAGGAAAAGGCAGTGGAGGGTCTCTACAGCTAAGCCCCTCCCAGCCCTTCACTACATGGGAGCCACAGGAAGGAAGAGACCCATGGAAACAATGGCAGCAATGACCAGTACTCACAGCTGAGCGGCCCGGTGGTGCAAGGCAGCCTGGACCTGGGCCGCCAGGTGACCCAGGAAGCTGTTAAGAGGTGGCTGCCTGGACGGAAGCTGAAAGTGCAGGCTGCTTTTCTCCTGCTCCAAGTCTTCTAATCTTTGTTTTAACATCTCAGCTGGAAACCCAAAACGATAAGAGAGGGGAAAAGAATCATTAAACTCAAATAGATAACCTGGTGTCTCTTAGCTCTAGTCCTCATCAACCTTCTCTTTAAAGACATTGCGTGAAGGCTTCTAGGCCAGCACTTTCACCTCTGAGATGGTGCTTTAAAGAAGCTCCTTTTTGCCAATAACACAATCCTCCTACCTTTCATTCTTCTAACTCTCAGAGATTATGGTCGATGTTTACACAGTGGTCATAATTATGACTCTTAATAATAGCAATCATTTTTAAAACCTAACAATCATTTGGGATGGGAAGAACCTGCTAGTTTTGATGGGTACTATAAAAATGGTTGGAAAAGGAATCAGTGCCCGATTGTTGATTTTATGAAATTGCCCATCAATTGCCAGACAATTCTTAAAGCCACAGAAGAAGTCTTCAAAAGCTACCATGCTGCGGACAACCACTTATCACCTTCTGTTACACAGGAGGGTTATTGTAATCATTAAATAATCTTAGATCCCCTAAGACAGTGGTTCTCAACCTGCAGGTTGCAATCCCTTTTTAACAATGAAAATTCATTGCGGCATTAGGAAGGTCGAGAACCACTGCCCTAAGACAAAGTATAAATACGGAATCCTTGTAAAACAATTTTTCTTCAAAAAAATAAGCTGCAGAAATTGGAATCCCCTCTAATGAGAACTTATCTTCATAATCAAATAACTAAAGAATTAAAAATTTTCCCATAAAGCTATTTTTAGAAAAATGTAAGGACTGGGTTTTAAAATATCATTCATCAGAGCTTCCCTCCTGCTTGTCCTTGCCAGGCTGGTCCACAAAGACCTTGGTCCCCTCCACCCTGGAGCAGTGGGTATGCCCTGGGGCAGCCTGAGGTCCCAGGCAGCCACCTCCAGCCAAGCACACTTGCTACTTACTGCAGTGTGCAACGCAAATATTACCCTTTTTCTACACCATGGTGAGAAAATGTCCTAGAGGCTCTACCCTAGATTACGAAATCTTTTTTAAGTTCCTAAGGCACAGCTCTACCAGCCACTTTCCAAGGAGGCCATTTCTGTAAGAGTCAATTCTGAATTAAAACACCATTTCAACAAGCATGTCACAGTGAACAAAACTTCTCATGATACAGCAGTGGAGGTTATCACTGGTTCCAGTGTGCCTCTTGACACGCCTCTTCTTCCACGCTGGCCCACCCCCACGGCACACTCCTATATAAAGGAAAGGCAGGGACCAGACCAGATGTTGGGTGCAGCAAACCCACGTCTCTGGGGCTGTCACGTGACAGAGAGCCCCACAAACTTGCTGACAGGAACTGATAGCTGGAACCTAAGAGGATTTACTGACGATCCATTCTAAGAATGCCAGAAAGAGTATTCTGTCCCAGACCAAACCCCAGGTCATTACCAAGGCTCTTAACCTGTGCTGGAGCTAATTCACATGCCCACTGATAACACACAGCACAATCTGGCCTGGCAAGATTTCCCAGGATAATAATGAAATGTACCAGCACCTTAATACCAAGTATGTTACATGACTCATTGCTTGAAACTTTATTCCTTGCTCTATAAAATCAGAACTTTGGTGAAGAGCAATAAAGTTCTGGAATTTCATGCTCTAAAATAACACCCAGCTACAGTCATAACATATGTAAAGATGAATCAAGATCTGCATGTATTACACAGGGGTTGGGAGCAAACCTGAGTTTGTGACTCAATTCTGCCATTTCTAACTGTCTGACCTTCAAGTTACTTAACCTTGCTAATCTTCGGTTTCCTAATCTTTAAAAAAAAATGGGGTTAATAATAGTATCAACATCATGAGGTTTTCTGAGGATTAACTGAGATAATCTATGCAAAGCCTTGAGCGTCATGCCTGGCATTTAGTAAGTGTCCAAAAAGATAGCCTATTATTAGTAGTACCATTAAGTACTGTCTTGAAAATGTTTGCAATAAATTTAAATACCCAGCCCAGCCTTCCTCTGCCATCCACCACGTTCTAAACCATACCTCCCACTGATGGTTGAAAAGTCCTCAGAGGTGCCAACTGATCCAGCAAAATTAAACACTGAAAATGGCAAAGTGGCTGCCAGAAGTTCCATTCACAGCAAATTCTAAAGGAAAATATAAATCATGGCAGGAAATATCTGTGATTAGCTATGTTCTCTCTACCTACTCACCTTCAGAAGTTGGCTATCTAAAGTTATTTTCTATTTTATGGTTAGAAAAGGGCGTCAGGATGGTTGCCAGCAATTGTACAGCTTTGGGCATTGTCTCTAATTTCTAAATCACCTCTCTAACAGCTACAGGCTACTGTGAATTTCCACTGCCTGTGCCAAGTTTGCCTCTGGTTAACGCGACGGTGTACTATACCCCCATATTTACAAAAGGTAGTTCTCTGGGTTCTCCAAATGACACCCCAATTCACTATTCAAATATTCCAGAAACAGAAGAATCTCCCAGACCATGCAAAGGCCCTGTGACACATGGGCACTTTCAATATCTAAGGAGAACTCCTAGGGGGGCAAAAATGGTAGGAGACAAGGGGGGAGGCATGGGAGTGGTTGGGTGAGGGTGGCACAAGTATACCATTTATTTCACACTCAAACGTGGAAAGAGGAAGCTTTCCCCAGAGTGGCCAGCTTCACCCACATGCTTTAGATGCTTTCCCCAGAGTGGCTCCTCTGAGAGGGAAGGGTTTGTGAAAATGATTAAAAATGTTTTTTCTAACCTTCTAAATGGCATGCTTATTTAATATTTCCTGTATTCATTCAATTAACAAGTACTTTGGGTAACCCAATGCTGCTAGGCTATGGAGCCTTGAAGATGAACAAGATGTATTCCTGGTTCTTAGGGTGCTCACTGGCAGGAGGGAGGGTTAAAATCATGAATAAACCCTGCTTCTTCCCCTGTGCAGAGGAGTCGACAGGGAGCTGCCCCATTGATGAGGGGTGACCTGTGCAGGGTGCACACCATGGATGCAGGGGGCTGCACACAGAGGCATATGTGGTGCCCGCCAGGGCTGAGGGTGAGGCACCTTGAGAGGAACATGGCAGCAAGTGGAGGAGACGCCAGGATGGGTGGAGCAAGACGCCCTGAGAACTAAGTAGGTGACGGGGCCACATGACTGCAGCTCACTCCCAAGTGGTCAGAAGGAAGTAAGCGGAGGACAAAGAGGCCCAGGGAGCTGGGTATTGAAGAGTACCTGCATTATCATGGAAGCAGGGAAAGGGCAGAAAGCACCTGGATGCGCTGCACCGGGGTTAGAAACACTGGTATGAACTAATGCTTCTGAATATACAAACTCCCAGGAAGATAAGGAAATAGCTATAGATGTACGTGCATGTGCATTTACATATAAGTTTTTCTCTCTATTTACTGCGGCAGCAGCAATGAGCAGATGGAGCACACAATTCCTGATTTCCAAACCTCATCCTCCATGAAAGGAACCAGAGCTCCTGGGAAAAACGGCAGAACAGAGTTTAGAGCACCTTTTTGTACTACAATATTAAGAAGTGACAAAGACTGATAGGGACCTGTTAATAGAACACAAAACACACCCTGAAGAAGTCCCCAGTGGCCAAATCTGGGATCAAAATTTGAGAATCAAATAAGTAATAGGCATGAAGCACAGCCCACTGGATAGACCAGGAGGCCAGATCCCAGCTAACAGAATGCTGACTAATAGAAAGAAATGATGAAGTGAAGGATTGACTGGGCACAAGGCACCAGTATAATCTCAGAGTATCACTCGCACGACATACTAACTGGTTACCAAAGGAAAAAACGGTAACATTGTGCTGGAGAGACCTGGAAGCACAGCATGAGCAAGTGATGAGGGTTAACCTCGGCAGTGGCAAGAGGGGCCCATGCCATAGGACTCCCGATGTGACGCTTCGGGGAGGCAGAGCATCAGTCAGAAGAGTCCCCTCCACACGGCATGACCCAAACTCAGTCATGAGCAAACATCAGATGGACCTCAGTTAAAGGTTATCCAAATTTTCGAGGATATGGAAGACAGGGAAATATGGAGTATTGAAGAGCTGCTCCAAGCAGGATACCCATGGCGTATACTTGATTCTGTGACTTGAAGAGATGCAGGGTAGTGACGTGGGAGAAATGGGAAGTGACGGGGCATCATGACTGCAGCTCATTCTCAAGTGGTCAGAAAAGGGCTTGTGACCACGGACACGCATATTCTGCTGGGAATCAGAATGAGTGGGATACCCAACTCGTTTGTACTATACTTTGACCTTTGACTATATATGACCTTTCTGTACATGCAAAATTATTTTGAAATAAATTATTTTTAACTATAAGTAAATAACTCCACATATATGAATGTTATATGTGTGACTTTTATGTTGTAATCCTCTTATTTGTATGACTCCTGCTGTGCCTTTAAAACAAAAACAAAAGCAAAAATAAAACACCTCCTCTCCTATTCTCTCTAATTAAACCAATGGTCAAGAAAAAAACCATTTTCTTTGGTTTTTCTGTCTTTTAAACCAATGCAGACTTTCTGTGGACCTTATTGAAGTGATTTCAATAATTTCAAGATTTACAGCCAGCGCAGTGGACAGTGTGCTGAATAAATGTGGCTGAAGCCATCTAAATAATAGAACAGCAGTAATATTAGAAATATTGGTTGCATTTTCTAACATAGCTAAATAGCGAAAACAAACTCAAGACTAACAAAGGAAGACATTACTAAGTGGTGAGCAAAATGACACATTGAGAAATACGGCTCACTTGACAACATTCCATTTATGAATCTAACATGTTTTCCTCCTAGGACCTCAATAACAAAAATCCTAATCATCATCTCATTCTGTTTTGAAGCAAGCAGATGTATTTATTTATGCTACTGCAACATATTTATTAATGTTTAATTGAAGGTCAGTGCTCGTCTATTATTCCTGAGCACATCAGCAGCAAGTATCTGCTACTTGGGCAACAATAAGGAAACAGGTGAAAAAAAAAAGTGCTTTCTACTTGTGTGAATAAATAAGAAAATAAGCATTTATAAGCAGCAAGAAATCTTCACACATAAAGACATCCTGCTAAGTGGATTCAATTCCTGCTGTCTTGTTCTGTCTGCAGGATGACAGAATATATAGTGTAAATCACATTCTCAGAGGCCATGCCACCATTCCACATTCTAAAGGAGGCTCTTTAAAGCTAAGAAGCAATCAGTGTCCCCATAAGTCATTTTTCTTTGGTTTTTACATAATGGCCAAGAAATGCAATTCAGTGGGAGCTGAACATTCTAATTCCACATTGCCACACACATCATGAGCTGATGACTGGTTTACAAAGAATTAGAACATGATAAAATGTATTTCAGACTAACCTGAGCACAATTGAGCCAGTCTTTAACATTTCGGAATATTGGAGTTTATCAGGTTCATTTTCATAAAAATCAGTCACCCTTAGCACACTGAAGACATCATCTACTACATGTCCACTGCTATGGACACCTTATGTCAGAGCTGTGAAACAACTTGCAGAGTAAGAATACAAATGCAGAAAGTGAAATTCAGAAAAGTGAAGTAATTTTCCTGAAGTCTCACAGTGAGTATGCATCAAAAGCAGAATCTGAACTTAACCTTCCCTGGTGCCAACCTCTGGGCTTCTGCTATTGCACTTTCCAAGAGCCATGCCTGAAACATCCCTGCACCTGCAGTCTCCACACTCACATGGGCATCTTCTCTTCCTAGTCATTATTCACAGTTCCTGGACACTTGGGACCCACAAGGCAGGAGATAAGCCTGATTCATCTCTGAATAGCCAATATCACGCTCAGTGTCAAAATCCCTATAAGCAATAGGTAAGTGCCAAATAAATACATTAAGAGATGTTTCTGTTTGGATGATAAGTACCCTCTCATGAGCACTGCTATGTCAGTCATCTGATGCAATTCTATGGATAACCAGTGGAGTAGATAATGTCATATCCCCTCATGGAATGGTATGCAACAACGCAAAGAACAATTAGGAAAACAGCAAGGAAATACTTTAATATTACAAGATAAAAACAGGATACAAAATTAACATTATACATTATCTATACTTCTCAATTATGTTTTCTTAAAAAAATCTAGGCAATCAGTCAGTATGATTAGCAGTGACTTTATCTCAATTTTCCTACTTAGAAAATCCGTGGCAAAATCTTGAGCTGTTTATTTTTTAAAAATTATTATATTATTAAAATAATCTGCAGGTGACTTATGCTACTCTTTGATTTCTGCATGAAAATGAAGATTTGGTTTCCACAAATTCTTAATGCTAAACTGCTTAGGGTAAGCTTGGTTTCCTCCACTCAGAGATCTTTTCAGTGAACACCAAAGAGGATTTCTAGAAATGTTGTGTTTTAAGCTTGCCAGTGTGTGGAAAGGAGAGTGAGAAATTGCTTTGTTGTGGTATAATAAGAAAAGCAAACCTTTGAGGATGATACAGAAATTTGGAAGGCAAGCAATAATTTAACTATGATATTGGCCCCCTTAGCACTCCGTCTATTGCCTTGTTCTTGATAAATATTCGTTGATTTGCTCTGACATATTTTCATATTTTAGTAGAATATGGGAGTTAAAGCATCTGTTTTTCCCAATAAGAATTTAACATGTAAAATAGTTAAATTGTGACTGCGCAAAATAGCAAAACTAAGGAAACCTCCAAGTACTCACCCCAGATCTCTGGTGTGGCAGACAACTCCGAATTCCTCTGAGTATATATGTGAGTATGGTGTATGTGGGTGTGTGTGTGAGAGAGAGAGAGAAGTGAGTGTGTACACCTGTGGTCAATAGTTCTTATTTCTCAAGACCTTGAGATTGTAAAAAGAGGGTTTCATTATGGATCTCTCCAAAATAGCCCCTGCCTCCACTATTCAAAACATTCACCAAACGTTAGTCATCAAATACCATAGGGAAGTAACTGACCAATTGAAAGGTGGCAACTATTCATTAAACCCCCAGATATTCAGAAAACAAACCTACCCCAGATATTCAGAAAACAATCCTATCAGTGAAATAAATTTCCAGAATGCCTGGATCACGTCTATATGTAGTCCATGTTCATGTTTCAAACCCAGAGCTGGAGGAAGCACTATAGACTATTGTTTGAAAAAGAGAAATCAATTTCTCTACTCCTCTTTAAATACCATAGAACCAGCCACAAAAACACAACAGCAGTCACCACCAGCAGCTCCCTATTGTCACCACCATCACTACTGAAAAAAACTCCAGCCATCAGCACCAGTGTCATCCTAGCAACACCTATCCACTCCTACCTCTATCACCACCAGATGTACAGAACCACCACCAATCCAACCAGCACTGCTGCCAGAAACACAAGAACCACCAGCAGACATACCAGTACCAACCACTCTTATCTCCACCACTCCTACCATCACCACTGCTCCTACCACCTCGCCTACTCCTACCACCACCACCTCCGCTGATCCTACCACTTCCACTCCCACTACCACCTCTCCCACCATCTCCACCACTCCTACCATCACCACTCCCACTACCTCCTCTCCCACCATCTCCACCACTCCTACCATCACCACTGCTCCTACCAACTCACCCACTCCTACCACCACCACCTCCACTGCTCCTACCACCACCACCTCCACTGCTCCTACCACTTCCACTCCCACTACCACCTCTCCCACCATCTCCACCACTCCTACCATCACCACTGCTCCTACCACCTCGCCCACTCCTACCACCACCACCTCCACTGCTCCTACCACCTCCACTCCCACTACCTCCTCTCCCACCATCTCCACCACTCCTACCACCTCCACTCCCACTACCTCCTCTCCCACCATCTCCACCACTCCTACCATCACCACTGCTCCTACCAACTTGCCCACTCCTACCACCACCACCTCCGCTGCTCCTACCACCTCCACTCCCACTACCTGCTCTCCCACCATCTCCACCACTCCTACCATCACCACTGCTCCTACCACCTTACCCACTCCTACCACCACCACCTCCGCTGCTCCTACCACCTTCACTCCCACTACCTCCTCTCCCGCCATCTCCACCACTCCTACCACCTCCACTCCCACTACCTCCTCTTCCACCATCTCCACCACTCCTACCATCACCACTGCTCCTACCAACTCGCCCACTCCTACCACCACCACCTCCGCTGCTCCTACCACCTCCACTCCCACTACCTGCTCTCCCACCATCTCCACCACTCCTACCATCACCACTGCTCCTACCACCTTACCCACTCCTACCACCACCACCTCCGCTGCTCCTACCACCTTCATTCCCACTACCTCCTCTCCCGCCATCTCCACCACTCCTACCACCTCCACTCCCACTACCTCCTCTTCCACCATCTCCACCACTCCTACCATCACCACTGCTCCTACCAACTCGCCCACTCCTACCACCACCACCTCCGCTGCTCCTACCACCTCCACTCCCACTACCTGCTCTCCCACCATCTCCACCACTCCTACCATCACCACTGCTCCTACCACCTTACCCACTCCTACCACCACCACCTCCGCTGCTCCTACCACCTTCACTCCCACTACCTCCTCTCCCACCATCTCCACCACTCCTACCACCTCCACTCCCACTACCTCCTCTTCCACCATCTCCACCACTCCTACCATCACCACTGCTCCTACCAACTCGCCCACTCCTACCACCACCACCTCCGCTGCTCCTACCACCTCCACTCCCACTACCACCTTTCCCCCCATCTCCACCACTCCTACCAGCACTAGTACCCCTACCATCACCAGTACCACTATCACCATCACCACCACTTCTACAGCCACCATCCCTCGTATAATTGCTGTCACCATTCCTAAAACCACCACTCCCACAACCATCATCACTCCCACTGTTATTACCACCACCACTTTTCCCACTGCCACAATTCACACCACCATGTACACTCTCACCTGTGGTATCATCAGCTCCAGCAGCATGACTGCCACCACCTCCACTAGCTCTCCTACCAGTATAACCACAGCGCCATACTACTACCACGGCCACTACTTCTAGAAAAGAGTCAACTATCTAAATTTCAAGGTGTTTATTAAGACACATAGTTGAAAGCTTTTACCAGTGAAAGAAGAACATTTTTTAGATCATATCCAAGTAGTCATAGTACAGACAACACAACAGAAATGGCAAATGAGGAAATGCCATTGAGCAGCACAAGGAAAACATCAAAAAGAACACACTTCATACTATCACAGGGGCTCTCTCTATACAAAAGAATAAAAGTTATATTTTCTTTTACTTATACTGTATCTCTAAATACTCTGAATTGGCCACGCAAGGGTGGCTCACACCTGTAATCCCAGAACTCTACGATGGTAAGGCAGGAGACTCCTTGGACTCAGGAGTTTGAGACCAGCCTGAGCAAAGCAAGACCTTGTTTCTACTGAAAACACAAAAATTAACCAGGTGTTGTGGCAGGAGCCTATAGTCCCAGCAACTCAGGAGGCTAAGGCAGGATGATCACTTGAATCCAGGAGTTCAAGGTTGCTGAGAGCCAGGGTGATGCCACAGCACTCTAGCCTGGGCAACAGAGTGAGATGTCTCAAAATAAAGCAAAATTAAATTAAATTAAAAATTTTTTTAAATAAACACTCTAAATCTTTTCTAAGAATCATGTATTATTTAAATAACTTTTTAATTTCCATTTTCAGAAGTAAATGTAACTCCAACTGGTACATTCTGGCATCAGTAAGCAGGGTTCTATTTGGGGTCCATTTGTGTGGACCAGGAAGCCGAGCTGAGCTGGGTCCAAATTCCTGCTCCAGTACTTCTCATCTGTGTGAACTATACCCTAGATAGGACTCTGTGAAAACATTACTGATGTGAAGTATTGAAAGCCACAGGCATATACAAGATGCTTTCTAGTGGCTGGTCTCATACCTTGTTAAGCCTGGTCAAGCAAACTCAACTGTAAGTATATGACCACTCAACTTCCTCATGAAGCCTTCAAGCCAGTGTGACCTTGGATAGTCTGTGTAACAGTGGGGTCAATGAGAGAGGATTTCATGGCATAGGAAGACTCCAAAGTATTCACACTATGGGGTTAGGATTTAGAGCATGGGTTTTGAGCAGTTTGCTTCTAGTCAAACCCAAACTCTACCCCTTACGAGCTGCATGATCTTGAACAAGTCGGAACCTCTCTAAGACACAGTCTCCTTGACAGTGAAATGGACAGGCAACCTGGACCTTCCTAGTGACTTTGTTATGATTATTGAGAACACAATGCCTGGTTGGTGTTTGTACACTATTAGTGTGAGCCATGGCTATTACTGTGAGGTGGGGCCCTTTATTAGTCAATTTGCTAAAATTATGCCCAAATAGAAAATGTGCTAAGAAGGCAGATCATGGGAAAAGTGAATAGACTAAATCTCTTAGTGGCACTTCTCAGCTAATTGGAAGATTCAGTAAAATTCACAGCTCTTTCAACACACAAAATTAACATAACTTTGATATATTGATAAATACAAGGTTTTCGGAGCCATTATGCATAAAAACTGGGTTACAATAAAATATCCTTGCAAGGTCCCTTCTAATCCTTAGAATGCTGAAGGATAGATTCAAAAGCCTAAGCCTGGATGCCAGAATTTTTATCTTCTCCTTCTGGGCTATGCAGAGAAATACAAGAGATCAGACCTACAAACAGAATTGTGGTTTTTTTTTCCCACCATTTAAAAATATGTAAAGTCTAGGCTGGATGCCGTGGCTCAGGCCTGAAATCCTAGCACTCTGGGATACAAAGCGGGCAGAACCCTTGAGCTCAGAAGTTTGAGACCAGCCTGAGCAAGAGCAAGATCCCATCTCTACTAAAATATAAAAAAATAATAATGCTTAGCCAGGCATCATGGCAAGTGCCTATAGTCCCAGCTACTTGGGAGGCTGATGAGACAAGAAGATCGCACGAGCCCAGGAGTTTGAGGTCAATATGAACTAGGCTGATACCATGACACTCTGGCCTGGGCAACAGAGTGAGAATCTGTCTCCAAAAATAATAGAAAATTAAATTTAATTTAAACAATAAAAATACATAAATCCTGAAAGAGAAACTTTTTAAAAATGTAATGGCAAGTCCTCATACATAACTATTTTTATGCCATATATTTCATTTTAATTAAATTTAGATATATGCTCAGTCATCACCAAGATAGGTGAATAATAGGCAATGATCAACTGGCTTAGCAATTTAGAGACTCAGCTGATAAATGGACCTATTGTGTATACTGAATATTGAAGTTTATTAGGTATAACCTACCTAAGAGAGGAATTAAAGACTAATTCCTACAATATCCGACTCTTAACCTACCAACAAGACCTTGGGGAAATATGGCTAGCAATTATCCAACTGAGAGATTCAGAAGTGACTCTTAGGCCATTTCCATATTGACAGTATCTTCGTAGAATGATGCTATCGAAAATTCAAAGGGTCACTTTTTTAGTTTCTTTGTCATGAGCTACTTTATCTTTCTCTGTGTACATTAAAGGGTTCAAGACCACACACTAGATTAACGTGGCTCTCAGACACTGGAAAGACTACTGGCACCAAGGTAGCTTTTAGGAATTACACAAATGCCATTCATTATTTCTCTCTATTGGCTTTTGGTGGCCCTCTGTTTTCATCATTAAACTGAACGTGGCATTCAGTTAGTTCCTATGAATAGACTTTTCATGAGTAATTTGCTCTGCTTGTGTTTTCATTAAAAAATTAGCTGGACATATCTGCTTTTCAGTGTTCAAAAACCACCAGCTCTCTCACCCTTTGCATGGTAATCACTACAACCTATTATCTTTCAAGAACATAATTTTTTGTAGAATATTTTTCAGCACATCATCTCTAATGGAATTCAGGATATGAGGGCGAGTACTGTTGAGCAACCACCATCCCCATTATTTAAAAATATATAATGCAAATTACACTGAGGTAATATCCCTGCCTGGCATGAACAAATGGAACATGCCAGTGTTAGGCTCAGTGCCAAGAGGACTGCACTAAATTGGTCTCTGGCTAATGGCATGGCAGCAGAAACAACAGCTTAAGTTCTTTTAGAAGCACAAAGGTATCTAGATAAACAGTATAGTCAAAAAAAAACTTAGAAAATTAAACAAATTTTTCCACTAGCCTGAGTTTGTAGATTAGAATGAAATCCAATCAGAAGGAATAAAGCTTGCTAGAGTATTAGTTGCTTGGAACAAACTAGGATTAAGCTGTTTTCTTTTGGCTGAAGCACTAAGTACAAATACGACAGTGAGCTCCAATTCAAAGGTGATGTTAATAGAGAGAAATCACAAAACAGCAGCCAGTGATAAGAACAACTGATAAAGAATGATTCTTCTAACACACATGAGCCTGCACACATACTGGCCCCAGGTGTGCCACTGAAAACACTGAGGAGAAGCGACAGGAGCTGTGTACGACTAGCTTTAGAAGTACCTTCCCACAATCCTCAAATGCCACGCAGATTTTACAAATAAAACTGAATGGGGCAGTGCCCGAAGCTCAATGGGTAGGGTGCCAGCCACATACCCCGAGGCTGGCAGGTTCAAACCCGGCCGGGGTCTGCTAAACAATGACAACTGCATACACCGAAACTGGCAGGTAACCCGGCACAGTTCTGCTAAATCAACAGACCTGCCAGCCTTGGTTTTTTGACAACTGCAACAACAACAAAAAAAATAGCCAGGCATTGTGGCAGACACTTGTAGTCCCAGCTACTTGGGAGGCTGAGGCAAGAGAATCACTTAAGCCCAAGAGTTTGAGGTTGCTGCGAGCTACGACACCATGGCACTCTACCAAGGACAACAGCTTGAGACACTCTGTCAGAAAAATAAATAAAACTGAGTTAATGGGAACATTTTCCAGAGAAAAGAATGCAATAGTAACAGGATACAGGTGCAAGAAGGCCCTCAGGTCCCAGGTAGAACCAAATAAGCTTCCTTTGCGGTTCCACAGGGCAGGAAGTCACGGCCACCAGCCATTATGCCCTTCACAGGACATGTGTAACTCCAAGGACGAAGATGCAAAACCCCCAAGCTACAAGCTCAGAGATTCTTACTTGGTACTGAAGTCTAACTCCTATACCCACATGGGACCTCCACCTGTCTAGGAGTGTGAGGACTAAGCTGGAGGCCCATGAAGGTGAAGGGGGCTTTTGCCTTGTTGACAGCTGTCTCCCTAGTACCTACTGCCCTTGGGGCTGTAAAGGGCACTTCATGTTTACGGGATGAGAGAAGAAAGCCACTCTCCAAGAATAGATGTTGGCCTTATAAGCTTTAAAACTAGCATCTTGGAGGCAGAGCAAGATGGCGGCTGAGTAACAGCTTCCTTGCATCTGGGCACCGTGAGTCTGGGGAGATAGGACTCCAGGCATCTCTGGATGGTGGGATCTGCCTATCATGACCCCTGCGCGGATACAGGGAGTCAGCAAGAGACTTCTGGACCCCAAGACGAGGACTAAAACAGTGGAAAAACAGCAAGTGGTCGCATGTGTTCAATCCATCTAAACCTGCCCGCAACTGTAAGTTCAGTAGCACAAGACTGCAAACCAGAAAGGCCTTACCTGTGAACTGTTTTGGTGTCTTTGGACTTGGCACTCAGTTGAACTGCTTTGGGGAGAGCCTGAGCGGGAGTGCGGAGAACTTTGGCCGTTGTCTAGGGCCCCAGTCTGAGCCACTGAGCCAGACGGAGCTAACAGTGTTTGGCTATGGGTCACAGGGAGCCATTGTGAGCGATCTGCCCGGCAAGCTCCGCCCTCAGGGTCACAGAGCTAGAATTGGGTGGGAGCTGGTAACCCAGCGACCAAGTAGCCTAAGGGCGGGGTCTGAGCCGCCTTGCAGCCCTAACCCTCAGGGGCAGAGTGAGACTGGTTTTGGCACACTGGGTAAGTGGATAGCCACTTGAGCAGTGATTCCAGCGACAATCACTTTCCTGGGAAAGCTTCTGCTCAGCAAGTGAACAAGTTCAAAGTGCCTTCTAAGTGGGCTGAAGAGAGATTTAGGGTGTCTACCTTCTGGGGTTTGAGAAATCAGCAGCCTCCAGTTGTATCAGAACTGTGATTAACATCTCATACCCCCAGAAGACGACGTGTAGCCCAGACAATATTCAATAACATATACATACTGCTTTCTATTTGGTTGTGGGTATTTTTTTTTTTTTTTTGGTTTGGTTGTTTTTTTTGTTTATTTTGATCTTGTTGATGTTGTTTTGTTTTTTAATTTCAACCTTTTCCATACAGATCCTTTTTCTTTCTCAATTTTTTGAGTTTAATTATAATTTCCCATTGCTCCTTTTTTCAATAACTAGAACTTCATTTTTGCTAGTGTTTCTACCGCTATTATTTGGTTTTTCACCCAATTTTATCCTGTAAAGTTTTCTGTTTGCTTGTTTTGGTTAGATTTATAGCATTTTTATCTTTCCTCTCTACTTGGTGGAGGTAGGGTACTGTGTCTGATCAGGTTGGCAAAGAGCTGCTGACCTCAAGGGAACCACCCAATTGGGTACCCCCAGAAGGTGGGGTTTTTTTAAGGTTGTGTCAAAGTACCCTACTGTACACCTATATTGCTCTGTCTCCCTCTTTTGTGCCTCTCTTATTTTTGACAACATTCCTTTACCCACCCCCTCTCCTTTCTCTATTGTTCTTTTTTTTTTCTTATCACTCGGTCCTCCTTTCTTTCATCGCCTTTTGGCTCTTCAACCTTCTCACACTTCTGGTCCTGTAACCCTTAGTCCACAGGCATGACAACTTAAAGAGCAAGAGGAAGTGAAAGGAAAAGTAGGGCAAGGAAACAGATAAAAGAAATCACTCATGAGGAAGAATCAGCAGAAAACTCCAGGCAACATGAAGAACCAGTCCAGAACAATCCCGCCAAGGGACCATGAGGTAGCTACTGCGGATGATTCCACCTATAAAGAAATGTTACGAATGCCAGAAAGGGAATTTAGAATACACATGTTGAAAACAATGAAAGAAATGATGGAAACAATGAAGGAAACTGCTAATAAAGTGGAAAATAACCAAAAGGAAATCCAAAAACAGAATCAAATAAGAGATGAACGATGTGAAAAATATAAAAAGGATATAGCAGAGCTGAAGGAACTGAAACAGTCAATTACGGAACTTAAAGATGCAATGGAAAGTATCAGCAACAGGTTAGACAATGCAGAAGAAAGAATTTCAGAGGTAGAAGACAAAGTTCTTGAGATAACTCAGATAGTAAAAGAGGCAGAAAAGAAGAGAGAGAAAGCAGAACGTTCACTGTCAGAATTATGGGACTTTATGAAGCATTCCAACATATGAGTTATAGGAATTCCAGAAGGGGAAGAAGAATGCCCCAGAGGAATGGAAGGCATACTAGAGAATATTATAAAAGAAAATTTCCCAATTATCACCAAAGATTCTGACACACTGCATTCAGAGGGCTATCGGACCCCAGGTAGCCTCAACTCTAACTGAGCTTCTCCAAGACACATTGTGATGAACCTGTCCAAAGTCAAGACAAAAGAAAAGATTCTGCAAGCTGCCAGAAGTAAGCGCCAGTTGACCTCCAGGGGCAAATCCATCAGAGTGACCGCAGACTTCTCTAATGAAACTTTCCAAGCAAGAAGACAATGGTCATCTACCTTTAATCTACTTAAACAGAACAATTTCCAGCCCAGAATTCTGTACCCTGCTAAGCTAAGCTTCAAAATTGATGGAGAAATCAAATCATTTACGGATACACAAACATTGAGGAAATTCGCCACAACAAGACCAGCTCTACAGGAAATACTTCAACCTGTCCTGCACACTGACCACCACAATGGATCAGCAGCAAAGTAAGAACTCAGAAATTAAAGGACAGAACCTAACCTCCACACTGATGCAAAAGATAAAACTAAGCAATGGACTCTCACAAAATAAGACGAATAGAATACTACCACACTTATCAATTATCTCAACAAATATTAATGACTTTAATTCCCCACTGAAGAGACATAGATTGGCTGACTGGATTAAAAAACACAAGCCATCCATTTGTTGTCTGCAAGAAACACACCTGGTTTCAAAAGACAAATTAAAACTCCGAGTAAAGGGTTGGAAGACAATTTTTCAGGCAAATGGAATTCAGAAGAAAAGAGGAGTTGCAATCTTATTTTCAGATACATGTGGATATAAAGCAACTAAAGTCAAAAAAGACAAAGATGGTCACTTTATATTGGTCAAGGGAAAAATACAACAAGAAGACATTTCAAATCAAAATATTTATGCACCCAATTTAAATCCTCCCAGATTCTTGAAACAGACCTTACTCAGTCTGAGCAATATGATATCTGATAATACCATAATAACAATGGAATTTAACACTCCTCCTACAGAGCAGGACAGATGCTTTAAACAGAAACTAAACAAAGATATAAGAGATTTAAATGAGACCCTAGAACAACTGTGCTTGATAGACGCATATAGAACACTCCACCCCAAAGATAAAGAATATACATTCTTCTCATCACCCCATGGAACATTCTCCAAAATTGATCATATCCTGGGACACAAAACAAATATCAACAGAATCAAAAGAATTCAAATTTTACCTTGTATCTTCTCAGACCATAAGGCACTATAGGTGGAACTCAACTCTAACAAAAACGCTCGACCCCACCCAAAGGCATGGAAACTAAACAATCTTCTGTTGAATAACAGATGGGTGCAGGAAGAAATAAAATAGGAAATCATTAACTTCCTTGAGCATAACAAAAATGAAGACACAAGCTACCAAAACCTGTGAGAATGCAAAAGCAGTTTTGAGAGGAAAATTCATCGCTTTAGATGCCTACATTCGAAAAACAGAAAGAGAGCGCAGCAACAATCTCACAAGCCATCTTATGGAATTGAAAAAGAAGAACAATCTAAGCCTAAACTCAGTAGAAGAAACGAAATATCCAAAATCAAATCAGAGATCAATGAAATTGAAAACAAAAGAATCATTCAGAAAATTAATGAAACAGGGAGTTGGTTTTTTGAAAAAATAAATAAAATAGATAAACCATTGGCCAGACTAACAAGGAATAGAAAAGTAAAATCTCTAGTAACCTCAATCAGAAATGATAAAGGGGAAATAACAACTGATCCCACAGAGATACAAGAGATCATCTCTGAATACTACCAGAAACTCTATGCCCAGAAATTTGACAATGTGAAGGAAATGGATAAATATTTGGCATCACACCCTCTCCCTAGATTTAGCCAGGAAGAAATAGAGCTCCTGAACAGACCAATTTCAAGCACTGAGATCAAAGAAACAATAAAAAATCTTCCAACCAAAAAATGCCGTGGTCCCAATGGCTTTACTCCAGAATTCTATCAAACCGTCAAGGAAGAGCTTATTCCTGTACTGCAGAAATTATTCCAAAAAATTGAGGAAGAAGGAATCCTCCCCAACACATTCTATGAAGCAAACATCATCCTGATACCAAAACCAGGAAAAGACCCAAACAAAAAGGAGAATTTCAGACCAATCTCACTCATGAATATAGATGCAAAAATTATCAAAAAAATCCTAGCCAATACATTACAGCTTATCATCAAAAAAGTCATTCATCATGATCAAGTAGGCTTCATCCCAGGGATGCAAGGCTTGTTTAACATATGCAAGTCCATAAACGTTATCCACCATATTAACAGAGGCAAAAAGAAAGACCACATGATCCTCTCAATAGATGCAGAAAAAGCATTTGACAAAATCCAGCATCCTTTTCTAATTAGAACACTGACGAGTATAGGCATAGGTGGCACATTTCTAAAACTGACTGAAGCTATCTATCACAAACTCACAGCCA
Source organism: Nycticebus coucang (assembly GCF_027406575.1). Classification (NCBI taxonomy): domain Eukaryota; kingdom Metazoa; phylum Chordata; class Mammalia; order Primates; family Lorisidae; genus Nycticebus; species Nycticebus coucang. Next base: position 17,155,351 of record NC_069789.1, on the reverse strand, counting down.
ATATTTTACTGAATGGAGTAAAACTGAAAGCTTTTCCTCTTAGAACTGGAACCAGACAAGGTTGTCCTCTGTCACCTTTACTATTCAACGTAGTGCTGGAAGTTCTAGCCAATACAATTAGGCAAGACAAGGAAATAAACGGAATGCAAATGGCAGCAGAGGAGGTCAAACTCTCCCTCTTTGCTGACGACATGATCTTATACTTAGAGAACCCCAAAGACTCAACCACAAGACTCCTAGAAGTCATCAAAAAATACAGTAATGTTTCAGGATATAAAATCAATGTCCACAAGTCAGTAGCCTTTGTATACAGCAATAACAGTCAAGATGAGAAGCTAATTAAGGACACAACTCCCTTCACCATAGTTTCAAAGAAAATGAAATACCTAGGAATACACCTAATGAAGGAGGTGAAGGACCTCTATAAAGAAAATTATGAAATCCCCAGAAAGGAAATAACAGAGGATATTAACTAATGGAAGAACATACAATGCTCATGGATGGGAAGAATCAACATTGTTAAAATGTCTATACATCCCAAAGCAATCTACCTATTCAATGCTATTCCTATCAAAATACCAACATCGTACTTTCAAGATTTGGAGAAAATGATTCTGCATTTTGTATGGAACCGGAAAAAAACCCATATAGGTAAGGCAGTTCTTAGTAATAAAAATAAAGCTGGGGGCATCACCATACCAGATTTTAGTCTGTACTGCAAAGCCATAGTGTTCAATACAGCATGGTACTGGCACAAAAATAGAGACATAGACACTTGGAATCGAATTGAAAACCAAGAAATGAAACTACCATCTTACAACTACCTAATCTTCGATAAACCAAACAAGAACATACCTTGGGGGAAAGACTCCCTATTCAATAAATGGTGTTGGGAGAACTGGATGTCTACATGTAAAAGACTGAAACTAGACCCACACCTTTCCCCACTCACAAAAATTGATTCAAGATGGATAAAGGACATAAATTTAAGGCATGAAACAATAAAAATCCTCAAAGAAAGCCTAGGAAAAACACTGGAAGATATTGGCCTGGGGAAAGACTTCATGAAGAAGACTGCCATGGCAATTGCAACAACAACAAAAATAAACAAAGGGGACTTCATTAAACTAAAAGGCTTCTGTACAGCTAAGGAGAAAATAACCAAAGCAAAGAGACAGCCTACACAATGGGAAAGGATATTTGCATATTTTCAATCAGACAAAAGCTTGATAACTAGGATCTATAGAGAACTCAAATTAATCCACATGAAAAAAGCCAACAATCCCATATATCAATGGGCAAGAGACATGAATAGAACTTTCTCTAAAGATGACAGACAAATGGCTAACAAACACATGAAAAAATGTTCATCATCTCTATATATTAGAGAAATGCAAATCAAAACAACCCTGAGATATCATCTAACCCCAGTGACAATGGCCCACATCACAAAATCTCAAAACCGCAGATGCTGGCGTGGATGTGGAGTGAAGGGAACACTTTTACACTCCTGGTGGGACTGCAAACTAGTACAACCCTTCTGGAAGGAAGTATGGAGAAACCTCAAAGCACTCAACCTAGACCTCCCTTTTGATCCTGCAATCCCATTACTGGGCATCTACCCAGAAGGAAAAAAATCCTTTTATCATAAGGACACTTGTACTAGACTGTTCATTGCAGCTCAATTTACAATCGCCAAAATATGGACACACCTTAAGTGCCCACCAACCCAGGAATGGATTAACAAGCTGTGGTATATGAATACCATGGAATACTATTCAGCCATTAAAATAAATGGAGATTTTACATCCTTTGTATTAACCTGGATGGAAGTGGAAGACATTATTCTTTTTTTTTTTCTTTTTTTTTATTGTTGGGGATTAATTGAGGGTACAATAAGCCAGGTTACACTGATTGCAATTGTTAGGTAAAGTCCCTCTTGCATCATGTCTTGCCCCCATAAAGTGTGACACACTCCAAGGCCCCACCCCCCTCGCTCCGTCCCTCTTTCTGCTTCCCCCCCCATAACCTTAATTGTCATTAATTATCCTCATATCAAAATTGAGTACATAGGATTCATGCTTCTCCATTCTTGTGATGGCTTACTAAGAATAATGTCTTCCACATCCATCCAGGTTAATACAAAGGATGTAAAGTCTCCATTTTTTTTAATGGCTGAATAGTATTCCATGCTATACATATACCACAGCTTGTTAATCCATTCCTGGGTTGGTGGGCATTTAGGCTATTTCCACATTTTGGCAATTGTAAATTGAGCTGCAATGAACAGTCTAGTACAAGTGTCCTTATGATAAAAGGATTTTTTTCCTTCTGGGTAGATGCCCAGTAATGGGATTGCAGGATCAAATTGGAGGTCTAGCTTGAGTGCTTTGAGATTTCTCCATACTTCCTTCCAGAAAGGTTGTACTAGTTTGCAGTCCCACCAGCAGTGTAAAAGTGTTCCCTTCTCTCCACATCCACGCCAGCATCTGCAGTTTTGAGATTTTGACATGTGGGCCATTCCCACTGGGGTTAGAGGATATCTCAGGGTTGTTTTGATTTGCATTTCTCTAATATATAGAGATGATGAACATTTTTTCATGTGTTTGTTAGCCATTCGTCTGTCGTCTTTAGAGAAGGTTCTATTCATGTCTCTTGCCCATTGATATAAGGGATTGTTGGCTTTTTTCATGTGGATTAATTTGAGTTCTCTATAGATCCTAGTTATCAAGCTTTTGTCTGATTGAAAATATGCAAATATCCTTTCCCATTGTGTAGGTTGTCTCTTTGCTTTGGTTAATTTCTCCTTAGCTGTACAGAAGCTTTTTAGTTTAATGAAGTCCCATTTCTTTATTTTTGTTTTTGCAATTGCCATGGCAGTCTTCTTCATGAAGTCTTTCCCCAGGCCAATATCTTCCAGTGTTTTTCCTATGCTTTCTTAGAGGATTTTTATTGTTTCATGCCTTAAGTTTAAGTCCTTTATCCATCTTGAATCAATTTTTGTGAGTGGGGAAAGGTGTGGGTCCAGTTTCAGTCTTTTACATGTAGACATCCAGTTCTCCCAACACCATTTATTGAATAGGGAGTCTTTTCCCCAAGGTATGTTCTTGTTTGGTTTATCGAAGATTAGGTAGTTGTAAGATGGTAGTTTCATTTCTTGGTTTTCAATTCGATTCCAAGTGTCTATGTCTCTATTTTTGTGCCAGTACCATGCTGTCTTGAGCTCTATAGCTTTGTAGTACAGACTAAAATCTGGTATGGTGATGCCCCCAGCTTTATGTTTATTACTAAGAACTGCCTTAGCTATAAGGGGTTTTTTTTGCGGTTCCATGCAAAACGCAGAATCATTTTTTCCAAATCTTGAAAGTACGATGTTGGTATTTTGATAGGAATGGTATTGAATAGGTAGATTGCTTTGTGAAGTATAGACATTTTAACAATGTTGATTCTTCCAAGCCATGAGCATGGTATGTTCTTCCATTTGTTAATATCCTCTGCTGTTTCCTTTCTGAGGATTTCATAGTTTTCTTTATAGAGGTCCTTCACCTCCTTCATTAGGTATATTCCTAGGTATTTCATTTTCTTTGAAACTATTATGAAGGGAGTTGTGTCCTTAATTAGCTTCTCATCTTGACTGTTATTTCTGTATACAAAGGCTACTGACTTGTGGACATTGATTTTATATCCTGAGACATTACTGTATTTTTTGATGACTTCTAGGAGTCTTGTGGTTGAGTCTTTGGGGTTCTCTAAGTATAAGATCATGTCGTCAGCAAAGAGGGAGAGTTTGACCTCCTCTGCTGCCATTTGCATTCCCTTTATTTCCTTGTCTTGCCTAATTGTATTGGCTAGAACTTCCAGCACTACGTTGAATAGTAAAGGTGACAGAGGACAACCTTGTCTGGTTCCAGTTCTAAGAGGAAAAGCTTTCAGTTTTATTCCATTCAGTAAAATATTGGCTGTGAGTTTGTGATAGATAGCTTCAATCAGTTTTAGAAATGTGCCACCTATGCCTATATTCTTCAGTGTTGTAATTAGAAAAGGATGCTGGATTTTATCAAATGCTTTTTCTGCATCTATTGAGAGGATCATGTGGTCTTTCTTTTTGCCTCTGTTAATATGGTGGATAACGTTTATGGACTTGCGTATGTTAAACCAGCCTTGCATCCCTGGGATGAAGCCTACTTGATCATGATGAATGACATTTTTGATGATATTTTCTTGATAATTTTTGCATCTATATTCATGAGTGAGATTGGTCTGAAATTCTCCTTTTTGTTTGGGTCTTTTCCTGGTTTTGGTATCAGGGTGATGTTTGCTTCATAGAATGTTTTGGGGAAGATTCCTTCTTCGTCAATTTTTTGGAATAATTTCTGCCGTACAGGAATAAGCTCTTCCTTGATGGTTTGATAGAATTCTGGTGTGAAGCCATCTGGACCAGGGCATTGTTTGGTTGGAAGACTGTTTATTGTTTCTTTGATATCGGTGCTTGAAATTGGTCTGTTCAGGAGCTCTATTTCTTCCTGGCTAAGTATAGGGAGAGGGTGTGATTCCAAATATTGATCCATTTCCTTCACATTGTCAAATTTCTGGGCATAGAGTTTCTGGTAGTATTCAGAGATGATCTCTTGTATCTCTGTGGGATCAGTTGTTATTTCCCCTTCATCATTTCTGATTGAGGTTACTAGAGATTTTACTTTTCTATTCCTCGTTAGTCTGGCCAATGGTTTATCTATTTTATTTATTTTTTTCAAAAAACCAACTCCTTGTTTCATTAGTTTTCTGAATGATTCTTTTGTTTTCAATTTCATTAATCTCTGATTTGATTTTGGATATTTCTTTTCTTCTACTGAGTTTAGGCTTAGATTGTTCTTCTTTTTCAATTCCATAAGATCCCTTGTGAGATTGTTGATGCGCTCTCTTTCTGTTTTTCAAATGTAGGCATCTAAAGAGATGAATTTTCCTCTCAAAACTGCTTTTCAGTATCTCACCGGTTTTGGTAGCTTGTGTCTTCATTGTTGTGAAGGAAGTTGATAATTTCCTGTTTTATTTCTTCCTGCACCCATCTGTTATTCAACAGAAGATTGTTTAATTTCCATGTCTTTGTGTGGGGTCGAGCATTTTTGTTAGAGTTGAGTTCCAGCTTTAGTGCCTTATGGTCTGAGAAGATACAAGGTAAAATTTCAATTCTTTTGATTCTGTTGGTACTTGTTTTGTGTCCCAGGATATGATCAATTTTGGAGAATGTTCCATGGGGTGATGAGAAGAATGTATATTCTTTATCTTTGGGGTGGAGTGTTCTATATGCGTCTATGAAGCACAGTTGTTCTAGGGTCTCATTTAAATCTCTTATATCTTTGTTTAATTTCTGTTTAGAGGATCTGTCCAGCTCTGTAAGAGGAGTGTTAAAGTCCCTTGTTATCATGCTATTATCAGATATCATATTGCTCAGACTAAGGTCTCTTTCAAGAATTTAAATTGGGTGCATAGATATTTTGATTTGAAATGTCTTCTTGTTGTATTTTTCCCTTGACCAATATAAAGTGACCATCTTTGTCTTTTTTGACTTTAGTTGCTTTAAATCCACATGTATCTGAAAATAAGTTTGCAACTCCTCTTTTCTTCTGAATTCCATTTGCCTAAAAAATTGTCTTCCAACCCTTTACTCGGAGCTTTAATTTGTCTTTTAAAGCCAGGTGTGTTTCTTGCAGACAGCAAATGGATGGCTTGTGTTTTTTAATCCAGTCAGCCAATCTATGTCTCTTCAGTGGGGAATTCAAGTCATTAACATTTGTTGAGATAATTGATAAGTGTGGTAGTATTCTATTCGTCTTATTTGGTGAGAATCCATTGCTTAGTTTTATCTTTTGCATCAGTGTGGAGGTTAGGATCTGTCCTTTAATTTCTGAGTTCTTACTTTGCTGCTGATCCATTGTGGTGGTCAGTGTGCAGAACAGGTTGAAGTATTTCCTGTAGAGCTGGTCTTGTTGTGGCGAATTTCCTCAATGTTTGTATATCCGTAAATGATTTGATTTCTCCATCAATTTTGAAGCTTAGCTTAGCAGGGTACAGAATTCTGGGCTGGAAATTGTTCTGTTTAAGTAGATTAAAGGTAGATGACCATTGTCTTCTTGCTTGGAAAGTTTCATTAGAGAAGTCTGCGGTCATTCTGATGGATTTGCCCCTGGAGGTCAACTGGCGCTTACTTCTGGCAGCTTGCAGAATCTTTTCTTTTGTCTTGACTTTGGACAGGTTCATCACAATGTGTCTTGGAGAAGCTCGGTTAGAGTTGAGGTGACCTGGGGTCCGATAGCCCTCTGAATGCAGTGTGTCAGAATCTTTGGTGATAATTGGGAAATTTTCTTTTATAATATTCTCTAGTATGCCTTCCATTCCTCTGGGGCATTCTTCTTCCCCTTCTGGAATTCCTATAACTCATATGTTGGAACGCTTCATAAAGTCCCATAATTCTGACAGTGAACGTTCTGCTTTCTCTCTCTTCTTTTCTGCCTCTTTTACTATCTGAGTTATCTCAAGAACTTTGTCTTCTACCTTTGAAATTCTTTCTTCTGCATGGTCTAACCTGTTGCTGATACTTTCCATTGCATCTTCAAGTTCCCTAATTGACTGTTTCAGTCCTTCAGCTCTGCTATATCCTTTTTATATTCTTCATATCGTTCATCTCTTATTTGATTCTGTTTTTGGATTTCCTTTTGGTTATTTTCCACTTTATTAGCAGTTTCCTTCATTGTTTCCATCATTTCTTTCATTGTTTTCAACATGTGTATTCTAAATTCCCTTTCTGGCATTCCTAACATTTCTTCATAGGTGCAATGATCTGCAGTAGCTACCTCATGGTCCCTTGGCGGGGTTGTTCTGTACTGGTTCTTCATGTTGCCTGGAGTTTTCTGATGATTATTCCTCATGAGTGGTTTCTTTTATCTGTTTCCTTACCCTAATTTTCCTTTTACTTCCTCTTGCTCTTTAAGTTCTCGTGCCTGTGGACTAAGGGTTACAGGACCAGAGTGGTGAGAAGGTTGAAGAGCAAAAAAGGGATGAAAGAAAGGAGAACTGAGTGATAAGAAAAAAAAGAAAAATAGAGAAAGTAGAGGGGCTGGGTAAAAGGAATATTGACAAAAAGAAGAGAGGCACAGAAAGAGGGAGACAGAACAATATAGGTGTAAGGTAGGGTACTTTGACACAACCTTAAAAAAAACCCACCTTCTGGGGGTGCCCAGTTGGGTGGTTCCCTTGAGGTCAGCAGCTCTTTGCTAACCTGCTCAGACACAGTACTCCACCTTCACCCAGTAGAGAGGAAAGACAAAAGTGCTATAAATCAAACCAAAACAAGCAAACAGAAAACTTTACGGGATAAAATTGGGTGAAAAACCAAATAATAGCAGTAGAAACCCTAGCAAAAATGAAATTCTATTTATTGAAAAAGACAGCAATGGGAAATTATAATTAAACTCAAAAAATTGAGAAAGAAAAAGGATCTGTATGGCAAAGGTTGAACTTATAAAACAAAACAACATCAACCACATCAAAATAAAAAAAAAAAAAAACAACCAAAGCAAAAAAAAAAAAAAAAGAAAAAACACACAACCAAAAACTAAGCAGTATGTATATGTTATTGAAAATTGTCTGGGCAACACGTGGTCTTCTGGGGTATGAGATGTTAATCACAGTTCTGATACGACTGGAGGCTGCTGATTTCTCAAACCCCAGCAGGTAGACACCCTAAATCTCTCTTCAGCCCACCTAAAAGGCACTTTGAACTTGTTCACTTGCTGAGCAGAAGCTTTCCCAGGAAAGTGCTTGTCGCTGGAATCACTGCTGAAGTGGCTATCCACTTACCCAGTGTGCCAAAACTGGTCTCACTCTGCCCCTGAGGGTTAGGGCTGCAAGGCGGCTCAGACCCCACCCTTAGGCTACTTGGTCGCTGGGTTACCAGCTCCCACCCAATTCTAGCTCTGTGGCCCTGAGGTCAGAGCTTGCCAGGGCAGATCACTCACAATGACTCCCTGTGACCCACCGCCAAACACCATTAGCTCCGTCTGGCTCAGCGGCTCAGACTGGGGCCCTAGACAACGGCCAAAGTTCTCCGCACTCCCGCTCAGGCTCTCCCCAAGGCAGTTCAACTGAGTGCCAAGTCCAAAGACACCAAAACAGTTCACAGGTAAGGCCTTTCTGGTTTTCAGTCTCGCTGCTACTGAACTTACAGTTGTGGGCGGTTTTAGACCAATTGAACACACGTGACCACTTGCCGGTTTTCCACTGTTTTAGTCCTCCTCTTGGGTCCAGAAGTCTCTCGCTGACTCCCTGTATCCGTGCAGGGGTGATGATAGGCAGATCCCACCAGCCAGAGATGCCTGGAGTTCTATCTCCCCAGACTCACGGTGCCCAGATGCAAGAAAGCTGTTACTCGGCTGCCATCTTGCTCCGGAAGACATTATTCTTAGTAAAGCTTCACAAGAATGGAGAAGCATGAATCCTATTTACTCAATTTTGATATGAGGACAATTAATGACAATTAAGATTATGGGGGGGAAGCAGAAAGAGGGATGGAGGGAGGGGGGTGGGGCCTTGGTGTGTGTCACACTTTATGGGGGCAAGACATGATTGCAGGAGGGACTTTGCCTAGCAATTGCAATCGGTGTAGCCTAGCTTGTTGTGCCCTCAATGAATCCCCAACAATAAAAAAAAAAAAAAGAAAGAAAGAAACCACATTTAGAGTAGGAGCAGTGCAAAATCACTAGGGTCAGCAGCCTTTAAATCCACTGAATGTCTAGCCTCTTTCAAGATATCATGTGACTAGAACCCTTCTGGTTAGCTAAAGATGTGCCTTCCAGAATAGCACATGGGTTAGGGCTAGACCAAAACCCAAGCCCACCAACCACATCATGTACTTTTCCTTAGCTCTAATTTTTCTCAGCTGTAAAAGTGTTATACAAACAACTGACATACAAGAACACAACTAAGTAACTTGCGAGCAAAATATGATTATTCCTCAATAAAGGAGAAAGTACAATTGTAAGGCTTAAAAGCCATTTGTAAGGAATAACTAGTTAGTGAGACTTTTTCTTTTTTTTTCTTTTTTTATTTTTTTGATTTTTTGTTGTTGGGGATTCATTGAGGGTGCAGTGGGCCAGGTTACACTGATTGCAATTGTTGGGTGAAGTCCCTCTTGCAATCATTTTTCTAAATTAACTCGGCACGTCCTATTTTTGTGTGGTAGCAAAATGTACCTACCTTCTTGGATCACAATGACAGGAAGGACAGCACCCTTTGAGGCAGGGACATTCTCTCCACTGCCTTGTGGGGTCCTGGGCCACTCCTGCCGCCTGCCCGCTTGGCTAGCACACACCCACTGAAGGAGGAGGGACAAGTAACCAGTATGCAGGGAAGTAGCCTTGCTTCTGTTGCTGGCTTTTCTTTTTTTGTGCGTATTTTAGGATCTTTTTGGCCACTATGTTTCCACTAAAGCTTGGAACCTATTTGGTTTATCTGCAAATGAGGATCATTCAGCTCTTCTCAAATTTACTTTGAGGATGATCTGAAGGTAATGTCTAACTGAAATATTTAACCAAAAATTTGCTTAATCGAGCCAGGCAAGGTGGCTCATGCCTATAATCCCAGCACTCTGGGGTTGAGGTGGGTAGATGCCTGAGCTCAGGAGTTCAAGACCAGCCTGAGCAAGAGTGAGACCTGGTCTCTACTAAAAATAGAAAAATTAGCCAGTTGTGGTGGTGCGTGCCTGTGATCCCGGCTACTTGGGAGGCTGAGGTAGGGGGATCACTTGAGCACAACAGTTTGACGTTGCTGTGAGCTGTGACACCACCGAACTCTACAGAGGGTGACAGAGTGAGACTCTGTCTCAAAACAACAACAAAAAATTTGCTTAATTGTATACATGGGGGTATCTGAGAGATGTAAGCTCACCACTTACAGACATAGACGGAGACCCTGCTCGGGGGAGGACTTCAGCTCTTCAGATAAGTGTACACATGCTTTCCTACACCCAAAGCAGCTCACACAGTGGGGGGTGGGGAGGAAGGGGGAGGGGGCACAATTTAATCAGCTCTGCCCTTTTTTCTCATTATTTTTTTATTTATTTATTTTTTTTTTGTAGAGACGGAGTCTCACTGTACCGCCCTCAGTAGAGTGCTGTGGCATCACATGGCTCACAGCAACCTCTAACTCTTGGGCTTACATGATTCTCTTGCCTCAGCCTCCCAAGTAGCTGGGACTACAGGCGCCGGCCACAACGCCCGGCTATTTTTTTTGTTGCAGTTTGGCCGGGGCTGGGTTTGAACCCGCCACCCTCAGCATATGGGGCCGGCGCTCTACTCACCGAGCCACAGGCGTCGCCCATATGTTGATTTTTTTTTTGCATTTTTTGGCCAGGGCTGGGTTTGAACGCACCACCTCCGGCATATGGGGCCAGCGCCCTACTCCTTTGAGCCACAGGCACCGCCCCTTTTCCTCATTATTATTCATGTCAAAATTTTCAAACTCTGAGGCAGGGACATTTTCAAATTTGTCTGTGGGTAAATTGCTTAAGCTAGTGATTTTTGGAGTACACACAGCAGTGAAAACATATGTGCACATCTAGAGGGGAGAGAATTGATGTTGGTGAATGAAGATGTCTCAGGAGAAAATGTGGCTGACTGGGGACCTCTTTTGCAGGCATGTGAGGAGTGTGTATGCACAGATAGTAATTTCTGAAGCTGTACCATCTCCCTTAGGAGCTGCCCAGATACCAGCAGCAGCCTACCTGGTCTCCTGCAGTGCTGGGGTCTATGCTGGTACGAGGGCTGCAGCCCAGAAGATCATCACCTCCAGGAGCACCCGGGGTCTTCTCCCGGGGTCTGCAGCTGGGAAGCCCACTCAGGCGGTCGGAGTTCAGACTTTTTATCCAATGATCAAATGCTTAGATCATGAAGTGACATAAACTCCTAAACTCCTTTTAGATAAAAATAGTTCCAGTAGTTCCAAAAAGGGATAATAGCCTCCTCTTCTCTCACACAACTACTAAAGAATGTGTCATTTTACAAAGTAGGTTTTGAATTTTGTTCCCTGCTATCCCAGTTCCTTTATTCTTCATGTTATATACCACAAAATGTATGTCATGCGTATTTTTCTTCTCATAGTCTCATTTCAATATTTTGAAAAAACTACTAAATATAATGCTTCTGTTTTTGCCACCTTAAAAAAAAAAAACTAGCATCTTACAGGCAAAGAGCATAGATTGTATAAAATGTTATCCTAAAGATAAACATCTAAGGATGTATAAAATGATTAAGTAAACCCTGTAAAGGGACGTGGTGTGATTCTTCTATCTCTGCATAAAATCTGGTGTAAGAAGAAAATCAAAACTTTATTTTTTTATTAAATCATAGCTATGCACATTAATGCATTTATGGGGTACAATGTGCTGATTTTATATACAATTTGGAATGCTTACATAAAACTGGTTAACATAGCCTTCACCTCACTTACTTAATTGTTGTGTTAAGACATTTATACTCTACTCTTAATAGATTTGATGTGTACCCTTGCATTATGCAAAACTTTAAAAGGTCTGATCTGCTCACAGGTCAGCAGATCAGATTATAGTCCTGGATTCATCCCCACCAACCTCATGATTTTAGGGTTATTTAACCCCTCTAAGACTGAGTTTTCTTGTGTTATGCATAAGATTAATAATACTAGACCAACTCGAGCCACCAGACAATTGTGAAATGGTGAGAAAAGAATGCCTGTGAATGGCTTTGAAAAATCAAAGTGGAAGAGTTTTTACAAATGTAGAAAGGATTTGAAGAGATAGATGTGATGAATTTAATTACTTATTGACTGGAATTTAATTCTACCCAAGTGGCATCAATCTGCAACTCAGCCAGAGGACTGTCAAATAGAAGGGACAGGGGCCAGTCTTGCCCAGCGCTTACTTCTTTGGGATGTGCGATGTCCTGTCCTCCCGCACCCCACCTTCTCTCAGTCCTACATTTACACATATCGGTAGCACAGTCTCCCTGGAGCTCCTGGGATCAGTATTTCTGGGCCACCTGGAAATCACAAAGCAATCTGAGGAACACCATGGCACATCAATATACTAAATTCCATCACACACATTAGCAACACTCTCAGCAAAGGAAAATTAGAGTCTATTACAGGTAGGTAACATAAAGTCACAGCAAAGAACACAGGTGCCCTCCTCAAAAAAAAAAAAAAAAACCGAGAGAAAGAAAACAAGCTGTAAGACCAGTCACAACAAACAGTGTCTGATTTTTTCACTGATAATCACTTACTGCATGTTCAACCATTCCATTACCTTGCAGACAACAACAGACAAGTGGTAGAAGGCATGGAAATACTGGCATTTTAAGAAAAAAATTATAAAATTCTTAGCGACCAAGTGCCAGCCCTACTCCTAAATTCTATGAAGCATTAAAACCCTCCCTTGATTAGCAACACCAGGCAGTCACACACCAGAATCTTGCAGGGGAATGTAAACATGAAACTGCACAGAAAGGATGATTCTTAAACTGGACCCGAAATAAGTTCTGTAAAAAAATTAAGTCCATGGCCAGTGCCCTGACTCATAGCAGCATTCTGGAAGAGAGGGGTTAGGGCCGTCACCACACTACAGACTTGACCTTGCAGGTCTTCCTGCAGCCACTTTCTGCCGGAAGTGCAGGGAGCAATTATAGCTGACCCTTGAACAGCAGGGGTCAAACTGCACAGGTCCGCCCCCACACGAGCTCTTTCCAGTGAATGCGGTCAGCCCTCAGCATCCCTGGACTTTCCATCTGCAACCAAACAGGGGCTGAAAGTGCCGTATTTGCAGGATGTGAAGCTCACGGGTACAGCAGGCTGACTTTTCCAGGGGCTCCTCAGGGCCCAGTGCAGGACGTGAGAACACCTGGATTTTGGTATCCACAGGGGTCCTAGAAGCAATGTCCCATCAGATACTGAGGAACAACTATAGAACATGCCACCGGGGAGATAATGATTCCTTAGTTCACCATCCAAGGAGCTCCCAAAATTTAATTCCCATAACTCCCATTAATCATAGTGTATTTTCCATTCATTTTTGGATGGAGTTTTTTTTTCCCTACAAAAATATATTGAACTCTATAAATCTATTAATGTACACAGTTATGATTTAATAAAAACAATAAAATTTTAATTAAAATAATCTAAATATTCAAACACAGAACAATCATGGTTTTTCATCCCCTGACAGGGGACTGGAAGAGGCACGAGAGAAGCCGTAGAGTGGGCAGAAATGTGCCCTTGGCTCCTCTCAGGCCCACGGCAGCATCCAGACAGCTGCTACCCCAAAAGAAAAAAAAGGAGAGAAAACTAGATGCTACCCTTATCTTATAGGAGCATGTTCTTCTGCCTGGAACGTCTTATTCTTTTCATGATTATCTAAAGAAGTACTGGCTGATTCTGCAGGGTAACTAATTGTCTTGCTCTGTTTAAATTTCGGGAGTCTCATTATCAGGAGCTTGGTTCACGATGTTAAGGTTTGCATGGTGGATCCAAAGCAATTGGTTCCAGCTGCCAGGAAGACAATGAATACCTCTGAATGGAATGGACACAGAATAACACCCTTGACCGGGACTAACAGTGTGTGAAGCAGTCTGGTGTTTACACTGGGAAACACTTGTTGTGTAAGTCTGTGTTGTGTAAGTCAGAAGATCTGTCTCCCAGCACAGCAGGCCAACCAAAGCACTTGCACTGGCACCAAGTCCCGTGTTCCTTCTAGGCCAAGCACCTCCAGCACACTGTGTTTTTGCACCCTCAAATTCAAACTTCCATCAAATATGAAAGAGAAGCTTGGATTTGGGAGGAATCTCCACCTCCCTTTTAACAATAGCTTCTGAATATCTGAGATATTTTTTAAATTCTTTAAGGCTGTGCTTTTCAAGTATTTTGTTAACTTGCTGGTTTTGGTTTGTCTGTTGGTTTACTTAGCAAGGGAACTCTTTCTGAGATGAATTCTTATGGGACTAACAGGTAAAAGCCAGGGAACCCTGATGCTCTGGATGGAGCTTCCCTTTCAGCCTCCCCAAGGCAACTCTGTGACTCCACAGAATACAGTTTGAAAATTGCAGCCTTCTGGAATTATGAAGAAAACACAGATCCAAAAACATTGAAGAGCTGTAAATACTGCCAATTGCAGGTGGTCAAGTTTTTGTTGCTGCCCCAAGTTCATATAGGTGAATGTTTCATTGTATAAAGTCTTAAAGAGAAATGAAAGATTTACATCTTTTGATGCAGTTTTGATATTTCTGATTCCATAAATATGCATAAAATATTAACCTCAGAGATTTACATACTTGGAGCATGAAGCTGAATCCTCAGCTGTGGTACTAGGATTTTATTAAACTTTTTACTTTCCAAAGCATTTTTTTGGTATATTTTCTTCTAATCTTCTCTCTCATAAAAACTTTTCTCTTTTTTTTTTAATTTGTAGTGTAGAAAAGCTTAAACAGCAGAAAACATTATCTGTAGCACACAACCAGAGACAGCCCCAGCTAATATGTAGACACAGCTCCTTTTGATCAGCACAATTTTCTATGTATTACTTCCTGTTTCTCACATCAGCCCAGCAAGGTAGGCAGGCCTAATGTATTGTACCCATTTAACAGAAGAGGACATTATTTCTCGTATCACGATAGACATGTCTCTGGAAAACAGCTAGGAAAAGAACCAGAATGACATGCCCATTTTCCATCTAGAATTTTGATCATTGGTACACACCATTACTGCTCACTTCAAATAAAAATGTAGCCCTTCCACTGACTCCCTGAGGGGGACAGTAAATTACCTGTGGTTATTACATGCAGTTAGTGTCAGAGCTTGAGACACAAGCTGGGGTGGCTGGTCCTCAGTGTCTGTTTCCTCCGCCACACCTGCAAAGCTAAATGGCATGGCACTTCCTAGCTACTGTCCAGAACCACTTCTGCCCATGACTCCAAAGGAAAAGAGCAAAGCTTGAAAAGCAGTTCTCATTTTAGCTCTCCTGTGGAAATGCCTCAAGGGAAAACCATCCAATGGTAGAAAACAAAAAGAAGGCAGTCACGTTTAGAGAAAGGCAAAAATGAAGCATTAGCAAAGATGAGAGGGAAGCATCCTGGGACACAGGCGAGGAGGAGAGAGGGAGCTAAAGAGGCAGAAAAGTCCGAAGACCACAGGGGGGTGTGCAGAATACCCCAGTCCTTGGCAACAAAAGTTCATTAGGAGTAAATCCCATTCAAAAACAAACTCCCAGAGGAACTAATTACACTGAATGTTCTGGCAGCGACTTTGGGAGTAGTCATTTCTAAGCCACCCTGGCATGTGCGGAAGTCACGGGCCCGTAGCTAATGGGCTGCTCCGCTGCCTGTCTCCTGTCGGGTTAGCGCTCTATCAAGCCTGTCAATTGCAACTTATTTTGTGTTACGAGACAAGATGGCACATTCTGTAAAGATCAAGTGGAAAACTGTCCCTTCGACTACATCACTGTCATCAGCTGCTAAAGGTCATTCCACCTAATACATGGCTGTGACGGAAAATAACTCTGTTTGTCTACTGTGAAATATTAAAACATCCCTCCGCTACAGGATTTCTCGTTTCTCTTTACTCTCAAAAGGCATTAAACTAGGCATTCTATGGTTATCTATCTAAGCCAATAACCAGTTTGCAAACAATTTTTTTTTTTTTTTTGAGACTGAGCCTCAAGCTGTTGCCCAGGGTAGAGTGCTGTAGCATCACAGCTCACAGCAACCTCCAACTCCTGGGCTCAAGCGATTCTCCTGCCTCAGCCTCCCAGTAGCTGGGACTATAGGCACCTGCCATAACGCCCAGCTATTTTTGGTTGCAGCTGTCATTGTTATTTGGTGGGCCTGGGCTGGATTCAAACCCGCCAGCTCAGGTATATGTGGCTGGCACCTCAGCCGCTTGAGCCACAGGTGCCGAGCCTACAAACAAATTTTTATAGAAAAACGCAAAGACAGGAGATTAAAAGAACTATCTATCTGGGCCCAGATTATCTAAATACTTTGCTGCTGAGTATAATTGTAATACTTAACATTTGTCATGATACATAATCCAAATACAGTAGGACCTTCCTAGCTGACCACCTTTCTACACTGACCCCATCAAGTTGATCTAATTGTTGTAGACCAGACATGCACCACACATATGTATTAGTACCATAGGCCTAGTTCCTTACACTGACCACCTCTATATGTCAACCAGTTTATTACAGTCCCTTGGGTGGTCACCATATAGAGATTTGACTGTATTTAGCATGTACCATCCCATCTAATTTTCCAAATAATCCTATTATCCCATTTTACAGATGAAAAAATTGAAGCTTGCAAGTAACTTGTCCAAGCTTATACAATTACTAAACAACAGAACCTAACTTTGTTGTCAGATTTTCAACTAAGTTAATCTGAAAGACTTTATAATTATACTTTATAATACTATTAGTAGAATTATTGACTACTAATGACACAATAATGGTGATAATGACCATCATTTGTAAATAAAATATATTTTGAACATTCATTGTTCAACAACTACTTCTATGAGAGGCTACTTTGACAAGGCATTATGCTGGGTGCTGAGGGTGAGTTAAAAGTAGACAGGTTTTCTTTCTTTCCCAGGAGGCTTACAGTTCAGCCAAGAGTGCCATCAACAGCTATGTTAAAAAAGGTAGTATGTGTGAGGATAGAGAAATATGCAGATTGCCCAAAAGAAGAGGCACTTAAACCAAGTCTTGCTGACTTAGAAGAAGAGGGTGGTAAAGGCAGGCAGAGGTGCAAAACCCCATGGGGCAAGACAATGCTTCCAAGAATTACTGAGGGATCAAACCTAAAATTGCTTGGGAGATGGAAGGAGGAGTGGCAAGAAATGAAGTTAAAAAGCTAGGCAAGAGCCAGAGAAGGAAGGGGTCATTGCAGGTCAATTCAACATTCCTCCTGACAATGATGTTAGTCACGGACAGAGGTGAAGTAGAAAAGTGATCATAAATGAACTTTAGAAAGATGTTCACAATGAAAGATGATTTGGAGGCGAACAACAGTATTAACCAGGGACCCATTAAGAGACTAGTGCGTTTGTCCAGGCAAAAAACTGATGGGCTTAAAGAACTGGAGAAAAAGATATTTAGGAGACAAAATCTAAAATGTATGGGCCTCGATGTCCAGAGAGAGATGAAATCCCAGTACAACTCCCCGTTTTTCTTGCTTGAGTCGCCATTCATTGCAGTGGAGAAATACAGCTAGAGGAGCTGGACTGAGATATAACAAAGATCGGGAATTTATAGAGGGATGGCGGGAAGAAAATAGAGTCTCTGGACTTGGGTTGATGTTCTACACTAGGGGTCCTCAAACTACGGCCCGCGGGCCACATGAGGCAGTGTGATTGTATTTGTTCCCGTTTTGTTTTTTTACTTCAAAATAAGATATGTGCAGTGTGCATAGGAATTTGTTCATAGTTTGTTTTTTAAACTATAGTCCGGCCCTCCAACAGTCTGAGGGGCAGTGAACTAGCCCCCTGTTTAAAAAGTTTGAGGACCCCTGTAATCTACACAATAGAGTAGTGTTGGAAAATAAAGTGATGTCAGCAATTCATCTATTTTCTTATTAATAGAGAGATCTGACTGTCAGGAAACCTGTGCAATGAAAACATCCTCAGGCTGGGAAGGGCAGCAAATGGAATGTGGAGGTCACGGAATTGTCACAGAACACACAGCATTGAATGGAGTTCAGTCTGTAGTGTTTGGAGACTTTGGGCAATAAGAAGACCACTGGGGTGATTGCCCTTCCTCACTTCTTCACTGCTTATGTCATTACTCCACTCAGGCCCCACTCTGAACATGCCTGGCCACCTTGACCCACGAGATCTACCTTTCCTCACTGACAAGACTAAAATAGCCAATGCAGGACGCACATTTATGCTCAGAGAGGCAGAGTCAGCAGAGGGAGACAGGACATGACTCTTCTGGCTTCTTCAAACCATGTTAAGGCTCCTGATCACACAATCAGACCCCCCCCTCACCCCCACAACAGCTACCAGCACTGGCACTAACGCAGAGAAGAATTCCTCCTGTGACTTTCCACCCACAATTCACAAGGTGCCCTCAGTCCTGCCAAGTGTCTGCCTCCCTTCAACTGAAGACTCCAATAAACCTTCAAATATTCATCTACCATAAAGGTTTTCAGTTCCAAGTCCTGCGGGAAACTTATTCAAATATCCTTAGATAATCTGAAAAATAATGTATCACGTGTTCATTTTCGCTATGGACTTCTGTTTTTTTTTTGTTGTTGTTTTCTTTTAAGGTAAATTTACTCCAGGTCCACTCCTTGTGGACAAGGAGCTCCACAAAGGAACAGAGGCACCATATCATTGCCATTATGCAGAAGAAATGAATTCCATGTTTGTAAATACAAAGATTAAACAGTTATCTGGTAATTGCATCTTCTTCCTCCCTGCCCATGAGAGTGAAAGTCACAAAACAGCAGAGCCATCATTTTATCATAAGGACATTTACACTAGATTGATTATTGCAGCTCGATTTACAAATGCCAAGATGTGGAAATAGCCTAAATGCCCATCAGCTCAGGAATGGATTAACAAATTGTGGTACATGCACACCATGGAATAGTATTCAGCCACAAAAAAGATGGTGACTTCACATCTTTTGTTATATCCTGGATGGAGTTGAAACACATTCTTCTTATAAAGTATCACAAGAATGGAAAAGCAATAATCTAATCTATTCAATACTAATATGAAACTAGTAGATGATCTGATGCACACCCACATAGGAGAAAACCTCATTTCAATTCAAGTTGGGGGAGGAGTAATGGGGGGGAGAAAGAGGGGATTGGGGCTTTCTCACTGCTTGGGCATGGGGGGTGGGGGTTGGCACACCTTTTGTGTCTGGGACATAACCAAAAGAGGAACTCTACTGAACAAAATCAAATTTTTTGACTTGGTTGTACCCTCACATTAACCTGAAATAAATTTATCTTAAAAAGAAAAAAAAAATTAGCAGAAGCCCACAAAGAAAATGAACATAAAATAGAAGGCTTTCCATCCCTCCTCTTCAGTCTTGTCTTTAGAACTCCATGTAAGTGCCATTTTCCTCCTTCTCTTTTCCATTTTTTCCTTCTACTCTCAAAATCAGGACCACCAATTCTTTGAAAGCCCCATAGGGCTCTGATTTCATTTTGGCAATGTCATGCAACAGAGCATCAGGCAGAAAATGAAAGACTTAAGGTCATGAAATTTAGACTGCAAGATAAAAAAAAAAATAGTTTGTCATAGGAAGATGTGAAGAGTAATCAAGCTTTAAATGATTCATTATAATTTGCATGTTTTAATATATATTGCTTTATCTCCTTTCCAAATTTTTTGCAGCTTGAAAGAAGTCAGGCTATGTGCAAATAACTTCTTATTGCCAAATAGAATATAAGAAGCCAAATCACTCCATCTTATCTTCTGCATGCTATTGGCGCCAACTGCTAGTGGAGAGATTTTTTGGAAGCATCCACACTTTACATGTGTTTTCTAACTGGGGGTAGGGAGTAAGAAAGGGGGTAGGGTGTTTAAGAAAAGGGAATAAATAATTCTTCAATACCTGTGCTCCAGGCACTGTGCAGGCATCTCATACACATCATTATCACATTTAACCTTCCACCCAGGCAGCAGGATAGGTATTATTATTCTTAGTTTATCCAGGAGCAAATTGGAGCTCAAGGACAACTGGCAGAACAAAGTGGGCTGCTGCTGCTGCCACATCGATGCTCTCATCTCCTCATCCAGTCCCCTTCACTCCAAGTGCAGGGACTATTATTAAACATTTCACAGCTCACTGTTGTAAATTATACCTCAAAAACAACATATATACAATATATGCATAAACACTGGTTAATACTGCAATAGACCTCTGCATACAAATATCTGTTCAAGTCCCTGCTTTCAATTACTTTGACTACATATCAATGAGTAGAATTGCTGGGTCATATGGTAATTCTGTTTAACTTTTCAAGGAATCACCAACAGTTTTCCATATATGTCATGTGAAGTACAAATCCCACTTTATTATTTAGTTGTGAAAATCAGTGCACTCTAGGCCGGGTGACAGAGTGAGACTCTGTCTCAAAACAAAAAAAATGAATTGGCCATATATATATGTGCCCCCCTTTGGCTGAATAATGCCTTTTTATGGCTCAAGGAAAATGAGCCATGAAAAAGAATGCTAATTCTATTCCATTGGTCTATATGTTTATCCTTGTGCCAATATCACATTGTTATCATTGCTGCAGCTTTATAAAAAGCCTGGAAATTGGAAAATATTAATCCTTCAACTTCATTTTTCTTTTTCTTAAGACTATTTTAGCTAATCTGACCCTTTCTAATTCTGTATGAATTTGAGGAACAGTTTTTCCAGGGGAAAAAAATATTATTTGGAATTCTGATAGTGATTGGCATGAATCCATAGATTGCTTTATGTAGTACTGACATCTTGACAATATTAAGCCTTCCTACCTGTGACCACAGAAGTCTGTTTCCCTTTTGTTCCATGCCTGCTGTTTGAGTGTATGTTCTAGACTGCTTTCCATTTCCCATTGGCCCTGTGAGGTATGCTACCCTCTTCTCTCTGATCTCATGCAGAAAAATGGTCTCCCCATTCAAAAGACATGTGAAATTCAGACTCTCAAAGATGGCAGTCTAATGGCAGCCTTCTGCAGCCTTTCCTGAGAAAGGAGGGGAAAAGCACAAGCCGTCACCACCATTGAGACCATTGTGCTCCGAGCCAGTGCTGTGGGGGCTCAGAGTGACTGTACATGATGGTGGGTACCTGTAGTCCCACCTGTAGGGAGGGACAACAGGAAAACAGTGGAGAAGCAGGAAGGGAAGTTAGTGAAGAGAGAAGGCAACACAGATTTTAGTAATACTGTCATATCTTCTTCTCCTCCTAGTCTTATTCTTATTTTTTTTCTTTTTTTTTCTCTATTGTACCTTATGGTACTCAACTGTATAGCCTAGAGTGAAAAGAAGAAAAAGTAAAGAAAAGAAAGGAAAAAAGAAACCACACATGAAGAGAAACCAGCAAAAAAACCCTGACAACATGAAAAATCAGAATAGATCAACTGCCACAAGGGATCACAATGGAGCTACTGCAGAGAATTCCAACCATAAAGAAATTATTGAAAAGACAGAAATGTAATTCAGAATATGCATGGGAAATAAGATGAATGAAATTGGAAAGCTGAAAACCAGCAAAAAGAATTCCAAAAAATGTTTCAAGAAATTAATGAAATTAAAGACAAAGTCACCAAGGATCTAGACAAAATTAGGAAAGATATAATGGAGCTTTAAAAATTGAGTCATTCAAGGAGTTTCAAAATACAGCAGTTTCATCATCAGATTAAACAATGGAGAAAAAAAAATCTCAGAGCTTGAAGACGAGACTCTGGAACTAGCCCGATCATTTAAAGAGGCAGACAAAAAGAGAGCAAAAGCAGAGCACTCCTTACCTATGAACACAGATGTCTTTTCCTTCATTTAGGTATAATTTAATTTCTTCCACCATTGTTTTATAATATTCCCTGTAAAAGTCTTTCACTTCCTTACATGGTTAACCTTATTTTAGACGCTGTTACAAATGGAATTGTTTCTTATTTTCCCTTTTGGGTTGTTCATTCCAGGTGTATAGAAACATCCATGACTTCTGTGTGTTGATCTTGTGTCCTGTGGTACAATATGTTTATTTGTTACATTAGCTTTCTCCTGGATTCTTCGGAATTTTCTAAATATAAGATAATGTCTTCTGCAAATAGAGATAATTTCTCTTCTTCCTTTCAAATTGAGATGGCTTTTATATCTTTATGTAATTGTTCTGGCTATAACTTACAGTGAAAGTTGCCAAATGTGAGGTTAGCTGTAGAATTTTCATAAATGCTCTTTATCATATTGAGACAGTTTTCCTTATTTCTAGTTTTAACAGATTTTTTATTTGAACAGATGTTGAACTTTGCATCAATTGAGATGATTGTGTGTGTGTGTGTGTGTGTGTTTCCTTCATTCTGTTATTGTGATGTAGTACACTGGCTGATTTCCCAGGTTGGACCACGCTTGCATTCCTGGGATAAATTCCACTTGATCATAAATTCCATTTATTTGTGGTGTGTAACCTTTTAATGTGCTATTAAATTCAGCTTGCTAGTATTTTCTTAAGGATGTTTGCATCTATATTCATAATGAATATTGGTCTAAAATTTCTTTCCAGTGATATCTTTATCTGCTTTAATATTAAGGTAATGTCGGCCTCAGAATGAGTTATGAAGTGTTCCCTTCTCTTCTACCTTTGAAAAGTTTTAGAGGATTCTAAACAGAAATTAAACAAAGATATAAGAGATTTAAATGAGAACCTAGAACAACTGTGCTTGACAGATGCATATAGAACTCTCTATCCCAAAGATAAAGAATATACATTCTTCTCATCACCCCATGGAACAGTCTCCAAAATTGATCACATCCTAGGACACAAACAAACCTCAACAGAATCAAAACAATTGAAATTTTACCTTCTATCTTCTCAGGCCATAAGGCACTAAAAGTGGAACGCAACTCCAACAAAAACATTCAACCACACACAAAGGCATGGATATTAAACTTCTGTTGAATGACAGATGGGTGCAGGAGGAAATAAAACAGAAAATCTTTAACTTCCTTAGCATAACAACAATGAAGACACAAGCTACCAAAACCTGTGGGATACTGAAAAAGCACTCTTGAGAGGAAAATTTATCACTTTAGATGCCTACATTCAAAAAACAGAAAGAGAGTGCATCAACAAACTCACAAGCCATCTTATGGAATTGGAAAAAGAAGAACAATCTAAGCCTAAACCCAGTAGAAGAAAAGACATATCCAAAATCAAATCAGAGATCAATGAAATTGAAAACAAAAGACTCATTCAGAAAATTAATGAAACAAGGAGTTGGGTTTTTTTTTTTTTCAAATTAATAAAATAGATAAACCTTTGGCCAGACTAACTAGAAATAGAAAAGTAAAATCTCTAGTCACCTCAATCAGAAATGATAAAGGGGAAATAACTGATTCCACACAGATACAAGAGATCATCTCTGAATACTACCAGATACTCTATGCCCAGAAATTCGACAATGGGAAGGAAATGGATCAATATTTGGAATCACACACTCTCCCTAGACTTAGCCAGGAAGAAATAGAGCTCCTAAACAGACCAATTTCAAGAACTAAGATTAAAGAAACAATAAAAAAGCTTCCAACAAAAAAATGCCCTGGTCCAGATGGCTTCACTCCAGAATAATATTGAACCTTCAAGGAAGAGCTTATTCCTGCACTGCAGAAATTATTCCAAAAATTTGAGGAGAAAGGAATTTTCCCCAACATGTTCTACGAAGCAAACATCAACCTGATACCAAAACCAGGAAAAGACCCTACTAAAAAGAAGAATTTCAGACCAATTTCACTCATGAATATAGATGCAAAAATTGTCAACAAAATCCTAGCCAATAGATTACAGCTTATCATCAAAGAAGTCATACATTATGATCAAGTAGGTTTCATCCCAGGGATGCAAGGCTGGTTTAACATATGCAAATCCATAAACGTTATCCACCATTATTAACAGAAGCAAAAATTAAGACCATATGAACCTCTCAACAGATGCAGAAAAAGCATTCGATAAAATTCAGCATCCTTTTCTAATTAGAACACTGATGAGTATAGGCATAGGTGGCATATTTCTGAAACTGACTGAAGCTATCTATGACAAACCCACAGCTAATACTTTATTGAATGGAGTAAAACTGAAAGCTTTTCCTCTTAGAACTGGAACCAGACAAGGTTGTCCTCTGTCACCTTTACTATTCAACGTAGTGCTGGAAGTTCTAGCCAATACAATTAGGCAAAACAAGGAAATAAAGGGAATCCAAATGGGAGCAGAGGAGGTCAAACTTTCCCTCCTTGCTGACAATATGATCTTATACTTAGAGAATCCCAAAGACTCAACCACAAGACTCCTAGAAGTCATCAAAAAATACAGTAATGTCTCAGGATATGAAATCTATGTCTACAAGTCAGTAGCCTTTCTATCTGTCAATAACAGCCAAGATGAGAGGTTAATTAAGGACACAACTTCCTTCACCATAGTTTCAAAGAAAATGAAATACCTAGGAATATACCTAACGAAGGAGGTGAAGGACCTCTATAAAGAAAATTATGAAATCCTCAGAAAGGAAATAGCAGAGGATATTAACAAATGGAAGAACATACCATGCTCATGGATTGGAAGAATCAACATTATTAAAATGTCTATATTTCCCAAAGCAATCTACCTATTCAATGCCATTCCTATTAAAATACCAACATCATACTTTCAAGATTTGGAAAAAATGATTCTGCGTTTTGTATGGAACCAGAAAAAAACTCATATAGCTAAGGCAGTTCTTAGTAATAAAAATAAAGCTGGGGGCATCACCATACCAGATTTTAGGCTGTACTACATAGCCATAGTGGTCAAGACAGCATGGTACTGGCACAAAAATAGAGACATGGACCCTTGGAATTGAATAGAAAACCAGAAAATGGGAGGCGGAGCAAGATGGCAGCCGAGTAACAGCTTCCTTGCATCTGGGCACCGTGAGTCTGGGGAGATAGGACTCCAGGCATCTCTGGCTTGTGGGAACTGCCTATCATCACTCCTATGAGGATACAGGGAGTCAGCGAGAGACTTCTGGACCCCAAGAGGAGGACTAAAACAGTGGAAAACCGGCAAGTGGTCGCATGTGTTCAATCCGTCTAAACCCGCCCACAACTGTAAGTTCAGTAGCAGCGAGACTGCAAACCAGAAAGGCCTTACCTGTGAACTGTTTTGATGTCCTTGGACTTGGCACTGAGTTGAACTACCTTGGAGAAGGCCTGAGCGGGAGTGTGGAGAACTTTGGCCGTTGTCTAGGGCCCCAGTCTGAGCTGCTGAGCCAGACGGAGCTAATAGTGTTTGGCGGTGGGTCACACGGAACCATTGTCAGTGATCTGCCCCGGCAAGCTCCGCCCTCAGGGTCGCAGAGCTAGAAACGGGTGGGAGCTGGTAACCCAGCAACCAAGTAGCCTAAGGGTGGGGTCTGAGCCGCCTTGCAGCCCCAACCCTCAGGGGCAGAGTGAGACCGGTTTTGGCACACTGGGTAAGTGGATAGCCACTTCAGCAGTGATTCCAGCGAGAAAGCTGGGAAAGCTTCTGCTCAGCAAGTTTACAAATTCAAAGTGCCTTTTAAGTGGGCTGAAGAGAGATTTAGGGTGTCTACCTGCTGGGGTTTGAGAAATCAGCAGCCTCCAGTCGTATCCGAACTGTGACTAATATCTCATACCCCAGAAGACCACGTGTTGCCCAGACAATATTCAATAACATATACAAACTGCTTTGTTTTTGGTTGTGTATTTTTTTCTTTTTTTTTTTTTGTTTGGTTGTTTTTTTCTGTTTGTTTATTTTGACGTTGTTGATGTTCTTTTGTTTTTTAATTTCAATCTTTTCCATACAGATCCCTTTTTCTTTCTCAATTTTTCTGGTTTAATTATAATTTCCCATTGCTGCCTTTTTTAATACCTACAACTTCATTTTTGCTAGTGTTTCTACCGCTATCATTCGTTTTTTCACCCAATTTTATCCCCGTAAAGTTTTCTGTTTGCTTGTTTTGGTTTGATTTATAGCATTTTTGTCTTTCCTCTCTACTTGGTGGAGGTGGGGTACTGTGTCTGATCAGGTTAGTAAAGAGCTGCTGACCTCAAGGGAAGCACCCCACTGGGCACCCCCAGAAGGTGGGTTTTTTTTTTTAAGGTTGTATCAAAGTACCCTACTGTACACCTATATTGCCCTGTCTCCCTCTTTCTGTGCCGCTCTTCTTTTTGTCAATATTCCTTATCCCCACCCCCTCTCCTTTCTCATTCTTTCTTTTTTTTCTTATCACTCGGTCTTCCTTTCTTTCATCCCTTGTTTGCTCCTCAAGCTTCTCACCCTTCTGGTCCTGTAACCCTTAGTCCATAGGCACAAGAACTTAAAGAGCAAGAGGAAGTGAAAGGAAAATTAGGGCAAGGAAACAGATAAAAGAAATCACTCATGAGGAAGAATCAGCAGAAAACTCCAGGCAACATGAAGAACCAGTCCAGAACAACCCCGCCAAGGGACCATGAGGTAGCTACTGCAGAGGATTCCACCTATACAGAAATGTTAGGAATGACAGAAAGGGAATTTAGAATACCCATGTTGAAAACAATGAAAAAAATGATGGAAACAATGAAGGAAACTGCTAATAAAGTGGAAAATAACCAAAAGGAAATCCAAACACAGAATAAAATAAGAGATGAACGCTATAAAGAATATAAAAAGGATATAGCAGAGCTGAAGGAACTGAAACAGTCAATTAGGGAACTTAAAGATGCAATGGGAAGTATCAGCAACAGGTTAGACAATGCAGAAGAAAGAATTTCAGAGGTAGAAGACAAAGTTCTTGAGATAACTCAGATAGTAAAAGAGGCAGAAAAGAAGAGAGAGAAAGCAGAACGTTCACTGTCAGAATTATGGGACTTTATGAAGCATTCCAACATACGAGTTATAGGAATTCCAGAAGGGGAAGAAGAATGCCCCAGAGGAATGGAAGACATACTAGAGAATATTATAAAACAAAATTTCCCAAACATCACCAAAGATTCTGACACACTGCTTTCAGAGGGATATCGGACCCCAGGTCGCCTCAACTCTAACCGAGCTTCTCCCAGACACATTGTGATGAACCTGTCCAAAGTCAAGACAAAAGAAAAGATTCTGCAAGCTGCCAGGGGTAAGCGCCAGTTGACCTACAGGGGCAAATCCATCAGAGTGACCGCAGACTTCTCTAATGAAACTTTCCAAGCAAGAAGACAATGGTCATCTACCTTTAATCTACTTAAACAGAACAATTTCCAGCCCAGAATTCTGTACCCTGCTAAGCTAAGCTTCAAAATTGACGGAGAAATCAAATCATTTACGGATATACAAACATTGAGGAAATTCACCACAACAAGACCAGCTCTACAGGAAATACTTCAACCTGTTCTGCACACTGACCACCACAATGGATCAGCAGCAAAGTAAGAACTCAGAAATCAAAGGAGAGAACCTAACCTCCACACTGATGCAAAAGATAAAACTAAGCAATGGACTCTCACAAAATAAGACGAATAGAATACTACCACACTTATCAATTATCTACATAAATGTTAATGGCTTGAATTCCCCACTGAAGAGACATAGATTGGCTGACTGGATTAAAAAACACAAGCCATCCATTTGCTGTCTGCAAGAAACACACCTGGCTTCAAAAGATAAATTAAAGCTCCGAGTCAAGGGATGGAAGACAATTTTTCAGGCAAATGGAATTCAGAAGAAAAGAGGAGTTGCAATCTTATTTTCAGATACATGTGGATTTAAAGCAAGTAAAGTCAAAAAGACAAAGATGGTCACTTTATACTGGTCAAGGGAAAACTACAACAAGAAGACATTTCAATTCTAAATATTTATGCACCCAATTTAAATGCTCCCAGATTCTTGAAGCAGACCTTACTCAGTCTGAGCAATATGATATCTGATAATACCATCATAACAGGGACTTTAACACACCTCTTACAGAGCTGGACAGATCCTCTAAACAGAAATTAAACAAAGATATAAGAAATTTAAATGAGACCCTAGAACAACTATGCTTGATAGACGCATATAGAACACTCCACCGGAAAGATAAAGAATATACATTCTTCTCATCACCCCATGGAACATTCTCCAAAATTGATCATATCCTGGGACACAAAACAAATATCAACAGAATCAAAAGAATTGAAATTTTACCTTGTATCTTTTCAGACTATAAGGCACTAAAGGTGGAACTCAACTCTAACAAAAATGCTTGACCCCACTCAAAGGCATGGAAATTAAACAATCTTCTGTTGAATAACAGATGGGTGCAGGAAGAAATAAAACAGGAAATCATTAACTTCCTTGAGCATAACAACAATGAAGACACAAGCTACCAAACCCTGTGGGATACTGCAAAAGCAGTTTTGAGAGGAAAATTCATCGCTTTAGATGCCTACATTCGAAAAACAGAAAGAGAGCACATCAACAATCTCACAAGAGATCTTATGGAATTGGAAAAAGAAGAACAATCTAAGCATAAACTCAGTAGAAGAAAAGAAATCTCCAAAATCAAATCAGAGATCAATGAAATTGAAAACAAAAGAATCATTCAGAAAATTAATGAAACAAGGAGTTGCTTTTTTGAAAAAATAAATAAAATAGATAAACCATTGGCCAGACTAACTAGAAATAGAAAAGTAAAATCTCTAGTAACCTCAATCAGAAACGATAAAGGGGAAATAACAACTGATCCCACAGAGATACAAGAGATCATCTCTGAATACTACCAGAAACTCTATGCCCAGAAATTGGACAATGTGAAGGAAATGGATCAATATTTGGAATCACACCCTCTCCCTAGACTTAGCCAGGAAGAAATAGACCTCCTGAACAGACCAATTTCAAGCACTGAGATCAAAGAAACAATAAAAAAGCTTCCAACTAAAAAATGCCCTGGTCCAGATGGCTTCACTCCAGAATTCTATCAAACCTTCAAGGAAGAGCTTATTCCTGTACTGCAGAAATTTTTCCAAAAAACTGAGGAAGAAGGAATCTTCCCCAACACATTCTATGAAGCAAACATCACCCTGATACCAAAACCAGGAAAAGACCCAAACAAAAAGGAGAATTTCAGACCAATCTCACTCTTGAATATAGATGGAAAAATTCTCAACAAAATCCTAGCCAATAGATGACAGCTTATCTTCAAAAAAGTCATTCATCATGATCAAGTAGGCTTCATCCCAGGGATGCAAGGCTGGTTTAACATACGCAAGTCCATAAACGTTATCCACCATATTAACAGAGGCAAAAATAAAGATCACATGATCCTCTCAATAGATGCAGAAAAAGCATTTGATAAAATCCAGCATCCTTTTCTAATTAGAACTCTGAACAGTATAGGCATAGTTGGCACATTTCTAAAACTGATTGAAGCTATCTATGACAAACACACAGCCAATATTTTACTGAATGGAGTAAAACTGAAAGTTTTTCCTCTTAGAACTGGAACCAGACAAGGTTGTCCTCTGTCACCTTTACTATTCAACATAGTGCTGGAAGTTCTAGCCAATACAATTAGGCGAGACAAGGAAATAAAGGGAATCCAAATGGGAGCAGAGGAGGTCAAACTCTCCCTCTTTGCTGACGACATGATCTTATACTTAGAGAACCCCAAAGACTCAACCACAAGACTCCTAGAAGTCATCAAAAAATACAGTAATGTTTCAGGATATAAAATCAATGTCCACAAGTCAGTAGCCTTTGTATACACCAATAACAGTCAAGATGAGAAGCTAATTAAGGACACAACTCCCTTCACCATAGTTTCAAAGAAAATGAAATACCTAGGAATATACCTAACGAAGGAGGTGAAGGAACTCTATAAAGAAAACTATGAACTCCTCAGAAAGGAAATAGCAGAGGATATTAACAAATGGAAGAACATACCATGCTCATGGATGGGAAGAATCAACATTGTTAAAATGTCTATACTTCCCAAAGCAATCTACCTGTTCAATGCCATTCCTATCAAAGTACCTACATCGTACTTTCAAGATTTGGAAAAAATGATTCTGCGTTTTGTATGGAACCGGAAAAAACCTCGTATAGCTAAGGCAGTTCTTAGTAACAAAAATAAAGCTGGGGGCATCAGCATACCAGATTTTAGTCTGTACTACAAAGCCATAGTGCTCAAGACAGCATGCTACTGGCACAAAAACAGAGACATAGACACTTGGAATCGAATTGAACACCAAGAAATGAAACTAACATCTTACAACCACCTAATCTTTGATAAACCAAACAAGAACTTGCCTTGGGGGAAAGACTCCCTATTGAATAAATGGTGTTGGGAGAACTGGATGTCTACATGTAAAAGACTGAAACTGGACCCACACCTTTCCCCACTCACAAAAATTGATTCAAGATGGATAAAGGACTTAAATTTAAGGCATGAAACAATAAAAATCCTCAAAGAAAGCATAGGAAAAACACTGGAAGATATTGGCCTGGGGGAAGACTTCATGAAGAAGACTGCCATGGCAATTGCAACAACAACAAAAATAAACAAATGTGACTTCATTAAACTGAAAAGCTTCTGTACAGCTAAGGAGAAAATAACCAAAGCAAAGAGACAACCCACACAATGGGAAAGGATATTTGCATATTTTCAATCAGACAAAAGCTTGATAACCAGGATCTATAGAGAACTCAAATTAATCCACATGAAAAAAGCCAACAATCCCTTATATCAATGGGCAAGAGACATAAATAGAACTTTCTCTAAAGACGACAGACGAATGGATAACAAACACATGAAAAAATGTTCATCATCTCTATATATTAGAGAAATGCAAATCAAAACATCCCTGAGATATCATCTAACCCCAGTGAGAATGGCCCACATCACAAAATCTCAAAACTGCAGATGCTGGCGTGGATGTGGAGAGAAGGGAACACTTTTACACTGCTGGTGGGACTGCAAACTAGTACAACCTTTCTGGAAGGAAGTATGGAGAAACCTCAAAGCACTCAACCTAGACCTCCCATTCGATCCTGCAATCCCATTACTGGGCATCTACCCAGAAGGAAAAAAATCCTTTTATCATAAGGACACTTGTACTAGACTGTTTATTGCAGCTCAATTTACAATCGCCAAAATGTGGAAACAGCCTAAATGCCCACCAACCCAGGAATGGATTAACAAGCTGTGATATATGTATACCATGGAATAATTCAGCCATTAAAAAAAATGGAGACTTTACATCCTTTGTATTAACCTGGATGGAAGTGGAAGACATTATTCTTAGTAAAGCATCACAAGAATGGAGAAGCATGAATCCTATGTACTCAATCTTGATATGAGGACAATTAATGACCATTAAGGTTATGGGGGGGGGAAGCAGAAAGAGGGATGGGGGGGCCTTAGTGTGTGTCACACTTTATGGGGGCAAGATATGATTGCAAGAGGGACTTTACCTAACAATTGCAATCAGTGTAACTGGCTTATTGTACCCTCAATGAATCCCCAACAATAAAAAAAAAAAAAGAAAACCAGGAAATGAAACTACCATCTTACAACCACCTAATCTTTGATAAACCAAACAAGAACATACCTTGGGGGAAAGACTCCCTATTCAATAAATGGTGTTGGGAGAACTGGATATCCACATGTAAAAGACTGAAACTGGATCCACACCTTCCCCCACTCACAAAAATTGATTCAAAATGGATAAAGGACTTAAATTTAAGGCATGAAACAATAAAAATCCTCAAAGAAACTATAGGAGAAATAGTGGAAGATATTTGCCTGGGGAAAGACTTCCTGAAGAAGACTGCCATAGCAACTGCAACAACAACAAAAATAAACAAATGTGACTTCATTAAACTGAAAAGCTTCTGTACAGCTAAGGAGACAACAATCAAAGCAAACAGACAACCTACAAATAGACTATGGGAAAGGATATTTGCATATTTTGAATCAGACAAAAGCTTGATAACTAGGATCTATAGAGAACTCAAATTAATCCACATGAAAAAAGCCAACAATCCCATATATCAATGGGCAAGAGACATGAATAGAACCTTTTCTAAAGAAGACAGACGAATAGCTAACAAACATATAAAAAACTGTTCATCATCCCTATCTATTAGAGAAATGCAAATCAAAACCACTCTGAGATACCATCTAACCCCAGAGAGAATGGCCCACATCACAAAATCTCAAAACTGCAGATGCTGGCGTGGATGTGGAGAGAGGGGAACATTTTTACACTCCTGGTAGGACTGCAAACTAGTACAATCTTTTTGGAGGGAAGTATGGAGAAACCTCAAAACACTCAAGCTAGACCTCCCATTTGATCCTGCAATCCCATTACTGGGCATCTACCCAGAAGGAAAAAAATCCTTTTATCATAAGGACACTTGTACTAGACTGTTTATTGCAGCTCAATTTACAATCGCCAAAATGTGGAAACAGCCTAAATGCCCACCAACCCAGGAATGGATTAACAAGCTGTGGTATATGTATACCATGGAATACTATTTAGCCATTAAAAAAATGGAGACTTTACATCCTTTGTATTAACCTGGATGGAAGTGGAAGACATTATTCTTAGTAAAGCATCACAAGAATGGAGAAGCATGAATTCTATGTACTCAATTTCGATATTAGGACAATTAAGGTCATGGTGGGGGTGGGGGTGGTGGAATGGGAGAGCAGAGAAAGGAAAGGAGGAAGGGGGGTGGGGCCTTGGTGTGTGCCACACCTTTTGGGGGCAAGCAGGACTTTACCTAACAAATGCAATCTGTGTAACCTGGTTTATTGTACCCTCAATGAATCCGCAACAACAAAAACAAAACAAAAAAATAAAAAAGAATTTACCAGTGAAGCCACCTAGTCCTGAACTCACTATTATAAAGTTTTAAATTATTGATTCTATCTCTTTACTTCCTTTAGGTCTGTTGAGATTTTCTACTTATTCTTGAGTCAGTTTAGGTGGTTTATATCTCTTTCTAAGATTTTTTCCATTTCATTTAGGTTATCTGGTTTGTTGGCATGAAATTATTTATAATATTGTTATAATCATTTTCTTTCTGTATATCCCCACTTTCATTTCTAGTTTTAGTTATTTCTATCTTCTCTCTTTTTCTTTGTCCATTTTTCTGATGCTTTCAAAAACTAAATTTTGTTTTTATTGATTCTTCCTATTTTTTTCTTTCCTTTTCTATTTATCTCTGCTGTAATCTTTATTTCTTATTTCCTTCTGCTATCTTTGGTCTTAGTTTGCTTTTTCCCTACTTCCTTGAGGTGTAAAGTTAGGTTACTGATTTAAGATCTTTCTTCTTTTCTAATGTAGTTTTTATAGTGATAAATTTCCCTCTAAGCACTGCATTTGTTACATCCCATAAGTTCTGTTATGTCATATTTTTATTTTCATTCATCTCTCAATATTTTCTAATTTCTCCTGTGATTTTTCTCTACTCATTACTTGTTTAAGAGTGTGGTGTTTAGTTTCTACATATTTGTGAATTTTTCAGTTTTCTTCTGGTTTAAATTTCTAGCTTCATCCCAATGTAGCTGGAGAAGGTATTTTGTATGATTTCTCTCTTCAAAAGTATAAAATATTGAGATTTGTTTCATGGCCTAACATATGGTCTATTCTGGAAAATAATCCATGTGCACTTGAGAAAAATGTGTATTGTACTGATGTTGGGTGGGGCATTGAATACAAGGTCTGACAATTTCACAAATTCATACTACATACTTCTTTGCTGAATATCACTACATTTACCTTCCAAGTGCTCCCTTGGGCAACTGTGCATTGATGCCAGCACCTATTCCATGCTTCAGAACAATTCTGGAACTTTTTCTCTGTAATGGGTATCAAAGCTGTCAACATATTACCCTAGATGTCCTAAATTTCATCAAAATGTCTTCCTTTCAAGATTCCCTTTATCTTTAGGTAAAGAAAAAAGGGCCAGATCAGGTGGCTAGGGAGAGTGTTCCAATATAGTTATTTGTTTACTGACTAAAACCTCCTTCACAGACACAGTGCTGTGTAAGCTCTTGTCATGATGCAAGAATCACACCTTTTTCCAGCCAAGATTTTCCTGTTTTTCTATCCATGTTTACTTGGTTTTCTATGTTTCTCACAATCAGCCAACAATTTTGACACACAATTCAATGAATTTTTGCAATGTTTTCATCAGTTCTGCTCATTACTAGATGCCCTGATCTCTCTTCATCAGTGACACTTTCTCTCCCTTCAGAAAAGCACTTAATCCATTTGTACACTAACATTTTCTTCATAGCATTATCCCCGTAACCTTAGGCTAACAAGTCCCTGATTTCACTCCCACTCTTGCCAAGTTTAACAAGAAATGTAACGTTTGTTCATTGCTGTAATTCAAGCTCCAACATTCTTGTGACAGCACACAAAAACATGCAACAACAATGCTGAATGCCACTCAGGAAGACAGTGCCACATGATGACACAAACACAGCTGTGATACTGATGTTTATGACATCTTACCAACTTGTTTGCACAGGAATGCCAAAATAAGTACATGGTGGTAACTTCATGAACTTAATTATCAGACCTCATATGTGTCTGTTAGGACCAATAGGTTTATAATGTTGGTCAAGCCCCCTATCTTATTGATCTTCTGTCTATATGATCTATTCATTATTGAAAGTGGAATGCTGATATTTCCAACTATAATTAGAGAAATCTCCATTTCTCCCTTCAATTCTTTCAATATTTGCTTCATATGTTCTGAGACTCTACTGTTTGGTACATACATGTTTAAAGGTATTGTATCTTCCTATCAAATTAACATTTTTATCAAAATATAATATTCTTGATCTCTTATAATTATTTTGTTTAGCTGATTTTGTCTAATATTAGCCACCCTAGCTCACTTTTGGTCATAATTTTCCTGGAATAGCTTTTCCATCCTTTCACTTCAACCTATTTGAATCTTTGGATCTAAAGTGAGTCTCTTACAAATAGTCTACTTTGTAGTTTCTTAGAGTTGAGTTTTTTTAATCCATTCTACCAATGTCTGTATTTTGATTGGGGAGTTTACTCCATTTACATTTAAAGTTGTCACTCATAAGGAAGAATTTCATTTTGCCATCTTGCCATTTATTTTGGGTATGTCTTAAGCCTTTATTTGTCCTTTATTTCCTCCATTTTTCTCTTTTGCATTTAGTTGATTTTTTAAGTACTAAACCACTTTTATTCTCTTCTCATTTCCATTTTTGCATATATTATTATTATTTTCTTTGTAGTTGCCATAGAGTTTATATTTACATTTTTTAAGTTATAACAATATAGGTTGGCACCAACTTAACTTCAATAGCATGCACAATCTCTTCTCTTATACAGCTTATAAGGGGAATCCTTTCTTATGTTATTATTGTCACAAATTACATCCATTTACCTAGTGTTCCCAATAACATAGATTTATAATTTTAAAATTATAAGCCCATTGATTTCAACCTGTAGGTCTCTCTTTAGTCTTTCTTGGTCTGCTAGTAATGAACTTTAGCTTTTGTTATCTGAGACCGTCATAATTTCCCCCTCATTTCTGAAGAACAGTTTAGCTGATATAGAATTCTTGATGGACAATTTTTTTCTGTCCACACTTTAAATGTGTCATCCAATTGCCTTTTGGCCTTCATGGCTACTGATGAGAAAATGGCTGTTAATCTTATCGAAGATCACTTATATGTGACAAGTTGCATTGTTTTTGCTACTTTCAAGATTCTTTCTCTGTCTTTGGCTTTTGACAATGGGATTATACTGTGTTTCCATGTGAATCTCTTTGAGTTTATCTTACTTATAGGTCATTGAGCTTTTGAATTTATGGATTTATGTCTTTCATCAAATTTGGAAAATGTTCAGCTATTATTTCTTCAAACCTTCTTTCTGACCCTTTCTCTCTTCTCCTTTTGTGACTCCCATATAGGCATATCAGTCTGTTTCAGTGTCCCAGAGGTCCCTCATCTATCTTCATTTTTCTTTATTCTTTTTACTTTCTGCTTTTCAGATTCAATAATTTTAGTTGTTATATTTTCAAGTCCACTGATTCTTTCTTCTGCCTACTCTAAGTTTCTGTTGAATCCTCCTGGTAGATTTTTCATTTCAGTTTTTCATAGTTTCGCCCCCAGAATTTCTGTTTGATCTCTCTGTATAATTTCTATCTCTTTACTAATATTCTCATTTCGTTCATACACATATAGTGTTCTTCCAATTGCTTTTAGTTCTTTGTCCATGTTTTCCTTTAGTTTTTTGGACATTATTAAGACAATTGTTTCAACATTTTTGTACAATAAATATTATGCCTGAGCTTTCTCAGGGATGGTTTCTATCTATTTATTTTCTCTCTTTAAATAGATTTCTATCCATTTGTTTTGCCTTTTAAAGTGGGTTCTTGTTTCTTCATATACTTTGTGATACTTAGATGAACATTGGAAACTTAAATATATTATAATGTGACTTCTCTTCCCCAGAGTTTGTTGTTTGTTATGCTTGATGGCTATAAAGTCCATTTCTTGGGTGCTTTTCCAAACTTCCTCTCTCAATCTTTGCATATTGGTGCTGGGCCGAGAACTCCTTCAACACTTAGCCAGACTTGTACTGAACCCAAGGATAAGCATCAAGTGAAAACATAAGATCCTCTCCTTTCCTTTTGAGCATGCATCTTGCCCTGAGTGTGTGTATGGCTTTCTAAATTTCCCTGTATACACGGTGCTTTTGACTATCTTAATTTCCCAAGGAGTCTCTCCTGGCTTTTGCACCCATATTTTAGATGGTTTACTGTATATTTCAACCAATAACCTTTTCCATAGGCATTTGTAGTTTGTTGGTTCACCCTGAACATTTTCATGCAATGACTATCGTTTTTCTAGCTTAAGGTCTAAGTTACACAAAACAGAGATAAGCACCTGTGTCCATCCTTCAGGTAGTCCCCAGACAAGTTAGAACAGACATTCACAATGATTTCCATGTAAAATCTGCTCCTTCTGGAATCAGGAGCCAGTGTCTCACACTGGAATATGGGAAGCCACCTTCAAGAGAACTATTGTATTCTTGAAGGGATTGGGACAAAAGCAAGTAAAAAGGAAAAGTTTCCTACCATTTTCAGTTGCCTTTTTCCTGGTTTCATAACATTTTCTGGAGTTCTGACATTGTAGATTATGACTATTTCTGTTTATATTTTGGTATTTCTGTGGGAGAGAAAATGCTTGGAGAGGCCAAGTTTGTCCTTTTGCTAACTTCATTCTCTAGCACTGTTTTAAATGCTAAGTTTTGTGGTAGTTTTTTTATGCAGTATATTAGTTGGCTGTGTCCACTGTAACAAATTGCCACAAACTTAGTGGCTTACAACAACAGAAATTTATTCTCTCAGAGTCCGGAAGCCAGAAGTCTGAAATTAGCTTTACTGGGCTGAAATCAAGGTGTTGATAGGACTGTACTCCCTGCAGAGGCTCTCAGGGAGAATCCATTTCTTGTCTCTTCCAACTTCCAATGATTGTTGGAATTCCCTTACCTTGACACCCCATCTCTGCTTTCCCTGTGATCACATCACCTTATCTATTTCTCTAATCTCCCTCTGCCTCTCTTATACAAGGACACACGTGATAGCATATAGGGCAACCCCAGATTATTCAAGATAATCTCATCTCACAATCTTTAATTCAATCACACCTGTAAAAACTCTCTCCCAAAGAAGGTAACACTTACAAGTTCCAGGGCACAGAATATGGATATGCTGAGGAAGAAGGCAATATTTAGCTTATCACATGCAACAATACATAACTGAAATGCATGGTTTGAAAGAGTAAGCCACAATATAGGCAAAAGAGTGAGGACCTATTAACCTTGATCACCTCTGCCACCCTGGGTAACACCAAACAGTAAGTCTTCTTTTCTACCAGAAGTAGTTTAAATTGCATCTATGCCTCTTAAAAAAGAAAGCCCTCATACAAAAATAGATATCAATTCTAATGGTAACTAAAATGACACATTATTATATTATTTATATTTTATCCCACCTAGTTACCTGTACTTTCCTTGAGAGTAGGTCATCTTTTATACATTTTTTGTGCACTAAGTCACAATAAACCTTACAAATACCCAATAAATAGTTGTTTGTGTGAAGGACTACCATGATATACTGGCCTAAGAGGCAGACTCTGCTCTTAGCTAGAGATAAAACGGAATGCCGAAAACAGCCAGGTTCACTTATGGGCAGAGTCCATACACTTTCTCCTGTCAAAAAGTCTGGGTTTTTTTTTTTTTTTAAATGTTTCTATCAAATTTCTACATATGACCACAGAGTGGTCAAACCAAAATATTCAAATTTTATAGAAATGCACAAATGTGTTTTGTATTTAGCTCTGCTCTGAACCCTTTAGGCCCCTTGTTATGGGCTGAATTTTCTCCCCTCCTCACAAATTCCTAAGTTGGAGTCCAAACCCCAAGATTTTAAAATGTAACTTTATTTGGAGACAGGGTCTTGATAGAAGTAATTAAGCTATAATGAAGTCATGAGGATGCCTCCCAGTCCAATATGACACAGATGAATGCAGAGGGAAGACCACATGAGGACACAGGAAGAAGACAGCCATCTACAAGCCAAGGAGAAAGACCAACTCTCCTGACACCTTGATCTCAGACTTCCACCTTCTAGAACTGTGAGAAAATCAATTTTGATTGTTTAAGCCATTCAATCTGTACTACTTCATTATGACAGAGAATCAGACTAAGACACTCCTCCAACTGAGGAACAATCAACCATTTGTGCCAAATACAGACATAGTTTAGACCTAAAATGATTGTAGTAGAAAAGTTCAGTCTCAATTAGGTGTTTGACTCTGATCATAGGCACGTCCCTCCAATTTCTATTACCTATTTCTCAATCAGTACAAAGAGGAGACAGATTTTCAAAATTTTTCCAGAAGTAAATTGAAACTACTGACATTTCTAAAGTCCTAAGTACCCTCCTAGAAAAAGTGGTTATACCAGAGAGCTCATCCCAGACAAGCTAAGACACTGCCTCATCCTGTCTGACCACCTTCTACAGAGCAGCTAAGTTATTGGGGTCCACATGAAGCATTCCCTCACGTAGGCTTGTCTACCTGGGATCCCTCCATGGGGGTGACAGGAACACAGAAAATCTGTAAGAGCAGCTTCAAAATCAGTTGTCCAAATGCAAGAAGGACTTCCTGCTCCATCCACCAAACTCCACAGCATGGGAAGCCCATGTCATGTGCAGATTCTCACAGGCAGATGCATAAAATGAGAGAAAGAGGTTGCTTCCACTCTTAGCACAACAGCCTTCTGCAGCTTGGCTTATAGGAAAGTGTGACCAAGTTCCAACTAATCACCTAGTTAGGGAGAGGAGGAAGAGAAAAATAATTTGGGGGAGGGGGGTGTTTTGTATTCAGCAGCACATCTAACCTTGGAGCTGTTAGGTTTTATCATGGACAATGTGCCCTGAAAACACTCCAAGCAATGCTTACAGGGCAAATGGGTTTCCTCACAGAGAATGCAAAGCAGTGTAGCCACATTCTCAGAGGGGAGCTACTGTGATACAGGTATCAAGATGTCCGTGACACTGAGCTTCTACCTCCAGAGCTGCAGGAGTTCTAAGAAATCGCACCAAGACCCAAGAGTTTAGCGTGCACACAGGTGGAACTCCAAAGAGAAAAGGCAGCACACTAAAATCACATTTTATGCTGCCAAGGAGAAGAAAATATATTGTATGTGAATAAACTTTTGGGGTCTATGCACAGAGCTTGAATGAATCTCCAGTAGGTGTCACCTGACTCACTGTGTCCTTAGTGCTCATGGAAAATGCCAAGACTTAAACCTGCAAACACAAATGGGTGATGCTCAAAGTGGCCATTGGCTAAGATCTCTGCCCAAAGTTGTGAAATTGTATATTCTCCTGTAAACAGGAAAAGAAAGTAGGACAAGGCAACCAAGCTAAACAAATGAAATCTTGTATGTATTTTTTCCATGATATGTTTGTCTTAATGTAGTTCATCTCCCAATTTTTAAGTATTTGCTTAAAAAGAGAGGAGGCAGACATACAAGCTTATATACTCTTCTGAGAATAATGCTAGAAGTTAAACTTAAAATAACGCAAGTGTTAATTTCCTAATAGACTAATTTTCCAGGTGAAATTATGGAAAGCTTTCCTAGTGCACCCTGATGCAGAGCTCATCTGTTCCTTTCCAAATTGTCATGTAAATAAGCATTTCCGGAATTCAGAAACTTCCTAGCTAAGGTTTGTCCTCAACGGTCTACAAAGCTCACTCGGTCACACTGGGAGAAACAGTGTTCTTTCTAGACCCAGTAGAGACAGGAAGCCAAACCATAGGGCAGCCAGAGTGCACACCTAGTTTTCCCTCTAAGTAGCTTCTGTGGCTTCAATGGAAAAGCAGTGGTAGCAATAATTCCCCACAGTGACCAGGGGACTTCATCAGATGACATGGGAAAGTGCCTGGCATAGGGCAGAACAGGAAGAGGAGTCACACGCAGTCACCCAAAGAGAAGAGATCTTGACAAATTTTGTCTTTCAGAAATGCTGATGTACCAAAAGCCCTCTCTCGTCCTTTATTGAGAAAGTTTCCATGCTTTTATATGTGTGCTCACGGTCAACTGTGAGAAATCATTGTCTACGGAGTCAAATATCTGATGTCCATGGAAGCAGAAGTCTGTCCCAGTTCTCAGAGAAAGACCCATTTCCCTTCTGCATATGTTCTCTGTGGGCCCCAGCGATGGAATGTGATTGCTGACACTGAGGGCAGATCTGCCCCGGCCAGTCCACTCAGACTTAGAATCGTCTCTGGAAGGTCCCTCACAGACACACCCAAAATAATGCTTCACCAGGTTTCAAGGAATCCTTCAACCCAGACAAGTTCCCATCGGAAATTAAATGCACAAGTCCACCCCTTGTCAGCCTGGCACCCATATGCATCTGCTTAAACCATGCTGACTTTCCACGTAAAGACAGTTACAGGGTAATAGTCCCACTTAACATGTCCACTCAGACTTAAAATCATCTCTGGAAGCTCCCTCACAGACACACCCAAAATAATGCTTCACCAGGTTTCAAGGGATCCTTCAACCCAGACAAGTTCCCATGGGAAATTAAATGCACAAGTCCACCCCTTGTCAGCCTGGCACCCATATGCATCTGCTTAAACCATGCTGAATTTCCACGTAAAGACAGTTACAGGGTAATAGTCCCACTTAACATGACGCAACCATCCTAAGTACAACCAAAAATGTACTATGTCCCTACCTTACAATTCAGTTTTCAGGATTTTAACATTCAAGATTTTAATCTTCAGGAATTGTGATTTTCAGGATTTTAGGGATTTTAACTTTTTATGGATTTTAATCTTTTGGGATTTCAACATTCAGAATTATAATCATAACCACTGCATGAACTATACAATGAAACAAACATATTAGGAAGAGGATATATATAAAATGCCATTTCCTTTACTTGGTTGAGTTATTTCTTTGTTCTTGTGCCATTTATAAGAGAACTTACAATTCTGTAAGTTAAGGGCAGAGATCACACCCAATGGTGACTCTAAGCATCACACATTTGTGTTTGCCCATATAAATGTTGGCATTTTTCATGAGCGCTAATGGTGCTGTGAGTCCAACATCCCTCCTTGAGATTTGAGCTGCTGATTTTGTTTTTAAACCAACAAATTTTGTTATCATCTCAAGACAAGGGGATGCTGTAAGCAGCTCTCACAGCAAAGGGAGGCAGAGCTCTATAAAGAGCAGAATAGAATTAGAACGTCCTTGGGTTCAGGGAGGGGGAGACAAGGGCCTGTTCAAGGGAGCTGTGGGAGAAGTTTCGCCTGTGTTCACACGTACTCCTTTGTCTGTACAGATTTTAAGGTGGCGGTGTCGCTGGCCCTCTCGCTTTCTCTGAGCAGACTCCTAATACAGTCTACTTTTTGAGTCCGAAAGTAGAACAAGTGCAGCCACCACAAGGGGCATTTCTGTTCCATGGGCCCGAAACGGCATCTGCCTCCCGTTGACTCTGGCAGTCTGGATGTAAAAATGGCCAGATTCTAGTCAATCTTGTTTTCTTCTTTCTGGCCTGGAGTGAAACACAATGAAAAGGAGCCTGTGGGGTTTTGCTGTGCTCAGTCCCATCTACAGTTCTGTGGCAGGGATCCTGATTCCAACCACTGGGCTCCAGGAAGCCTCTCAGATGCTCCCCCAGGAGAGAGCTGTAGGGAAGCTCCCCCATGAAAGAAAAAGGTGACAGATTGGGTAATTTGCTCACTATCACCAGAAGAATAACTGCCTTGTTTAAGATGGAATTCAGAAAAATGGAGATTATGGTAATTTAGATGAGAGCTGGTCTCACCCTGGAGTGTTTTTATAGTTGACCTCTGCTGTGATCATTTCTCTTTCAATGCCTCAAATGTTTATTACACATGTAGTAGAATTTTATCATAATGGACATGAGTTGAGACAAAGGATAGAGAAAGTAATTCCATGCTGGATACATTTCCACTCTAAGAAGAAAATTCTCCACACAAGCAGGTCAAAGCTGGCTGTGCTATTTATCACATTGATAGGAATCACTGAAATGCTGAATTCCTGGAGTTTGGCTCCTTCCTCTTCACAATCTCCCCTTTTCATACTTCGGAAGCAAAATAGTATGCATGGTCCCTAGTGGACTTGGAACATGGGCAGCCAGGAGAACATTCGGGGGCATAAACCCCTGCAGGAACAGCTAGAACAGAAGCCACGTGGAAAACCACTGTCCACACAACCTGACTTCTCAGCACCAGTGTCTGAGCCACAGGTCCTCCTCTGTAGAATGCCGAGGTCTCAGACTGCCCCTCAGCTGACCACAGGCAGGAGACATGCATTAATGAGATGAAACTGATAGAGCCTCCTGGAGAAAGACCTTACACAAAACCAAACAGCATTATTCTTTTTCTTCCAAGCCCTCCCAGCCTTACACAAGAATATAAGGAAATATTAACTTTACTTCCCCAGCAAGGGAGACGTGTATTTAAAGCCCTGGGAAGGTTTCCACAAGGCATTCGTGGGCAAATGTGCCAACACTTTGATAAGATAAAACATGGAAATTTCTATTCTGGGCCAATTGCTCTTTCCTCTGGAACATGAAGTCATTTTTA
Source organism: Nycticebus coucang (assembly GCF_027406575.1). Classification (NCBI taxonomy): domain Eukaryota; kingdom Metazoa; phylum Chordata; class Mammalia; order Primates; family Lorisidae; genus Nycticebus; species Nycticebus coucang. The sequence continues at coordinate 17,112,422 of NC_069789.1, read as the reverse complement.
TGAGTGAAACTAGAAAAAAAAAAAGAAAGAAAGAGGAAAAAAAAGCAACAAGAACAAAGGGAGAGAAGGCCCCCCTCTGGTTTCTCCTGGCTGACCTCTTGGTTTCCTTTCCCTGGAGACAGTGCCAGGCTGTACAGCCGCTCCTAAGAGTGCAAAAGAAGAAAATTCAAACATAGAGCATTAAAAAATATCTCAGAAATTCTAAAAAAGATTATTAGTAACCCTGGCTAAACTAGATTGGAAAGGAAATTGTATTTAAATCCTATTTCAACAAATCTCATTGCAACAAATTGTCTACCTCAAAGTCATCCAAACTTTCCTAATGACTTGGCAATCAACAAGAATGTACTGATCACCCACTATGTGCTGGCCTAAGCCCTGGGCCCCTCAGACAACAGCAGCTTCCAGTCTCATTTCAAGCCAACCAGACTTTTGGTCGGTGGCTAGTGGCAACAGAACCTTCCTACCTCTTTTCTTCCCTTTAGCACCCTGCCAGCTGCATCATGCTCATTCTCCCAGGGGCAGCTGAACTGTCGCCTCCTCCATAGCGCCCATCCTTCATGCACCCCAACCTCGAGCAGAAGTGATTTCTCCCCTTTCGAAAGTCCCTTTGTAACTCTTAGTCTTAAGGGACATATTATGTATATAGCTTTTTGTCCTTACTGTGTACTGTGCATTATCCCCAGCTGGGCTCTATGCACCCTGAGATGTAAATCTTGAGGACAGCATTTGGTGTGTCTTTTTAAATCACGTTGTTTTGACTCCTTATATGCCACTGTTACTCAGAGTGTAGCTCACAAGCCAGTAGCATGTGCAGCATTTGTGAGCTAATTAGAGATAAATTCTCTGGGCCCACCCCAAACCAACTTGGAATCTGCATTTTAGCCAGCTACCTACCCAGGTGATTCAGGTATACATTGAAGAATGAGACGCACTGTTGTACAGAATGCATGCTTAACAGACATTCTTCACATTCCTGTACCCTCAAGCCACCCTGGGCTCTGCAGATGAGCTGGACATTGAGCTCCCTTGAAATGGCAGGAGTCCTTTCCCTTGCCCACCCTAGCTTGCTGTTGATGGCCTCTGTGCACTCAGGTGGCGAGTCATTTATTAACTCCCTGACACAGGTATGGCGTGCCTCCCCACCATAGGCCATACATGTCACAAGAACACTTACCTCTCCACGCACTGACCCAGGGTGACAGATTTGGAAAGTTTAGAATGGCGGTGGCATGTGGATCCATGTATAAGTGCCTGCCAGTGTGCTTTAAGGCTAACCAGCTTCCAGAGGAATCTTTAAATCCACGTTCCATTTCCAGACCAACCCTGGATGTACTAAACTCATCCATCAACCAGAGTCCCTATCAGGTTGATGGATGTCTGGGAAAACCTAGACATCGTTTTAAGTCTTCTCTCCTTCCCATGCCCAGCGGAAATGGGTGTGAGATCTTATACAGTCAGCCTCTAACATCCTTAAGATTTCTCCCAGGCTAATCACACCTGAAGCCTTCCTTCGGCTCCGTGTGTCCTGCTCCCAGTCACCCCCCCACATCAGCCCCCATTTGCTTCCGGACCAACGCCTATTTCAGTGCCTCATTTTAGTTGTTTTTTTCTGACTTCTGGCCAACTCTTCTATCTTCTAATGTTTAACTTCTCCTTTCTACCTTTAGTATTTTAGGCCATGGGTATGAAAATTTGATGCATGTAATCGTTCCCCTCTGGCACAGCCTGATATCTCCTGAATTATCTCATTTCCTATCTCTAATCCTGGATGGTACAAAGTCAGAAGGTTTATAGCAGCATCACAGGGAGTTCCCATGGCCTTCCACACTATCCAGCACATAACAGGTGTTCAACAAATATTTTTTGGTAAATGCATTATAGGTACCACACCATATCTAGGCAAATGATAAGTTAGCATAATTTTTATTGTGGAAGAACTCCAAGTGTTTCTGGAAAATCAATAAAGTGATACTGAAAACCCAAAGGAGTAATGCTCAGAAAATGCTTTGAAATACACAAAACTATAGTGCTGAAAGGCAGTCAGTGGCACCCCCCAGTGGACATGATCCAAGGAGCAGCTTGCTCAGTGCCTTGGGGTGCAGGTGAGAGGAGTAAGGAGAGACAGAGAAGTGGGGCTTTGTGGGGAAAAGAAACAAATTAAAGCTCACCTTGGTCATAATCGTCATCTTCAACTGCTGCTCCTTGAAGTTTCTGAAGCTTTAACCTTAAGGAAGTTACCTATGTCAGTTTGAAGTGGGGGGAGGGAAGTGAAAAAAAAGTTAGAATAACATTCAAGCAAAATTATTTTGTGAAAACTTAGAACATTTATAAACTTCAAAACTGAACTTATTTATTCTTCTTTAAATGTACATTTTTCTAATGCTAGATGCATTCATCCCCCCCCAAAAAAAAGGTTATATAAAGAAGTATAATTTGAGCATAAAATCCGCTGAAAAACTTAGAATGTTATTTTCAACAAAACCATTACAGTGTGCCCTTATCTGCCTGAAGAAATGCATAAGGAGAAGGAATATGAATTTCCTGACCAAATAGTCTCTGTTCTAAAAAGCACATTGGAAGTATGAAGGTAAACACACCGAAATCAGGAGAGATACCAAGAGAAGAAGAGCATGGACTTGGGCTCAGCAGGCTAACCTTGAAGCTGGGTAAAAATGACAGGAAGGCTCTCACAAGACACCTCAGAGATTCCTAAGGTTTAGACATTTTCCATTATAGGAAAAGGCACGGTAGTATTTAACCTGCACACAGACTAAATGACTTATCTGTGCATTACCAATATGCTCACCTGCCACCATTATTTTTCTCTACTGGAGAGCCAGCAATTTCCTAAAGATGGATGCTTAGCCTGTGAGGGAATGAATTTGGGCTCACCTTCCTCCTGTTCTTTGCCTGGTTCACACCTACGTTTCCTTCAACACCCAGCTCAGGTGTTGTCTACCCAAGTCTGTGTTAAACATCCTTCTCTCCCACTGTGACCTATACTTGCTTCTACTCATAGATCCATTCAACAAATATCTACTAAGTTACTCTCAGGTGCCCGGCACTCTTTGAGGTGCAGAGGATACATCACAAAATTCTAGCCCTCTATACTTACATTCTATGCAAGAAACTTATACAATTGATCCTTGACCAACATGAAGGTAGGAGCACTGACCTCTTCTGCCACAGTTAAAAATCCACAGACAACTTTTGACTCCCAAAAGCTTAATGACCAATAGTTTACTGTTGACCAAAGCCTTACCAACAACATAACAGACATTAACAAGTATTTTGTATATTTCATATGTATTCTATACTGTATTCTTAAAATAAAGTAAGCTAAAGAAAGGAAAATGTTATTAAAGGAATCACAGGGAAGAGAAAATAGATTTCCTAGTCATTCAGTGGATATGGATCATCATAAAGATCTTCAACTCTGTCATCTTCACACTGAGTAGGAGGAGGAAGAGGAGGAGGAGGAAGAGGAAGGGTTGGTCTTGCTGCCTCAGGAGTGGCAGAGACAGAATAAAATCGACCTGTAAGTGAACCCACACAGTTCAAACCTCTGTTGTCCAAGGGTCAACTTTAAGTAAGTTTTATGGTACCCTAGAAAGAGATTAGTACTATGAAAAAAAGGAAAAAGTAGACCCATGTAAGGGAGATCAAGAGGATGAGTGTTGCCATCTTAAACATGATCTCATTGAGAAAGTGACATATAAGCAAATATTCCAAAGCAGTAAGGGAAAAAAAACATTCTCACAAAGAAAAGAGCCAGTACAAAAGCTCTGGGCAGAAGTATCTCTGGTGTGGAAGTAAGAAGTGAAAGTGAAGTGAAAAGCAAGTGAAATCAAAACCACCACTGTGCCTGGAGTGGAGTGATTGGAGAGAATTTCAGATGAGGTGAGGAAAACAGTGAGGAATGAGTCAGGAAGAGATGTCAAGGCCATTCAAAAGCTCTCATTTTACTCTGAAATTCACAACGATCCACTGGAGGGTTTGAGGACAAAACAGCACATAATCTGATTTGTGTTTTAATAGTTTCATTCTGGCAACTGTGGGCAAGGGCAAAAGGAGAGAAACCAGGAAGGAGACGATGGAATTTGGGTCATAGGGAGTGCAGTGGAGCAGTAAAGATGGTGAGATGTGACTCTGGATATATTCAGAACAGAGCCGGTTGAAGATAGAGCCAACAGGATTTGCAGACAAATCACAAGGGGGTATGAGAAAGAGGAGCCAGGATGATGCCAAGGTTTTTGGACTGAGCCACTGGAAGAATGGAGTTTTAAGAAATTATCTTAGTGGAGAGAAGGAAACACTTTTACACTGTTGGTGGGACCACAAACTAACACAGACTCTTTGGAAAGAACTATGGAGAATCTTCAAAGAACTCAAAGCAGACCTTCGTTTGACCCCTCAATCCTATTACTAGGTATCTACCCAGAAGAAAAAAAAAATTATTTTATCATAAGGACATTTGCACTAGATTGTTTAACACAGCTCAATTTACAATCGCCAAGATGTGGAAATAACCAAAATGCCCATCAACCCAGGAATGGATTAACAAGCTGTGGTACATATATACCATGGAATACTATTCAAACATAAAAAGATGAAGACTTTACATCTTTTCTATTAATCTGAATAGAGTTGAAACATACTTCTTAGTAAAGTATCACAACACTAGAAAAGCAAGTATCCAATGTACTCAATACTGATATATAGCCAGTAGATGAACTAATACACACCCCCACAAGAGAAAAACTCAATTTAATTCAAGTCGAGGGGAAGGCAGACAAGGGAGGGGTGAGAGGAGAGGATGGAAGGGAATGAGTGAGCCCCCACTTAATGGGCACAATGTAAGGGTATATGACACACGTCTTGGGGGCAGGACACAATTACAGCAGGTACTTTACCTAACAAACACAAACATCGTAACCTAATCTTTTGTACCAAAATATTAATCTGAAATTTAAAAAAAGAAATCATCTCAGTGGTGATCACACCATATCACAGATATCTTTTTGGTTCGGTTTGTTTTGTTCGTGCACATCATTTAACCTTGACCACTTGGAGGGCAAAGGCTACTTTGTACCCATTAGAAAATGCTGAGCTCACCTTCTTTGGTTCTCCGCTACTCTGGCCACATGGAAGTATTCCTCCCCTTTGCTCCCTTTAACGGGGTGTGAGTGGAAGAGGCCCATGTCACTTCTGCTCTAGAGCCTTCCATTGCTCTTGAGGACTCCCTAGTGTTCTCGTCCTTGTGCCATTGACTAAGGCTTGTACCGCAGATGGCACAGGTTCTCTAGGGTCTCTATGGAGCACAGCTCCCAGAAACTTCTATGGAACTTCAAGCATAAGAAAGAAACACAATTTTGTTCCAGGGAGCCTCTGACATAGTGCCGCTGTGTGTTACTATCCCAACCAACACAGTCTCCAAAGCACTTAGGGACATTAGGCAGCCTTTCAGCATTATGCTGTGATTGATTTCTGAATTATCAATAAATTTTAGCAAGTAGACCAATTTACACTTATAAATATATAACAACTGAGCATCAACCATATTTTTAAAGGAGTTGAAACTTAAATTCCTCAGATGAACATGTTTACTTAATAGATGGGTAAAGAGGTTAAGGCCCAAAAGGCCTGTCCAAAAGGCCCCCAAATACTAGCATCCTTTTCTTCTGAAGATCCACGACTCAACCTCTTCCTAGTCCTGAGAGCCTCACAAGAAGCCCAAATGAGCAATCTCAGGCATCTGCACAAACATGGTAAGAAAAACAGTCCCCCCACGCACCTGCCTCATTGTGGACAACTCCCATGGTCAGAAAGTTATTGCTCCAGATAAAGCAAAATCTGTCTTCCTATAAGTCCTTTACCTGGGCAGACCTCTTCCTATCATTCCTACTACTGTAACTAAAATTAATTCTTCTTCTACCTGATAGATATTCAAATACAGTCATGCATCACATGACAATGGGAACATGTTCTAAGATGTATGTCATTAGGTGATTCTGTCTCTGTGTGAACATCACACATGTGGAGGGTCACACAAACCGACAAGGGAGAGCCTACACACTGGGGCTGTGTGGAATAGCCTCCTGCTCCTGGCCTAGATAACTCTGCAGTACCTTATCGAATACTGTAGCAACTGTGACACAATGGTACAGCTTTGTGTATCTAAACATAACATAGGAACAGTAATGGCCTACTGCATATGTGTGACCTTCATGTATGCCCTCCAGTGTTGACTAAAACGTCATGTGGCATATGACTATAACCAAGGACAGTGATGTTTCCTTACCCAGGTGTTACACTACCAGAGACAACAATACTTAAACTACAAATACACCGTGTCTACATCCTGTCATTTGAGACAAGATATGAGTTTACTCTCACCTATGGGCAGAAGGGAGATCTTTGTCTCAGATTCTTAACAGGAGCTCATTCCCTAGTGGTAAAAATGGGCAATGTTCAGGGCACTTGCTTGGAGCCAGACCTGGCTATAGCACTGTGCACTTGTCAACACATTCAACCTAGATCGAATGAAGCAGATATTACCTCGCTGTCTCCGTTCTGTACAGATGAAGCAGGTACTAGCTTGCTGTCTCCATCTGTAAAGATGAAGCAGGCACTAGCTCACTGTCTCCATTCTGTACAGATGAAGCAGGTTCTAGCTCACTGTCTCCATTCTAGACAGATGGGGCAGGAACTAGCTCGCTGTCTCCATTCTAGACAGATGGGGCAGGAACTAGCTCGCTGTCCCCATTCTAGACAGATGAGGCAGGAACTAGCTCACTGTCCCCATTCTAGACAGATGAGGCAGGTACTAGCTCGCTGTCTCCATTCTAGACAGATGAGGCAGGTACTAGCTCGCTGTCTCCATTCTAGACAGATGAGGCAGGTACTAGCTCGCTGTCTCCATTCTAGACAGATGAGGCAGGTTCCAGCTCGCTGTCTCCATTCTATACAGATGGGGCAGGAACTAGCTCGCTGTTCCCATTCTAGACAGATGAGGCAGGTACTAGCTCGCTGTCTCCATCTGTAAAGATGAAGCAGGTACTAGCTCACTGTCTCCATTCTAGACAGATGGGGCAGGAACTAGCTCGCTGTCTCCATTCTAGACAGATGGGGCAGGAACTAGCTCGCTGTCTCCATTCTAGACAGATGGGGCAGGAACTAGCTCGCTGTCCCCATTCTAGACAGAAGAGGCAAGAACTAGCTCGCTGTCCCCATTCTAGACAGATGAGGCAGGTACTAGCTCGCTGTCCCCATTCTAGACAGATGAGGCAAGTACTAGCTCGCTGTCCCCATTCTAGACAGATGAGGCAGGTATAGCTCGCTGTCCCCATTCTAGACAGATGAGGCAGGTACTAGCTCACTGTCTCCATTCTAGACAGATGAGGCAGGTACTAGCTTGCTGTCTCCATTCTAGACAGATGAGGCAGGTACTAGCTCGCTGTCTCCATTCTAGACAAATGGGGCAGGTACTAGCTCGCTGTCCCCATTCTAGACAGATGAGGCAGGTACTAGCTCGCTGTCTCCATTCTAGACAGATGAGGCAGGTTCTAGCTCACTGTCTCCAATCTATACAGATGGGGCAGGAACTAGCTCGCTGTCCCCATTCTAGACAGATGAGGCAGGTACTAGCTCACTGTCTCCATTCTAGACAGATGAGGCAGGTTCTAGCTCACTGTCTCCAATCTATACAGATGGGGCAGGAACTAGCTCGCTGTCCCCATTCTAGACAGATGAGGCAGGTACTAGCTCGCTGTCTCCATCTGTAAAGATGAAGCAGGTACTAGCTCACTGTTTCCATTCTGTACAGATGAGGCAGGAACTAGCTCGCTGTCCCCATTCTAGACAGATGAGGCAGGTACTAGCTCACTGTCTCCATTCTGTACAGATGAAGCAGGTTCTAGCTCACTGTCCCCATTCTGTACAATGAGGCAGGTACTAGCTCACTGTCTCCATTCTGTACAGATGAAGCAGGTATTAGCTCACTGTCTCCATTCTGTACAGATGAAGCAGGTTCTAGCTCGCTGTCTCCATTCTGTACAGATGAGGCAGGTATTACCTTGCTGTCCCCGTTCTAGACAGATGAGGCAGATACTAGCTCACTGTCTCCATTCTGTACAGATGAAGCAGGTATTAGCTCACTGTCTCCATTCTGTACAGATGAAGCAGGTTCTAGCTCGCTGTCTCCATTCTGTACAGATGAGGCAGGTATTACCTTGCTGTCCCCGTTCTAGACAGATGAGGCAAATACTAGCTCACTGTCTCCATTCTGTACAGATGAAGCAGGTTCTAGCTCGCTGTCTCCATCTAGACAGATGGGGCAGGATCTAGCTCACTGTCCCCATTCTAGACAGATGAGGCAGGTACTAGCTCTCTGTCTCCATTCTAGACAGATGAAGCAGGTTCTAGCTCACTGTCTCCATTCTGTACAGATGAAGCAGGTACTAGCTCGCTGTCTCCATTCTAGACAGATGGGGCAGGAACTAGTTCGCTGTCCCCATTCTAGACAGATGAGGCAGGTACTAGCTCGCTGTCTCCATCTGTAAAGATGAAGCAGGTACTAGCTCACTGTTTCCTTTCTGTACAGATGAGGCAGGAACTAGCTCGCTGTCCCCATTCTAGACAGATGAGGCAGGTACTAGCTCGCTGTCTCCATTCTAGACAGATGGGGCAGGAACTAACTCGCTGTCCCCATTCTAGACAGATGAGGCAGGTACTAGCTTGCTGTCTCCATCTGTAAAGATGAAGCAGGTACTAGCTCACTGTTTCCTTTCTGTACAGATGAGGCAGGAACTAGCTCGCTGTCCCCATTCTAGACAGATGAGGCAGGTACTAGCTCGCTGTCCCCATTCTAGACAGATGAGGCAGGTACTAACTCTCTGTCTCCATTCTAGACAGATCCAGCAAGTACTAGCTTGCTGTCTCCATTCTGTACAGATAAAGCAGGTGTTAGCTTCTTTTCTCCATCTATACTTGATCACAGAAAAATGAAGGGCATCACCTAGGGTCACAAAGCCGGGAAAGGAACATGGCAGGCTAACATGCAGGTGATGCCTCTAACCCTCCATGCTCAAAGCTCTGTGGGTCAGCTGACCCGGCCCAGCAGAACCCCACAGGCCACAGGGCCCTCCTCGAGAATTCCAGTGCTGCAGGATCTATGGTGCAGGTATACCAACAGCCATGCATGGTCACCTTGCCTCTCTTTCCCAGGAGTAACTTTCTATTCGGTTTTACCAGTTGTTTGCTTTTAAAAGTTGAGTTGAGCAATGCAAGAGAAGAGGGGATATACTTAAGGCTGGCTTTGTTTCTTTCAACACTAAAACACATGAACTTCAAAAAGTGAGTTAAGCGACATGTCTGGGAATCTCAGCTCCCAGGTAAATCCTGCAGCCTCTGGTCTGGGCATGGTGCATGAGCCCCAGGCATGGCTGGGCCCCAAGAGAGCTACATCTACTCGGGGTTGGACAGATTCCAGTTTATCCAGAACTCTTCGTTCTCGGAGAGACATGATCTACATCCCAGTATAAAGAGTCAAAAAGAAGGAAGAAACTACCCATGCTACCCGAAGCCAGAGGGCCGAGTCTTGTGGCCTGTGGCAAGATTGTCACCAGGGTATGTTTCTGTTTGGTTATTTGGGAGGGAGGGGAGCTGGCCTTCATAACAGTATTCTAATTTTTGCCTCACTTGAGTCCACACTTAAATTTTTGATATAGAGAGATGCAGATATGTTGCCAAGATTTTTTTTTTTAATCTCTGAAATTCAGAGTTGAAAATTGACATTTAGAATTGGAAAAATATCATGTCAGCCTCCACTGGGTGCCTCTGTCCTTTGTGTAGCTGCCTCTCCCGTTCTCTTCATCTGACTTGCACAGCAATCCAGGAGACCTGCTACTTAGGTATCTTTGGCCCATCTTAACAAGATTAATTAGTTCACTAAAAAGTTAAACACCTGGTGAAGGCCAAAAGTGTGCTAGGCATCAGGCATCTGAAAATGTCTGAGAGAAGTGACCCATGGTTCATGGCTGCATGAAGAGGTTGGACCCACAATATACGTTTTTATTATTAAAAGAATCCCAGCCCTTTGGGAGGCCAAGTGGAAGGACTGTTTGAGGCCATAAGTTTGAGACCAGCCTTGACAAGACGATGAGACCCAGTCTCTACCAAAAAAAAAAAAAAAAAGGAGAAGGAAAAGGAGGAGAAAAATCATCGCAGCATGGTGGCACGTGCCTGTAGTCCCAGCTATTTTGCAAGCTGAAGCAGGAGGATCATTTGAGCCCAGGAGTCTGAGGCTGCAGTGAGCTATGATTGTGTCACTACACTCCAGCTAAGGCAACAGAGTGAGACCCTATCTCTTAGGAAATGTCTCACAAAGAAATGGCTTTAGGCACTTGCCAATGAAGTGAGTAGGAGCTCAGCAGGTAGAAAAGTATAGGAAAGTCACTCCAGGCAGAGGGAAAACTGAGCCAGGGCCCAAGCCAGCACATGGCTGAGGCCAACAGGAGTGAGGTGCTGGGGCAGCAAGAGCAGACCCGACAAGGGCTCGATTGTCAGGGCGCGGAACCTAGAGGAGAGCCTAAAACCAAAATGAACCATCGAGGAGTAACACTGTCTCACTAGTGCTTCAGATAATCCTGCTGGCCTTGCCAAGAACAAACTGGAGAAGAGAAACACCAAAGGAAGGCCATGGTGTAGAATTTCTTGTAAAACTCAGGTGAGAGACACATGGACGTGAGACAAGGCAGTGGCCACGGCCATGAGGCAGGTTTGTGACGGGGCTGAGACCTGATATGGGGATGGGGGTAAGGGAGCTGTGAAAGATGGCTGTGGCTTGTGTGAGGCTCTTCAGAACAGGGAAAGAAAATGGCCTCAGTACTGGACACGTCTAACTTGCGGCTTCCACTCATCACCCAGAATAAAGGCCTGCCTCTCTGCTCTGACTTCATTCTCTCCCTTAACCATAAATCAGATCACTGGGCTGCAGTCCCTAAGGGCCAACACAGGGCCTACAGGCATGAGGCTAGGAACGTCCGGCTGCAGGTGAAGAACTGAAAGTGATAAGACGCAACTGCAGGAATGAACAGGAAGGCCCTCCTTTGCGTGTCCCAAATGCCTGGTGAGTGAGCGCTCCACTTCTGTACTCCCATGTACGTAGGCATGCACATATGCACGCACACACACACGTGCAAACACACACAAACACATGTACATACACCCTACAATTACGACAGCCTTTCAGCAGGCCAGGCACTGAGTATTTCTAGCTAGTTTTTTTGTGGGGGGCAGAAAAGCCATGCCAACTTCTCAGAAAAATGGATGGACAACAACGTCTAAGGCCCTAGAAAGCTTGCATGTACCCAGTGAGTCCTAATTTCCAAAGAACGTACCTTCTCGTGTGAGCCTCAGAACAATCCTATGAGGTGTGGTTATCTCTAAACGAGACTGAGGGCCAGAGGTTTAATGGCCAGAAACGAAGTCTCTTGCCCCTTTAGAGGGCAGCTCCCACAGCAGCAGGATGGAGAGTGAAGCAAGCACAGATGAGGACAGGATCACCCCAAGGTAGGGCACCCCATTTTCATACCTCTCAGCCCCTTCCACACATCAGCCAGCTCTATCACCCCTGCCCCTAGTTTCCTGTTTCAAAGCAGAGCCCAGCCCAGCACACCAGCCTCAACCCAGCTGGCCAGTGGGATGCCAAGGAGCCTGGTAGAGAGCACAGGTGAGCACCTGAGCAGCAGGGAAGATGGAAAGGAGAGCAGACTCGGGTTCAAACTCAAGAACACGGAAGTGCGGCTGGCCACAAAGGAGCTGCTGCAGCCTCCAAGGGCGTCGGTCAAGCCCAACACCCCCTTTCCTGCCCTCTACCCACCCCACCATCTGAGGAAGAGAGGACACTGACCTTCAGCTGTCTGCGATTGCTCAGCAGGCAGCCGCGCAGCACAGGTTCCCACGTCCTGAACAGGGTGTGCTGGTGACAGGCATCCCCCCAGCTGCCGCCCTCATCACCAGCACCACCGGCCAACAGGGGGTCCAAGGCACAGGAGGAACTGCTGTCCACAACCAGGGAAGAAAGCACCCCACATTCTGGCCTGGGGCTGCTTGGCGCATCCCAGGCAGAGTCTGCAGAGCCCAAAGTAGTGGAGAGATGGAAGGGCGGAAAGTCATGTGCAGGGTCCTCACGGGGCCTGTCCAAGAAGCCAGCAGCTCTGGTGCCCATGTCCTGGGGGCTCTGACGAGGGTGCTCAGCTTCTCTGGATGGCGGACAGCCTTCTGCTTCCCCACGTTCCTTGGCAGAGCCCAGGGAAAGCCGAATGAAGCTAAAGCTTGAGGTAAAGGCTTCGTGAGAGCCAGGAAGGGCTGAGAGGGCTGAGGGGCCACTTCCAAGGCCACAGCTGTTGCTGCTCAACTCTGTTAGTGCCAGAGAGCCTGTTGCCCGGGCGCCAATCACTCCTTCACCACAGGCTGCAGCCCGGCCAGCAGCTGGGGCCTCACAACTGTCCATGGATGAAAACTCTTGCTGACACCCAGCGTCCCCAGGGCCTGAAGGCAGTCTAGTGCCACCTCTGAGCTGAATCCCAAAGCCTGCTGAGGTTCCTCTCACAGAGGTCAGAGCCAGGCCTGGGTGGCCCACAGAGGTCACAGTAGGCACTACTGTGTTCCTGACCAAGAGACCTGAACACCGGCCTCCCAGGTCAAGGCCACACTGTCCAACCCTGGACTGAGAATAGTGTGACTCCTCCCCACGCACCCCTGCTGGGACTTGGGGCAACATGCCCACTGCTGGGGAAGGGAACCTGATCCTGGGCCCAGTTGAGCTTCTCATGTAGCCAGGCCTCCGTGCCAGCCGCCTCCGGAAGGACACTGCAGGTGGTATGCGATCCGGGCTGCCTGAGAAGAGAAAAAGGCACCATAAACATGCCAATCTCAGAATCCGCTGGCACTGCATGGAGAGAACATCCCTAGGTTAAAAGGTCATCAGTCTGCTGGCTCAGTGGCCCCGAGACCAGCCCAATATGAAAGTCCTGACAATCCTCAGGAAGTGTTTGCCTTGAACGTGCCGAAATCAACACAGCATCTGGACTCCTCTGTTAGCAGAGCAGCTGGCACTGCTGAACGTTACGCCAGCAAGTCAGCATGAACACTGGAAGCACAACCCTGGCGCTCCTGACCCCTCCAGCATCCTGCCTGTTGGTCTATTATGGTGCATCAGCACTTTCATCCTGGGGTGGGTCTGGAAAGTACTTGATTTGAAACCAGGATGCCAGAGTGCTCCCCAAATGAGATCTAATCATCATTCCAGCCACCCATTGCACAACACGTGAGTTTTCATTATCTGCTACCCACGTCCCAGCACGCCCCATCTGTTGCTGTGGACAGTGGACGGCTGGCTATATAGCATGATGTAGGACCATCATTTCATCTCACACAGTGCATTACAGGAGGCCTGCCTGATGTTCTCCAAACCAGGGGCTGAGTTCCCTTCCTCGCTATGCTATAGGAAAAGGAACAACATAAAATTCTAACACTTCATTGCCCAGTTCAACCCCAATTGTACCACTTTCTGGCTGTGTGACTTTCCACAAGTTTCGTAACCTCTCTGTGCCTTGGTTTCCTCATCAGTAAAATGGCACTATGAACATACCTGTCCCACAGGATTATGGTGAGCATTAAGCTAAGTGAGTTACTACAGGAAAACAGCACCTGGCACAGTCAGTGTGATACAAACAAGCTATTATTTTTGCACTGCATAGCACTTAGCTGCTCATACTGTGTTTTTGTCTACAGAGATTTCACTTGTTCCCTACCAAGTGACCAAGAATTATAGCCTTCCCCTGAATTCTGAGATTCAGAATTGACCCCTGCAAGGGGCCAAGTGATTAAGCCAAAGTCCACTGATTCTATGAACCCACACGGTGATCTTACCCTAAGGGCCCTGCCACACCATAAATCAGGCATAAAAATAAAGCCAGGCAGCATTAGACCACAGCCTGTGGCAGGAAGTGGAACAAAGCTTCACTCCAAGCCCACACATCCTGCTTTGCCACCCAAAACACACACAGTATACGGTCCTGGAATCCTTGTTGTGGTAAGCAGGGATCAGATCACTAGACACTGATCACACTCCAGGATCCCCTGGAGCTATGAGCTTGGCACATACTAGTCCCTGGGGAACTGGGGGTGGCATTTCCCTGGAGAAATGAGCACAATGACCTACAGCCACCTGTGTCCTGACTTTGAGCAGCTAAGGACAGCAGACCTAAGATGTGCTCACCCAGCAATCTGTTCTTGCCAGAAGCGCCAGTGCCACCCAGTGTTCATAGAATTCCAGAAGCCTGCAGAGAAAGGAGGAATGGAAGAGGGCCTACCAAGGGGTGGCAGAGAAAATCAGAGTAAAGGAAGGGGGAGGCATTTAACTCCATAATGCTGGGAGAGCGGTACATTCTCATTTTATAAATAATAAAATTAAAGCTCAGAAGGCTTTAATTTGCCCCAGAACTCCCAGATCTGAACTGAGGCTTGTCTGATTGCAAAGCACGTGCCGTTCTATTCCCTTTGCCTCCAAGTATGTCTCAGGGTGATAGCTTAAAATGACAGCAAGGCAGAAGACACACTGATTTTTCTTCTTTCTTTGAGACAGAAACCACGTAAAGTTGGAACCAGGAGAAAAGGATATGATGGAAATGTATAGGATCATTAACAGGACAAATTAGGTTGCCTTGTGATCTAGTCCAACAGGAGCCCCGACCTTTCCCCTGGGGATTTCATCATCTCAGGACACGAAGCTCCCTGCACCTGCAGGATCTGGGCCTGACCTGCAAGAAAAGCAGGTTGCGGGTGGGGTGCCGAGGCAGGCTGAGAAGGACTGACACTCACATCCATTGAAAAACCAGCAAAGTCAAATCTGTCAGTGTAGAACATAGAGGTCTGGCATAATAATCAAGTAAATGAGGTGAAAGCTATGTTGATTGGTTTGATCTAACCACGTCAGATTGTATTAAAAAAAAATCAGCACATTGTACCCCACATATGCATGAATGTATTCATGATCTATGTGTATTTGACTTAATTAAAAAAAAAAAAAAAGAAAAGAAAAACCAGCAAAACATTTTCTAAAGAATAAGAAATCCAAAAGGAAGTCAGAACATTGAATTCTGGCTTCAATTGACAAAGGAAAACAAGTCGATAATTTCATATCTTGAAAATGAGTCCTATTACTGATTGTCTTTTGGCTTAAAAAAAATTTTAACTATTTTTTTTAATCCAAGTACCAGTGACCCCAATAACACTTCCAAAGTTAAAAGAACAAGGCTAAGTAGAAAATAATTTGTTTGAAATTTCATGTATTTTCAAAGCCTGAGGGCACTTTTGGCCTGAGCAGCTTTTCTAAAACCACTCAACCAAGGGTTCTGAAATCCCCTAAGCCAGGTCCAGTGGCCGCACGGAGAGGCAGCCCAGTGGGAGCCTGTGCTCCCGTGGGGGCTCTGGTGAACTGAATAAGCCCAGAAAACCAGACATGAGAGAAGTGTTTGCCCAACACAGAGGCCTTCCCAGTAGACAACCCGAGAGGCAGAGACTGCCACACACAACTAATGCTAATCTCAGAGGGCAGAGGCTGGAGCATAGCCAATTTGGAGGGCACTTCCGGTATGTGCTAGGAGAGACCTGACCTATAATCTTGAGAAAGACCCCGATTTCTCATAACCAAAGCCCATTTTTCCTACTCTTTTTTCTTCTCTCTCCCTTTTTTTTTTTTTTATATTTTGAGGATGGTTATGGCATCTCCTGTGACCAGAAATCAATTCCTGCTTAAGTTATCCTGCCCCAGATCCTACCAAACCACATGGCTGTCCTATACCTCACTGATTTTAAGATTCTGTGGGGAAAAAATTTGGCCTCCTAAAGGAAAAATGCTGGGAGTAGGAGGCTACTCCTGAGAAGGAACTGAACAGCAAGAGAAGAACAAGAGTATAAAGACTTGATGTAAATGTAGAGTGGAAGCATAAATGAATATATTCTTTTAGTGGAAGGAAATTTAATCCTGTTTAGCATGGCTGGAGCATCAGATCTTAAGATGTTCGGGTTAACCAAAGACTCAGAACCATAAAGAACACACACACCCCTGTGGATTAACTTGTTTGTGAAGAATCTGACTCCAGCAATACGCACCAACACACAAACACCACACTGACCACAAGTTCATCTTTTTTCAGTAATTCTGAGAGCACAGAAAAATTCTGAGGTGCCTCTGGGACACTGTGATAAGCATCAAGTGAGCAAGGCACATCCTGGGGTGGAATAAACCAACTTTTATTGTTTTTCCATTCTAACCATGCAGTCCATTTCAGCCACACAATTCCTCATGGACGAGACATTACCTGCCCCCAACTGCTTACGATGTCAGTCACACATACAACTGTTAGAGCAATGGGATGTGTTATTTCAGTCATGGTGGAAGGAGAATTCAACCTGAAATTAAACTGGTGGTGTAACTCGGTGAGCTCGCTTGGTTAACCGGATGGTTCATAGGCCTGCAGCAAAGCAGAGAAGACTCCTGGGTTCCAATTCATGTGTCGCCCTGAAAACCACTTCGTGAGACTAAAGGGGCAAGATGATGCCCACCTTTGATGAGAAAGAAGTGAAGGCTGTCACAAAGACATCTTTAATTTCTACCAGAAACAAAAAGGGGTTTTGCCTTTTGTGAAAATTAATACTGCAAGTCAGTTCCAGTGCAAATACATTTCATGAGTTACTCAGTTTAAACCCAGAAGCAAAAGAAGCTGAGGGCAATATCCAGAGGCCCCATCCTACTCTCTCCTATTAATAAGGCTGCACCAAAATACTAAGCAGAACAGCAGGCCTACTAAGTCTTGTCCATATTTGCAAACACCCACATACTCATTTGAGCCATAGAGCAGGTAACAAAAGGAGGGTTCTAGAACTGAGACAGAAGTGGAATTATCCCATTCTCCTTTCTTTATTCCCAGAAATGTACACAAACACGTATCAGACTAACATCTGATGAATCCCTACTTTGCTAACTCATAATATATGACATTCAGGGATGTATGTGGGTTTGGAATGTACCTTCCCTGCTATTCCCATAGGTTTCCACGGATTTTCCCTACTTTTTTTACTTTTTTTAAAATTGTGGTAACATATACATAGCATAAAATCTACCATTTCTGCCACATTTAAGGGTATAGTTGTGTGGCATTAAGCACATTCACAATGTTACACAACGACCATCACGACTGTCCACCTCCATCTCCATCTTCTCAAACTGAAACTTTATACCCATTAAATACTAATCCCCAAGTAACCACCATTCTACTTTTTGTCTCTATGAATTCATTAATTAATTCAACAACCTAAGCCTAAGTCTGGCCTAAAATTGGAAGTCCAACAGAAAGTACTCTATATTTTCTTTCTTTTTTCTTTCTTTTTCTTTTGTGAGACAGAGGCTCACTCTGTCACCCTGGGTAGAGTGCCCCGTGATGTCATACCTCATAGCCACCTCAAACTTGAGTTTGAGCAATCCTCTTGCCTCAGCCTCCTGAGTAGCTGGGACTACAGATGCCAACCACAATGCCTGGCTAGTTTTTCTATTTTTGGTAGAGACAGGTCTTACTCTTGTTCAAGCTGCTCTCAAACTCCTAAGCTCAAGCAATACACCCTCCTCACGCTCCCAGAGTGCTGGGATTATAGGTGTGAACCACCATGTCTGGCAGAAAGTACACTTTCAATAGCACGGTCAATGTACATGAAGAAACACTGTGTATGTATGTGCAACATAAAAATACAAATGTGTACAAATGTGTGTATGTTTATACACACACACATACATACACACACAGAAAGATACAGATATAAAGATGGGTACAGAGAGAGAGAAAGAATTCTACACAACCAGAGCCATCTTTCCTACTCAAAATCTGCCAACAGAGCAGGTCAACAAAGTAACTGCCAGATTCTTGCCCTGGGCCTGCTGCCATCTCCCACTCACACACTGATACTATCCATCTCTTTGAAAGGCGGATTGTTTTCCTAGGCATGATTATTCACCAGCTGTTCTTGGTGAGCAGAGCCACTTTACCCTGATCAAGCATTTCAGTAACCTTCAAAGCAGAGCGGACCACAGACACAGATGCCGCAGTTCCGTGGGCAGCCAGGAGTTGGTGAAAAGCAAAGCGCTGTTTTTCTGTCAGCCTCCTGGTCACGTAAAAGCTAGAGCTTTGCCTCCTGAGCTGCAGACATCACTTCCTTATAACAGCCTCCCAGACTAAAAGGATAAATACACATATACAAGAACAGCAAAAGAAGGATTAAACACAGCACACCTTGGTTTTAACAGGTAGAGAGCGGCGGAGGGGGAATGCAAGGGGCCTCAAGGATAATGTTCCGTTTATAAGCCAGCTGATACTGACACAGGTGCTTATTGTATTATTCTTAAACTGTACATGAAAACGTGTAATTACATAGCAATTTGAGGTCAACAGTCCATTTCTTAAGCCAAGTGGTGGTCATATAAGTACTAATTATATTATTTTTAAACATGTAAAACTTACATATAATTATATAGTAAACATACAATAGAGCCTCTGTATAAGTTGACCATCCAAGCAGCTGGTCAACTTAAGGAGGTGGTCAACATAAGGAACTAGGCCTACTGTACTGATATGTACATGTGGTGCATGTCTGGTCTATGAACATTAGGTCAACTTAAGGAGATGATCAATGTAGGAAGGTAATTGACTATGGTAATTGATTATGGAGATTCCATTGTATATAAATAAAATTTTTATAACTATCAAATATTTGAGAATAATCTTTCAACAAACTGGATGTGGTGGCACCTGCCCGTACTTCCAGTTGGATAAGTGATTAAGGCAAGAAGATCACTTGAGCCTGGGAGTTCAAGGCTGCAGAGCACCATGATCACACCTGTGAATAACCACTGCACTCCAGCTTGGGCAACATAACAAGATCCCATCTCTAAAAATAAATTAATTGGCACTGGCCCCATATGCCGGAGGTGGTGGGTTCAACCCAGCCCCAGCCAAAAAAAAAAAAAAAAAACTGCAAAAAATAAAATAAATAAAAATTAAATAAAAATAAATTAATTATAGGAATAATAATTTTTCAAAGTCATGGTCTCTGCCCTGAAGAAGCTCATAGCCCCATGGAGAAGACAGACATGTCAACAGGCAGGTATGAACTAGGCTGAGAGCAAGTCCCCTGCAGGAGACCAGGAAAGAGGACAGGAAGCACAGCCTCCCAGGGACAAAAAGCAGAGAAGGGTCATTGCCTGTGGAGGGAACAGCAAGCCCACAGGAATGAAGTGTGAAGGGCAGCATCAAGTGCAGCCAGCTCAAAGAACTTCAGAACAGCTGGGGCTTGGGCACAACTAGGCAGCTGTGGAGGGTGGGACATGCTGCAGGCTGGGACAGACCCAGGAGGTCTTACAGGTGGCAGCCCAAGAAAAGGGCTGAGGCAGGGCCTGTGCTGGAGGAAACAGAGTCGGAAGATGCAGCATGCAAGCAGTGAAGCTGGAAAAAGCTATGAGGCCAGCTGGGAAAGAGAGGTGAGGGCCAGGCATGTTGGCTCACACCTGTAATCCGAGCACTGTGGGAGGCCTTGGCAGGAAGATTACTTGAGGCCAGGAGTTTGAGAACAGCTGGGTAACACAGTGAAAAAACACAACTAAAAAATATTAGCCAAGTGTGATGGTGTGCACCCCAAAGTCCCAGCTATTCGGGAGGGTGACGCAGGAGGATAACGTAAGCCTAAGAGTTTGAGGTTGCAGTGAGCCATGACACCATTGCATTCCAGCTTGAGTGACAGAATGAGACACTGTCTCAAAAGAGAGAGAGAGATGAAGAAAAAGGAGGATAGATCCTAGATGAAGAAGATTCTGGGGAAAAAGTGACCAGAAACCACCCACAAAAACCATACTGGGATTCCAGGAGGTGCTGGCTGTGGAATGTCAGATGTGTTCCACGCATCCCAGATGGTCCAGCACCGTTCTGCTGAGTGTATGGACACTTGTCATCCATTGTCCTCATCTGAAACACTGAGACTTTGGGGGCAGTGGCATTAGGATCATCAGGGTATCTTTTAATGTCCAGGCCACATGGAGAGTGATGGAGTCACAGCATCAAGAGGTGAGATTCTGGCACTGGTGTTCCTTGAAGATCCACAGGTGATTCCAGGGGGCAACGAGGACTGGAAACTCTGTTTTAAGGGGAAGTCCTATTTAATATCCTAGTACACTTGGAAATCAAATGCATCGCAAACTTAACATTCATGATGCTGGAGCGTCGTCTCTTTGCAGAATCTTCTCTCTCCTCCATCCTTTTCTTGTTTCTTGAAATGTGGCTACAGCTACTAACTGCTACATGTGGACAAAGTGTGGTCTATAATTAAAAACTGTTTCCATACTTCTGTTCTAAATCTTCTACCTTAGATGGGGCTTCTGCTAGGAGTTGTGGGCCCCACAACAAGACCTCCCGTGAGGAAAGTGCAGGGAGACATCAACCGTCTGGCGCCGTCTCACTGCCCCACTCAGTGGAGGGCAAAACTGGGCCAGCCAGCAGTTCCACATGCAGCCCTCTTCAGTGAGGGCTGGAAACAATGTGTACAACTTTCATCATGGAATCCTGCATTTGATCCGAACAGGAAAAGGATACTGGTGAAATCAGAGTAAAATCTGTAGCTTAGTTCATTGAACCAGTGTTAATTTTTAAATCTTAATACATGTGTGATGGTTATATGCATAGCTATTAGCATTAGAGGAAGCTGGGGGAAGGGAATACTATACTATCTTTCCAGCTTTTCTATGAATCACTCCAAAAGAAAACGCTTATCTAAAAAACTCAAATTACACGTGTACAAGTGCACACACACACACACACACACACACTCTACACATGATTTATGGACCTGTACATTGCAGCAGTAAAGGGTTCAAGGCAGACCGCCTGAGTTTAACATCTCCCTCTGTGCTTCTGAGTGAACGCAGCCACAGTAACTCAAGTCTCTGTTGCTTCCATTATCTTGTCTGTAAAGTGGGACTCGACTTCACAGAATTGCTGGGAGGTTAGACAAGATTATGAATTTAACCACTCTATACCATGCTTGGCACATAGTTACAAAGGAAACTGAATTGGGCCACCCTAAAATAAGTGCTTTGTTTGGCACATTGATTATTTTGAGCTGAAGGCACTTGAAAGACAGCAAATGCTGAAAGAGGCTTTCTGTGAGGTCCTTTAACTAACTAAAGACAGATAACTCTAAAAGGAATTCAACTGTCATGAGCCCCTTCCCTGGGAGTTTCATCAACCAGGGAGGATGGACTCCAACGACAGGAGAAGAGATACCACACCCAGAAGAACTTTGTGACAAGCTCCATCTCCCATTTACTGTTCTTAGAAGCTATTCCTAAAAATTCTTTCCTCTCTACTAAGTCACCTACAGCCTCCCCCTTTCCTTGTGAAGAGGGTATCTGAGCTTTCAACTCTCACCACTTTGGGAGGTTACTCACCATTTTTTTACGTGCAGGTAATATTAAAAATCAATAGCTGCATATGGCTTTTCTCCTGTTAATCTGCTGATTGTAAACTTCACAGACCCAGCTATGGAACCTAGGAAGGTAGAGAGGGGAGTTCTCCTGCCCTCCATCACCATTCACTAACTAGTGCCACCTTCAAACAATGAAGACTCAGATTTCCTCGGGAAGAAAAGGCACCTGGGCTTGATCACCAGGAGGGCAGAGTTCAAGGCAAGTGTAAGCCAGAGCAGTCTCTGTCTGTACTCATGAGGCTCTTGGGGACTGATATGATCTACGCACGCATGCCCACACATAGGCACGCACGCACACAGCAGGGGGTCATGAGGACACTCCACCTAAGCTCTCCATTGACCAAAACATCCCGACTTGCTGATCCAATTTTCTGTGACCTGCTTTTCCTTCTTTTTATGTCTGGATCTCCTTCCCCCAACCAGAGCAGGTGGTTGAGGAATTCAGTAGCAAGAGATTTATAAGCCACATGGAAGTGTAGACTCGGAAATCTATCAAGCAGCCTCTTTCCATTGTGCTATTAATTCTTGTAAATGATTGTCTTTTTCTTTTCACTTAAAGTGCTACTCAGAAATCTGATCACCATCTGAACCTCCCTCGAGAGTGCTGCTAGCTACAGATGGGTGTCTCTAATGAATTTTTTAACTGCTGCCCTAATAAAATATGGATGAACCAGAAGGAGCCTTCTAGTAGCTATTATTTCTAAACAACTTCAGTTTCTGCTCTTGTTATTTGCAGCAAAGACCTGCAAGCTCTTATATCCACCCTAACAAAAGATGGCTTTTTTCATGCTAGTCCATCTGTAAAGTTCACAGTTACCTTTTTAATGCCATATTTTATGTGTGGGCTTATTTTCATGGTTTCCTGAATGTCCCACTTTGCATGCCAACTTTGAGATGTATTTATTAAAAAAATAATCCCAAATTGTCAGCATTTCACACATAAGTAGTACCCTGGAAACTGAAGCATATTTTGAGTAAGTCCCTACTTACTACTAAATTTTTATTACTCAGAATTTAAGACCACATCAAAGGTATTTGCTGCTTAAAATACCTGACCTTAAAAATGATACAATTATAGAATCACTGCAAATGTCCTGCACTGTGGTTCTCCTAGAAACCAAGGGGAAATTCAATATTTTTTTTCTACATTTCAGTATTGAAACATGGCGTGTTGGTACAAGGAAATAAGAAAGAAATCAGTGGAGACAATCCAAGATGGCGGCTGAGTAACAGCCTCCCTGCAACAGGGTATGGTGAGTCTGGGAAGACTCCAGGCATCTCTGGCTGGTGGGATCTGCCTATTATCATCCCTTTGAGGATACAGGGAGTCAGCAAGGGACTTCTGGACCCCAAGAGGAGGACAAAAACAGTGGAAAACTGGCAAGAGGTTGCATGTGTCCGAGCGACCTAATCCTGCCAGCAGCCGTAAGTACAAGCAGCAGTGAGACTGCAAACTGGAAAGGCCTTACCTGTGAACTGTTTCGGTGTTTTTGGACTTGGCACTCAGTTGAACTGCCTTTGGGGAGAGCTTGAGCAAGAGTGTGGAGAACTTTGGGCATTGTCTAGGGCCCCAGACTGAGCTGCTGAGCTGGACGGAGCTAAAAGTGTTCAGCTGTGGGCCACAGGGAGCCATTGTGAGAGAACTGCCACAGCAAGCCCCGCCCTTGCGGTTGCAGAGCAAGGATCGGGTAGGAGCTAGTAACGCAGTGACTGAGCAGCCTAAAGGCTGGGAGTGAGCTGCCTTACAGCTTTAAGCTGCCCCCAGGAGCAGAGTGAGACCGGTTTTGGCACACTGGAGCCTCGGGCTGTTGCCCTGGGTAGAATGCCATGGCATCACAGCTCATATCAACATCAAACTCCGGGGCTTGGCGCCACCCAGACCGCCATAAGAGCTGCTCCATGAACCCCAACCCACGACCCGCACCCATCGGACCTCCACATGCCCTGACCAGGAACTGCAGAAGCCGCGCAACCCCACGTTCTCCCTCCGATACCCTCCCTGCCTCCACACTGGCATGCTCATCTGGCCAGGGACTCTGGTAGCCGCGTGCCCTCTGGAGCCCTCCCTCCCTCTGCGCAGAGCCCTTCTCCAGGCCAGAGACTGCTGGAGCCTTGAGCTTTCTGTGCCAAGTCACTGTGTGCCAGACACTCCCAGAACCGAGTACACCACCTCCCGCCCTGTTGCTGGATCTGGATTTGTCACACTCCGGAGCTGCTTCCACAACCAGAAATACCTGACGGGGGCAGACCCAGAGTAACTACACAGGGCCACTCCCTACAAAGATCCAGCAACAATAGAGTGATCCCACTGGGATATAATCTTGGGGAAACACCTCCCCCAAATTAGACCCCAGGATGGCCAGAGGCAATGGTGAAAAACAATCATGAGGCCAAATCAACAGAAAATCCGTGGCAATCTGAATAGTCAGAGTAGATCGACTCCCCCAAGGATCAATGGGGCAGACACAGCACAAGATCCCATGCACAAACAAATAGCTGAGATGTCAGAAATCGAATTCAGATTCTGGATAGCAAATAAGATCGAATTAGAATTCCAAGCAGTAACCCAAAAGATATCTCAAGAATTCAACGAATTCAAAGGCCAAATGACCAAAGATTTTGACACATTGAGACAAGAAGTTGCAGCCCTCAAAGATCTGAGAAACATGGTAGAATCCCTCAGTAACAGAATGGAGCAAGCAGAAGAAAGGATTTCTGACACTGAAGACAAAGCTTTCGAACGCTCCCAAACTCTCAAAGAGGAAGAGAAATGGAGGGCAAAAACAGATCACTCTCTCAGAGAGCTCTGGGATAATTCAAAGAAAATCAATATTCATCTCATAGGGATCCCCAACAGTGACAAAGTGGCTTCACAAGGCACAGAGTCGCCTCTCCATGAGATTATGAAGGAGAACTTTCCAGACATGCCAAGAGATTCTGAAATTCAGATAGCAGACAGTTTCAGAACTCCAGCATGACTCAACACAAATAAGACATCCCCCGAACACATCATAATCAACTTCACTAAAGTTAATATGAAGGAGAAAATTCTGAAAGCAGAAAGATGAAAGAAAACCATCACCTACAAGGGCAAGAATATTAGAATAACTGCAGATCTCTCTGCTGAAAACTTTCAAGCTAGAAGAGGATGGTCATCAACCTTTAATCTCCTAAAACAAAATAACTTTCAACCCAGAATCCTATATCCAGCTAAACTGAGTTTCATTTATGATGGAGAAATTAAATACTTCAATGACATTCACATATTGAAGAAATTTGCCATAACTAAACCAGGTCTCCAGGATATTCTCAGACCTATCCTGCATACCAGCGTAATGCTCCACCACAAAAGTAAACCCACCCAGAAAATTTTGATCAAATTTCAACTTCCATAGTCACAAAAGGATTAAAAATGTCCACTGGACTCTCGAAATGCTTATTAATATTCTCAATTAATGTGAATGGTTTAAATTGTCCTCTAAAGAGGCACAGATTGGCTAACTGGATACAAAAACTCAAGCCAGATATATGCTGCATACAAGAATTGCATCTTACATTAAAGGACAAATTTAGACTGAAGGTGAAGGGATGGTCAACCATACTCCAGACAAATGGAAAGCACAAAAAAGCAGGCATTGCAATCCTATTTGCAGACGCAGATGCAATAGGCTTTAAAGCAACTAAAATAAGGAAGGATAAGAATGGAAACTTCATATTTGTTAAAGGTAATATTCAATATGATGAGATTTCAATTATTAATATTTATGCACCCAACCAGAACACACCTCAATTTATAAGAGAAACTCTAAAAGACATGAGCAACTCGATTTCCTCCAGTTCCATAGTAGTTGGAGATTGTAACACCCCTTTAGCAGTGCTGGATAGATCCTCCAAAAAGAAGCTAAGCACAGAAATTTTAGATTTAAACTTAACATTCAACATCTGGACTTAACAGACATCTACAGAACATTTCATCCCAACAAAACTGAATACACATTCTTCTCATTAGCCCATGGTACATACTCCAAAATCAACCACAACCTAGGCCACAAATCCAACCTCACCAAATTTAAAAAAAATAGAATTTATTCCTTGCATTTTCTCAGAACATCATGGAATAAAAGTTGAACTCAATAACAACAGGAACCTGTATACCCATACAAGAACATGGAAGCTAAATAACCTTATGCTGAAGAATTGATGGGTTATGGATGAAATTAAGAAGAAAATCACCAAATTTTTGTAACAAAACAACAATCAAGACATGAATTACCAGAACCTCTAGGATACTGCAAAGGCAGTACTAAGAGGGAAATTTATAGCACTGCAAGACTTCCTCAAGAAAAGTGAAAGAGATGAAGTTAATAACTTACTGGGACATCTCAAACAATTGGAGAAGGAACAACACTCCAACCCAAAACCCAGTAGAATAAAAGAAATAACCAAAATCAGAGCAGAATTAAATGAAATTGAAAAAAAAGAATTATACAACTGATTAATAAATCCAAAATTTGGTTTTTTAAAAAGATCAATAAAATAGATAAACCCTTGGCCAACCTAACCAGGAAAAAAAAGAGTAAAATCTTTAATTTCATCAATTACAAATGGTAATGATGAAATAACAACAAACCCCTCAGAAATTCAAAAATTCCTTAATGAATACTACAAGAAACTCTACTCTCAGAAATATAAAAATCGGAAAGAAAGTGACCAATACCTGGAAGTACGCAACCTACCAAAACTTAGCCAGAATGAAGTGGAAATGTTGAACAGGCCTATATCAAGTTCTGATATTGTATCAACTATACAAAATCTCCCTAAAAAGAAAAGTCCAGGACCAGATGGCTTTACGTCAGAATTCTACCAAACATTTAAAGAAGAACTACTACCTATATTACTATACCTCTTCCAAAATATAGAAAAAGAAGGAATATTACCCAACACATTCTACAAAGCAAACATCACCTTGATCCTCAAACCAGGGAAAGACCCAACAACAAAAGAAAATTATAGACCAATATCACTAATGAATTTGATGCTAAAATACTCAATAAGATCCTAACAAACAGAATCCAACAACACATCAAAAAAATTATACACCATTATACACCCACTTATAAAACCAAGTGGGATTTATCCCAGGGTCTCAAGGCTGGTTCAATATATGTAAATCTATAAATGTAATTCAGCACATAAATAAACTAAAAAATAAGGACCATATGATTCTTCCAATTGATGCAGGAAAAGCTTTTGATAATATCCAGCATCCCTTCATGATCAGAACACTTAAGAAAATTGGTATAGAAGGGACATTTCTTAAATTAATAGAGGCCATCTACAGCAAACCCACAGCCAACATCGTATTGAATGGAGTTAAAATCATTTCCACTTAGATCAGGAACCAGGCAAGGTTGCCCATTGTCTCCATTGCTCTTTAACATTGTGATGGAAGTTTTAGCCATTGCAATTAGGGAAGAAAAGGTGTCCAAGGGTATCCACATAGGGTCAGAAGAGATCAAACTTTTACTCTTTGCAGATGATATGATTGTATATCTGGAAAACACTAGGGATTCTACTACAAAACTTTCAGAAGTGATGAAGGAATACAACAATGTGTCAGGCTACAAAATCAACACCCATAAATCTGTAGCCTTCACATATACCAACAATATCCAAGCTGAAGAAACAGTCAAGGACTCTATTCCTTGGACAGTAGTGCCAAAGAAGATGAAATATTTAGGAGTATACCTAACAAAGGACGTGAAATATCTCTACAAAGAGAAAGATGAAACTTTAAGGAAAGAAATAGCTGAAGATGTTAACAAATGGAAATACATACCATGCTCATAGCTGGGAAGAATCAACTTTGTTAAAATGTCTATACTGCCCAAAACAATATATAATTTTGATGCAATTCTTATTAAATCTCCATTGTCATATTTTAAAGATCTTGCAAAAATAATACTTTGTTTTATATGGAATCCGAAAAAAACTCGAATAGCCATAACATTACTCAGCAATAAAAACACAGCAGGAGGATCACGCTACCAGACCTGAGACTGTACTATAAATCAATAGTAATCAAAACAGCATGGTACTGGCACAAAAACAGAGAAGCAGTTGTCTGGAACAGAATAAAGAACCAAGAGATGAATCCAGCTACTTACCATTATTTGATCTTTGACAAGCCAATTAAAAACATTCTGTGGGGAAAAGATTCCCTATTTAACAAATGGTGTTGGGTGAACTGGCTGGCAACCTGTAGAAGATTGAAACTGGACCCACACCTTTCACCATTAACTAAGATAGACTCTCTAAATTTTTTAGATAAAAAATTTAAACTTAAGACATGAAACTATAGAGAGGATTAAAGATGTCGACCGAGTAACAGCTTCCCTGCAACTGGGCACGGTGAGTCTGGGGAGATAAGACTCCAGACATCG
Source organism: Nycticebus coucang (assembly GCF_027406575.1). Classification (NCBI taxonomy): domain Eukaryota; kingdom Metazoa; phylum Chordata; class Mammalia; order Primates; family Lorisidae; genus Nycticebus; species Nycticebus coucang. Next base: position 17,084,385 of record NC_069789.1, on the reverse strand, counting down.
CTGGCTGGTGATATCTGCCTATAATCATCCCTTTAAGGATACAGGGAGTCAGCAAGGGACTTCTGGACCCCAAGAGAAGGACAAAAGTAGTGAGAAACTGGCAAGTGGTTGCGTGTGTTTGATCGACCTAATCACACCGGCAACCATGAGTACAAGCAACAGTGAGACTGCAAATCGGAAAAGCCTTACCTGTGAACTGTTTCAGTGTTTTTGGACTTGGCACTCAGTTGAACTGCCTTGGAGAGAGCTTAGGCAGGAGTGAGGAGAACTTTGGGCATTGTCTGGGGCCCCAGACAGAGCAACTGAACTGGGCTGCAGGGAGCCATTGTGTGAGAGAACTGCCCTGGCAAGCTCTGCTCTCCAAGTCCCAGAGCAAGGAGCGGGCAGAACCTAGTAGCCTAGCAATTGAGCAGCCTAAGGGCGTGGACTGAGCTGCCTTATAGCCTTAACCCTTAGGAGCAGAGGGAGACGGTTTTTGCACACTGGAGGCTTGGGCTGTTGCCCTGGGTAGAGTGCCGTGGTGTCACAGCCCATAGCAACCTCAAATTCCTGTGCTTGGTGCTGCCTGGACCTCCATATGATCTGCGCCACAACCCCGCACCAACCGGGCCTCTGCATGCCCTGACCAGGAACTGCGGGAGCTGTGCAACCCTGCATCCTCCCTCCTGTGTCCTCCCAGCCTCCACACTGGCCCGCTTATCTGGCCAGGATACTGATAGCTGTGTGCCCTCTGGAGCCTTCCCTGCCTCTACACAGAGCCCTTCTCCTGGCCAGAGACTGCTGGAGCATTGGAATCCCTGTGCCAAAGTCACTGGGGGCCAGGCGCTCCCAGAACCGTGCGCACCATCTTCTGCCCTATTGCTGGATCCAGATGTGTCACACGCCGCAGCTGCTTCCACAACCAAAACTCCCTAGCTGGAGCAGCCCCAGAGGAACTACACAGGGTCACTCTGTACAAAGATCAAGTAACAATAGAGTGATCCCGCTGGGATCTAATCTTGGAGAGACACCTCCCCAACTCTGAGGACAGCCAGAGGCAACAGTGAAAAGCAAACATGAGGCCAAATCAACAGAAAAACTCTGGCAATATGAATAATCAGAGTAGATCAACTCCCCCAAGGATCAATGGGGCAGACAAAGCACAAGATCCCATGCATGAACAAATAGCTGAGATGTCAGAAATCGAATTCAGATTCTGGATAGCAAATAAGATTGAATTAGAACTCCAAGCAGTAACCCTAAAGATATCTCAAGAATTCAACAAATTCAAAGACCAAATGACCAAAGATTTTGACACATTGAAACAAGAAGTTGCATCCCTCAAAGATCTGAGAAACACAGTAGAATCCCTCAGTAACAGAATGGAGCAAGCAGAAGAAAGGATTTCTGACATTGAACACAGAGTTTTCAAATGCTCCGAAACTCTCAAAGAGGATGAGAAATGGAGGGCAAAACTAGATCACTCTCTCAGAGAGCTCTGGGAAATTTCAAAGAAAATCAATATTCATCTTATAGGTATCCCCGAAAGTGACGAAGTGGATTCACAAGGCACAGAGTCTCTTCTCCATGAGATTATGAAGGAGAACTTTCCAGACATGCCAAGAGATTCTGAAATTCAGATAGCGGACAGTTTCAGAACTGCAGCACGACTCAACCCGAATAAGACATCCCCCAGACACATCATAACCAATTTCACTAAACTTAATATGAAGGAGAAAATTCTGAAAGCTGCAAGACGAAAGAAAACCATCATCTACAAGGGGAAGAATATTAGAATAACTACAGATCTCTCTGCTAAAACCTTTCAAGCTAGAAGAGGATGGTCATTGAATTTTAATCTCCTAAAACAAAATAACGTTCAACCCAGGATCCTACACCCAGCTAAACTGAGTTTCATTTATGATGGAGAAATTAAATACTTCAATGACATTCACATGTTGAAGAAATTTGCCATAACTAAACAAGGTCTCCAGGATATTCTCAGACCTATCCTCCATAAAGACCAGTGTAATCCTCCACTACAAAAGTAAACTCACCCAGAAATTTTTGATCAAATTCCAACTTCCATAGTCGCAAAAGGATTAAAAATGTCCACTGGACTTTTGAAAGGCTTATCAATATTCTCAATTAATGTGAATGGTTTAAACTGTCCTCTAAAGAGGCACAGGTTGGCTGACTGGATACAAAAACTCAAGCCAGATATCTGCTGCATACAAGAATTGCATCTTACATTAAAAGACAAATATAGACTCAAGGTGAAGGGATAGTCATCTATATTCCAGGCAAATGGAAAGCAGAAAAAAGCAGGCATTGCAATCCTGTTTGCAGACGCAATAGGCTTTAAACCAACCAAAATAATTAAGGATAAGGATGGACACTTCATATTTGTTAAAGGTAATACTCAATATGATAAGATCTCTATTATTAATATTTAGGCACCCAACCAGAACACACCTCAATTTATAAGAGAAACTCTAACAGACATGAGCAAGTCAATTTCCTCCACTTCCATAGTAGTTGGAGATTGTAACACCCCTTTAGCAGTGCTGGATAGATCTCTGAAAAGAAGCTAAGCAAAGAAATTTTAGATTTAAACTCAACCATTCAACACCTGGAATTAACGGACATCTACAGAACATTTCATCCCAACAAAACTGAATACACATTCTTCTCATCAGCCCATGGAACATACTCCAAAATCGACCATATCCTAGGCCACAAATCTAACCTCAGCAAATTTAAAACCATAGAAATTATTCCTTGCATCTTCTCAGACCATCATAGAATAAAAGTTGAACTCAATAACAACAGGAACCTGCATACCCATACAAGAACATGGAAGCTAAACAATTTTATGCTGAAGGATAGATGGGTTATACACGAGATTAAGAAGGAAATCACCAAACTTTTGGAACTAAACAACGATCAAGACATGAATTACCAGAACCTCTAGGATACTGCAAAGGCAGTCCTAAAAGAGAAATTTATAGCACTGCAAGCCTTCCTCAAGAAAACGAACAGAGAGGAAGTTAATAACTTAACGGGACAACTCAAGAAACTGGAGAAGGAAGAACATTCCAACCCCAAACCCAGCAGAAGAAAAGAAATAACCAAAATCGAAGCAGAGCTAAATGAAATGGAAAACAAAAGATTTATACAACAGATCAATAAATCCAAAAGTTGATTTTTTGAAAAGATCAATAAAATAGATAAACCTTTGGCCAACCTAACCAGGAAAAAAACAGTAAAATCTCTAATTTCATCAATCAGAAATGGTAATGATGAAATAACAACAGACCCCTCAAAAATTCAAAAAATCCTTAACGATTACTACAAGAAACTCCACTCTCAGAAATATGAAAATCTGAAAGAAATACATCAATACCTGGAAGTATCCCACCTACCACACTTAGCCACAACAAAGTGGAAATGTTGAACAGGCCTATATCAAGTTCTGAAATAGCATCAACTATACAAAATCTTCCTAAAAAGAAAAGCCCAGGACCAGATGGCTTTATGTCAGATTCTACCAAACATTTAAAGAAGAACTAGTACTTATATTACTAAACCTCTTCCAAAATATAGAAAAAGAAGGAATATTACCCAACACATTCTACAAAGCAAACATCACCTTGATCCCCAAACCGGGGAAGGACCCCACGAGAAAAGAAAATTATACACCAATATCACTAATGAATATTGATGCTAAAATACTCAATAAGATCCTAACAAACAGAATCCAACAACACATCAAAAAAAGTATACACCATGACCAAGTGGGATTTATCCCAGGGTCTCAAGGCTGGTTCAATATATGTAAATCTATAAATGTAATTCAACACATAAACAAACTAAAAAATATGGACCATACGATTCTTTCAATTGATGCAGAAAAAGCTTTTGATAATATCCAGCATCCCTTCATGATCAGAACACTTAAGAAAATTGGTATAGAAGGGACATTTCTTAAACTAATAGAGACCATCTACAGCAAACCCACAGCCAATATCGTATTGAATGGAGTTAAATTGAAATCATTTCCACTTAGATCAGGAACCAGGCAAGGTTGTCCATTGTCTCCATTGCTCTTTAACATTGTAATGGAAGTGTTAGCCATTGCAATTAGGGAAGAAAAGGCGATCAAGGGTATCCACATAGGGTCAGAAGAGATCAAACTTTCACTCTTCGCAGATGATATGATCGTATATCTGGAAAACACTAGGGATTCTACTACAAAACTTTTAGAAGTGATCAAGGAATACAGCAATGTCTCAGGCTACAAAATCAACACCCATAAATCTGTAGCCTTTATATATACCAACAATAACCAAGCCGGAAAAACAGTCAAGGACTCTATTCCTTTCACAGTAGTGCCAAAGAAGATGAAATATTTGGGAGTATACCTAACAAAGGATGTGAAAGATCTCTACAAAGGGAACTATGAAACCTTAAGAAAAGAAATGCTGAAGATGTTAACAGATGGAAAAACATACCATGCTCATGGATGGGAAAAATCAACATTGTTAAAATGTCTATACTACCCAAAACAATATACAATTTTAATGCAATTCCTATTAAAGCTCCATTATCATATTTTAAAGATCTTGAAAAAATAATACTTTGTTTTATATGGAATCAGAAAAAACCTCAAATAGCCAAAACATTACTCAGCAATAAAAACAAAGCAGGAGGAATCCTGCTACCAGACCTCAGACTGTGCTATAAATCAATAGTGATCAAAACAGCATGGTACTGGCACAAAAGCAGAGAAGTAGATGTCTGGAACAGAACAGAGAACCAAGAGATGAATCCAGCTACTTACCGTTATTTGATCTTTGACAAGCCAATTAAAAACATTCAGTGGGGAAAAGATTCCCTATTTAACAAATGGTCCTGGGTAAACTGGCTGGTAACCTGTAGAAGATTGAAACTGGACCCACACCTTTCACCATTAAGATAGACTCTCACTGGATAAAAGATTTAAACTTAAGACATAAAACTATAAAAATACTTGAAGAAAGTGCAGGGAAAACTCTTGAAGGAATCGGCCTGGGTTAATATTTTATAAGGAGGACTGCCCAGGCAATTGAAGCAGTGTCAAAAATACACTACTTTGACCTGATCAAACTAAAAAGCTTCTGCACAGCCAAGAACATAGAAAGTAAAGCAAGCAGACAGCCCTCAGAATGGGAGAAAATATTTGCAGGTTATACCTCCGATAAAGGTCTAATAACTAGAATCCACAGAGAACTCAAATGTATTAGCAAGAAAAGAACACGTGATCCCATCTCAGGGTGGGCAAGGGACTTGAAGAGAAACTTCTCTAAAGAAGACGGACGCACAATCTACAAACATATGAAAAAAAGCTCATCATCCTTAATCATCAGAGAAATGCAAATCAAAACTACTTTGAGATACCACCTAACCCCGGTAAGAGTAGCCCACATAACAACATCCCAAAACCAGAGATGTTGGCGTGGATGTGGAGAAAAGGGCACACTTCTACACTGCTGGTGGGAATGCACACTAATACGTTCCTTCTGGAGGGATGTTTGGAGAACATTTAGAGACCTAGAAATAGACCTGCCATTCAATCCTATAATTCCTTTACCAGGTTTATACCCAGAAGAGCAAAACTCACAATATAACAAAGACATCTGTACCAGAATGTTTATTGCAGCCCAATTCATAATTGCTAAGTCATGGAAGAAGCCCAAGTGTCCATCGACCCACGAATGGACTAGCAAATTGTGGAACATGTATACCATGGAATATTATGAAGCCTTAAAGAAAGATGGAGACTTTACCTCTTTCATGTTTACATGGATGGAGCTGGAACATATTCTTCTTAGCAAAGTATCTCAGGAATGGAAGAAAAAGTATCCAAAGTACTCAGCTCTGCTATGAAGCTAAATTATAGCTTTCACAGAAAGGCTATAACCCAACTATAGCACAAGACTATGGGGAAAGGGCCAAGGAAGGGGAAGGGAGGCGGGAGGTTTTGGTGGAGAGAGGGTAATGGGTGGGGCCACATCTATTGTGCATCTTAGAATGGGTACAGGCGAATCTTACTAAATGCAGAATACAAATGCCTACATAGAGTAACTAAGAAAATACCATGAAGCCTATGTCGAACAGTTTGACAAGAAAATTTCAGATTGTATGTGAAACCCACACATTGTACCCCTTGATTGCACTAATGTACACAGATATGATTTAACAATAAAAAAGAGAGAGAAAAAAAAGACATGAAACTATAAAAATACTTGAAGAAAGTGCAGGGAAAACTCTTGAAGGAATCAGCCTGGGTGAATATTTTATGAGGAGGACTCCCCAGGCAATTGAAGCAGTGTCAAAAATACACTACTCGGACCTGATCAAACTAAAAAGCTTCTGCACAGCCAAGAACATAGTAAGTGAAGCAGGCAGACAGCCCTCAGAGTGCGAGAAAATATTTGTATGTTATACCTCCGATAAAGGTCTAATAACCAGAATCCACAGAGAACTCAAATGTATTAACAAGAAAAGAACATGTTATCCCATCTCAGGGTGGGTGAGACTTGAAGAGAAACTTCTCTAATGTAAAGACAGACACACCATCTACAAACACATGGAAGAAAGCTCATCATCCTTAATCATCAGAGAAATGCAAATCAAAACTGCTTTGAGATATCACCTAACCCCAGTAAGAGTAGCCCACATAACAAAATCCCAAAACCAGAGATGTTGGCGTGGGTGTGGAGAAAAGGGCACACTTCTACACTGCTGGTGGGAATGCACACTAATATGTTCCTTCTGGAAGGATGTTTGAAGTATACTTAGAGACCTAAAAATAGACCTGCCATTCAATCCTATAATTTCTTTACTAGGTTATACCCAGAAGACCAAAAATCACAATATAACAAAGACATCTGTACCAGAATGTTTATTGCAGCCCAATTCATAATTGGTAAGTCATGGAAGAAGCTCAAGTGTCCATCGACCCACGAATGGACTAGCAAATTGTGGTACATGTATACCATGGAATATTATGAAGCCTTAAAGAAAGATGGAGACTTTACCTCTTTCATGTTTACATGGATGGAGCTGGAATATATTCTTCTTAGCAAAGTATCTCAGGAATGGAAAAAAAGTTATCCAATGAACTCAGCCCTACTATGAAGCTAAATTATAGCTTTCACATGAAGGCTATAACCCAACTATAGCACAAGACTACGGGGAAAGGGCCAAGGAAGAGGAAGGGAGGGGGGAGTTTAGGGTGGAGGGAGGGTAATGGGTGGGGCCACATCTATGGTGCATCTTAGAATGGGTACAGGTGAAACTTACTAAAAGCAGAACACAAATGTCTACATACAATAACTAAGAAAATGCCATGAAGGCTACGTTGAACAGTTTGATGAGCATATTTCAGATTGTATATGAAACCAGCACATTGTACCCCTTGATTGCACTAATGTACACAGCTATGATTTAACAGTAAAAAAAGAAAAAAGAAAGAAAGAAATCAGCATAATATGACACCTATGTTATAATGATCTACATACCAGAGTAGGTGCTAAGTGTGACCTGTAATTTACCTGGATCTGAGATATAAGAAACATTAATAATAGAATATGACTGTCTTTTATCTGTGCTTGAGGATTCTTCTCCTCTTCTATACAACTTCAATGGTCCCACTTCATTTTTTTAGAGAATTACAAAATTTTTACGGAGTAAAATTTAAGTACCATTAAAGACTTACAGATGCAGCAGATAAACTTTTAAATACAAGATATCTGCTGTATGTTTCTTATTATAAAATCAATTTTAAAAACACCATCCAACATCCACCATTAACATCTTAAAGTATATCTTTTCTTTTTCTCTGTGCAAAATATAAATATTTATTATTTTAATAAAAAGTGATTATAACCTCCATGATAATCTTTTTTTACTCATTAACAAATATATTGTGAGCATCATGTAAAGTTATTACATTTTCATCTACAGCATCATGTTACTTTACTTCTTTTTTTTTCGGAGATGAAGTTTCACTATGTTATCCAGGCTGGTCTGGAACTCCCTGCATCTCAGCCTCCTGAATACCTGACCTACAAGGGCATGCCACCACTCCTGCAATGTCATTTTACATGAATGAACAGACTGGGTGCAGTGGTTCATACCTGTAATCCTAGCATTTTGAGAGCCAAAGGTAGGAGGATCGTTTGAGGACAGAAATTCAAGAGCAAGATCGTGTCTCTACAAAAGCAATTTTTTTTTTAATTAGCTGAGTATGGTGGTGCATGCCTGTAGTCCTCGTTACTTGGGAGGCTGAGGTGAAAGGATCACTTGAGCCCAGTAGTTAAGGTTACAATGAACTATGATCAGATCCCTGCACTCCAGCTGAGACAACAGAACAAGACTAATCTCTCTTTATATTGAAGTAATGTATATAGCTTCCAAATTTTAAGGGGCCATGACTACTGACTGCTCAATTCTCTCTGATTAATTCAAACACTATTTGTATTTGGAAGTAATACTAATTAGCCAGAAGCTGAACTGAAGTTAACCTTTGCACTGTCTACAAATAAAGAGTTTATCTCATCGTGGTTTTAATTTGCATCTCCCTGATGATTAAGAATGTTGAGTATTTTTCATGTTTACTGGCTATTTGTCTTTCTTCTGTTGAGAGGTTTCTGTTTTTATCTTTTTCTCACTTTTTAAATGTGTTGTTTATATTTTTCTTGCTGATTTGCTTGAGTTCTTTGGAAACTCTGGATATTAGCCCTTTATCAGATGTGTAGCTCATGGATAATCTTCTCCCATTCTGCAGGTTGTCTATGCTCTGGTGATTGTTTCCTATGTGTGCAAAAGCTTTTTTACTTTAATCAAACCCCATTTATTAATTTGTGTTGTTGCCATAATTGCCACTGGAATCTCAGTTATAAATTCTTTGCCTCAGTCAATAGCTAGAAGAGTTTTTCCTACATTTTCCTATAAAATTCTTATTTCATGGCTTAGATCTCAGTCTTTTATCCATCTTGAATTAATTTTTGTGAGTGGTGAGAGGTAGGAAGTCAAACTATTGCTCTTTGCTGCACAGTTTGAAATACTCTTTTCCAATTTGGATACTCTCATTTTCCTTATCTTGCTGATTGCACTGGTTAGAACTACCAGCACTATCTTCAATACAAGTGGTGACAGTGGGCATCCTTTCTTGTTCCAGTTCTTTGGGGGAATGCTTTCAACTTTTCCTTATTCATGATGTTGGCCATGGGTTTGTCATATATGGCTTTCATAATTCTGAAATTTATTACTTCTATGCTTAGTGTATTGAGAGTTTTTATTATGAAAGGGTGCTGGATTTTGTGGAATGCCTTTTCTGCATCTATTGAGATGATCATGTGTTCTTTGTTTTTACTTTTGTTTATGTGGCAAATTCACATTTACTGATTATATATGTAGAACCATCTTTGTATGCCTGGGGTAAAGCCCACTTGGTCATGGTGGATTTTTTTTTTAATGTGCTGTTGAATTCAGTTTGCTAGTATTTTATTGAAGATTTTTGCATCTAAATTCATAAGGAATATTGGTCTACAGTTTTCTTTTTTTGTTGTTTCCTTTTCTGGCTTTAGAATCAAGGTAATAGTGACTTTACAGAATGAGTTGGGAAGGATTCCCTCTTTCTCAGTATTATGGGATAATTTCTGCAGCATAGCTACAATAATTTCTTCATCTTAGATCTACTAGAATTTGGCCTTGAATCCATCTAGTCAGGGATTTTAAGTTGTTGGGAAGATTTTTATTACTGTTTCAGTCTCACTGTTCCTTGTTAGTCTGTTCATGAGTTCTATTTCTTGCTGGTTGAGTCTTGGAGACTGTGTGCTCCAGGAACTTGTCCTTTTCATCTACATTCTCTAGTTTATGCATACACAGATTTACATAGTGTTCATGGATGATGGTTTGTATTTCTGTGGTATCATTTTTTTTTTTTGAGCCCTTTCAGAATTTATGTGGTATCACTTTTAATGTCACCTTTTTCATTTCTCATTGAGCTTATTCGAGTCCTTTTTCTTCTGTTCTTGGTTAATCTAACAAGGTGATTTTATCTTTTCAAAGACCCAACTTTTTGATTCATTTTTTTTGTTGTTATTTTTTTCCAATTCATTTAGTTCTGCACTGACCTTCATTATTTCTTCTCTTCTGCTTGCTTTAGGTTTGTTTTTTCTCTTCCTTTTCTAGTTCCTTGAAGTGTGACCTTAGGTTGTTAATTTTATCTTTCTTTTTGATGTAGGCATTTAAGGCTATGAAATTTCCCCTAAAGAAAGTTTTTGCTGTGTCCTATAGATTTTGATACCTTGTTTCCCCACGATCATTCAGTTTAAGAATTTTTTTAATTCCCTAATTTCATGCTTGACCCCATAATCATTCAGCAATATGTTATTTAATTTCCATGCCTTTTCGTGGGTCCAAGTGTTTCTCTTGTGATTGGTCTCTAGTTTTATTTTTATTTTTTTTATTGTTGGGGATTCATTGAGGGTAAAATAAGCCAGGTTACACTGATTGCAATTGTTAGGTAAAGGCCCTCTTGCAATCATGTCTTGCACCCATAAAGTGTGACACACACCAAGGACCCACCCACCTCCCTCCTTCTCTCTTTCTGTTCCCCCCAACCATAATTGTCAATAATTGTCCTCATATCAAAATTGAGTACATAGCATTCATGCTTCTATATTCTTGTGACAATTTACTAAGAACAATGTCTTCCACGTCCATCCAGGTTAATACGAAGGATGTAAAGTCTCCATCTTTTTTAATGGCTGAATAGTATTCCATGGTATACATATACCACAGCTTGTTAATCAATTCCTGGGTTGGTGGGCATTTAGGTTGTTTCCACATTTTGGCGATTGTAAATTGAGCTGCAATAAACAGTCTAGTACAAGTGTCCTTATGATAAAAGGATTTCTTTCCTTCTGGTTAGATGCCCAGTAATGGGATTGCAGGATCAAATGGGAAGTCTAGCTTGAGTGCTTTGAGGTTTCTCCATACTTCCTTCCAGAGAGGTTGTACTAGTTTGCAGTCCCACCAGCAGTGTAAAAGTGTTCCCTTCTCTCCACATCCACGCCAGAATCTGCAGTTTTGAGATTTTGAGATGTGGGCCATTCTCACTGGGGTTAGATGATATCTCAGGGTTGTTTTGATTTGCATTTCTCTAATATATAGAGATGATGAACATTTTTTCATGTGTTTGTTAGCCATTCATCTGTCGTCTTTAGAGAAGTTTCTATTCATATCTCTTGCCCATTGATATAAGGGATTGTTGGCTTTTTTCATGTGGATTAATTTGAGTTCTCTATAGATCCTAGTTATCAACCTTTTGTCTGATTGAAAATATGCAAATATCCTTTCCCATTGTGTAGGTTGTCTCTTTGCTTTGGTTATTGTCTCCTTAGCTGTACAGAAGCTTTTTAGTTTCATGAAGTCCCATTTATTTATTTTTGTTGTTGTTGCGATTGCCATGGCAGTCTTCTTCATGAAGTCTTCCCCCAGGCCAATATCTTCCAGTGTTTTTCCTATGCTTTCTTGGAGGATTTTTATTGTTTCATGCCTTCAATTTAAGTCCTTTATCCATCTTGAATCAATTTTTGTGAGTGGGGAAAGGTGTGGGTCCAGTTTCAGTCTTTTACATGTAGACATCCAGTTCTCCCAACACCATTTGTTGAATAGGGAGTCTTTCCCCCAGGGTATGTTCTTGTTTGGTTTATCAAAGATTAAGTGGTTGTAAAATGTTAGTTTCCTTTCTTGGTTTTCAATTCGATTCCAAGTGTCTATGTCTCTATTTTTGTGCCAGTACCATGCTGTATTGAGCACTATGGCTTTGTAGTACAGATTAAAATCTGGTATACTGATGCCCCCAGCTTTATTTTTGTTGCAGAGAACTGCCTTAGCTATACGGGGTTTTTTCCGGTTCCATACAAAATGCAGAATCATTTTTTCCAAATCTTGAAAGTACGATGTTGGTATTTTGATAGGAATGGCATTGAATAGGTAGATTGCTTTGGGAAGTATACACATTTTAACAATGTCGATTCTTCCCATCCATGAGCATGGTATGTTCTTCCATTTGTTACTATCCTCTGCTATTTCCTTTCTGAGGATTTCATAGTTTTCTTTATAGAGGTCCTTCACCTCCTTCGTTAGGTATACTCCTAGGTATTTCATTTTCTTTGAAACTATGGTGAACGGAGTTGTGTCCTTAATTAGCTTCTCATCTTGACTGTTATCAGTGTACACAAAGGCTACTGACTTGTGGACATTGATTTTATATCCTGAAACATTACTGTATTTTTTGATGACTTCTAGGAGTCTTGTGGTTGAGTCTTTGGGGTTCTCTAAGTATAAGATCATGTCGTCAGCAAAGAGGGAGAGTTTGACCTCCTCTTCTCCCATTTGGATTCCCTTTATTTCCTTGTCTTGCCTAATTGTATTGGCTAGAACTTCCAGCACTACGCTGAATAGTAAAGGTGACAGAGGACAACCTTGTCTAGTTCCAGTTCTAAGAGGAAAAGCTTTCAGTTTTACTCCATTCAGTAAAATATTGGCTGTGGGTTTGTCATAGATAGCTTCAATCAGTTTTAGAAATGTGCCACCTATGCCTATACTCTTCAGTGTTCTAATTAGAAAAGGATGCTGGATTTTATCAAATGCTTTTTCTGCATCTATTGAGAGGATAATGTGATCTTTATTTTTGCCTCTGTTAATATGGTGGATAACGTTTATAGACTTGCATATGTTGAACCAGCCTTGCATCCCTGGGATGAAGCCTACTTGATCATGATGAATGACTATTTTGATGATAAGCTGTAATCTATTGGCTAGGATTTTGTTGAGAATTTTTGCGTCTATATTCATGAGTGAGATTGGTCTGAAATTCTTCTTTTTGTTTGGGTCTTTTCCTGGTTTTGGTATCAGGGTGATGTTTGCTTCATAGAATGTGTTGGGGAAGAGTCCTTCTTCCTCAATTTTTTGGAATAATTTCTGCAGTACAGGAATAAGCTCTTCCTTGAAGGTTTGATAGACATCTGGAGTGAAGCCATCTGGACCAGGGCATTTTTTCATTGGAAGCTTTTTATTGTTTCTTTGATCTCAGTGCTTGAAATTGGTCAGTTCAGGAGCTCTATTTCTTCCTGGCTGAGTCCAGGGAGAGGGTGTGATTCCAAATATTGATCCATTTCTTTCACATTGTCAAATTTCTGGGCACAGAGTTTCTGGTAGTATTCAGAGATGATCTCTTGTATCTCTGTGGGATCAGTTGTTATTTCCCCTCTATCATTTCTGATTGAGGTTACTAGAGATTTTACTTTTCTATTCCTCGTTAGTCTGGCCAATGGTTTATCTATTTTATTTATTTTTTCAAAAAACCAACTCCTTGTTTCATTAATTTTCTGAATGATTCTTTTGTTTTCAATTTCATTGATCTCTGATTTGATTTTGGATATTTCTTTTCTTCTACTGCATTTAGGCTTAGATTGTTCTTCTTTTTCGAATTCCATAAGATCTCTTGTGAGATTGTTGATGCGCTCTCTTTCTGTTTTTCGAATGTAGGCATCTAAAGTGATAAATTTTCCTCTCAAAACTGCTTTTGCAGTATCCCACAGGTTTTGGTAGCTTGTGTCTTCATTGTTGTTATGCTCAAGGAAGTTAATGATTTCCTGTTTTATTTCTTCCTGCACCCATCTGTTATTTAACAGAAGATTGTTTAATTTCCATGCCTTTGGTTGGGGTCGAGCATTTTCGTTAGAGTTGAGTTCCACCTTTAGTGCCTTATGGTCTGAGAAGATACAAGGTAAAATTTCAATTGTTTTGATTCTGTTGATACTTGTTTTGTGTCCCAGGATATGATCAATTTTGGAGAATGTTCCATGGGGTGATGTGAAGAATGTATATTCTTTATCTTTGAGATGAAGTGTTCTATATGCATCTATCAAGCACAATTGTTCTAGGGTCTCATTTAAATCTCTTATATCTTTGTTTAATTTCTGTTTAGAGGATCTGTCCAGCTCTGTAAGAGGAGTGTTAAGGTCCCCTGTTATTATGGTATTATCAGATATCATATCGCTCAGACAGAGTAAGGTCTGTTTCAAGAATCTGGGAGCATTTAAATTGGGTGCATAGATATTTAGAATTGAAATGTCTTCTTGTTGTATTTTTTCCTTGACCAATATAAAGTGACCATCTTTGTCTTTTTTGACTTTAGTTGCTTTAAATCCACATGTATCTGAAAATAAGATTGCAACTCCTCTTTTCTTATGAATTCCACTTGCCTGAAAAATTGTCTTCCAACCCTTGACTCACAGGGCTTTAATTTGTCTTTTGAAGCCAGGTGTGTTTCTTGCAGACAGCAAATGGATGTCTTGTGTTTTTTAATCCAGTGAACCAATCTATGTCTCTTCAGTGGGGAATTCAAGCCATTAACATTTATTGAGATAATTGATAAGTGTGGTAGTATTCTATTCAACTTATTTGGTGAGAGTCCATTGCTTAGTTTTATCTTTTGCATCAGTGTGGAGGTTAGGTTCTGTCCTTTAATTTCTGAGTTCCTACTTTGCTGCTGATCCATTGTGGTGGTCAGTGTGCAGAACAGGTTGAAGTATTTCCTGTAGAGCTGGTCTTGTTGTGGCGAATTTCCTCAATGTTTGTATATCCGTAAATGATTTGATTTCTCCGTCAATTTTGAAGCTTAGCTTAGCAGGGTACAGAATTCTGGGCTGGAAATTGTTCTGTTTAAGTAGATTAAAGGTAGATGACCATTGTCTTCTTGCTTGGAAAGTTTCATTAGAGAAATCTGCTGTCACTCTGATGGATTTGCCCCTGTAGGTCAACTGGCGCTTACTCCTGGCAGCTTGCAGAATCTTTTCTTTTGTCTTGACTTTGGACAGGTTCATCACAATGTGTCTTGGAGAAGTTCGGTTAGAGTTGAGGCGACCTGGGGTCCGATAGTCCTCTGAAAGCAGTGTGTCAGTATCTTTGGTGATATTTAGGAAATTTTCTTTTATAATATTCTCTAGTATGGTTTCCATTCCTCTGGGGCATTCTTCTTCCCCTTCTGGAATTCCTATAACTCGTATGTTGGAACGCTTCATAAAGTCCCATAATTCTGACAGTGAACGTTCTGCTTTCTCTCTCTTCTTTTCTGCCTCTTTTACTGTCTGAGTTATCTCAAGAACTTTGTCTTCTACCTCTGAAATTCTTACTTCTGCATGGTCTAACCTGTTGCTGATACTGTCCATTGCATCTTTAAGTTCCCTGATTGACTGTTTCATTTCCTTCAGCTCTGCTATATCCTTTTTATATTCTTCATATCGTTCATCTCTTATTTGATTCTGTTTATGTATTTCCTTTTGGTTATGTTCCACTTTATTAGCAGTTTCCTTCATTGTTTTCAACATGTGCATTCTAATTTCCCTTTCTGTCCTTCCTAACATTTCTGTATAGGTGGAATCCTCTGCAGTAGCTACCTCATGGTCCCTTGGCGGGGTTGTTCTGGACTGGTTCTTCATGTTGCCTGGAGTTTTCTGCTGATTCTTCCTATGAGTGATTTCTTTTATCTGTTTCCTTGCCCTAATTTTCCTTTCACTTCCTCTTGCTCTTTAAGTTCTCGTGCCTGTGGACTAAGGGTTACAGGACCAGAAGGGTGAGAAGGTTGAAGACCAAAAAAGGGATGAAAGAAAGGGGGACCGAGTGATAAAAAAAAAAAAAGAAAAATAGAGAAAGGAGAGGGGGTAGGTAAAAGGAATATTGACAAAAAGAAGAAAGGCACAGAAAGAGGGAGACAGAGCAATATAGGTGTACAGTAGGGTACTTTGATACAACCTTAAAAAAAAAACCACCTTCTGGGGGTGCCCAGTTGGGTGGTTCCCTTGAGGTCAGCAGCTCTTTGCTAACCTGATCAGACACAGTACCCCACCTCCACCAAGTAGAGAGGAAAGACAAAAATGCTATAAATCAAACCAAAACAAGCAAACAGAAAACTTTACGGGATAAAATTGGCTGGAAAAACCAAATAATAGCGGTAGAAACACTAACAAAAATGAAGTTCTAATTATTGAAATAGGCAGCAATGGGAAATTATAATTAAACTAGAAAAATTGAGAAAGAAAAAGGATCTGTATGGAAAAGGTTGAACTTAAAAAACAAAACAACAATCAGCAACATCAAAATAAACAAAACAAACAAACAAAAAAAAACGCAACCAAAAACAAAGCAGTATGTGTATGTTATGAATATTGTCTCGGCAACACGTAGTCTTCTAGGGTATGAGATGTTAATCACAGTTCTGATACGACTGGAGGCTGCTAGTTTCTCAAACCCCAGCAGGTAGTCACCCTAAATCTCTCTTCAGCCCACTTAAAAGGCACTTTGAACTTGTTCACTTGCTGAGCAGAAGCTTTCCCAGGGAAGTGCTTGTCACTGGAATCACTGCTGAAGTGGCTATCCACTTACCCTGTGTGCCAAAACTGGTCTCCCTCTGCCCCCGAGGGTTAGGGCTGCAAGGCGGCCCCGCCCTCAGGCTACTTGGTCACTGGGTTACCAGCTCCCACCCAATTCCAGCTCTGCGACCCTGAGGGCGGAGCTTGCCAGGGCAGATCGCTCACAATGGCTGCCTGTGACTCAGAGCCAAACACTATTTGCTCCGTCTGGCTCAGTGGCTCAGACTGGGGCCCTAGACAAAGGCCAAAGTTCTCCGCACTCCCGCTCAGGCTCTCCCCAAGGCAGTTCAACTGAGTGCCAAGTCCAAAGACACCAAAACAGTTCACAGGTAAGGCCTTTCTGGTTTACAGTCTCTCTGCTACTGAACTTACAGTTGCGGGCGGGTTTGGAGGGATTGAACACATGCGACCACTTGCCAGTTTTCCGCTGTTTTAGTCCTCCTCTTGGGGTCCAGAAGTCTCTTGCTGACTCCCTGTATCCTCTCAGGGGTGATGATAGGCAGATCCCACCATCCAGAGATGCCTGGAGTCCTATATCCCCAGACTCACGGTGCCCAGATGCAAGGAAGCTGTTACTCGGCTGCCATCTTGCTCCGGGATTCGGTCTCTAGTTTTATTGCACTGTGGTCTGAGAAAGTACATGGTATGATTTCAATTTTTTGAATTTGTCAAGACCTGTTTTATGACCTAAGATATGATTAATAGTCCAAATAGACACCAGCATGGATGCAGAAAGAAAGGAATGTTTATACACTTTTGGTGGGACTGCACATTAAAAACCTCTATGGAAAACAGTATGGAGAGTCCTTAAAGAACTAAAAATAAATCTACCATACACTTTAGTAATCCCACTATTGGGATTACTGAAAAGTAGAAGAAGACTTTTCATCAAAAAGACATACTAGAATGTTTATTGCAGCATAACTCACAATTACAAAAATGAGAAATCAACCCCCCTTGAATCAAGTCCCCTTGATTCACGAATGGATTAATAAAAGGTGGTATATGTATACCATGGCGTACTACTCAGTCATCAAAAGGGATGAATTAATACCTTTTGCAACAATGTGGATGGCAGTAGAGACTATTTTCCTAAGTGAAATATGTAAAGAATGGAAAAGCTACCACCACATATACTCACTATTAAATTAGAACTAACCGATGAGCACACATGTGCACAGGGGGAAGTAAAACACAGTGCAAATCAACAAAGGAGGGGGAGTTAGTGAGGGCGAAAACCTACCTAAGGGGTACAATGAACATTATTTGGGTGATGGGCACACCTCTGGCTGAGACTCAAGCATCACAGAAGTGATCCATGTAACCTAAAACATTTGTACCCCCTTAATACTTTGAAATTTTTAAAAAAGAGTTTATTTAAACAGATTAATATGTTACTGGAGATGACAGCAGGGAATACTTAAGATGTTTAAGAGAGCAAACTGTTTTCAAGTACTCATTTACATTCAAACAGTAATTATAAAGAATTTCTGTCTCTTCTTGCCTTTATAATGCCTCTTCACTATGGAATCATCTTGAACAAAGCAATACATTGTACTGTGAAAAATAAGTCTCTAGGGATGCTTTGATGCTTAAATATCTGAAGAGTACTTTGGTTATATCAACATGTATTTATTTGCATTGCAGAAAGCAACTAAACAGCTCTACCCAACTCCTTTTGAAAGCTTTTGTACCCAAAGTGGCATATTTTATGATTTTTAAATTATTAAAATGAGATGCTATTTTCTCTACCAGTCACTACAGTCAGATAGATAACACATAAACTGTCATATCAGGGCCATGTGCCAGAAGAGGCAAGGAATCAGAGGTGCTGGCTGCTCCTCTGTGGGCATGGATTCAGAACGAGGTGATGACTTGCTCTCAGATATCTCAGCCAGGCAAATACCGGCACAGAACTAGGTCACCAGGTTGGGCAGAAACCAACCAAGGGAAAAATCACTGGCGCAGTCCAAGGCATTGCTCACTAGGGAGGTGCATGTGCCTCAGGGAAGTGGGGGTCAAAGTTGCCAACAGGGGCAATCCCCCAACCAACACACACTGTGACTGCCTATCTCCAAGATTGAATGCAAGTCTCCCAGTGTGAACTGGCCTCCACAATCAACTCTCCATTAGATGAGGAAACAGATGCTCAGCATTGCAGGGGTAACAAGACTTTTAGGAGACAGACCGATATAGTCAAGAGAGTTCTGAAGTCAGATGGGGTTTAAAACCACCTTTACCCATTATAGCTTTTTTACTTACTTAGCTTCTCCCACCCTTGGTTTTTGTATCTGGAGAAAGTTAATTGTAATGAGAGGGGATATCCAGGAAGGGTGAGTTCTAGTAGAACAGAGGTCTTCTCAAGGAGACCCCAAGGATACACCTGCTGGGTCCCCCCCACACACACACACACCCTTGGTGATGTAGCTCTTAAGAATTTGTAGAAATTTAACTTTGGGAGACCTGGAAATTTCCACTTCTGAGAAGTCCTATAATTCTGTGGGGGCTGGAACAGCTTCTCCATCTTGATTCAAACTGACCAACAAGAAAGGCACCTGTGGGCTAGAACTTTTTGACTGGGGGTAAAAAGGAGAAGACCAAGCCAAGTCAGGGAGCTGGTCATTTTGAATTCTTCTATGCCATTAGCTCCGCTGGCTGAAATAAAGATCTTCCTCTTATAAACATGGTGTTTAGGTGCTCTTTCTCTTCATTGGGCCTTGTCTTCCTGCAACATTTTTGGTTCCCTGACTGGGAAGCAAGACCACCTGAGGAGAGAACAGGCTCAGATGCACCTGGTAATTGCCACTAACCCTCTGGGCACCCATGCAGGAAGGCCCTGATAAACCTGGGAAACAAGAACCACTGAGCATGCCAGGGAGACAGCTTAGCCTCCCTGTATAGACACCTCGACTCGGTGGAGCAAAGATCCCCTTGGTGAGTCTTCAAGGAGTCAAACACCAGGAGGAACTGGCATGCACTAACTGGCACCTGCACTGGGAGACAACTGAGGCAAGGTAAGAGTGATCCTTGGGGGTTCCCACTTTTTTTTTTTTTTTTGAGACATAGTCTCACTTTGTTGCCCTTGATAGAGTGCTGTGGCATCACAGTTCATAGCAACCTCAAACTCTTGGACTCAAGTGATTCTCTTGCCTCAGCCTCCCAAATAGCTGGGACTACAGGCACCTGCCACAATGCCTGGCTATTTTTTTTTTTGTTGTTAAGAGAGAGATGTCTCTCTGGTTCAATCTGGTCCTGAATTCCTGAGCTCAGATACTCCACCCGCTTCAGCCTCCCAGAGGGCCAGGATTACAGGCATGAGCCACCATGCCCAGCCTGGGTTCCTACTATTTGAGAGGAAGCGGGGTCCAATCAACCCCTGAGCGTTAGATCACTGGCAGGACTGGTGAGAGGTGTATGAGAGACTGTTGGGTGATGTGACTGAGACTGGACACTGAGGGTGGGGTTCCGACTTTCCCTCACAGGGCCTAGGGAAATGCTGGTTCACCTCCTATGGCTAAGTGGCAGTTCAAATGGGAAATAGAGGCTGCCCAGGTTGATAAATGAGTTGGAATTATGTGCATGTGCATGCTTAGAAAGTGACTGAGACAGAAATAATAGGCAGCATTTCATGCCCCCCTTTTTTCACAGGACCAAATGACTGTGTGACTGGCCCTGTCTGAATCCCTGTTTTTACCCTGTCTGTAATGTGTTTGTGGTTTGCCTGAGGGAAAGAAATGAGAAACACACAAGGAAGCCCACCCCATTAGGAACTGTGCTGAAGCATTTTGAAAAAGGGGTTACAGTAGACTGATGTAACATGTCTCTGGAGAGACTGAGAACTTTGAACAAGAATGATTTAAATGCCTTGATGTTCAGGAGATTGTGGTATCCTTTAAGATAAAATCAGTTTTAAACCTCTTATTAAAGTTCAAATGTTCAAAGATTATAAAACTGACACCTCTGTAATATTTCTAAGTTTGCTAGATTCAACTGTGACCTTATATTCTTGACTTTAAGCCTCTGAATTCTATGAGGCCTAAGGGCATGTTCCTCATACTTAGGCCAGCAGCTGTAGGGCACTGTCTAGCCCACATGGCCCTTTCTTCCCTGCTCAACTTTGCCACCTGGCTACTCTGAGAGAAATTGGATGTTCCAGGTTTTCTGCTTTCTGTCTCGGACACAGGTCCATTCCTTGGCAGCCATCTCTGATGCTATGTAGCCATGTGAGACTTGGGGGGACAATGAAAAGACATCAGAAACAAGGCCTGTGTTGTGGTTTTGTTACCAGAATTTCTTTCTTCAGTGAGTCCTTGGTCCCAGGGATTTTAGAATTGAGTCCACAGGCCACAGATCAGTGATACAATGGGATTTTGTTGGACAGAGGGGCATGCAGAGGGAGTGGAGAGCACCAGAGCTTCTGGCAGGTAGAAGGAGGCCCAAGTGAGAGGTCTGTTGCATAGGTCTTTTGTCTGGGGGGTAAATATTGGCCCTAAGAGAAATTTTGGTCAGGACTTGGTAGATGGAAAAGCACCTTTACAAGCTGAATGAGTGTTTAACAGATAAATGAAGTCCCTCCCCTGGGACAAGGTTATTAGGTCTTTGTAGCTTTTGCATTTTTTGTGTAAGGAGGGAATTAGGGGGTGTGCTCCCTACTCAGGGTGGAGTCACCCAAAATATTTTAGGCGGCTTTATTCCGTGGCCTGCAGGGTGTAGCCTGATTGTGCTTAGAGATGGGAGTCTGATTTCTGAGCTCACCTAAGCCTGAAAAAGGGGGGTGCCCTGACTAGCCCTGAGTGGGAAAATCCTGTATCAATGTTATAGTCCATAAAATGTCTCTCAATTGTAAAATGTAATAATTTTGTTGTTTAAATTGTTTGGGAAACTGAATCTTTGCCAAAGAATAAGATTCTCACCTTTTAAACCTTCTAATTATCAGTTTAGTCAAGTGAATAATTAACTTCATAGTAAACTGTGATCCTATTTTGTGAAAAGTGGTTTTCTGAAAGTAAGAAAAATTCGACAGAAAGGAAAATGGCATTATATAAGAAGAGGATCTTGTGTGGTAAATTTTGTCCTGAAACAAAATGGTTATTTAAGAAAGTGATAGGCAGGGCAATCCAGAAGGTTTAGAATGTTTGTAAGTTGTCTCTGCAAGATTGAATAAAGTTCCTAAAAGGAAATTTGTGAAGGAATTTGTATGTGATCCAGTTGACTATCCAGTATTGCCTTTAGAATCTTTTGGCTTGTAGTCTTGTTTGAACAAATGTTTTTGTTATTGTTTTTTGAGACAGAGTCTCAAGCTATCACCCTCAGTAGAGTGCTGTGGCATCACAGCTCACAGCAACCTCAAACTCTTGGGCTAAAGCAATTCTCTTGCCTCAGCCTCCCAAGTAGTGAACAAATGTTTTAAGACTTTGACATTTGAGCAGAAAGAGGGACGGAGGGAGGGGGGTGGGGCCTTGGTGTGTGTCACACTTTATGGGGGCAAGACATGATTGCAAGAGGGACTTTACCTAACAATTGCAATCAGTGTAACCTGGCTTATTGTACCCTCAATGAATCCCCAACAATAAAAAAAAAAAAAAGACTTTGACATTTGATAAACCTTCCAAAATTAAAACTCTGAATTTGGTCTTCTTGAAATATTAAGACCACTGAAAGTCAGAGAAAGACACAGTAGGCTTATTTAGTGTGTTAAAAATGTATAGGAAATATCAAATAAGAAGTGATGTTAATTTTCTGTGAATCATGTTTACATATGTATGTTCCAATATTATAAAATATTGATCTGTCTTAGTGTGTATTGTCAGTAATAATTTTAATTCATCTCAGAAAGTGTTTTTTATAACTGGCTGAGTCCAAAGTTTGTCCTTCAAGGAAAATATTAGAAAAGGCCAGTGAATTCTCTCAAATTCAAATTTTTGATGTCTTTGGAAACTAAATACCATTGGACTAAAAGCAAACTTCTAGGACTTTAATCAGAAAGCTAACATATCCATGAATATTGCTAACCTAACTTCAAGCAGAATAGAAACTAGTTACATGGAACTGAGCTGATTTGTTATGGCTTTTTGTTGGAAACATTGCTGATTCTTTCTGTGTTGTTTTCCAGAAGTCAAGAAAACCATTTTATGTCTCTTGAACTATTTATAGCTTTCAGTAATGTATGTACTTATAGGCAGAATTTAAAACACTTACTTTTTCTCTCTCCTTGATTTCTCCAGAATTTGAAAACCATTTGTAAGTATTCTTAATTTCTGACAATACATTTGTTGGCTAATGTTCAATAAGATTCTGTTTTATTCTATAGGACATGATGAAGGCACTGGTTATTTTACCAAGGCTTTGACTGGAATAGCATTTTCAGAGGTGTCCAGACTGCATTAAGGACTTAAGGTTGACGTTATAAGGCCAATAAAAAAAGCCCGTTGGAAAGACTGGCTGAATACCTCACCGATAACATTTCCTGCTCTGCTGTGAGTAAAGAATGTCACTTTCTGACAGGTCTGGGAATCACAATGTGCTTGGAGACCTCAACAGAAGAGGAATTTGCCCAATGTATACAGGTATCTAATGGTACAGATGAAACCTGGGCTCATGGAAGGCTGTCAGGTCTAACCTGAGATTCCTTATAAAAGGTTCCAGCAAAGCCAATTTGAAAGAAAAGCTTAGATAGCTAATAATTATTCTTGCTGCACTTTATGCAAATAATCAGACCCAGTATACTGCAAGTACAGTTATTTTGGCAATTGAATTAGTTCTGCTATAATTTGTTTTTAGTAAAGTGAGAAATTAGAGAGAGAAAAATGGTTCAAAGGGGAAAAAACTGTGGCCCATCTGTATTAGATTCCAGCTGTGTCTGCAATGCCAGCTCATAAAATGAGACACAGCTATTCTAGTAAACTGATCTGTTAAATGGGACTAAGAGACTGGCCAAAGAATACAGAATTATATACAGTAGTTATATTTTCTCTGAAGCCTAAGGCTCAACAAAGGTTGCCTGTTGGCTACACTGGAAAAATTTGTGCAGTATTAAACATTATCTGCTATGTCTATACAGATACTTTGGGGAAAATAGAACCTGAATGAGAATTTCCTAGTAAATGGTGTGACTGTAACACAGCTCACAAGTGGCCCCACACCCAACTGATGTTCAGGAATATTCACTTGAATTGTCCAGAATTTTGGATCAGTTCTGTAGTGACCCTTAAAGCTAGGTATTGCCTTAAGAACTGTGGTAAGTCTGTAAATAGAAATACTAATGTTCTCATTGTGTGAACCTTAGCCTTGAAATCCGGAACTTGCAGATATTTGTAGGTAACTGCTAAATGGTTTCACTCTCTTACCCTGGACCCAACCTTGACTTTGTCCCTGTCAGTGTAAGAGAGACAGAAAGCCACAAATGTAGGCAGAATAGCTGAGGTCATGCAGAAGCCAGATGAAAGCCCTGGGGATTTCTATGAAAGGATGTGTGAAACATACAGACTGGCCAAACCATTGTATGAAGTTACCAAGGGGAGAAAAGAGAATGGGCCAATTGAGTAGAAACCCAAACAACCAAAAGCCTTCAAGAGGCTAAAGGCAAAATTTTGAGCAGCCCTGGTGCTAGGCATCCCTGACCTAGCCAATCCTTTTGAACTGTACATATCAGGGAAAAAAAAAAAATAGAATAGCTAGGGGAGTGCTTACCCAGCTGTAGCATCCTGGGCAAGACCAGTTGCTTATCTATCTAAGCAACTTGATGGGGTCAGCAAAGGATAGCCCCCAGGCCTAAGAACACTTGTAGCCACTGCCATGCTGGTGCAAGAGGCTGATAAGTTGACTTTGAGACAAAACTTAAGAGTCTGGGTACCATACACAGTGGTCACTCTTAGGAACACCAAAGAGTATCACTGGTTGACCAATTCATGCCTCGCCAAATATCAAAGCTTACTATGTAAAAATCCAAGGTTGGTTAGAGAGGTTGTATGCATGAGGCCATGCACTTAGGACAGAGGCAAAAGAAAATTAAGAGGCTTCTGGGGAGATACTTTTACATTCCCCTGTTGGCCACCCTTGCCAAGAAAGTCAGCCAGCATTGAGTGGCATGCAATCAGCATAATGCTAGACAGGGACCATGCCACCTAAAATTCAGTCCTAGAGGGAAGCCCCTTTTAAAGATGTGCAGATGGGCTATACTGAGTTGTCTAGATATGAAGGAAATCTGTCCTTACTAATTTTGGTCTGCACATACTCAGAATAGGTGGAAGCCTTCCCCTCCAGGCCTAAAGTACTAAAAGTGTTTCCCACAGAATTCATCCTATGGTTTAGGTTGCCACTCTGGTTTAAATTTGACAATGGACTGACCTTCATAACAGAAATAGTGCAAATGATAGCTAAAGCTTTGAATATCCCCTAGAAACTATATGTGACATATAGGCCTCAAAGCTCAGGTAGGGTACAGTACATGAACAGGATCATAAGAACGAGAATCAGTAAACTCTGTCAGAAAGCAAAGCGTAATTGGATTCAGGCCTCCATAAATCCTCTGCAATTTGACATGGATTCCTAAAAGAACTGGAAGAGACAGAATTCAGCAGGTAGTTAGAAGCCCTAGGAAGAGTAGCAAGGAAGATCTCTACTTGGGTAATTAACCATGTTCTATTTGGTCTTTTGTGTCTGTACAGCCTTCTCTCTGGGGGATAAAGGGGATCAAGCCTAGGTCAAGAATCAGGTCCCCCTCAAACCAAGGTAGAAAGGACCCTACACCATCATTCTGACAATACACACAGCAGTGAAAGTGGAAGGGATCCTCACCCAGATTTGTCACAGCCAGCTGAAGAGAGCTTCACTGTCCCATGGGCAGCAAAGGTAACTTTTAAGACAGTCAACATGCCCTACTCATGCCACACTGGTCAATGCTCTGCTGAAGCCTGAGGAAGCTCCTCACGGGACTTGTCTTAATTGGACTTTGGGAAAGGGGATGTGATCACACCACTAAGATAGGACAAAACATGACTCATTATAGCTTTTATGAATGCAAAGGCACCCAGGAGGGAGCCTGTACCCATAATCAGACACAGTACTCAATATGTGACACAGGGAAAAGTGAAACCCATATGTCTATTAGCCCTCCACCTTGGTACAATTAAGGCCTGGGTAGAGAACCTGAGAGGAGTCACAGTCCCTGAAATCTGAATGCTGATCCAGACCAGGGAAATAGGAAAGCCCAGCCAGGTGACTCTGAAGTTCTATGCCTGCAGTGTCATGCGAAGGTGCTGTAGCAGAAAGAGCTAGGAAAGAAAATATAAAACAGATCAGACATACCTGAAAAATGATGTGAAGTCAAATGTGAAAAGTGAAACTGTATAACAGAGAGCACCTGAGACAGTGAGGATTGAAGCAAAAGAAATGTGCTCAAAAGAAGTAGTGAAGGCAGATTGCCCCACAGAGTCAGTGTAACTCCTGGAGACAGTCTTGCAAATTAATACAGTCTTCTGCAGAAGCAAGCTAATGCTAAGACGCCAAAGTCAAATACATATGGAATCTCAAAAGTGGGGAACAAGAGAGGATACCTGAGAAGCATGAGTTCCAGTTAAACAGAAGTCATCTCAAGGAGACCCCAAGGATCCACCTGCAGGGTCCCCATCCCCATGGTGACTTGGCTGTTAGGAATTTATAGAAACTTAACTTCCTGGGACCTGGAAGTTTCCATTCTGTGAAATCCTGTAGTTCTGTGGGGGCTGGAACAGCTTCTCCAGCTTGATTCAAACTGACCAATGAGAAAGGTACCTGTGGGCTGGAAGTTTTTAACTGGGGATAAAAAGAAGACCGAGCCCGTCAGGGAGCAAACCCTGGTGTTTAGGTGCTCTTTCTCTCCACAGGGCCTCATATTCCTGTGATAATAACATCTTCCCTGCAAAGTGGTTTTAAAGATCAGAGAGCATGAGCTCATGTTCCCTTAGAGCCTGTGGTCTGAGCCGTTTGTCCACACAACCTTCTCCCAGTGTGTAGACGATCTGTCCGCTGACTTTTTTTGTATTTTTTAATTAAGTCTTTTGTACATAGATCATAAATACATTTATGCCCATTTCAGTGTGTTGATTATTTGTACAAATTAGAGTGCTTACATCATACTAATCAGCATAGCTTTCATCTCATTTACCCAATTATAGAATTAGGACATTTGTGTTCTACACATGATAGAACCAACTTGTACTTACAATGTGCTCCATAGTTGTGGTCCCCCTACTATCCCCTAGTATCCTTCCCACCCCCTCCCCATCCCTCACCCCCCTTCCTCCATCATAGCCTAAAGTTGTGTTTCATTTTTCATATGCAAGTGATTATAAATTGGTTTCACAGTAATACTGAGTACATTAGATACTTTTTTTCCCATTCCTGAGATACTTTACTAAGAAGAATATTTTCTAGCTCTATCCATGTAAACATAAAGGAGGTAAAGTCTCCATTGTTTTTACTGCTGCATAATATTCCATGGCATACATATGCCACAATTTATTAATCCATTCATGGGTCGATGGGCACTTGGGCTTCTTCCATGACTTGGCAATTATGAATTGAGCTGCAATGAACAATCTGGTGCAAATATCTTTATTGCCAAATGATTTTGGTCCTTTGGATATACACCTAGAAGAGGAATTGCAGGATCAAACGGCAGGTCTACATTTAGATACCTGAGTGTTCTCCAAACTTCCTTCCAAAAGGAACATACTAGCTTGCATTCCCACCAGCAGTGCAGAAGTGTTCCCTTTTCTCCACATCCACACCAACATCTGTTGTTTTGAGGATTTTGTGATGTGGGCTACTCTTACTGGAGTTAGATTGTATCTCAGAGTAGTTTTGGATTGCATTTCTCTGATGATTAAAGATGATGAGCATTTTTTCATGTCTGTAGGCCATGAGCCTGTCTTCTTCAGAGAAGCTTCTGTTCATGTCTCTTGCCCACAATGAAATGGGATCACTTGTTTTTTGCTTAGTAATAAGTTTGAGTTCTTTGTGGATTCTGGTTAGTAGACCTTTGTTGGTAGTATAACTTGCAAAAATCCTCTCCCATTCTGAGGGCTGTCTATTTGCCAATATTTAGTGTATTCTTGGCAGTGCAGAAGCTTTTTAATTTGATCAGATCCCAGTAATGTATTTTGGATGTTGCTTCAATTGCCTGAGGTGTCTTCCTCATGAAGTATTCTCCCAGACCAATTTTCTCATGAGTTTCCCCTGCACTCTCTCTAAGAATATTTATAGTTTCATGTCTTAAGTTTAAGTTCTTTAACCAGTGAGAGTCAATTTTTGTTAGAGGAGAAAGTTGTGGGTCCAGTTTCAGTCTTCTACAAGTTGTCAGCCAATTCATCCAGGACCATTTATTAAATAGGAAAATTTTCACCCAATTTATATTTTTAATAGACTTATCGAAAATCAAATGACGATAAGTGTCTGGGTTTACCTTTTGGTCTTTAGTTCTGTTCCATACATCTACCTCTCTATTTTTGTGCCAATACCATGCTGTTTTGATCACTATCGATTTATAATATAGTCTAGAGTCTGGAAGCGTGATTCCTCCCGATTTCTTTTTATTTCTGAGTAATGTCTTGGCTATTCAAGATTTTTCTGTTTCCATGTAAAACGAAGTACTAATTCTTCCAGGTCTTTAAAATATGAGAGAGGTGCTTTAATAAGGATCACATTAAATCTGTAAATTGCTTTAAGTAGTATGGACATTTTAACAATGTTGATTTTTTCCAGCTATGAGCATGGTATATTCTTCCATTTGTTAACATCTTCAGCTATTTCTTTTCTCAGAGTTTCATAGTTCTCCTTATAGAGACCTTTCACATCCTTAGTTAGATACACTCCCAAATATTTCATCTTCTTTGGCACTATTGTAAAGGGAATAGAATCTTTGATTTTTTCCCCTTGACTATTGTTGGTGTATATAAAGGCTACAGATTTATGAGTGTTAATTTTGTATCCTGAGATGTTACTATATTCCTTGATCACTTCTAGGAGTTTTGTAGTTGATTCCCTAGGGTTTTCCAGATATATAATCATATCGTCTGTGAAGAGTGACAATTTGATCACCTATGGTCCTATTTGGATCCCCTTGATTGCCTTCTCTTGCCTGATTGAGGTGGCTAAGACTTCCATTACAATGTTAAAAAGCAATGGAGACAGTGGGCATCCTTGCCTGGTTCCTGATCTGAGTGGAAATGATTTCAATTTTACTCCATTCAATACAATTTTGGCTGTGGGTTTACTGTAGATGGCCTCTATCAGTTTAAGAAATGTCCCTTCTATACCAGTTTTCTTAAGTGTTCTGACCAAGAAAGGATGCTGGATATTGTCAAAAGTGTTTTCTGCATCAATTGAGAGAATCATATGGTCTTGGTTTTTTAATTTGTTTATGTGATGCATTACATTTATGGATTTACATATATTGAACCATCCTTGGGACCCTGGGATGAAACCCACCTGATCGTGGTATATAATTTGTTTGATGTGTTGTTAGATTCTGTTTGCTAGGATCTTATTGAATTTTTTTTCATCAATATTCATTAGAGATATTGGTCTATAATTTTCTTTTCTGGTTGGGTCTTTTCCTGGTTTGGGTATCAGGGTGATATTTGCTTCATAGAATGAGTTGGGAAGTATTCCTTCTTTTTCTATGTTTTGGAAAAGATTAAGTAATATAGGTACTAGTTCCTCTTTAAAGGTTTGGTAGAATTCTGATGTGAAGCCATCTGGTCACGGGCTTTTCTTTTGGGGGAGATTTCTTATAGTTGATGCTATTTCAGAGCTTGTTATAGGCTTGTTCAACATTTGCACTTCTTTCTGGCTAAGTCTGGGAGGGTGACATGTTTCCAAGTATTGATCTATTTCCTTCAGATTTTCATACTTCTGAGAGTAGAGTTTTATGTAGTATTCATTAAGGATTTGCTGAATATCTGAGGAGTCCATTGTTATTTGCCCTTTATCATTTCTGATTGATGAAATTAGGGATTTTACTCTTCTACTTCTGGTTAGTATAGCCAATGGTTTATCTATTTTATTGACCTTTTCAAAAAACCAACTCTTTGATTGGTTGATCTGTTGTATGATTCTTTTATTTTCAATTTCATTAAGTTCTGCTCTAATTTTAGTTGTTTCTTTTCTTCTGCTGGGTTTAGGGTTGGAAAGTTCTTCCTTTTCCAGTTGCTTGAGATGACCAATTAAGTTATTGACTTCCTCTCCTTTTGTTCTCTTGAGGAAGGCTTGCAGCGCTATAAATTTTCTTCTTAGTACTGGCTTTGCTGTATCCCAGAGGTTCTGATAGTTCATTTCTTCATTATTGTTTTGTTCCAAAAAAATAACCTCATGCTGAATGGTAGCTGGGTCATAGATGAGATTAAGAAGGAAATTCCAAATTTTTGGAACAAAACAATAATGAAGAAATGAATAATCTCGTCTATGACCCAGCTACCATTCAGCATGAGGTTATTTAGTTTCCATGTTTTTGTATGTGTGTGGAGATTCCTATTGTTACTGAGTTCAACTTTTATTCCGTGGTGATCCGAGAAAATATAAGGAATGATTTCTATTCTTTCAAATTTGCTGAGGTTAGACTTGTGACCTAAGATGTAATCAATTTTGGAGGATTATCCATAGGCTGATGAGAAGAATGTGTATTTGGTTTTGTTAGGATGAAATGTTCTATAGATGTCTATTAGATACAAATGTTGAATGGTTAAGTTTAATTCTAAAATTTTTTTGTTTAGCTTCTTTTTTGAGGATCTATCCAACACTACCAGAGGAATGTTAAAGTCTCCAACAATTATGGTGCTGGGGGAAATCAAATTGCTCATGTCAGTTTGAGTTTCTCTTATAAATTGAGGCGCATTCTGGTTGGGTACATAGATGTTGATAATTGAAATCTCATTGTGTTGAGTGTTGCCCTTAACATATAAGAAGTGACCATCATTGTCTTTTCTTACTTTGATTGGTTTAAAGCCTATTGTATCTGTAAATAAAATTGCAACACCTGCTTTTTTCTGATTTCCATTTGCCTGAATTATAGATGACCATCCCTTCACCCTGAGTCTATGTTTATCTTTTAAGGTAAGGTGAGATTCTTGAATTTAGCAGATGTCTGGCCTGAGTTTTTGTATCCAGTCAGCCAACCTGTGTCTCTTTAGAGGGCAATTTAAGCCATTCACATTAATTGAGAGTAATGATAAACCCAACAGAGTTTTGGGTATCGAGTTTTGAAAGTCCAGTGGACATTTTTAATCCTTTTGCCACTATGGAAGTTAGAATTTGATCAAAAGTTTCTGAGTGATTTTACTTTGGTGGTGGAGGATTGTGTTGTTTATTATGGAGGATAGGTCTGAGAATTTCCTGAAGAGCTGGTTTAGTTATGGCAAATTTCTTCAACATGTGAACGTAATTAAAGTATTTAATTTCTCCATCATAGATGAAACTCAGTTTAGCTGGATACAGGATTCTGGGCTGAAAGTTATTTTGTTTAAGGAGATTAAAGGTCGATGACCACCCTCTTCTAGCTTGAAAGGTTTCAGTGGAGAGATCTGCAGTCATTCTAATGCTCTTCCCCTCATATGTAATGATTTTCTTACATCTTACAACTTTCAGAATTTTCTCCTTCATATTAACTTTAGCAAAATTAATTATAATGTGTCTAGAGGATTTTTATTCAGGTTGAGTTGTGCCAGTGTTCTGAAACTGTCTGCTATCTGAATTTCAGAATCTCTGGGCATGTCTGGAAAATTCTCTTTAATTATTTCACGAAGCAAAGCATCTGTATCCTTCGCAGCAACCTCAACACTTTCCTATAAGGTGAATATTAGACCTCTTCGAATTATCCCAGAGCTCTCTGAGAGAATGATCCATTTTTGTTCTCCACTTTTTTTCCTCTTTGAGTGTTTGGGAGTGTTCAAAAGCTTTGTCTTCAATATCGGAGATCCTTCCTTCTGCCCACTCCATTCTGTTACTGAGGGATTCTACTGTATTTTTTAGATCTTTGAGAGCTGCAAATTCTGGCTTTAATGTGTCAAAATCTTTGGTCATTTTGTCTTTAAATTCATTAAAATCTTGAGACATCTTTTGAATTTCTGCTTTAAATTCTAATTTCATCATTTCCTCCATTTTGTTGATCCTATTTGCTATCTAAATTCTGAACTTGATTTCTGACATCTCAGCCATTTGTTTGTGAATAGGATCTTGTGCTGTATCTGCTTTATCATTTCTTGTGGAAGTTGATCTACTCTGATTGTTCATGTGCAGGAATTTTCCGCTGATTACACCTCATGATTGTTTTTCACTGTTGGCTAGGTGGTCTTGTAAGGTGAGATTGGATTAGGGATTCCTGGGGTTGTGGTTAACCAGCCCTTTGTTTAAGGATCTGGAACTGATGACTGCAGCTTTTCCCCCTTTAGCTTTCCAAAGGACCTGTATGGCATTACAGTCTGAGGCTGGGGAAACCTGCTTGGTGTGGTGAGGTTAGGTGGCTCAGTCTTATATTCAACTGGTTCTTGTCTTATCCTGCTGGATCAGTGACTCTGGTGAAGTCTTAGCTGTGAAGAAATACAAGCAATTAAGAAAGCCCACCTCCCCAGACAACTGGAATGGGAAAATCGACCCTTCCTGTTACTACACAACCAGGGTATTACCCTAGAGGGTCCTTGGGTGATTGTCCCAAGTTAGGGGTTCTGAACCAATTGACCCTGTCAGTATGAACTCTCAGGTGGGAGAGTTTGAAAGGTCTCCAGCAACTAGATAGCAGACATCTACTGCCTGCTCAGATTTGGCTCTCTCTGGTGCTCTACAGAGTCAGAAAGGCCCACACAGTAGCACAGTAGGACCAGGGGACTGAGTCTCTTTCTCCACTTTGTTCCTTTTTCACGCCCCATCACTGGTGACCCCACAAGGCTGCAGTCCTGTTTGGCCTGCAGTCTCCAAAAATGCAAAGTGCCAGGGCTTAGTGCCTGTCAGAGTCAATGGAAGGTCAAGGCTCCCAAGGTCCGGCCACTGCCCTTGGCTACCAGCCAGCGGGGGGAGCTGAGGCCTCCCTGCCTCAGGTGTTGAATTTCCACCAGCAAGTGTTCCACTTGGGCTCAATCTAATCCTGGGGGTACCAGGCCTGCAAATGCTTATCTCCCTCAGCCACCACACCTTTGCCCCTGCTGCTCTGCAGCACCCATATCCCTATAGAGTGACTTCTGGTTTCCTCTGGCAGTGCAAAGAGTTGGGGGGGTATTTCTCCAAGATTAGACCCAGGCATGGTCACTCTATTGTTGCTGGATCTTTGTGGGAAGTGCCCCTGCCCAGTTCCACTGCCACTGCCAAAGCTAGAGAATTCTGACTGTAGGAGCATCTCTAGGAGCGTGCCGCACATGGATCTGGCAGCAGGACAGGGTACACTGCATGCGATTCTGGCAGTATCTAGTGCCCGGTGACTTCAGCAAGAACACTACTCCACTGGTGATTCTGGTTGGGCGGGGGCCTGGCATGGAGGCAGGGCAGGCACAGTGCACAGCTTCAGTGGTCTCTGGATGGGTGGGGCATGACGCACAGCCTTCACGGTCTCCCAGCGGGCAGGGCATGGCACCAGCCTGGGTGGTCTTTGACCTCCTCTTCACAGTTCTGTACTGACCATCTCTCTCAGCTAGCAGTCTTTGTTCAGACAAAATGTCAGTTTTCTTATTTATGATCTTGTTTCAATCTTGCCTTCCTAAGATGACACTGCTGTCACCTTGAAGTATAGGATGTTTACAAACAAGTTATTTCTGTAGATGACTAATCCCATCTGTTATGTATAAGGTTTACCAGATTACTATTCAGGGACAGGGTCTTGCAACTAATCAAAGGGCAGGACCTTAATTCTGTCAGTTCCCACCTGGGTGATTCTGAATAAGTTACTGAGCCTGCCCATGTCTCACTTTGCTCATGTGCTAAATGGGGATAGTCCTCACACCTTGAAAGGCTGGGGTGAGGATACAATTAAATCAAAAATGTGTATTTTTTTCTAAAAATCACAGCCAGTGGCAAGTGATGATACATGCTCAATAAACCTTAGTTTCTTTCTCCAAGTTCTTGTGGGCACTTGAAGCCAGCCTTGGATTCTGATTAACACTCTGGAATTTTCCTGATCAGTCTCTAAAAAAGAGGCAAGAGCTCTTAATTTCCTCTTTTTTTACCTCCTTTGTCAGTGGAAAAACGTTGATCAGTTAAAGTGATATTATTCAACAGTCTGCTTTAGACTTCATTTTTTGAGGGGGTTTGCTTTGTTTTGTTTTTTGTCTTAAGTTTCTAAGAAAGTAAAATGCAGTAAAGAAAAAAATGAATGGTGCTCGCTTTGGCAGCACATATGGAATGATACAGAGAAGATCAGCATGGCCCCTGCACAATGATGACACACAAATTCGTGAAGCATTCCATACTAAAAAAAAAAAAAAAAATGAATGGGTGAATATAAGACATAGTAGTCAACAGAAATTTCCAAACTGCCAAGAAAGTACCAGATAACCTGTAAGCAATTTCAGAGAAATATAAGAAACTCATGAAAATTGTAATAGGTCTATATTTTGCCATAGAGTTACAGAAATCCTTTATGAACACATGCCCTGACCAGACACTACTTTAAAAATCCCGTTTTTCTTCAGGGAGAGGTTATGGGAAAAAAATAACATTTCACATGCTCTAAACACTCAAAATCATCCCCCTTCCCATTTTCATTTACCTTTTCAGTCTTTGGGCTATTTTCTCATCCTCTGGCAATATCCAAAGGCCTATTTCTTTTTTCCAAAGGTCTTTAATAACTAAAACAAATAAGATAAGTCTGTTTTTCTCTAGAATGAGCTTTAAAACTTGAATTAGCACTTGCCAAGGGACTAAACACCTTCCTTGATACACAGCTTATTTTGAAATAAATGGGGCTATCCTGGGTAATAAATTGGCTTTAATTCACTTATTACACTCAAGGCATGTGAAAATAAGATTGGCAAATTGCTGCAGTGGTCTTGGAGGAATTGGGGAGAAGAGGAGACATGTCAACAGGCCATAAAGACACAAATATCCTTCCATGTTCTAAAAAGGGAAACAGGCTGTTTTTGCAAATTGTAGTCCAGTGATTTTTCAAACCAATGAGCACGAAGCAGACCCAGACAGGATTTCTGAAGATTAATAAGTAGGGTTATTTGTGAACACTTAGAAATGGAAAGAACCTACACAGGTTTTTCGGGGGAAAAATGTCCAATAAACTTCAATTGAACAGGAAATAAGAAAGGGAAAAAGACAATAATGTGTCTTGAGAACTCCACTGTGTGCCAGGCATGGCAGGTCAGTTTGGTGGAGTTCATTAATGTCTTGACTTTACCAGACGGATATGAGGTGACCTTTCCCAGTGTTTCCCTGAACACAATTGCAGGCTGGAGGAACAAACAGGTGGGAGAGGTAGTTCCAGGTATGGATGACAGTTCATAACTGATGAATGACAGTTCCAGGCCAAAGACTTTAAATCCTAAAAAGATCCTAGGGTATGGGTGTCAGTGTGAAGGAATAAGAGGAGAGAGATCTTTGTAGTTAGGGTATGATTCTGTTTCTTGGTTGCATTAGTGTTTACAAAAACCTAAACACAGTCACACAACATAGAACTGTACACACATATTATATTAGTGTCAAATTCCAGGTTTTGAACACTGTATTATAATTATATGAAGTGTACCCATTAGAGGAAACTACATGAAGGGTTTATAGGACTTCTCTTTATCTTCTGCAACTTCCTATAAAACTATAATTATTTCAAAATAAATAAAAATTTTTCAATTAAAAAAAATGCAGGGAAGGGTCCCACTCCCTGACACAGGGCTTTTTCATTGCCCCATCCTCTTCAGTATGATAGGTGATGGTGTCAACACCTAAAAACGTGCCAGGCACAGTGGCACACGCCTGTAATCCTAGCACTCTGCGAGGCCAAGGCTGGTGGATTGCTTGAGCTTACAAGTTGGAGATGAGCCTGAACAAAAGCTAGACCCCCATCTCTACTAAAAATAGAAAAACTGAGACAAGAGGATCACTTGAGCCCAAGAGTTGGAGGTTGCTGTGAGCTATGAGGTCACAGCACTGTACCTGGGGCAACAGCTTGAGAGTCTGTCTCAAAAAAAAAAAACCTAGCACTGTTTCAAAGGGATGAGACCAATACACAACTGTTATATATTATGACAAAGTAGAAGTGACCCAAGCGCCAAGTGGAAAGGAGCACAACATGCCTGAAGACCCCAGCTACCAGGGCCAGGGACTCCAGCTCCTGGGGAAAAGACCTATCACAAGTAGCAAGAGAGTAGGGGGAAGGCCTTTAAAGGCAGAAGACAAGACCAGACGGAGCCTGTACCCAGGAGCCTCTGAGGCACAGGGGCCAACAGTGCACCAGGCCTCTGCAGTTCTCCCTTGTAGCAGCCTCTTTGTAGATGCAGGCCATTGACACACAGATACTTTATGGATCTCTCAGCCACCTCAGGAGACCTACCAGCTCAGGAAATTTGCCCAGCAACCATACATGTATGAAGGAAAACATACAAATTGCCTATCTTTCCTATGGATAAAGTAAACTATTTTCTTGGGGTCAAAAATCTACTTATTTCACACAAAATCTTCCTTCTGGCCTAGATTCTGAGCATGGCCATTAGCAACCAGAGAGGCATCAGATAGGGCCACACTGAGAAGTAAGACACAGCAGAGCTAGGAAGAGGCCGGGAGAGAGACCGCAGGGACCAGCGATCACCCCAAAGGAAAATACATGTGTCAGTTTGGCAAGACCCACCAAGAAAGTGCCACATTTTGTGGGTGGCAGTCGCCTAAGGACCAATAAGCAGGACACACACTGATGCATATGCATCCTATCTATATAAAGCCCACACCAGCTGTGTGCAGAGTATCAAGAATCTCAGCTTTTCATTATCAATAACATCTTTTAGAGATTTTCTTTCCACACACTTAGAGTTGGAAGTCTCTAATCAGCTTTGTTTTAAATCCACCAATGTAGAGATTATGCTTGTGGACACATTTTCAATTATACCACTAATCTTGGGAAAGGGCCAAACAGGATTAAAATCCTTCTCAGCCTCCCAGAAAGCCCCTGGTGACAGCAAAGTGTAGATTTGAATGGGGGCAAGAATGTGGTGGAAACAACAGGACATCAGGGACAGGACACAAACCCTCACTCCATCTAGAAAGTGAATTTTCGGAATATTTTCTGTCATCAGGCTCTGTCATTATATTTGCTACAAATTCATTTAACTATATTAATTACTTAAGAAATGCACTACATGTCCTCAGTACTTAATAAAGAAATATTACTGTATTGACGGAAGTGGTGGCTCACGTCTGTAATCCCAGCACTCTGGGAGGCTGAGGTGGGTGGATTGCTTGAGCACAGGAGTTAGAAACTAGCCTGAGCAAGAGCAAGACCCGTCTCTACTAAAAATAGAAAAACCATCCAGGCATTGTGGCAGGTACCTGTAGTCCCAGCTACTTGGGAGGCTGAGGCAGGAGGATCCCTTGAGCCCAAGAGACTGAGGTTGCTGTGCACTATGAAACCACAGCACTCCCCAGGGGGACAGAATAAGGTGCTGTGGGAGGGAAGGAAGGGAGAGAGGGAGAGAGGGAGGGAGGACTACTATATTGACTAATACTAAAAGAGAAAGAAAATCAGTTGTTTCTCTGCACTTCAGTTACTCGTTATGTTTAAATGAGATAGGACATAAGAAAACACATTGCAAACTGCAAAGTTCCATGGAAATGAAAAGTTCCACTAATGCTACTTCCTGTGATTCATAGCCCAGTCTTATCCCAATAGCTGATGGCTCAAATATTCTTATGGTAAATACCTGGCTAATGCATACATTATTCAGTCCCCATTACCACCTTCCTCCCAGAATTACAAGGCTTTATGATACATATAACACCTGTGATCTAGAAAAAAACTCAGAATGTGAGGGATTTGAAAACAAACATCAAAACCCAGCTTGGCAAACTTGACATCATCTGATGTCCATTTGCTCATCAGACATTCACTGGGCACCTACTATGTGCTGGGGACTTTCTAAGCTTTTAACATATTTTATGTCATTTAATCCTCACCAAAACCTATGGAGATAAGTCACGTTATCACCCTGTTTTTGAAATAAGATCACTAAGCCTCATAGGAGATAAGTAACACAACTGGCTGGTGCTAGAGCCAAGACTAGGTCCCAGGAGGCCTGGCTACTCACTCAGCCTCAGTCCTTTCCCATCCTGCACACAGTGGGCCCTGGTTTTGTATCCAAGGGTCTGGGACAAGTGTGCATCTCTTAGAGGATGAACCTAGACTTCTACAGAGTCTATATTGCCTATGTTCACATTTGCCAATACTCAGATGTGATCCCCGAAAATATAATTATGCAGTGATGCTTGCTGATTCTCTATGAAACATTTCAGCCTGCGAGAATAGGCAGAGAGCTCTAAGAGGAACACGACACAGCAGTGGCATCCAAACATAACTGCACAGTGTACAAAGTTCTTTAGACAAAAGCTTTCCAATCTGACGCTGTGCTGTAGTCAATTCGGTTTAAGGCAGAGGCTCCTAATAAAAATCCTCTCTAGTGAACTGCATCAGACTAGATCTGACAGCTGCACAGAATTTATCCGTTGTGTAAAAGAAAGAAAACCGCTGGAGGAAGTGACCAGGTCAAGTCAGAATTAGAAATAGCCAAGGAGAAGGTCAGGCATGGTGGTGTGCAATTACTCCCAGCCACTTGGGAAGCTGAGGCAGGAGGATCACTTGAGCTTGGCAGTTGGAGGCTGCAGTAAGCCATGGTCACACCTGTGAGCAGCCACTGCACTCCAGCCTGGACAACAGAGAGAGAACCCAGTCACTAAATTAAAAAAGAAAGAAAGGGCAAGGAAGGGATGCTGGATGAGTCAGTTCCTCATCTCCCAGAAACAGCACACAAGTGATGGAGTGGGAGGCATGCTGGGGGTAGGTAGTAATAAAGCACTAAAACGGAGTTATTTAATTTGTTATTAGAACAGATTCAGATTCATACTTAAGGCAATATTACCTTTGCTCCATCCTATTTAATTATCTTTCTTGAAGGAGAAAGGAAGGAACAGAATCAATGCTGGCTCAAGCCAAGTACCGCGTTCCCTGACCCTGGGGTAAGTCCTCCTGCACCCACCAGAGGTCACCCCTCAACCCCCCTTCTCATATTGGGAACTTCCACTCCAAAGTAGTCTGGCCTGAGTGTGGGCCTGGGATCACCTGCATCAACATCACCTGAAAGGCTCATGAAAACGCAGATTTCTGAGCCTCCTCAGCTCTCCAAAACTATAATCCCTTGGGCAGAAGTGAAGCAACAACTGGGGTCTGCCGCAAGTACCCTGAGACACCATTTAGTACAATAACGCCAAGGCGGGCAAGGCAGGCAAGCCATCTACAAGGCTTCCTCCCCACTGGAAGGAAAGCTGCCTGAAAGGCAGATATTTTCAAAGGACATCTGCAAAGATAAACAGAAGGGAAGTAACCAGGAGGAAGTGCAGAGGGGTCACAAAGCAACAGGAAAAACGTCAAGGAGACTGAGGGCCAGAACGCTCCACTTTCTGTCAATATGCTGAGGACAGCAGAAAAGTATAAACAGACAAGCAGACCAGGACAAGAAAGTCAACCAGACAGGGAAGGGCCCGCGACCCAGGGCACAAAGGTAACAGAGAAGAGAGAAAACGGGCAACATTACACAGCCTTCCTCTCCGTTAAAGAAAACGATCTTCAGATTGAAAAGGATAGTGGGTAGCATAATTTAGAAGAAACTGAACCCTAACAGAGGTAAAAAGATAGAAAAATAAGGCCTTCCCACGTCAGATGAGTTCATGTCCCCAAATGAGGTCAACCCAATCATGACCTAATACTACAGAACTCACGGACATGATCTCAAGAAGGCTTTGAGATCTCAGAACTCACGGACTTGCCGGACACTAAAGATGGACAGTTGCGTGCTGCTTGGGTGTCATCCCTATCAGTCTCCTATGGTCTCTGACTTTCTGCTCCCGGCTGTCAGTCCTAGGGCTGCTTCTGTAAACATGAGGAGCAGGGAGCTTCCTCAGGAGGGAAACTGACAGACTTGAGTCCCCAGTGAAGGGGACATTACATAAGAGACATGTGATGAAACCGGAAGAGTGCAGCAGCCTAAAGAAAGAAAGACTTACGGGGCATGTGAGTGCTGCCGTGGGAAACAGCAGCCTGTGTGTTGTCTGATGTAAAAGGCAGCGCTGTGATCGGTGGTCCGCCTCTCAGGGACACAAGAGTGGTGTCCCACACGTCAGGTCCCACACCCCTGCAGGTGCTCATCATGATAAGAACAGCTTATCATCAACCGTAATAGTATTCTCTCATACTCTTGCTTAAATTGACTCATTCCTTTTGCTTAAATAAACAGTTTTAAAGAAAATATTTATGGTTTCACTGCCATCAGTGGGATATAACCATGTGCCACAATTAGGAGATAACCTTACAAGGAAAGACACAGAAAACAAAACAGCACTTTTGGACAAAGACTTTTGGGACAGCAGCCTGCTCAGCTCTCTTTATGACCAAGGGGAATTAGTGTTAGAAGAGGTGGAAGATGCACCAGCAGAAAACCGAGACCTTCTTCTCTGCAGAAGGAGAACGTGAGAATGTTAGTCAATGGTTCCCCAGGTCACGTCCTCCTTGGGACTCTGCAAATAATCTCTGGGACTTCTGAGGGATGCCTGAACATGAATAACTACTTAGGGTGAAAAATTCAACCAGGTGATCTATAAAGTTGTCTTATCTCACGTTCACAAGAAGTAAGACAGGAGTTCAGTAGAAAAATGCATGTTCTATTTAACAAGTGAGGTGTAAGCTGGTAAGTACACAAGACCATACAGCAGGATGCTTACAGCTAACAATGCTACATTACATACTGAAAATCTGCTAAAATGGTAGATTTTTGCTCTAAAAAATTGACAACAATAATAATAAAGAAGGGGGAAGAAAGTTTGGGAGTTGATGAATATGTTTAAGGCTTGTGGTGGTGATGGTTTCATGGGTGTGTGCTTAAGCCCAAATGCATCAAAACGTGCATAAAATATGTCAACTTTGCATATGTCAATCACAACTCAATAAAGTAGTTTTAAAAAGTAAGTAATGTTTTTTTATTGTGTTTAGAAAAAGCATCTCACAAATGCTAACACTATTTAATATTTTTTCGCATTCTACAGATTACAAGGCACTTTCATTTATATCATTACACCAAACCTGTTTAAAGCATTGACTATTCTGTCCTTAGAGAAATTCAACGGAAGCGTCACTCAGAAGAGATGACAGTAAAGGCATTCAGAAGTCTCTGAATACGGGCAGCTTGACCACTTTGCACTATTAATTGCTAATGTTTTAAAAGAAAGGGGACTTTAAATTAAAACTTTAACCTGTGATTAATAAGAAGCCTGATTTGGATTTATCAAAATAGAAAGCAATTTGATCTTAACTAGAGGAAAATGAAGCACGTCCAAGGAATGTTAAAACACGAATCCCTTTGCGTGCGTGTGTGTGTGTGTGTGTTAACACTACGACGTATCATATAAGCACAACAGGCTCCCTGCAGCCTGTCAGGGTCAGGAGGGCTGAGGAAAGGTCACTGAAGCTAAGAACATATCTAAGACTTGATTCTGCCACTTAAAAAGAGGTAGACTCCAAAGGAGTAGGACAGACTGTGAAGCTCAAGTGTGCAAATTAAGATTTTCTTCCTACATCTCTTGGCAACCTTTGAACTGCCCCAGATGTATCCAAACCAAAGAGAATGAGACCTTTGTGGTCCTCTTGGGTACCTTAAAGTTAATGGCAATAATCTCACTAGTTCATCCACCTTTCAGAGGGCACTAGACCCATGTTGTTCTGCAAGGGCATCCTTTGGGATGAGGCCAGGCTGTGCAAGGCATTCATGGGAGGAAAACCAGAGATTTACCCACTTTGAAAGTGCTGCATCTTAGCTACAATATAAATTCCAGGAAGCCCTGAGGTTGGGGGCACAGCCATGTTGAATTTGAAAGTTAAGCGCTGTTCCATCTCTGAGAAATATCAGTAACCACAGAAGCACCTTCTCTGCAGCTAGCCCTAACCCCTCCTCTCCAGATTTTGCAGGTTTCCAGTTCTCCTCAGAGCCTGTTATGACTGGGTGAGGATGACTGCCCTCTCCCTTCCCCAAGAGCCTTTTGTTTTGTCCTGCATGCCAGTGAGGTCACACGTGTACCACAGACTGAAATGGTCTGGAGACCCTGCCCCAGCCTCAGAGTGTGTAGGGAGTGGGTGGCAGAGAGCACAAGTGACCACCTCTTCTTCTCTCAGCTTCTTCTGCATCATACACTATTTGTTAAGAGGTAACATTTTTATGTAATGATAAATAAAATAACAAGATTAGATATTTACTGAAGAGGGTTTCTTAGTGGACAATGATCATATTTTATTTATGCACCAGTGGAAAGTTCCCATTTAATTACATTAGTTCTAGAATTTGCCATATTTCTCTCATAATTCCATCTGTTTCTTCTTATTAGTTTGGTCTTTAAATCTTTCCCTGGACCCCTAAGGTTAGAAAAGGCCAATTTATTTTATATATAGTAAATATAAAATAAAGATAACATTGTAGAGATAATATGGACATATTTGTTACATAAAAAATATTATTAGAAAGACAAAAAAGACTTTCCCTGGAGAGATTAATTCTGTGCAGTACATTTTCTTCCATCTTTAGACAAAAGCTATGTGATGCAAGATGGCAGGGATTCTACAAGACACAAGAACAATGAACTCATCATGGCTTGTGCTTTAAATACGACAGGAAAAGCCTCGGGATTGTAGTTAACAATAACCTCAGCTGGAGTGAGCAATGTATGTGATGTGGGCACCAAAAAATTAGCACCATCTTGGCCTGCACTTAACAGATTTAGCAGTTGAGTTAAAAGATGTAGATAAAGGCTGACCAGCTCCCTGTCCTACTAAGACCACATGTGGAGCATTCTTGTTTATTCTGCACACCACCTCTTAAGACAAAACAGCCAGGAAGGAAATTAGCATGTCATGGCCTTAAGTGGGATCAAGAATTCTTCCACACCCACAGAGGAAGATGAAGTGGTTGATGAAGAGTAGCCTTGAAATACAACCAGGAATGGTGGCTGAGTGAGGCAGAGAAAGTCTTACAGAACTAGCTCAGAAATCATTAAGATGGTAGGAAAACTATTGTACAGTTAAGCCTTGAACAACACGAGAGTTAAAGGCACCAAATCCCTGCACCTGCACAATTAGCTATCCATGTATAACTTTTGACTCCCCAAAAACCTAACTACTAATAACCTACTCTTGACCGGAAGCCTTACTGATAACATAAATATTATGGGATTTACACAGTATATATGTGAATTATGTGCTGTATTCTTATAATAAAGTAAGCAAGAGAAAAGAAAATGCTATTTACAGAAGAAAAACTACTGCTTGTACCATATCTATCAACACTATTAAGTTCACATTGTCTGTTTAAATGGTAGACATATCAAGCCATCCCACTTTTTTTTTATAATGTCATGACTTTGCTTCTTGAGAGTACGTACAGTGTCATTAGTGGTATTTCACATGGGGCCTATGATGTTATTAATAGAAGTTTACAGTATTGCCCTGAACACAATAAAAACAGGTAAGAATGGAAAGAGGTCACTTTTTCCTTCAACGTGCAATTTACTGGAGAGACAAACTACCTCATAGGGAGATGGTTAGCATCACATGGGGTGTTAAGCAGTTATTTGCAACACTTTAGCTCACAGCCAATAGCAACAGGAGGTAGCCATGAAGTTAATACAGTAATATACCCTGTTTCCCCAAAAATAAGACAGTGTCTTATTTTAAAGTGTACTCTCAAAGATGCGCTAGGTCTTATTTTCAGGGGACGTCTTATCTTTCCTGTAAGTAGGTCTTATTTTCAGAGAATGTCTTATTTTCGGGGAAACAGGGTAGTTCGTACCACAGGTAATTTTATGCAATTATAATTTTATACTGCAAATTTGTTTGTTTACATTTCCATTGACTGCAAATGTACCATGTATGGTCTATGTTTATGTGTATGTTTTGATAAATCTAACTTTTTCTTTTTAGAAACAGGATCTCACTCTGTCACTCAG
Organism: Nycticebus coucang; assembly: GCF_027406575.1. Taxonomy (NCBI): domain Eukaryota; kingdom Metazoa; phylum Chordata; class Mammalia; order Primates; family Lorisidae; genus Nycticebus; species Nycticebus coucang. The sequence goes on along the minus strand of NC_069789.1, from coordinate 17,040,706 downwards.
GCTGGAGTGCAGTGGCATGATCATAGCTTACTGTAGTCTTGATCCTATGCTCAAGTGGTCCTCCTGCCTCAGCTTCCCATACAGCTGGGACAACAGGCATGTGCCACTATTTCCAGTTAAATAGTTTTCTATGTTGCCTAGGCAGGTATCTAACTACTGGCCTCAAGTGATCCTTTCACCTCAATCTCCCAAAGTTCTAGGATTACAGGCCACCACACCTGGCCAAATTTAACATTTTATAATAAATTTGTGTGTATTTTATAGTAGTAGTTGATAAAATAGACTAGTATCTACATTACATTTTATGCATTCATAACATACCTAACTTTTTCTTAATTTTTAGAATGTTTCTAGGCTATATGATTTGCAAATTTTTTAATTATTGCAAATTAGTATTTTCAATACTACATATATTGGAAAAATTATTGCAATTAGTATTTTCAATGCTACATATATTGGAAAAAAATCTGTTCATCAATGGCCCTGCACTATTCAAACCCACGCTGTTCAAAGGTTAACTGTATTAGTTTCCTATTGCTTCCATAGCAAATTACCACAAACTTAGTGGCTTAAAGCTTTCTGACTTCCAGAAGGCCAAAATGGGTATCACTGGGGTAAATTGAAGGTGTGAGCAGAGCTGTTTTTCTCCTAAAGTCTTTATGGAACAATCTGTTCCCTTGACTTTTCCAGTTTCTAGAATCTGCATGAACTCCTTGGCTTGGGTCTTTCCCCCATTTTCAAAACCAGCAGTTTAGCATCTTCAAATCTCTCTGATTTGACTCCTGCCTCCCTCTTTCCCTTATAAGCACCCTCCTGTGATTGTGATTACATTGGGTCCACAGGAGTAATCCAAGACAATCTCTCCATCGCAGGATACTTAATCACATCTGCAAAGTCTCCTTTTGCCGTGCAAGGTAATATATTCATAGGTTACAGGAATTGAGATGCAGACATCTTTGGGGAGCCATTATTCTGCCTACCACAATTATTATTAGATCTAGGGGTGGAAAATAATGAAAGGCTTGAACTTAGATCACAGATAAGATGAAGTTAAAAGATGGAAAGGTATTTACATATTTTTAAAATAATAATAATGAGTGAACTCAGAGAGATCTAGGTTCGAATCCCAGCTCTTCTATTTATGAGTTGGGTAATCTTGACAAATTAATGTATCTGAGCCTCAGTTTTCTCACCTAAAAAATATAACAATTTCCTTTCTTTACATTGCTATGATGGTTAAATGATAGAGATAGATGTAGACACAGACATAGACATAAATACAGATATATATAGATGCGATAGCATGGGAAACTGAGGCTCACAAAATTAAATAGTTTGGACAGGTCTGTCCAACTTAATATCTAGGATACTTCTATTAGCTAAACCTTAGAATTAAGATCAGTGTTTGGGCCTAATTTTGAGAGACATCTTTTAATTTGATAGAAAAATAAGATTCTACATCCAGGTTACAGTGCTAAATGCCATAAACTTAAAGAAGCATTTGTTCCTCACAGAACAAAATATCTAGTGGTGGAGATCAACAAATAGACAAAATACAAATCCGTGTGTCAAATAAGTATAAAATGTGATATGCTAAATGAATGGTAAAGATGACACATGTAATACGTGAAGCGTTAGCAATGCAAGTCATTAATCTTGGTTCATAACAAAAAATTTCCTACTGGGGATGGAGTTTGGAGGAAAGGTCATATATTCCAGCAGGAAGCTCAGACATGATGCAACCAAAGTGGGAATGTTCTTTGCCAAGAAGTAGGGGCAGTATAGCTCAAGTCAGAATTCACATGAACTGAATGCCAGCAGGCAACAGGTGAGCTGCGGAAGTTTACAGTTGTCCAACATGTGCACATCATGGATGTGGAGATCCTGAAAGAGGCTGAACTAGCCTGCATACTGCATTACTCAAAAATTTTATTGTAGAGCTACTTAATTCAACATTTGCTTTGTATATTGTGGAGCTCTGATGTTTGGTGCACATATATTTGTAATTGTTATACCTCCTATAAAATTGATTCTTTATAGATATATAACATTCTTTTTCTCTTATAACCGTTTTTAACTTAAATGATATTTTGTCTGCTATTAGTATAGACACCCAGCTCTCTTTTAGTTATTATTTGCATCTTTTTCCACCCTTTCGCTTTCAACCTAGGTATGTCTTTAAATATAAAGTGAGTGTCTCAAGGACAACATGCAGTTGCATTATGCAATTTTATCCATTTTGCCCACCTATGCTTTTGATTGGTGAGTTTAACCCATTTACATTTAAAGTAATTACTGATAGGGAAGGACTTATTTTTGCTATTTTGCTATCTGCATATTTTGTCAATTTCCCCATCATTTCCATCATTAATGCTTTCCTTTATGTTTAGTTGATAGTTGATTTTTTTTCCTTTTTTTTTAATTTTATTGTTGGGGATTCATTGAGGGTACAATAAGCCAGGTTACACTGATTGCATTTGTTAGGTAAACTCCCTCTTGCAATCATGTCTTGCCCCCAGAAGGTGTGGCACACACGAAGGCCCCACCCCCGCTACCTCATTCCCTCTCTCTGTTTTTCCTTCCCCCCCATAACCTTAATTGTCATTAATGTCCTCATATCAAAATTGAGTACATAGGATTCATGCTTCTCCATTCTTGTGATGCTTTACTAAGAATAATGTCTTCCACTTCCATCCAGGTTAATACAAAGGATGTAAAGTCTCCATTTTTTTTAATAGCTGAATAGTATTCCACGGTGTACATATACCACAACTTGTTAATCCATTCCTGGGTTGGTGGGCATTTAGGCTGTTTCCACATTTTGGCGATTGTAAATTAAGCTGCAATAAACAGTCTAGTACAAGTGTCCTTGTGATAAAAGGATTTTTTTCCTTCTGGGTAGATGCCCAGTAATGGGATTGCAGGATCAAATGGGAGGTCTAGCTTGAGTGCTTTGAGGTTTCTCCAAAAAGGTTGTACTGGTTTGCAGTCTCACCAGCACTGTAAAAGTGTTCCCTTCTCTCCACATCGACACCAGCATCTGAAGTTTTGAGATTTTGTGATGTGGGCCATTCTCGCTGGGGTTAGATGGAATCTCAGAGTGGTTTTGATTTGCATTTCTCTAATAGATACGGATGATGAATAGTTTTTTATATGTTTGTTAGCCATTCATCTGTCTTCTTTAGAAAAGGTTCTATTCATTTGTCTTGCCCATTGATATATGGGATTGTTGGCATTTTTCATGTGGATTAATTTGAGTTCTCTATAGATCCTAGTTATCAAGCTTTTGTCTGATTCAAAATATGCAAATATCCTTTCCCATTGTGTAGGTTGTCTCTTTGCTTTGGTTGTTGTCTCCTCAGCTGTACAGAAGCTCTTCAATTTAATGAAGTCCCATTTGTTTATTTTTGTTGTTGTTGTAGTTCCTATGGCAGTCTTCTTCATGAAGTCTTTCCCCAGGCAAATATCTTCCAGTGTTTTTCCTATGCTTTCTTTGAGGATTTTTATTGTTTCATGCCTTAAATTTAAGTCCTTTATCCATCTCGAATCAATTTTTGTGAGTGGGGAAAGGTGTGGGTCCAGTTTCAGTCTTTTACATGTGGATATCCAGTTCTCCCAACACCATTTATTGAATAGGGAGTCTTTCCCCCAAGGTATGTTCTTGTTTGGTTTATCAAAGATTAGGTGGTTGTAAGATGTTAGTTTCATTTCTTGGTTTTCTATTCGATTCCCAGTGTCTATGTCTCCATTTTTATGCTAGTACCATGCTGTCTTGACCACTATGGCTTTGTAGTACAGACTAAAATCTGGTATGCTGATGCCCCCAGCTTTATTTTTATTACTAGGAACTGCCTTAGCTATACAGGGTTTTTTTCTGCTTCCATACAAAACACAGAATCATTTTTTCCAAATCTTGAAAGTACGATGTTGGTATTTTGATAGGAATGGCATTGAATAGGTAGATTGCTTTGGGAAGTACAGACATTTTAACAATGTTGATTCTGCCCATCCATGAGCATGGTGTGTTCTTCCATTTGTTAAAATCCTCTGCTGTTTCCTTTCTGAGGATTTCATAATTTTCTTTATAGAGTTCCTTCAACTCCTATTTCATTTTCTTTGAAACTATGGGGAAGGGAGTTGTGTCCTTAATTACCTTCTCATCTTGACTGTTATTGGCATATACAAAGCCTACTGACTTGTGGACATTGATTTTACATCCTGAAACATTACTGTATTTTTTGATGACTTCTAGGAGTCTTGTGGTTGAGTCTTTGGGATTCTCTAAGTATAAGATCATGTCATCAGCAAACAGGGAGTGTTTGACCTCCTCTGCTCCCATTTGGAATCCCTTTATTTCCTTGTCTTGCCTAATTGTATTGGCTAGACCTTCCAGCACTATGTTGAATAGTAAAAGTGACAGAGAACAACCTTGTCTGGTTCGAGTTCTAAGAGGAAAAGCTTTCAGTTTTACACCACTCAGTAAAATATTAGCTGTGGGTTTGTCATAGATAGCTTCAATCAGTTTTAGAAATGTGCCAACTATGCCTATACTCTTCAGTGTTCTAATTAGAAAAGGATGCTGGATTTTGTCTAATGCTTTTTCTGCATCTATTGAGAGGATCATATGATCTTTATTTTTGCCTCTGTTAATATGGTGGATAATGTTTATGGACTTGCGTATGTTAAACCAGCCTTGCATCCCTGGGATGAAACCTACTTGATCATGGTATGACTTCTTTGATGATAAGCTGTAATCTATTGGCTAGGATTTTGTTGAGAATTTTTGCATCTATATTCATGAGTGAGATTGGTCTAAAATTCTCCTTTTTGTTTGGGTCTTTTCCTGGTTTTGGTATCAGGGTGATGTTTGCTTCATAGAATGTGTTGGGGAAGATTCCTTCTTCCTCAATTTTTTGGAATAATTTCTGCAATACAGGTATAAGCTCTTCCTTGAAGGTTTGATAGAATTCTGGTGTGAAGCCATCTGGACCAGGGCATTTTTTGGTTGGAAGATTTTTTATTGTTTCTTTAATCTCAGTGCTTGAAATTGGTCTGTTCAGGAGTTCTATTTAACCTGGCTAAGTCTAGGGAGAGGGTGTGATTCCAAATATTGATCCATTTCCTTCACATTGTCAAATTTCTGGGCATAGAGTTTCTGGTAGTATTCAGAGATGATCTCTTGTATCTCTGTGGGATCAGTTGTTATTTCCCCTTTATCATTTCTGATTGAGGTTACTAGAGATTTTACTTTTCTATTTCTTGTTAGTCTGGCCAATGATTTATCTATTTCATTAATTTTTTCAAAAAACCAACTCCTTGTTTCATTAATTTTCTGAATGATTCTTTTGTTTTCAATTTCATTGATCTCTGATTTGATTTTGGATATTTCTTTTCTTCTACTGAGTTTAGGCTTAGATTGTTCTTCTTTTTCCAACTCCATAAGATGGCTTGTGAGTTTGTTAATGTGCTCTCTTTCAGTTTTTCGAATGTAGGCAACTAAAGCGATAAATTTTCCTCTCAAAACTGCTTTTGCAGTATCCCACAGGTTTTGGTAGCTTGTGTCTTCATTCTTGTTATGCTCAAGGAAGTTAATGATTTCCTGTTTTATTTCTTCCTGCACCCATCTGTTATTCAACAGAAGATTGTTTAATTTCCATGTCTTTGTGTGCGGTCGAACGTTTTTGTTTGAGTTGAGTTCCACCCTTAGTGCCTTATGGTCTGAGAAGGTACAAGGTAAAATTTCAATCCTTTGATTCTGTGGATATTTGTTTTGTGTCCCAGGATATGATCAATTTTGGAGAATGTTCCATGGGGTGATGAGAAGAATGTGTATTCTTTATCTTTGGGATGGAGTATTCTATATGCATCTATCAAGCACAGTTGTTCTAGGGTCTCATTTAAATCTCTGATATCTTTGTTTAATTTCTGTTTAGAGGATCTGTCCAGCTCTGTAAGAGGAGTGTTAAAGTCCCCTGTTATGATGGTATTATCAGATATCATATTGCTCAGACTGAGTAAGGTCTGTTTCAAGAATCTGGGAGCATTTAAATTGGGTGCATAAATATTTAGAATTGAAATGTCTTCTTGTATTTTTCCCTTGACCAATATAAAGTGACCATCTTTGTCTTTTTTGACTTTAGTTGCTTTAAATCCACATGTATCTGAAAATAAGATCACAACTCCTCTTTTCTTCTGAATTCCATTTGCCTGAATAATTGTCTTCCAAACCTTGACTCAGAGTTTTAATTTGTCTTTTGAAACCAGGTGTGTTTCTTGCAGACAGCAAATGGATGTCTTGTGTTTTTTAATCCAGTCAGGCAATCTATGTCTCTTCAGTGGGGAATTCAAGCCATTAACATTTATTGAGATAATTGATAAGTGTGGTAGTGTTCTATTCATCTTATTTTGTGAGAGTCCATTGCTTAGTTTTATCTTTTGCATTAAAATTATCTTTAGTTTCGCAAATACCCCTGTAATATGCACCACAGGTGTGATCCCACCGATTCCCCTCCCTCTACCCACCCACCCCCCTTTCTCACTTCCCCCTATTGTTAAGTTGTAGCTGGGTAAATGTAGAATGTAAATGTTTTGGCACAGTAACTGAGATAACGCCGGAAAGGCTATGTTAACCACTGTGATAAAAATGTGTCAAATGGTTTATGAAGTGAGTGTATGATGCCCCATAATCATATCATTGTATACAGTTATGATTTAATAAAAAAAAAAAGATGTAAAGGATATTTACAAAGAGACCCTTTTGACATATTTTTTATCAAAATTTTTAATATTTTTTATAATTTTTTAATTTTTTAGCTCACAATTATTTATTTTTAATCATTAGATTGACAAATAAAAATTATATATAAAAAAATAAATAAATAAAAAATAAAATAAAATTATCTTTAATTTTACCTTGTATCTTCTCAGACCATAAGGCACTAAGGATGGACCTCAACTCTAATTCTGTGGAGGTTAAGTTCTGTCCTTTAATTTCTGAGTTCTTACTTTGCTGCTGATCCATTTTGATGGTCAGTGTGTAGAACAGGTTGAAATATTTCCTGTAGAGCTGGTCTTGTTGTGGCAAATTTCCTCAATGTTCGTATATACATAAATGATTTGATTTCTCCATGAATTTTAAAGCTTAGCTTAGCAGGGTACAAAATTCTGGGCTTGAAATTGTTCTGTTTAAGTAAATTAAAGGTAGATGACCATTGTCTTCTTGCTTGGAAAGTTAAATTAGAGAAGTTTGCAGTCACTCTGATGGATTTGCCCCTGTAGGTCAACTGGCACTTACTTCTGGCAGCTTGCAGAATCTTTTCTTTTGTCTTGACTTTGGACAGGTTCATCACAATGTGTCTTGGAGAAACTTGGTTAGAGTTGAGGCGACCTGGGGTCCGATATCCCTCTGAAAGCAGTGTGTCAGAATCTTTGGTGATATTTGGGAAATTTTCATTTATAATATTCTCTAGTATGGCTTCCATTCCTCTGGGGCATTCTTCTTCCCCTTCTGGGATTCCTATAACTCATATGTTGGAATGCTTCATAAGGTCACATAATTCTGACAGTGAATTGTTCTGGACTAGTTCTTCATGTTGCCTGGAGCTTTCTGCTGATTATTCCTCATGAGTGATACTTTTCTCTGTTTCCTTGCCCTAATTTTCCTTTCACTTCCTCTTGCTCTTTAAGTTCCCGTGCCTGTGGACTAAGGTTTTGATGAGTCCTTTTGGTGTAGGACCAGAAGGATAATAAGGTTGAAAAGTAAGAAGGGATGAACGAAAGAAGGAAAGAACAAAAAGAAAATAGAGAAAGGAGAGGGGGTGGTTAAAAGGAATATTGACAAAAAGAGGAGAGGCACAGAAAGAGGGAGACAGAGAAATATAGGTGTACAGTAGGGTACTTTGGGGGTGCCCGATTGGGTGGTTCCCTTGAGGTCAGCAAATCTTTGCTTACCTGATCAGACACAGTACCCTACCTCCACCAAGTAGAGAGGAAAGACAAAAATGCTATATATCAAAACAAAACAAGCAAACAGAAAACTTTATGGGATAAAATTGGGTGAAAAACCAAATAATAGAGGTAGAAACACTAGCAAAAATGAAGTTCTAGTTATTGAAAAAGGCAGCAATGGGAAATTGTATTTATACTAGAAAACTGGAGAAAGAAATGAAGAAATCCGTACACAAAAGGTTGAAATTAAAAAACAAAACAACAACAGCAACATCAAAATAAACAAAAAACAAACAAAATAAAAAACAACCAAAAACAAAGTAGTATATATATCTTGTTGAATATTGTCTGGGCAACAGGTGGTCTTCTGGGGCATGAGATGTTTATTACAATGCTGATACGACTTGAGGCCTCCGCTGATTTCTCAAACCCCACAGGGTAGACACCCTAAGTCTCTCTTCAGCCCTCTTAGAAGGCATTTTTAAGCTTCTAAACTTGCTAAGCAGAAGCTTTCCCAGGAAAGTGTTTGTCACTGGAATCACTACTGAAGTGGCAATCCACTTACTCAGTGTGCCAAGACCAGTCTCACTCTGCCCCTGAGGGTTAGGGCTGTAAGGCGGCTCAGACCCCACCTTTAGGCTGCTCAGTTACTAGGTTACTAGGTCCCGCCCGATTCTTGCTCTGCAACCCCTAGGGTGGACCTTGTTGGGGCAGTTCTCTCACAATGGCTCCCTGTAGCCCTCAGCCAAATACTATTCGCTCTGTCTGTCCGGCTCAGTGGCTCAGTCTGGGGTCCCAGACAACACCCAAAGTTCTCCGCACTCCGGCTCAAGCTCTTCCCAAGGCAGTTCAACTGAGTGCCAAGTCCAAAAACACCAAAACAATTCACAGGTAAGGCCTTTCTGGTTTGCAGTCTCGCTGCTACTGCACTTACAGCTGTCGGCGGGATTAGACTGATCGAACACACACGATTACTTGCCAGTTTTCCGTTTTTGTCTTCCTCTTGGGGTCCAGAAGTCTCTCACTGACTCCCTGCATCCTCAAAGGGATGATTATAGGCAGATCCCACCAGCCAGAGATGCCTGGAGTCTTATCTCCCCAGACTCACGGTGCCCAGATGCAAGGAAGCTGTTACTCGGCCGCCATCTTGCTCTCCAGAATCGATAGTCGATTTTTTTATAGTGACACATTTTAATTCCTTTTTCATTTCCTTTTGTGTATACTTTATAGATATTTCCTTTTCAGGGGGTTACATATAATATCCTAAGCTTATAATAATCTATTTTGAATTTATGCCAAGTTAAGAATACATAATTTCTACTTCTATACAGTTCCATCCCCACTTTGTTATTGATGTCACAAAGCATATCTTTATACAGTATATACCCATGAACACAGGTTTATAATTATTTTTTATGCATTTGTCCTTTAAATCCTATAAAACCTACTCTTTTGGCCCTGGCTTTTTCTTGAGTGTCTACTTTGTTGCTATAGACCTTTGACTGTTTTTCAGAGACTTTGTTGTTATTTTACCAATTCCCTAATTTTGTTTTGTTGTGTGTTTTAATGTTCATGTTGAAGAACAAGATTGTGGAGCTTCCTACTTTGCCAATTTTGCTGACATCACTCTACTCAGTCATTTCAGAACCCGAGTGACATGAAGTAGGGGAGGCATGAGGTCCCCTTCTTTACCCCTCAGCTCTCATCCCTGAGAATGCTACTAGCTGCAGGCATTGATTCCAATTAGCACTGTGTGAGTAGACAGTAGGTTGCTACTTATTTAGCTGTCACAGTGAATTTATTTTTAAAACCCCTAGTCTTCTAAAGTGTTGTAATTTTTGTATTGTTTTATTTTCACTGATCATTTTGTATTTTCAGTTTATTTTACCCTTTTATTATTTGGAGCAATATTTTATCTTTCCTAATGTTTTGATTTTCACTTATTTAACTTATTTTTATTTCTTTGTAATATTTTAATACTTTTTTATTTTATCATTATGCTTTTTTTTTTTTTAGACAGAGTCTCAAGCTGTCACCCTGGATAGAGTGCCGAGACATCATAGCTCACAGCAACCTCCAACTCTTGGGCTTAAGCAATTCTCTTGCCTCAGCCTTCCAAGCAGCTGGGACTATAGGTGCCCACCACAATGCCCAGCTATTTTTGGTTGTAGTTGTCATTGTTGTTTGGTGGGCCCTGGGCTGGATTCAAACCAGCCAGCTCCAGTGTACATGGCTGGAGCCCTAGCCACTTGAGCTACAGGCACTGAGCCTATGCTGTTTTTCTAATTTCTATTTTCTTTCCCCTTTTTCTACTATGTTTTCTTTGCCATATTTTATCCTGATATTATATTACACTGAATTCTATATATCATTTTCTTAAGCTGTATTCCCATAGTTATTACTGCGTATTTTATATAGTTTTTAAATTTGACACTTCTCCTCACTTTTTAATCTTTAAGCCTGTACTTCATCCTTACCATTTTTTATATTTTACTTTTATGTTTTAAGTCTATTTTATATTTTCAGTCTAGAGTCTTGGATAAGGTTGCAAACCCTAAGGCAAGGTAGTATTCAAATCCCACTACTGACAGGCAATGTGACCGTGGACCAGCTATTTAACTTCCCACTGAGAAGTCTCCTCTACTTCCCATCTATAGAATGAATATCAGCATGGTTTCTACCTCACAGAATTAAAGTAGTTAGTACATGTAAGGCCCTTGGAAGAATCTCTGTTTCATATGCACTGAAGCAGATAGCTATTCAACAACTATTTCCCTATGTCCTGCACACAGATTTGGACTACATTTCCCAGCTTCCCCTGAAATTGTGTGTGGCCACAAGACTGAGTCCAGGTTAGTAAAGTTGTGAACAGGGGATTGGTTTGTGGAAATGGCACCTGAGAGACCTGCACAGTGGTGGCAGAAAGGGGGTTTGGAGATACTTGGCGAAGAGGATTTTTCAGTAGGATTCAGGAATAAGAATGTGAAACAGAGGATATGGAGGCCTTACTATTCACAGGCCTTCGTGGGGAGCATCTGCAAGGGACAAGGCTTTGCTTTTCGAAGAAAAAATTTTCAGCAAAATTATAAGAAATTGTTATGGAGACAAAAGAAGACTAAAATATCACAATTCAAAGATCGATACCCAGATCATCTGAAACATCTTTAAGCTGAAGAGAAAAGACTCAAGAAGCAACAAAGAAAAGTCAACCAGCCTTTGTCAGAAAAACAAGTTGACCAGCTTTTGCCTGAAGATCAGTGTAGCATTGACCAGGCTTTGTCTCAAGATCACTGTAGTTTTGACCAGCCTCAGCCAGAAAAACAATCTATTAAAACAGTAAAGTCCTTTAATCTAAAGAAAAAGAAAACATCAAATCAAGAAGCACAGGAAGAATATGAACAGGTACAAGTTGGGTGTGCTGCTAAGAAACAAGAATTTGAGAGGAGAAAACAGGAGAGAGAAGAAGATCAAAGGTGCTACAAAAAGAAGAAAATGGAAGTGTTTAAAATATTAAGCAAAAAGACCAAAAAGGGTCAGCCAAACATGAATTTACAGATGGAATATCTTCTTCAAAAAATACAAGAAAAAAATTAAATCAGACATTTTGTACTTATAGTTTAAAATGTCTGTTGTCTCTTGAGTTCTTTCATATTTATAATAGATACCTTCTGACAGTGAATTAAATTTGCCAACAAACTGGATTTCTAAACTGTATATAAAATGTCCAAATATTTTTATCTTGTAAAAGAAATTTTTTTTAATATGTTCTACATAATATGATATGTTTCTTATTTATTTGCCTCTGAAGGAAGGCTGGCCTGAAGAACTTAAGGAACCTTCTATTTGAGAAACATGGTCAATCATGTAATGCTTTGGTATCATATGAAATTTGTATAAAATAAAATGTTTTGAAAATTAAAACAAAAAAGTTGTGAACAGAAGTAATGTCTACACTTCTAGGCCTCACCTGCAAAAACCTTTCTGGCAGTTGTTTTATTATCTTTAGTCTTCTATCTACTAATTAACTATTAATGCTCTGGGAGACTTCAGAAGTCACATGGAGAAAAAGGAGGCTCTCAGAGGTCAAAGATGGTGGAATAAATGCAGATGCCCCTGGCCACTCCTGCAGAGAGGATCTAAAGTAGCGAGTATGCCACAAATCAGTAGTCTTCATGTACACCAGTAACAGTCAAGCTGAGAATCGAATCAGAGAGACACAATACCTTTCACAGTAGCTTCAAAGAAAACAAAATACCTGGGAACATATCAGAGGATGTGAAGGATCTCTACATAGAGAACTAGGAAACCCTGAGAAAATAAATTGCAGAAGACATTAACAAATAGAAGAACATACCATGCTCAAGGCTGGGAAGAATCAACATTGTTTAATATCTATACTACTTAAAGTGATCTACAGGTGTAATGCAATCTCCATTTAAAACACCAGTGTCATACTATGAATAACTTCAAAAATTAGTTCTTCATTTCATATAGAACCAGAAGGAAAACATGAATAGCCAATGCAATTCTATAAAATAAAAACAAATCTGGAGGCATCATTTACCAGACTTCAGGTTATATTACAAGTCTATAGTGATCAAAACACATTGGTATTGGCACAAAAATAGAGACAGAGATCTATGGAATAGAATAGAAAGCCTATAGATGAGGCCAGCCTCATACTGCCATCTCATCTTCAATAAACCAAACAAAAGCATGCACAGTGGGGAAGAAGCCCTCTTTAATAAATGGTGCTGGGAGAACTGGTTAGCCATTTGTAAAAGACTGAAAACAGACCCACCCTCTCACTATTTAAAAAAAAGACTCATGCTGGATAAAAGATTTAAATCTAAGACATAAAATGATAAAAACTCTAGAAGACAGTGTGGGGAAAACTCTTGACATCAGCCTGGGGAAGATTTTATGAAGAAGACCCCCTTGGCAATTATAGCAATAACAAAAATAAATAAATGGGACCTGATCAAGCTAAAAAGCTTCTGCACAGCTAAGGATACAACAACTAAAGCAAAGAGACAACCTTCAGAATGGAAGAAGATATTCACATGCTACAAATCTAACAAAGGGATGATAACCAGAATTTATAGAGAACTCAAACTATAGAAAATAAGAAACAACCCTATTTATCCCTGGGCAAGAAACATGAAGTGAACCTTCACCCAAGAAGACAGATGAATGGCCAAAACAATAGATGAAAAAATGTGCATCATCCCTGATCATCAGAGAAATACAAATCAAAACCACCTTGAGACTGGGTGCTGTGGGAATAGCTCACATCACAAACTCCCAAAGCTGCAGATGCTGACATGGGTGTGGAGAGAAGGGAACATTTATATACCATGTGAAGGATTGCAAACTAGCACAGCCTTTTTGGAAAATTATGGAGAATCCTCAAAGAGCTAAAAATAGAACTTCTATTTAATACTAAGCATCTACCCAGAAGAACAAAAATCATTTTACCATAAAGACATTTACACTAGAATGTTTATTGCAGCTTAATTCACAATCACCAAGATTTGGGAACAACACAAGTGCCCATCAACTCATGAATAGATAAACTATGGTATATGTACAATATGGAATACTATTCAACAATAAAGAAAGATGGAGACTTTACATGTTTTTTACCTGGATGGATTTGGAGAACATCTTCCTAAGTAATGTAACACAAGAATGGAAAAGCAAGCATCCAATGTACTCAATACTAATATGAAACTAGTAGATAACCAACTGCATGCCCACATAAGAGAAAAACACAATTAAACTCAAGAAGGGGAGAAGGAAGAAGGGAGGGGAAGCAGGTGTGGTTAGACTCAACTAAGGGGCACAATGAAGGGCTATATGGCTCACCCCCCAGGTGAAGGGCTCAACTACAACTTGGACTTTTCCTAACAAATGCAAACCATGTAACCTAATTGTCTGTAACCTTATATTAATCTGAAATAAAAATAAAAACAAAATGGCAAATAAATATTCACCTTCAGATAGATGGTCTGGGAGAAAACACTGGGCTGCTACAAAGAGGCAACAGGAGGTGCTGAAGGCAAAGGAGAAGAAAGAGGGCTACCCCCTCATCCAAACTGGCAGTAGCAGGAGAGATGCCTGCACATAGCAGGATGGGTAGTTGAGAGACCCCAGGGCTCCACCTTCCTGCCATGGGCTTTGTGATCCTAGCTACAGGGGAAAGCTGAAAACTAACACAAGAAAACAAAAAATAAGTAGATAAAATAAGTCAGAACATGAATGAAAATTCACTAAAGACATACATAGTTAAAAAAAAAAAAATGCATCTCCTAGGAATTAAAGAGTCATTTAGGGAAATTTAAAATGCAGTGGAAAGTTTTAACAGCAGACTAAATGTAGCAGAAGAAAGAATTTTAGGACTTGAAAGTGAGACTTTTTAATTTATCCAGCTAGTCAAAAGAAAGAAAAAAATGAAGAAAGTCATATGGGATAACATAAAACGCCCAAACATAAGAATCATTAGTATACCTGAGAGAAAAGAAGGAAAAGCAAATAAAGTGAAAACCCATTTGAGGGAATAATGAAGCAAAACTTCCCTGGTCTTGCTAGAAATTTAGGCATCCAGATACAAGAAGGGCAATAAACTCCTGAAAGTTTTATTGCAAACAGAACATCACCAAGGCATATACTTATCAGCCTCGTCAAAGTGAAGGAGGAAATCCTGCATGCTATGAGATAACAGCATCAAATAACTTACAAAAGAAAACCCATCAGATTAACAACAGATTTCTCAGCAGAAACTGACAAGCCAGAAGGGCCGGGAGCCCCATCTTTGGTATTCTAAAATACAATATTGTCATCCAAGAATTTTGTAACCTCCAAAACTAAGTTTCATAAATGAAGGAGAAACAAAATCTTTCCCAGAAAAGGAATCACTAAGAAAAATTGTCACCACTAGAGCTGCCCTAAAAGAAATGCTTGAGGGTCGGAGGCAAGATGGCTGACTGGAGCCAGCTTTCCACAGAGGCTCCCGTCCAGAAGGAGAGTTAAGGGACAGACATTTAGCAAGTAAGCCAATGGTTTGGAGTTGAGCCAAGAGAGAAGGGTGAAGAATGCACATCAACCCTGCTGAGGCGAGCTGCGATCTGAAGGATACAAATAAAAGGAAAAAAATCCATTACCAAGCAGACGGGAGTCCCCTCCTCCATGAGAAGGGCTCACAGTACTCCATATAAACAAGCAAGCATAGTCTAGATGCCCTAGCATTTTATCCCATGGGAGAGACCCTCTGAAAACTTGGTACTCTCCTGCCAGGCATAAAACTGTATATATTCTCTACCTGCAATTCTGAATTCCCAGCACTCCCCTCCACTCTCACGCTGAGGTCTGGAAGCCTGTTCCCCATGGAGGTGAGATTGTTGGGTTTTGTCTCAAGAGGTGTGGAAAGGGCATGGACTGGTGCTGGTCAGGGCCGATTCTATGGCACAGGAGTAGGGAGAAGATGGTCAGCTGAGAGGGAACCATACAGAATGGCAGTGCCCTGAGGCACACAGCAACAGCCGGGTGAAAACAATAGGCCTCACACCCCTGAGGCTATTCTGGAGTCACACTCCCTGTCTCTCTGGGCAACCAGAGGAGGCTGGGCATCTTCTCTGGTGGCAGCCACTGGTGGAACAGATCTGGAACAGAAACACAGGCCCCGTGAGTAAAGCATATGCCTGAGGTGCTACCGGCCTGGACAGAGCACAGGGAGAGCTGGCAGATTCCCAGGGCTGGGCTTACCCAGAGGACTGCTTTACTGAACCTAAGAGGCACCCGGCCCTCAGGAGATCATAGCTTGAAACAAAGGTGGCCAGGCAGAGGCTGGAACTGACAGCTGAGTCTGAGCATAACTGGCCCACCACAACTCAAACAGCAGCTGAGACAGGGCAGTGGCACAGACCAGAGCGGAGTCGCAGTTTCTGTGAACTCCAACAATGTCTGATCCACAGGGGAAGATAGCCAGGACAGAAACAAATTCTGTGAAGTTGTTCTATTCTGTCAGCAACATCAATCAGGGGCGGGGCTAGAACTGAGTGAACCACCCCAGCCTCCATTAAGCACCTGAGGTTGTCAGGCCTCACCTCCCACAGCAAGATAGTGGCAGAGAATAGCAGCCTGGCTGAGGAGCCTGAGATCTCCCTGGGACTCAGGCAGGCGCAAACCCCTGGAGCATCTGCTCAATGGAAGGAACTGGGTCACAGCCCTATGAAGTTATCAGTGACTGGGTGTGACAGAGCTGAAAGGTTGAGAAGGAGGCATCAACCTTCCCAGACTAATTGATTTGCTGGGTGGGTCCTTCTGACCTCACGGAGCACCAGAGCAAGTCAGACTTGGCTACCAACAGATACCCGCTATCTAGTTGCTGGAGACCTTTTGAACTCTCCCACCTGAGACAGGTGCTAATTGAGACAATTGATTTAAACCTCTTGATCTGGGCGAATCACTGAAGAACTATCCAAGTGGTACCCTGGGTGTGTGGTTGTGGGAAGGTTTGATTTTCCATTTCCAATTGTTGCCTGTGGGGGGCAGGGTGACTTAATTGCTGGTATTTCTCCACAGCTGAGACTTCAACCCAGAGTAACTGATTCACTAGGGTAGGACAGAGACCAGCTGAAAATATGACAGAGCCACTTAGCCCCCACCACACCAAGCAGGTCCCCAATTTCTCAGGCCATAGCACTGTACAGGCCCTTGGCAAATCTCTAGGGTAAAAGGTATAGACACCAGTCCCATCTTTTGGGCAAAGGGCTGGTTAATCACTACTCCTAGAACCCCCAACCCAACTTCTCTTTATCTGTTCAACTAGTCAAACGGTGTAAAATAATCATGGGGTGGAAATCAGCAGAAAGACTCTGGTAAAATGAATAACCAGAATAGATCAACCCCCCCCCCCAAAGGAAAGTGATAGCGGACACAACTGAAGATCCTATTCATAAACAGATGGCTGAGAAGTCAGAAATCGAATTCAGAATTTGGATTGCAAACAAGATTAATAGAATAGAGGAAAAGGTAGAATTAGAAATTCCAGGAGCATTTCAAAAGTTGTCTCAAGAACTTAACAAATTCAAAAACAACATCACCAAAGATTTCAACCCATTGAGGCAAGAATTTACAGCCCTCAAAGATCTGAAAAATACAGTAGAATCCCTCAGTAACAGAGTGGAGCAAGTAGAAGAAAGGATTTCTGACATTGAAGACAAAGCTTTTGAATGCTTCCAAACTCTCAAAGAGGAAGAGAAATGAAGAGCAAAAGTGGATCATTTTCTCACAGAGCTCTGGGATAATTCAAAGAAGACTAATATTCACCTCATAGGAATCCCTGAAGGTGACAAAGTGCCTTTGCAAGGCACAGAGGCTCTTCTTAATGAAATTATGAAAGACAACTTTCCAGACCTGCCAAGAGATTCTGAAGTTCAGATAGCAAATAGTTTCAGAACCCAAGCACGACTCAACCCAAATAAGACATCCCCCAGGCACATCATAATTAACTTCACTAAAATTAATATGAAGGAGAAAATCCTGAAAACAACCAGATGTAAGAAAACCATAACCTACAAGGCAAGAATATTAGAATGACTGCAGATCTCTCTGCTGAAACCTTTCAAGCCACAAGAGAGTTATCATTGACTTTTAATCTCCTAAAACAAAATAACTTTCAACCCAGCATCCTGTATCCAGCTAAACCGAGTTTCATTTATGATGGAGAAACTAAATACTTTAATGACATTCACATGTTGAAGAAATTTCCCATAATGAAACCAACTCTCCAGGATATTCTCAGACCTATCCTCCATAACAACTGGTACAATCCTCCACCACAAAAGTAAACTCACTCAGAAACTTTTGCTCAAACTCCAACATCTACAGTGGAGAAAAGATTAAAAATGTCCACTGAACTTTTGAAAAACTCAATACCCAAAATTCTACCAGGTTTCTCAATATTACAATTAATGGGAATGGCTTAAATTGTCCTCTAAAGAGGCACAAGTTGGCTGACTGAATACAAAAACTCAGGCCAGGGTGAATATTTTATGAGGAGGACTCCCCAGGTAATTGAAGCAGTATCAAAAATACACTACTGGGACCTGAACAAACGAAAAAGCTTCTGCACAGCCAAGAACATAGTGAGTAAAGCAAGTAGACAGCCTTCGGAATGGGAGGAAATATTTGCAGGTTATACCTCCGATAAAGGTCTAATAACCAGAATCCACAGAGAACTCAAACGTATTAACAAGAAAAGAACACGTGATCCCATCTCAGGGTGGGCAAGGCCCTTGAAGAGAAACTTCTCTAAAGAAGACCGACGCAAGATCAATCTTGCGATCTTGCGATCTTTTCGACACATGAAAAAAAGCTCATCATCCTTAATCATCAGAGAAATGCAAATCAAACTACTCTGAGATATCACCTAACCCCAGTAAGAGTACCCCACATAACAAAATCCCAAAACCAGAGATGTTGGCGTGGATGTGGAGGAAAGGGCACACTTCTACACTGCTGGTGGGAATGCACACTAATACGTTCCTTCTGGAGGGATGTTTGGAGAACACTTAGAGACCTAAAAATAGACCTGCCATTTGATCCTGAAATTCCTTTACTAGGTTTATACCCAGAAGACCAAAAGTCACAATATAACACAGACATCTGTACCAGAATGTTTATTGCAGCCCAATTCGTAATTGCTAAGTCATGGAAGAAGCCCAAGTGCTCATCGACCCACAAACGGATTAATAAATTGTGGTATATGTTCACCATGGAATATTATGCAGCCTTAAAGAAAGATGGAGACTTTACCTCTTTCATGTTTACATGGATAGAGCTGGAACATATTCTTCTTAGCAAAGTATCTCAAGAATGGAAGAAAAAGTATCCAATGTACTCAGCCCTACTATGAAACTAATTTATAGCTTTCAAACGAAAGCTATAACCCAATTATAACCTAAGAATATGGAGAAACGAGAAAGGGAGGGGTGGGTAAGGGGGAGGATGGCTGGAGGGAAAGTAATTGGTGGGACCACACCTACGGTGCCTATTACAAGGGTACATTTGAAACTTAGTAAATGTAGAATATAAATGTCTTAACACAATAAGTAAATGCCAGGAAGGCTATGTTAACCAGTTAGATGAAAATATTTCAAATTGTTATAAAACCAGTGCATGGTGCCCCATGATGACATTAATGTACACAGCTATGATTTAATAAAAAAACAAAAAGAAAGAAAGAAATGCTTGGATGTACTCTAAATACCAAAAATAATGATCGCTATTCACCAGTATAAAAATACTCAACAAAGTAAAAACTCACAGCTCCTATAATAAACAGTAACACAAGAGAAAATGGAGGGCAAATAGGTAACAATCAACATTATGACTAGAGCAGTGCCTCACCTATCAATATTCACTTTGAATGTAACAGTCTAAAGAGCCCACATAAAAGATATAGATTGGCAGAAAGAATTAAAAAACACAACCCAAATGTCTGCTGTCTCCAAGAAACCCATTTAACTCATAAAGAGTCACATAGACTCAAGGTAAAGGGGAAAAAATATTTCATACAAATTGAAACCAGGAAGCAAGCAGGAGTAGCTCTTCATATATCAGACAAAACAGATTCAAATCAACAAAAATGAAAAGGATGAAGATTCTCATTACATAATGATAAAGGGATCAATTCAACAAGATATAACAATCCTAAATAAATATTCACTCAACACCAGAGCTCCTGGAGTCATAAACTACATACGAGTATACCTAAGAAATGAAATAAACAGCAACATAGTAAAATTGGGAGACTTCAACATTTCCCTGACAGAACCAGAGAGATCATTGAGGCAGCAAAATCAACAAAGACAGCTAGGCATGGTGTCTCATGCCTATAATCCTACCACTCTGGGAGCCTGAGGCAGGTAGATTTCTTGAGCTCAACTTCTAAGACCAGCCTGAGCAAGAAGAGATCCCATCTCTACTAAAAATAGAAAAGAAACAACAAGTAGTCAGGCATTGTGGCAGGCACCTGTACTCCCAGCTACTCAGGAAGCTGAGGCAAGAGGATCACTTGACCTCACGAGTTTGAAGTTGCTGTGAACTATGACACCACAGTACTCTACTCAGAGTGGCAGAGTGAGACTCTGTCTCAAAATAAAAAAAAAAAGAAAGAAAGAAATGAGAAAAAGAAAAGAAAATGAAAATCAACAAGGAAATGCATGACTTAAATGAAATTCTGGAGTAAACATTTGTATTTCTGTTGTATCAGCCTTTGTACATTTAACAGACATTTACAGAACATTCTACCCCAGAATTTCAGAATATATATTCTTCTCACAAGAACATGGAATATTTTCCAAGATAGAGTATATGTTAGTCCTCAACAAATTTTAAAGAAGTGAAATAATACCATATATCTTCTTAGACCACAGTAGAATAAAACTAGAAATCAATTCCCAGGGAAACTCTCAAATCTGCACAAATACAATAAAAATTAACCTTCTGTTGAATGATCATTGAATCAATGACAAAATCAAGATGGAAATCAAAAACAATTTTGAATTGAATGACAATGGTGACACAGCTACCAAAATCTCTGGGATAAAGTAAAAGCAGTGCTAACAATGAAACTCATTTTGCCTACAACAAAAAGAAAGATCACAAATTAACAACCTAATTTCACATCTCACTGAACTAGAAAAACCAGAACAAACTAAACCCAAATCAAAGCCAGCAGAAAAGAAGAAATAACAAAGTCAGAGCAGAACTAAATGAAACTAAAACAAACAACAAAACAAAAATACAATCAATGAAATAAACTTGGTTTTTTGAAAAAAAAATAAATGAAATTGACAGACCACTAGGTAAACTATCCAGAAAAAGAAGAGAGAGGAATCAAATAACCTCAATCAGAAATGCAAAAGGATACATTATAAATGATTAAAGAGAATACAAAAGATTACCTGAGACTCGTACAAACACCCCTCTGTGCACAAACTAGAAGAAAATCTAGGGGAAATTGTTAAGTTTTTTTTGTTGTTGTTGTTGGGGTTTTTTTGTTGTTTTTTTTTTTTTTTTTTTTTTTGCAGTTTTTGGCCAGGGCTGGGTTTGAACCCACCACCTCCAGCATATGGGTCTGGTGCCCTACTCCTTTGAGCCACAGGCGCTGCCCGTGTTGTTGGGTTTTTTTGCAGTTTTGGCCAGGGCCAGGCTTGAACCCGCCACCCACAGCATATGGGGCCAGCGCCCTACTCCTTGAGCCACCCTGGAAATTGATAAGTTTGTGGAAGCACACTACTGCCCAAGTTTGAATAAGAAAGAAATAGAAATAGAAATCAAGTAGCAAGGTTGAATCAGTAATAAAAAACTTCCCCAATAACAAAAAGTCCAGAACCAGAAAGATTCAAAGCTGAATACTCCCAGACCTACAAAAAAAGAATGAGCACCTATGCTATAGAAACCATTCCACAACACCAAGAAGGAAGGTATTCTCCTCAACTCATTCTACAAAGCCACTCTTACCCTGACACCAAAGACCCAGAAAGGACATAACAAAAAAGGAAAACTACAGACCAATATCTCTCACAAACATAGATGCAAAAATCCTCAACAAAATACTAGGAAATTAAATTCAACAGCACATCATAAAAAGAACTTATCATAATCAAGAGGGTTTCATCCCAGAGATACAGGAAGGTTCAGCATAAGTAAATCAATAAATGTGATTCACCACATAAAAAAATTAAAAACAAAAACATATGATCATCTCAATAAATGCAGAAAAAGAATTCAACAAAATCCAGCGCCACTTCTTCATACAAAAAAAAAACCCTCAACAAACTAGGCATAAAAGGGACATACCCCAATTAATAAAAGCCATATATGACAAATCCATAACCAATATCACTCTGAATACCAGAAAGTTGAAAGCATTCCCCCTACTCACTGGAACAAAACAAGGGTCCCCACTGTCACCACTTCTATTCACCATAGTTCTGGAAGTCCTAGCCAGAGCAATCAGACAAGAAAAAGGAAATAATAGGTATCCAAATCAGAAAAGCGGACATCAAACTATCCCTATTTATCAATGATATATTCTTAAATCTAGGAAAGCCTAAAGATTCCTTCAAAAGTCTCCTACAATTAATAAATATATTCAGTAAAGTCTCACATTTCAAAACTAATGTATAAAATCAGTACCATTTTTATACACTTGTAACAGCCATGCTGAGAATCAAATCAAGAACTCAATGCCACTTACAATAGCTGAAAAATAAATAAATAAATAAATAACCTAGGAATATACTTAAACAAGGAGGTCAAAGATCTCTATAAGGAGAACTACAAAACACTGATGAGAGAAATCATTAATGACACAAACAAACAGAAAACACCCAGTGCTCATGGATTAGAAGAACCAACATCATTAAAATGTCTGTATTACCCATGATTGACAGATTCAATGCAATTCTCATCAAAACACCAAAATCATTTTTCACAGAATAGAAAAAACAAGACTAAATTTCATGTGGAATCAAAAAAGAGCCAAAAATCCAAAGCAATCCTAAGCAAAAAGAACAAATCCAGAGACATCACATTACCCAACTTCAAATTATACTACAAGGCTATAGTAACCAAAACAGTATGGTACTTATATAAAAGTAGACACATACATCAATGGATCAGAACAGAGAACCCAAAAATAAAACCATACACCTCCAACCACTGATCTTTGACAAAGCAGACAAAAACAGGGAAAAGGACTTCCTATTCAATAAATTGTTCTGGGACAATTAGAAAGTCATATGTGGAAAAATGAAACTGGATGCCTATCTCTCAGTATATACAAAAATTAGCTTAAAATGAATGAATTAAAGATTCAAATGTAAAAATAGCACCACAAAAACCTTAGAAGAAAACTTTGGAAAAACTTATGGACATTGACCTAGGCAAGGAATTTATAACTAAGATCCCAAAAACAAATATAACAAAAACAAAAATAAATAAATGCAACTTAAGTTGAAAGTTTTTGCACAGTAAAAGAAGTAGTTAACAGAATAAATACTGAATGCAAGAAAACATTTTCAAATTATACATCCAACAAAGAACTAATATCTAGAATCTATAAGGAACTCAAATCAGGAAGATAAAAATAAGAAACTCTATTAAAACGTGGGCAAAAGACATAAACAAACATTTTTCAAAAGAAGACATACAAATGGCCAAACATATAAAGAAATGTTCAACATCACTAATCATCATGGAAATGCAAATTAAAACCACAATGAGACACGACCTTACCAGTATCAGAATGGCCATGACTAAGTCAACAAACAACAGATGTTGGCACAGATGTGGTGAAAAGGGAGTGCTTATACATTTTTTTGTGGGAATATAAATTAGTACAACCTCTATGGAAAACATTATGAAGATTTCTCAAAGTACTAAAAGTAGATCTACCATTTGATCCAGCAATCCCACTACTGGAAATCCCCCCCAAAAAAGAATTTGTTTTGCAAAAAAAGACAACTACACCCATGCTTATTTTTGCACAATTCACAATTGCAAAGATATGTAAACAACCTAGGTGCCCAATGACTGATGAATAGACAAAGAAAATGTGAAACACACACCATGGAATAATACTCAGCCATCATGACAATGAAATGATGTCTTTTGCTGCAATTTGGATGGAACAGGAGGCCATTATTCTCAGTGAAGTAATCCAGGAACAAAAACCAAATACCATATTTTTTCACTTAAGAGTGGGAGCTGTGCAATGGGTATGCCTCCTCACGTAGAGTGACTTAGTGGACATTGGAGACTCATAGAAGGGAGGGTTGGATGGGGTGCTGTTTGAAAAAGTACCTGTGGGGTAGAATGCATACTATTCAGGTGACTGGTATATTAAAAGCCTAATCTTCTCCATTATCCAATTCATCTATGTAACCAAACTGCCCAAATATATATATATATATTTTTTTTTTTTGCAGTTTTTGGCCAGGGCTGGGTTTGAACCCACCACCTCCAGTATACGAGGCCAGCACCCTACTCCTTTGAGCCACAGGTGCCACCCTCTACTTAAGTTATTTTTTTAAAAGATAACAAATCTTCGGTCCACCTGAATTTTTGAATGACTAAATACAGTAGACAATAACCCTGCCTCAAAACGTAATTCAT
Source organism: Nycticebus coucang (assembly GCF_027406575.1). Taxonomy (NCBI): domain Eukaryota; kingdom Metazoa; phylum Chordata; class Mammalia; order Primates; family Lorisidae; genus Nycticebus; species Nycticebus coucang. The sequence continues at coordinate 17,016,571 of NC_069789.1, read as the reverse complement.
AAGAACAAGAAAAACTTTGAAACTGAGAATTTGGGGGGGCGGTGTTAGCTAACATAGACATCATTGGTGCCTGATAGTAAAGTATTACCTAAAACAAAAAGCACTAGCTTAGTGATCAGGCAGTGGACAGTAAGGAAACCAGAAAAGATGGAGACCTGTAATATGCAGTGGCAGTCCAGGTTTGTAGCTCTAATGAAAAAGTTGGAAAGAAGAAAATTAGTAATACAATGAAAGAAAATAGTAAAGGTAATATGAAAGAAAGAGATATGCTCAATTGCTGGTTTTCAAGCATAAGCCCAGAGTAAAGTCCAGAAATTAGGGTTGGAAAAGATTACTGCTTCTAACTCTCAAGCACTAAGAAATAAGATTCTAAAACTTTTGCGTGACAAAGCCCCAATATCTGAGTCCTATAGCAAAGAACTGATTTAAAATGTTGCCTGAGCCTTAGAATCTCAAAGTAGTCACCATCTCATTGAGAGAGAAGAGTACAGGGTAAAAACACCTTCCCAATAAGTCAACCTTGATAATAACGCATAGGAAAAAAATCTTAGGGATAAAGAACTTAATGGAAGAAAACAAAACAGAACCAACTAAGCCAAGCACAGAAAAAAATACTACATGATCTCACTTATATGTAGAACATAAAAAAATCAAATTCCTGGAAGTAGAGAGTAAAATGGTGGTCACCAAGGATGGGACAGTGGTAAGCAGGATGGAAGATGTTGATCAAACTATACAAAGTTTCAGCTAGACAGAGGAATAAGTTTTTGAGATCTGTTTCACAGCATGTGACTAGTGTGATATATATTTCTAAATTGCTAAGAGAATTTCACACCACAAAAAAAGTATGTGAGGTGATGGATATGTTAATTAACTTAGTCTAATCATTCCATAATGAATACATGTCTCAAAACACCACACTGTATCCCAGAAACATGTTAATTATTTGTCAAAAATAAAATTAATTTTTTTTTTAAAAAACACAACAGAACCTTCTCAACTTTTTGACAGAAATACATGGCCAGAGAAACCATGAGCCCAGACTAAAAATACAATTTAAAAAAGCATTTGTTTCTTTGAGGCTTAAAACAACCTTGGCACCAGAAGGCTGAAAAAGCTGTGCGCGGTCCTAAAGAGGGCACGCTCCCCCACAACCACTTCCCAGGTAGCCACAGAGACTGAAGCACAAGAAGGAACTTGCCAAGACAGAGTCGTGGGCCATGAAGACCAACTGACAAGAGATCTCCTTCTAGAGAGCTGAATCAAGGTCTAATCAAGAAAGTCCTCCCACCCTCTGGCTGGGAACCTTCCCCCTCCCTGACCAGCTGGACTCCAGGCTGCTGTAAGCCTTTGACAAATGAGCATTTCCTGCTTTACCCTGTTCCAAATGGGAGTTTTTAGGGATATTATACTGTCCCTGCTCCATCGCTGAAAATTAGGAGGAGCTGGGGAAGAGGAAACAACTTCCTTCTTTTTCTGTTCACAAGTCATGGAACCATGAGGATCCTCCCGTGGACACGCACATCACCCAGACGCCAGAACGCTGACCCAGGGGCTCCTTCTAGAAGGGTGTGCTCTGTGTATGAGAGGAAAGCAAAACAGGGATTTGGTAACCAGGAGGGGGAACTCTGGCAGAGACCGGCTTGTGTTCACCAAACTCATTCCATTTTCCTTCTGCTCACACAGCTAGGTGACATTTCCCAGCCTCCCTTGCAGTTTTCTGTGGCCACGTGACTAATCCCGGCCAATGGAAGGTGCACGCCTGGAGTAGCTGCCACTTCCGATTCTGCTGCATAAAACCTTCCCAGACGTCATGGGCCATCTCTTTTCCACTTTCTGCTGGCTGGGTGGCAATGGCCAGGTATAGAAGGGCAGCCCCACCACTCACACGTGGTACCTCAAAGTAATCACCAGTAAATGAAGAAAGAAACTGAACTTTACCTAAGGGAGAACTAAATTTCTAAGGTTTTAAACCACTGGTACTTGAGATGATCTGTTTTAGAACTAACATCACCTTAAAAACAACGTAATAAATATTGGCATGTTTTACAGGTCAGCAACTACAAACATTCCGATTTAATGCAACTGGATGAGTAAATTATGGAGCAAACACAGAACGCTGGGTAACCATTCGAAATTATAATGTAAAGCAGTAGTGGCGTGAAAACGTGTCCGTGCTATACTGTAAGGAGAAATTAGGTTAGAAAACAAGTGCAACATCATCCATTCCTCTGAAGTTGAAAGTGTGGGTAACCCCAGCTCTGAGAACCTTCTAGAAGGATGTTCCCCAAATTTTAACAGTCAGAAATGTGAGACTTCAGTGATCTTTTCTTCTTCCTATGTTTTTCAGGCTTATTCAATTTTTACAATGCCTGTTTTTTGTTGTTGTTTTGTTTTGTTTTTTTTTAGAGACAGAGTCTCACTTTATCACCCTTGGTAGAGTGCCATAGTGTCAAGTCGATTCTCTTGCCTCAGCCTCCCGAGTAGCTGGGACTACAGGCACCCGTCACAACACCCAGCTGTTTTTTGTTGCAGTTTGGCCGGGGCTGGACTTGAACCCGCCACCCTCAGTATATGGGACCTACACCCTACCCACTGAGCCACAGGTGCCACCCTTCAATACCTGTTTATATATATATATATATCAATCAATAATAAAGCTGTGTTTGAACATTAAATGTTTTCTTTTTTCCTCCAGTTGACCCTGTGATGTCCCTTCCATTTCCTTCAAGACAGTCTCTCCAACCCCTTCAATATTGAATTTCTTAAAGACATTACTTCAAGCGAGTCAGAAAACCTATGGGTGAGAGACCCCCCCTCTCAAGATAATAACCACCTTATTTAGGCTCACACTGCATCTTCACTTCTCACAGTTATTCTATCAGCTTCTAAGAAGCGCCATGATTTAAACTGACAGTCTCTGTCCTCCCTAACTCAGGACATCAGGCAGGCCTTACACGCTGGCTACTGTCCTCCAGGAGAGGAGAACAGGCCAATGCAATGAAAGCCCCTGTCCTAGAGACCCTGGTTTGCATTGAACAAGGAACAAGTAAAGGGAAGGAAGGAGCTCCAGGCTTTGAGATCTTTCCCACCCTAGCAATGACTGGTGTGTCTGCCCCTGAGCGACCAGTCTTCCTCCCAGCCCAGATTAAAGAATGGCTTCTGATAATGCAGACTTCTCCATCTGCACCTCCAAAAAAGGTGGCTCTAGGTTATAATTCTCACCATTGGGGTTTAGATCATTAGTGACTATATCTTTGCTAAATAGCTGTCACAAAAATAGAGTTTTAAGCAGAAATGTGAATGAGGTGAACTAGAGTTCCAGGAAAATTAAACTGCCAATAATGTCCACAGTGAACAGAAAGAGACTAGAGCAGCGATTTTCAACTGGTGTGCCATGAAAACTTTTAAAGATCATTAATTAAATTATTTTTGAAAGAAGTTAAAAGTATAGTAAGTATATTCATTTTTATGCTTTCTTTTTGGATCAACATAATTTAAGTGTTCTTTGGAAGTTCAACTATAGGTTTAAGTGTGCCATGAAATTTAAAAGGTTGAAAAACACAAGGCTAACGGCTAAAATTTATTTTAAAGGCTATTGTAGGGCGGCGCCTGTGGCTCAAGGAGTAGGGAGCCGGTCCCATATGCCAGAGGTGGTGGGTTCAAACCCAGCCCCGGCCAAAAAAAAAAAAAGAAAAGGCTATTGTAGTAATCCCACATGTGTGATGAGGATGGAAACAAAAAGGAGTAACTTATGCAAAGATCCTAGGGAGGGTGCCCAGCCCATAAGCACCCAGCAGAATAACAGTCCCACACAGTAAATGTGGGGAAACCAAGACCAGTCCAAGCACAACAAACAGAGGAAATTTAACACAGGCAACAGGTTACAAAGGTATGCCAGAACTGAAGGAGAACAGAAGGAGAGAGCAGGAGCAAAAAAAGAAAGATGCAACAGCTAAATACTAGACAAGGGTGCTCCTGAGCTATACCCCTGAGACTGCTTCACCTGCTGTACCACTGAACAGGTTGTGCCAGTCAGCGCTGAGACCGCCAAGGAAGGGCTACATCAATCAAGAGTAGAGCTTCCTAACAGGTCTCCAGTCAAGGATCCTTACCAGCACTACAGCAACTGCTTGCAACAGTCCAACTAGAAAACCCGGAATTAGGAAGGCTTTCTCCTCCTCCCACCTCTGGTCTCCCACCAACCCAGTACCTCCGACTGACAGAAATTTTTTTAATTTAATTTTTATTAAATCATAACTGTAGGGTGCTGCCTGTGGCTCAAAGGAGTAGGGTGCTGGCCCCATATACTGGAGGTGGCAGGTTCAAACCCAGCCCCGGCCAAAAACTGCAAAAAAAAAAAAAAAAATCATAACTGTATACATTTATAAGGTATAATGTGATGATTTAATATACAATGTGGAATGCTTAAATCAAACTGATTAACATAACCATCACCTCACTTACTCATTTTTTGTAGTAGTTGTTTTGAAATGTACCCTTGCTTTGTGCACATTAGGTAAGAGCCCACCAACTACCCTCCCTCCACGCTGGAAGAATTTAACATGAGGGGAGCCAGGGATAGGTAGCTTTAGACACCCAGTCCTGGAAGTAGAGAGCAAGGCACAGAAGGCTGGATGGGGAGGTGAGTGAGGAGCCAAGAGAACACAGGTGAATAACCCACACCCAGCCTACACTCCCACCCATTCTATTCCAACCTGGGTTAACAAATGTCCACTCTGCAGGACATGCGCAGGGCAGAGGTGAAGAAGGGAGGTAGAAGTGATACTCCCTGGCCTTAAGAAAAATCCTGAAGAAAACGTAGAATTAAGAAAACAGCAAAATTACTCCTGACTCTGTGGCAATAATATCATTAAAATTAAAGTGAAATAACCAAGTTGGAGCCAGATAAAGCATGCCATGCACCCTTCCCAGAAGATTCTGTCTACTACATTCATAACAACATCTGCTAGTTGGCTACTAGCACACATGGTATTGTTGTGCAACTTTTTTAAAAGGTACCCTCTCTAGGGTGGGGAACTATAAAAAAGTGTCCCCTTAGGGAGGGAAAATTAGAAAAAAAGCTGGAACCCCCAAGCTGATGAATTTGAAAAGCCATGCCATCCTCAGTGCCAGGGTGCCACTTACGCTTGGCTGGTACCACTGTGTGGGACATCACACATGGGGGACATCACTCATGGGGGACATCACACAGTGTGGGACATCACACAGTGTGGGACATCACACCGTGGGGGACATCACACAGTGGGGTACCTCACACCGTGGGGGACATCACACATGGGGTACATCACACATGGGGGACATCACACAGTGTGGGACATCACACAGTGGAGGACATCACACAGTGTGGGATATCACACCATGGGGGACATCACACATGGGGGACATCACACAGTGGGGAACATCACACCGTGGGGGACATCACACAATGGGGGACATCACACCATGGGGGACATCACACATGGGGGACATCACACAGTGTGGGACATCACACATGGGGGACATCACACAGTGGAGGACATCACCCAGTGTGGGACATCACACATGGGGGACACCACACATGGGGGACATCACACAGTGGGGGACATCACACAGTGGAGTACATCACACCATGGGGGACATCACACATTGGGGACATCACACAGTGGGGGACATCACACGGGGGGGACATCACACATGGGGGACATCACACCGTGGGGGACATCACACAGTGTGGGACATCCCACATGGGGGACATCACACAGTGGGGGACATCACACAGTGGGGGACATCCCACATGGGGGACATCACACAGTGGGGGACATCACACAGTGGGGGACATCACAGGGGGGGACATCCCACATGGGGGACATCACACAGTGGGGGACATTCCACATGGGGGACATCACACAGTGGGGGACATCCCACATGGGGGACATCACACAGTGGGGGACATCACACAGTGTGGGACATCACACATGGGGGACATCACACAGTGGAGGACATCACACAGTGGGGGACATCACACAGTGTGGGACATCACACATGGGGGACACCACACATGGGGGACATCACACAGTGGGGGACATCACACAGTGGAGTACATCACACCGTGGGGGACATCACACAGTGTGGGACATCACACATGGGGGACACCACACATGGGGGACATCACACAGTGGGGGACATCACACCGTGGAGTACATCACACCGTGGGGGACATCACACATGGGGGACATCACACATGGGGGATATCACACAGTGGGGGACATCACACATGGGGGACATCACACAGTGGGGTACGTCACACATGGGGGACGTCACACATGGGGACGTCACACATGGGGACGTCACACATGGGGGACGTCACACATGGGGGACGTCACACGGTGGAGGACATCACACGGTGGGGGACATCACACGGTGGGGGACATCACACAGTGGGGGACGTCACACAGTGGGGGACGTCACACAGTGGGGGACGTCACACATGGGGACGTCACACATGGGGGACATCACAAGGTGGAGGACATCACACGGTGGGGGACATCACACAGTGGGGAACATCACACATGGGGGACATCTGCAGACCACATAACACACTGCTGCTTTCACTGTTACCTCACGTGAGCCTCACCACAGTCTTAGGAAATAAGCATTATTATTGCCCAGCTTACAAACAGAGAGAATTAAATGGCTTGTTCCCCATCTTATACCTAGTAAATGACAGAAGAGCTGGCAGAGATTTGAAATCTAATGATAGCTCCTCAGTAGTGAAAGTGAGTGCTACAGTGAGGCAGACACTGGGCATACTTGGAACTTTACACATAGGACCACAGTCATTTCTCCTAACAGTATGAGGTAGCTAGCATGGTCTTCATTTCACTGGCCTTGTTTTATTGCTAAGAGAACTTGGCCACCAATTAGCTTCGCGTGGAAGCCCTCTGCCTGCAGGGTAGTGCACACAGCAAGCCACCGTGAATGGTGCTCTTCACTCTTTCATTTACTTATTGCTTGTGCTAGTCATTGCCTAGCCCATAGGAGGGCTAGACAAGGTCAGATCTGAAGGGACAAGGAGGCCGACTAGGAATCTGAAACTGGGATTTCCTGTGAGTTTTTCTACTCGAGGAACAAAAAGTTCCCTTAACTCTGGCTCCTTTGGGGTTCCAGAGAACAAACTGGCATTATCTCTGCACTGCCTTGACTCCCACACTCACTGCACACAAGGCTGAAAGAACACCCAAAGGGTTAGCCAACTGGTCTGCCAAGTCCCCAACTTCACGGAAGCTCTCCCTCAGTGCAAATAGCCCACAGTGACAGCTCAGTTTGGATGAAATGCAATAAGGCAAGTCCTCTACTGTTCCAACATGTGCTCAGAATGGGCATATTTTCATAATGCTTTTATTAAATAAAATTTGAACTGTGACTATTTCCTCCCCGGAGCCAAAACACCTGAAAAGCAAAAGGAAAAGGAAAACTCTGTGTTCAGAGGAAAAAGCAACGGCAGGCATGCTGCTAAATCGAACATCTTCTAAGGTTACAATGCCCTCTTTGGGTATGAAATTACACCAGCAAGAGTGATGAATTTTCTGAGACCAGAGGGATGGAGAGAAACCAGGTTCCATGCAACATCCTAATGAAGAATTCTACAGAGTTAACATTTCATATAGATGAAATTTTATAAAGGCAAAACCAAAATTATATCACACAGTGGAGAAAAACAAAGATTTACTAGGTCTAGAACTATAAATTCCCTTAGCAGAGCCAATTGCTACCACTGCTGACATAAAGGATCATGCTGAATATTTAACCTTTCACAATTCTCTGAAGCGAAGGCTGGTGTTATTATCCTTGTTTTCACAGACGAGCACACTGAGGTACAGAGAGATGCTGCAGGGGCCTTCACAGTCTGTGACCATTCACTATCAATCACCCACACTAAGCCCTCTCATCACCAGCATCAAAAGAGACAAAGCCTGAGACGGTTTCCTACAGGCCAAAGGAGTGGCTCACCAGGATTGTCATTGGTGGTTGGTATTGATTCCTACCCCTTCCATTCAGGCCTATTAATGACAGCAGTTGATCCCATTCACCCTCCAAGAGCAGCAGGGTCTCTGTAGGACTGTCAGGATACAAGATAGGTTATATTTTGTCCTCAGGCTGATAAATGTGGCACCAAAGGATTCATCCAAGAGACAACGTCAAGAGAAGAATCAAACTCAGTGCAAAGGAGTCTACACAAGTGGGCCCTCCAAAAAGGGTAGGCAAAGCAGGAGAATCCAGGTGTCAGACCAAGGATCAACATCCAGGAAGTCCTGGTGAGCACAGTTTTGAAAGCTGAGTCCAGGAGGCACCCCCACCCAGAGCACACCGCCATGCACTTGTGGAGGGCCAGTGAGCTGAAGCTGGGGGCGAGCAGGGCTTCCTCTACGTGTCTGGTGCTCATCTTCCCCGACACACCCGCGTATTCCTCTGCTCACCCTGTAAGCAGCAGAGTTGTACTATAGTAACTGAGGCTAAGAACTGGAAACACAGGAAGAAAAGAGGGAGGAGAGCCAGCAAAATAATAACAACGATTAAAGACAAATCCGTGAGGCATCATCTCTAATTCTGAAATCCAAACTTTCCGAGAACCACGGGCTTTCTCTAATGCATTTGACAGTAATCCAACCACATTTAACTTATACAGTGGGAGAACATCAAACACACAGATGTGAGGCCATTTAGGGCCTTCATTTATCCCACTTTGTGAAAACAAGCATCTGTTTGCTGCAGAGACACTAATGTGATTTAGAGAAGGGGTCGTGGTCCTGGGTTAGGACATCACGGAGCCACAGATCACTGGACAAGCTTTAAAACAAACCAATGATAGGCAGGACTGGTGTTGGGAGCAATATCAGCAAGTTCTAATAAAAGCAACTCTTTACATATAAATGCTACAGATTGCGACCACTGCTGACAGAAAGGATCATACTGAATATTTAAACTTCTACAGTTCTCTAAATTGAAGGCTGATGTTATCATCCTTGTTTTTATAAAGGGGCACACTGAGGTGCAGAGAGATCAGGGGACTTGCCCAGGGTCCTGGCATCCCCCACACCACCTCACCCACTGTCCTTCCCACCTGGCCACTAGGCCAGTTGTGATTAACCATCATTTATCCACCACGACAAGAAGTAAGGTGAAGTATTTCATCACAATTTAAATGAAATGTGTCTTCAGAATGTATTTCTGTGCTTCCATGAGAAGATGCCTTTGTCCAGTGCTTCAGGAACGCACCATTGCTCCTCAGGATAAATGATGAACTTCACGGGAGAAAGAACACGGAAATGTTGGGAGCAGCAGGTGCAGGAGGGTTGGTGTGGTGGGTGCTGCAGCCCCCCCCACATGCTCCACCAGTCCCCTAAATCCACTTCTGATGAAAATCACAATAATGTGCTTTGATATGAGCAACTGACATTTTTCTCTCATGAAAATGGACACTCCTTTAGAGGTTTTTGTCACTTTTGTTGATCTTAAACAGGCAATCTATATAAAGAGAGTGCCTGTGAGCCAAAGCAAGTTTAAGACACCTCCCCCGTGTTCCCCTTTCTCGTCCCAGTGCTGCCCAAGCCTCTCTCTGTGACCCCTGGTCGGTAAGCAATGCTACCTACTCCTGCATGCTCTGGTGGATATATTACACGTTGTTTTAAATCAACTGCAACTCAATATCTGTATTCCTACTATAAATCTAATGCAAATGGTAAGAAGACAAATGATAAAGTCTGCCCTCGAGAAGCAATGGCCCTAGATTAATGTAAAGACATTCCCAAGGGGGGGGTTTCTCACCACTAAATTCCTAGTGGACTCATCTCTTCCCTGGCTTTGTAATAATTAGTAATTATTCATTTTATTGTAAAAGGCAGCCTCTTATTGGGATATTGTAAAAAAGAGGAGGGGGAGTCTTTCACTCATGAAAAATCAGAATAGCTGGGTGCAGTGGCTCACACCTGTAATCCCAGATACTTTGGAAACTGTAGCAGGAAGCTCACTTGAGGCCAGGAGTTTGAGAGTAGCCTGGACAACACAGTGAGACTCAGATTCTACAAAAATTACAGCTTGACCAGGAGAGATAGCAGCTGCTTGGGAGGCTGAGGTGGAAGGATCTCTTGAGCCCAGGAGTTCAAGGCTGCAGGGAGCTATTATTACACCACTGCACTGGAACCTGGGGAATAGAACAAAACCTCATCTCTTTAAAAAAAAAAAAAAGAAGAAGAAGAAGTAATTTATTTATTTTTAGAGATAGGCAGAATAAAATGTTAAGAACAGTGTCGATATAAATTCATACAAAGATGAAGTCACTCCCCTAGATTATCTCCTTTCATTTTCACTGAGCCTGTTCTGATTTCATAAAATGAGAAAAACAGAAATAAAAACAATGTCTTTTATTACATATTACTTTATACTATCCAAAAAAGTTTCAGAAAACATTTATATACAATAAATATGAGATTGAGTATGCTTACATTATTCCAAATCATAGAGTTAAGAAAACATCTAACAGGTGAATTAAAATTATATAATATTCCATTCAAATTATAATTTAAGTAAGGAAAGACACACAAAAGCTGCATGATTGAGAAGGAGTCCAGAGCTCATTCCACCATTCCCAAGTCCAATTAGCCAGTGGTTTGAGAGAGGATATCATGAATATCGGGGTCAGTGAGTCACTCTCCTTGGCCATGGCAGCCAGACAGCTGCAGCCTTCCCCACCCCTGCACGCTATGTCCTGCTCTACTAACCTGCCTGAGGAGAGAATGTCTGTGAAAGTAAGCAACTGAGAAAATGCAACTCAACAGCCAAGACATCAACTCAGAGTATTCTACACATGGAGAACTGTGTATCTCCTCCTGCATGAAGAGCAGCACATTTTACTCATGGTATGGAAATCAATGCTTGAGTAATTGTCTTTAAAATTACCATACCCTTGGCGGCGCCTATGGCTGGCTCAAAGGGGTAGGGCACCGGCCCCATATGCCGGAGGTGGCGAGTTCAGACCCAGCCCCAGCCAAAAACTGTAAAAAAAAAAACAAAAAAACAAAAAGAAAGAAAGAAATATCATACCCAGGAGTAAACACTGCACTCAGTAAATTATAAATTAAAGGATTTCTTTCTTCTGCATCCAGCTATCCATCCATCCATCCACCTTGTAAAACATTCATTAGCCATCAACCTAGATGTTAAATACTTCTAAATGATGTTGGTGTACCCCAAGATACCTAATCCTTCTGATGAAACACATCCAGAAACTTCATGAGAATTAATTCTCTTTTCATTGGTCTACATGCTTCTCAAGAGTATGGACAACACTTAAATTTATATATATATATAATATACACAAATACATAAACATCTTTTTTTAATGTTCAAGAGCCTCCACAGTATCTGGCTATGTGGTTTGTACATCTCAATCAATATCTGAACTAAACTGAACTTCTGGAACTCTTGATTAGTTTCAAAAGATTAGAAAAGACTTGGTTGATCTATTGGATTATTCTATCTGAAATATAATTAAGTTTACCAGTGAGAGTAAAGTAAACCATGAGTGCACCATGTGGATGAGGGGCCAAGGAGATAAACAAGACAGGTCCCTTGAGCTGAAGGAGCCAGAAAAGCAAGTTATATCCAGAACAAACTATAACAAAGGAAGAGTAGATGATTCCAGAAAACCAGAGAAGGCTGGGAATATTACTGCACAGACTGTAAATGCAGGGTAACATTTTGGTGTGTAGGTATATTCTTAGTGGGTAGAATAATACACAGAATAAAAGGACCAGGGTATCAGTTTTATATATTTACCTACCTGTCCATAGATGGCCTGAAGAAAGATGACAACACTTTGCTGAAGGAGGCTCAGCAACTGTAGCACAGTGGTTACGGCGCCAGCCACATACACCGAGGGTGGCAGGTTCAAACCCGCCCAGGCCACGTAACTGACAAACTGCAACAACAACAACAACAACAAAAAAAAAAAAAACAGCTGGGCGTTGTGGCAGGCGCCTATAGTTCCAGCTACTTGGGAGGCTGAGGCAAGAGAATCACTGAAGCCCAAGAGTTGGAGGTTGCTGTGAGCTTTGATGCCACAGCACTCTACGGAGGGCAATACAGTGAAACTCTGTCTCAAAAAAAAAATTTTTTTTTCTGAAGGGGCAGTAAGAAGTCTGTGAGAGCCCTTTAAGAGCCCTTCGAGAGCCCTTTACACAGAGGAACAATAACCCAATTAGATCTCATGCTTTGTGAGAATGATCCTGGCAGCAGTGTACAGGCCTCACTGGGAGGAGTTGCTGGGCCAGAGGAATCCTGACACAATCAAGGTCAGGACCAGGAAGACACAGGAAGGCTGAAATGCCTTCTGAAGAAGCATCTGAGGAGTGGCAAATAATGATACAGGGCTCCCCATTCAAGCCTGGACAGTGGACCCCAGTTTTCCCAGGCCTAGGCAATTTCATGAAGGGAATGCCCTGACCTTTTGCCCTGAGGTGGCAAGACTGCACTCATTCGTTTGTCGATAACACTCATTAACGTTGAAAACATGTTTCCATTTGCCAAGTCCTGGCCAAGTATAATTCTCAATTCTAATACCCTAGACAAAGAGCCCACATAGAGTCTTCTCACTTGGTCTTTCCCTGTGCCAGAAGCTCTAGTGCTTTTTAGTCCTTTAGTCCAGAAGTTCTGGTGCTTTTTACTCCTGCTTTCCTTTCTGTCTAGTAAAATCCTATCTTACCACTGATGGGTGGTCCGTGGGTTCATTCTTCAAATCTCCAAGACCAAGGACCTACTAAAGAAAGAAATTCCGGTAACATTAAGTTCTAAGACTTCCCTTAAACCTCTTGGAAAGAATGCCAAGCTTCCTCTTAGATCTTCCCTCTAGACTGGATGGATCTTGAAAACAATCTACCACATCTTTTTTTTCTTTTCTTTTTTAGAGATGGAGTCTTGCTATGTTGCCCAGGTTGGAGATACAATAGCTATGTATGATTGTACAGCACTTCAGCACTGAACTCCTGGCCTCAAGCAATCTTTCTACCACAGCCTCCCCAGTCACTGAGACTATAGGTGTGCACCACCATGCCCAACACCTGCTACATCTTTAAATACCCTGCAATGCACAACATGGTGCCATGTATATAGTAGGTGCTAAATAGATGTTCTTGAGGCTCGGTGCCTGTAGCTCAGTGGCTAAAATGCCAGCCACACACACCAGTGCTGGCAGGTTCAAACCAGGCCTGTGCCTGCCAAACAATGACAACTACAACAAAAAACAGCCAAGCATTGTGATGGGCGCCTATAGTCCCTGCTACTTGGGAGGCTGAGACAAGAGAATCGCTTAAGCCCAAGAGTTTGAGGTTGTTGTGAGCTGTGACGCCACAGCACCCTACCAAGGTGACATAGTAAAACTCCATCTCAAAAGAATAAATAAATAAATAAATAAATGTTCTTGAATGGGTGAATAAATAAATGGGTAAGTTCACGCCTCTAAAAGAGAAGTCCACCACCAAAGGAAAACAAAAGGATTATTAGGGCCAAGGTAATTTAAGGCTCCCAAATCCCCCAAATCTACCATTTAAATTCACTGTAGATTGTCAAGGACAGCTGTCTCACATTTCACTTTTCTTGGCCTATAGCTGTTAAGACCAGGAACTAGAGAAATATTAAGAATTGTATTGAAATATGCTAACTTTGTTTCATCGGAGGATTTGTGATCACAAAACAGCTTTCACAATTCTAAGTTTCCCATGTATTAGAAACATAAAACCTCCAATTTATCTCTGTATTTACTTTTTTTTTCACTTGTCCACTCTTAAATAGTACTCTTTTTCCTGCCGGTATTTGAGTAAGATGAGGCATGCTTTTCATTTATAAATGCAAAACACATATATTCTCCTATGTTAAAAGTAAAGCCTAATAATCGTCAATCCACTCACAAATCAAAAGATGACATTTATAAAAAGAAAAGTCAGGTTGGTATGCATGAAAATGAAATTTCAACTCAGATTCCACATTCCAGACACAATTCACTCATTAAACTTTGGATATTTCACCTTTCAACCTGTGGAAGCAATTAGCATCCACGCAGGGACATCTGTCAAATGCTCATTTCTATTCCTGGTAGATTTGTTCACTCGGGTGAACATGATCGTGTTAATGATTAGTATCAACCCCAGACATGTGTAGCCCTGGGGAGCTGACGTACCTACTTGCATTCGGGAAGGTAACCACAGGGAGCTGTCCAGGCTTCCCTAAATGTAACCACCTAGGTAAGGAGAGGAGGCAACATGTGAAACCTCAGGGTGCAGGGGATGGGAAATCTATACAGTAGCTCAAATCCTGGACAGTCCCAATCCTCCAGGACAACAATCACAGAATCTTAGAGCTGGGCAGGTTCTCAACACCGTCCCACCTACCACCCTCCCCAGTGCAGACCCCCCATCACACACACACCCCCCAGAGTCACCTAACTCTGACATGCTTCTGATGACAAAAAGCTCTCTGCCTTTCAAGGCAGCCTATTCCATTGACAGCTAATTATTATTTTTAACAAGTTTTCTTTCTTAATTTAGTCAAAAATTGACACTTTTCTATTGTATGCTAATGCTAATCCTAATTCTGGCCAAGTAGACACTCAATAAATGTCACATGAGTCAATAATAAATACATGAACAAATGGATTCTTAAGGATCAATTGATACTTAATATGATCATAGTAACTGCTTGAAAAACTAAGTTTTTAAGAGCCATGAAAGATCAAAAAAAAAAAAAAAAAACCAGAGTCGGTTCAATTCATTTACTTTATCTTAAGCAGGAATGAATTATACAGAACTAACAGTTCTAATAGTCACTCTGCTGCTGCCACTCATTTTTCTCACCTACAAAATAAGGCGGCAGGATTCCAGGATCCCTGCTGTCACAACCTCCAGTGCTGTAAAATATATGACTTGCCTTTGGAGGCTGGTGCTCTCACTTCACAGTTTACTCTCTTACTTGCATTTTTCTGCAAGTTTGAAACCACCTCCAAATAAAAGGTAAAAATCCTACCATGACAGGCAAATGTTTTGGCTGAACAGGCAGAATTTTCTCCACATTTTTTTCAGGATCAGGACAAGGCCATGTGGCTGGGAAATTAATTCAAAGTTGACTCAAAGCAAATTTCAATTATAGTCACACACCACTTAATAACAGAGATACTTTCTGATAAACGTGTCATTGGGCAATTTTGTTGTTGTGTGAATACCGCAGAGCAGTGATTTGCAACAGGTGTGCCACAAGAGGATCTTAGGTGTGCCACGAAAAGTTTTAAAGAACATTAGTTAAATTATTTTCAAAAGAAGTTCAAAGCAGGCTCAGTGCCAGTAGCACAGTGGATATAGCACCAGCCACATACACCAAAGTTGGCGGGTTCGAACTCACCAAGGATAGCTAACCAACAAAGTCAACTGCAACAAAAAATAGCCGATGTTGTGATGGGCACCTGTAGTCCCAGCTACTTGGGAGGCTGAGGCAAAAGAATCACTTGAGCCCAAGAGTTTGAAGTTGCTGTGAGCTGTGATGCCATAGCACTCTACCGAGGGTGACATAGTGAGACTCTGTCTCAAAAAAAAAAAAAAAAGAAGTTCAAAGCAGGGAAAGAATATTCTTTTTTTGACTCTTTTATTTTTGATCAATGTAATTTAAATGTGCTACAGAAATTTAAATATATGTTCAAGTGTGCTGTGAGATAAAATACAAAAAGGGTTGAAAACACTGCCATAGAGTGTACTTGCACAGATGCAGATGACACAGCCCACGGCACACCTGGGCTGGGCGGGATAACCTACTGCTCCTGGGTTACACACCTGTGGAGCACATTACTGTACTGAGGGAGGCAGCTGCAACACAGTGGCATCTGAACATAGCTAAACATAAAAATAGTACCATAAAAGTACTTTATAAAAGATGAAAAATGGTGCCCTGAGTAGCACGCTTCCTGTGAGGGGAGCTTGCAGGACTGGATGTTACTCTGGGACAGTCTGAGTGAGCGGTGAGAGAACATGAAGGCCACGGCACTGCTGTGCACTGCCCTGGACTTTATAATCATTGTGCATGCAGGCTGCACTAAATTAATTTTTTAATTTTTTTCAATAAAAAATTAACCTTAGCTTACTGTAACTTACTTACTTTATAAACATCTCATTTTTCTAACCTTAGTAGAAGGTTAGAACACTTAGTTTAAATCACAAACATACTGTACAGTGTACAAAATATTTTTTCTTTATATCCTTTTTTTTGGTAAGCTTTTCCCTATTTTTAATTTTTTTTTTAATTTTAAGCTTCTTTAAAAACTAAGACAAAAATGCACTCTAGCCAAGGCCTACACAGGGTCAAGATCATTGTCTTCCAAGCCTGCCATTTTGCCCCATAGTAGGGTCTCAGGAATGAGGACATACTGAGCTATCATCCCCTATGACACCCCCTAAAGGACCTGCCTGGGGCTGCTTTACAGTTAGCTTTTTTTATTATTATTATTTGAGACAGAGTCTCACTTTGCTGCCCTAGCTAGAATGCCAAGGCATCATTATAGCTTGTAGCAACCTCAAACTCCTGGGCTCAAGCAGTCCCTTGCCTCAGCCTCCCAATTAAGATGGGACTACAGGTGCCTGCCTGCCACCATACCTGGCTGTAATTGGCCTTTTTTTGAATAATAAGTGGAAGGAGTACACTCTAAAATAACAATAAAGTGTACAGGAAATACTAGGTAATAGGAAATTTTCAGCTCCATTATAATCTTATGGAACCACCACCGTATGTATATGTAGCTATCATTGACCAAAATGTCATTGTGCAGCACATGCTGTACTTACTTGGAGACTGGATCTCCATATATGAAAGGGCGGCACTTGACCAGCAGAGATCTCACAGACCACCAAGGCTTGTATGAAAGGTCTTTATTGGTGAAGGAGGGATGCTGCAGAGGAGGAGAGAAAAGAAAAAATAAAGAGAGGAGAGAGAGAGAAAAGAGAGCAAAAGCGAGAGCAAGAGAGAGAGCTCACCATCATATAAGTTAGATTAGGGGAAATCTTAGAATGGTGACGGGATGGTAGAATAGCCAATAAGGAGTTACTGCTCTGGTGGGACGAGCCATTAGGGGCGGGCTATAAGTTTGAAATTTTCAGCGGGTAATTGGGACAAGGAGATGAGGTAAGTTTTGCGACTGGGACAATTACCTAACATTCCTCCCTTCTTAATATGTTAAAAATAGGGGGTTGGGGTGGCACCTGTGGCTCAGTCGGTAAGGCACTGGCCCCATATACGGAGGGTGGTGGGTTCAAGCCCAGCCCTGGCTGAACTGCAACCAAAAAATAGCTGGGCATTGTGGCAGGTGCCTGTAGTCCCAGCTACTGGGGAGGCTGAGGCAAGAGAATCGCTTAAGCCCAGGAGTTGGAGGTTGCTGTGAGCTGTGTGATGCCACGGCACTCTACTGAGGGCCATAAAGTGAGACTCTGTCTCTACAAAAAAAAAAAAAAAAAAAAAAATAGGGGGTTGGCCTTGGGATAGGGACGTTGAGTTCTTCCTTCTGTAGCTTCTTCCTGCTGAGAGGGGCGTGTAATTTCAATTGGCCAACTAGAGGATGATTATGATCTTTTTCGTTGAGAGGATGTAAGTTTTTGCTTTCAGACTGCCCTTTTAGTGGTGGTTGTTTAGAAGTGGTGTTCAGGAAAGTCTTGTGGCCTGGAGTAGAGTGTAGCCCATTCACGAAGAACAGTTTCTTTTTGTTATAGGTTGGGAGCTGTATCTGGGGTGTGGGGTTGGAACACCAACTGAGTAGTTATCGGTTGAGACAACTTTGAGAGTTGAGTTTGAATAAAATGAGTTATGCCTGGAGCCACAGCCACCAGCCCAAGGATGACAACTATAGGTGTTAGGAAAAGTAGAAGTGCAACCTAGAGTGGGTTTCGAGTGAATTAAGAGGAGAAGTCTGATGACTCTGATTTATGTTGTTTGATTTTGGAGTTTGAGGCTTTCTTGAGTGATCGTACTTTGTTAGTGATGATTCTAGACTCATTAACAAAGAAAAAACTTTCCTCTTGGAGTGCCAAGTATCAACTTAAAAGGAGAGAAGTTGGAGGTTTTTTTGGCAGGGAATGCAGGTATAGAAGTGCCAGAGGTAGAAGAATGATCCAGTTTAAGTGAAGTTCAAGCAAAGGTTGGTTAATGTAGATTTTAGGGATATGTTAGACCTTTCAACTTTCCCTGAAGATTGAAGATGGAAAGGCATATGGAAGTGCCATGGGATACTTAGGCTTTGGTTAAGGTTTGAGAAATGGTGGAGGTGAATTCAGGTCTATTGATACACTGTAAAGAACAGGGGATCCCAAAGTGGGGAATAATGTCTTTGAGTATGATAGAGGCAACAGTGGTAGCCCTCTTGTTTGCAGTAGGAAAGGCTTCAATCCAACCTGAGAAGGTATCTACTAATACTAAGAGGTATTTATAAATAGTTTGATCTTAGGCATGTGTGTGAAATCAAGTTGCCAGTCTGTTCCAGGAAGAAGTCCCCTAGCCCAGTGGGTTGGAAAGTGTGGGAGACGAGACTTTGTTTGTGGGTTGGAGCATTGGAAGACTTCACAGGATGATGTAAGCTGATTCAGAAACTCTGAATCTATTTGTGAGAGAGGAACGAAAACTTTGAGAAATTGTAGTAAAATCTGAGAGTTGGGGTGAAACAACTTGTGTAGATAGATGAGGAGGTCACAAGTGGGAGGTTGATTTGTTTCCTTTACTGTAGCAGCAATAGGAGCAGAAACAAGCAGGAGGTGAGAGGAGGTGTCAGGAGATGAGTATTGGAGAGCAGCTGTACGTGCAGCATGGTCGGTTCAGTTGTTGATATGGGTGAGTGGTTAGATTGACGTGAATGGCAGTGGACAATGCCTATAGTCTTAGGCAATTTAGAAGCTTCTAGTAGTTTGATAATAAAGTCAGAGTTAAGAATAGTATTATTTTTGGTGTTACATACATGTCGCTCTTTCCACATAGCTGCATGGGATAATAATATGTGGAATGCATACTTAGAATCAGTATAGATAGTTAGAGATTTATCTCGTGCTAGGGTGAAGGCTCTGGTTAGTGCTGTTAGTTCTGCTTGTTGGTTAGTGGTGGAACAGGGAAGAGAGTGTGCCTCGATGATCTCACTGGAGGACACAATTGCATAGCCTGCTCTATGAGTTCCCTTATACATAAAGGAGCTGCCATCTGAAAACCAGAGGAGATCAGTATCAGGAAGAGGTCCTTCTTGTATGTTGGAGAGGTAAGGGAGAAGAGCATCTAGTGTTTGAAGGCAATCGTGAGTGGGTGACGAGTCAGAGGGAATAGGTAAGAGGGATGCAGGATTTAGTGTGGGACATGTGTTAAAAGATAATGATGGGTCAGATAAGAGAGACGTTTGAAGATTAAGAATACGTCATGGTGGCAGGGTTTGAAGATTTTTGTATGTTAAAAGATCAGATAGAGAATGAGGGGATAGACAGTAGAAGGGGAACCAAAAGTGAGTTTCTTCGATTTTTTTATTAAGAGTAACTGCGGCTGCCAATGCCTTGAGACAAGGGGCCCAACCTCAAACAGTGTGATCTGTTTTAGAGATAAGTAACTGGAATAAAGGTGGGGCCTAGCTGATGTTCAAGCACACCGAAAGCAATCCCACAGTTTTCTGTGACATATGGGAGGAAGTGGCAAGAAAGATCAGGAAGGTAGAGGGCTGGAGCTTCTAATAAAGTATGCTGTAGAGATTTAAAAGTAGTGGAAATGGAGGTTAGGAGAGGCTTATGAGGGTCACCTTGAGTAGTATTATATAAAGGAGCAGCTAGCAGAGAAAAGTTGGGAATCCATGCTCTGAGGTATTCAGCTAATCCTAAAAAGAAGAGGAGTTCTTGTTTTGTGGTGGGTAAAGGAAAGTCGAGAAGAAGGCTTCTTTTGTCTATGGTAATAGTTTTGAGGTCTGGGGATAAAAGAACACCAAGGTAAGTGATTTTCTGTTGGACTAATTGAACCTTTGAGGGAGAGACCCAATATCCTCTATCTGCAAGGAAATTAAGGAGGGAATAGATGTCGCACTTAGAGTCATGTAAGGTGGGATTACAGAGCAGGAGATTATCGACATACTGAACTAAAGTTGAAGGAGAGGAATCATAGGACTGGAGGTCTCGTGATAATGTCTGGCCAAATAAATGGGTTAGAGTCATGTAAGGTGGGATTACAGAGCAGGGATTATCGACATACTGAACTAAAGTTGAAGGAGAGGAATCATAGGACTGGAGGTCTCGTGATAATGTCTGGCCAAATAAGTAGGGGCTGTCACGAAATCCCTGAGGGAGTACAGTCCGAGTAAGTCAGGAAGAAGTCTGAGAAGTAGGGTTAGTCCATGTGAAGGCAAATAGGTTTGGGCAATTAGGGTGTAAGGAAATGGAGAAGAAGGTATCTTTGAGGTCTAGTACAGAGAAATTAAGTGGTTAGAGGTGGGATGGTTGCTAGGAGGGTGTATGGATTAGGGACTACTGGGTGTATAGGAATGACCACAGAGTTGATGAGTCTTACATTTTATATTAAGTGATAGGTGTCATTAGGTTTTTTAATTGCTAGTATGGGCGTATTATATGGTGAGTGGGCAGGTCGTAAAAATCCTTTTTTTAGGAGATCCTGTTCAATAGGTTGAAGTTTCAGGAGACTAGATTGGGGAAGTGGATATTGATGTTGAGAAGGAAAAACAGGGTTTTTTGTTTTTTTTTTAGCTTAACAAGAATTGGAAAGCAGGAGGCAATTGAGGGGGTTGTAGTGTCCCGAACCTTAGGATTTATTTGCTCTGGTGGAAAGGGCCAGGGTGATGGGTCTTTGATGGCTTGGGAAAGGACGAGGCAGAGCAAGGCAGAAGGAGATGGGTCAGCATCTATTAATTTAAAATCAAAAGTGAGGGCGGTACCTAATTTGGAAAGTACCTCACGTTCCAGAAGGGAAACTGGATAAGAAGGCAATGCCAAAAAGGAATATATAAATAATGAGAAATTGCTAATCATGCAGTGTAAAAAAGGAGTTTGACATGGACGGTGGGAAAAACCCTCTATCCCAACAACAGAGGTAGACGAAAGGGGCATAAGACCACTGAACTCTTTAAGAACTGAGAAGCTAGCTCCTGTGTCTAATAGGAAGGTGATCATCCTACCTGCCTTAGCTCAGGGCTACCCTTTGCTCTGCAGAGGTGATCTTCGTCAGGTGAGAGAAGCCAGGATCCCGTCAGTCTTCAAAAGAGGCAAGCCCAAAAAAGTCTGCTGTAGGTGCTGCAGGTTGGCTGGCCCCATGTCCTCTCTGGGCCAAGGGGCAGTCAGCCTTCCAATGGCCCTTTCTTTTGCAGAGAGGGCATGGCCCTGGTAGGGGCCTAGGATTGAGACAGTGTCATACCCAGTGGTCTTCTCCACCGCATTTGTAGCATGGTTCAGGTGGTTGAGTCATGAAGCGGCCTTTGGCCCCTGATGACTTAGGCAGGTTAGAGATGATGGCCTCAGTGACACTGTAATGTTTTGAGCTAGCATTTAATAATTTGGGGTTTGAGATTTTTTATTTTCCCTTTGGAAAACATGGTCTCGCCCTGTGTAAACCGTAAAGGCTGCATCTAAGATCACGGCCTGGGGTGTTAGGAGTCTATGCTCCAAGCGCTTTAGCTTAAGTTAGATGTCAGGGTAACTTTGGTTAAAGAAATAAGTCATGAGCCTTGGTGTGTGTCACACTTTATGGGGGCAAGACATGATTGCAAGAGGGACTTTACCTAACAATTGCAATCAGTGTAACCTGGCTTATTGTACCCTCAATGAATCCCCAACAATAAAAAAAAAAAAAAAAAGAAAGAAGTCATGAGAACATTTTTCCCATCTACTGTTTCAGGATCTAAGTTAGTATACTTAACAAAAGCCTCGGTAAGGCATTGAAGGAAAGCTGAAGGATTCTCAGACTTATCTTGTATGACTTTCCGTAATTTATCATAATTGATAGCCTTTTTGGCAGAAGCTCTAAGTCCACAAAGAATGCAGGTAATAAAAATGTCTCTACTTTTTCTCCCAGCATTGTCATTATAATTCCAATTTGGCTGGGAGTTAGGGACTGCAGTGTCACTTGCAGGATGCTCATTGTTGGACATATGAAATTGATTTGCTGCTTCTTTTGCCCTCTCCCACCTCATCAGAGGTCAGGGTATTAGCTAAAATAACAAAAACATCATGCCAGGTAAGTTGATAGGACAAAGTAATAAATTGAAACTCTTGAATAAAATGAGAAGAATTAGAAGTAAAGGAACCTAGTCTAACCTTAATGTGTGTGAGTTTAGTTATGGGGAAAGGAATATAAACAGAAACTATACCATGGACTCCAGTTACCTTGTGGAGCGAGGCCAGGAAGTGAGAGGGAGCTGAAGGTCCCTCTAATTCTGGAGACCAATGGGAGTGGGAACGGGTGAGGGGACCAGAGGAAAGTGAAGAGTGAATAGTGGACATGGTAGAATTAGTTTGCAATTTGTCTACACTGTGGCACTGTAGGACTATCATATGGAGGAGCTGGAGGAAGAAAGGGGTAAAAAGATCCGGAAGTGTTTCTTGGAGCAGCTGGAGGCAGTGGACTGAGAGATGCCACGGAAGAAGTCTGAGGGCTAGCTGGAGGGGAGGAGTTAAGAGATGAGCTCAGATTGGTTGACAGGGAAGAAGGAGGGAAAGAGGGTGGAAGCAACTGTGTGGTTGAAGGAGGAGCCAAATATGGCAGAGCTGGAACAGAAATTACTCTGGTTTCAGAACCGGTGGCCATTTGTCTGCACCGAGGAGGTACATCTGCCGGGTCAAATAGGTTTGGTTCAGGGAGATAAAGAGTAGAAGTGCCCTTTGCTACAAGAATTTTGGAATCATCCGAACATAAATTAGGCTTGGTTCTAAGATATGAGAAACCTGAACATAGGGGACCTCGCTCTATTTGCCAAGGTGTTCACAATAGTTACATAAGTTTCGAATTAAAGAAAAATCAAATGAACCATAGCTTGGTCAGATGTTGGTTGTCTAGTTTGTAAAGTGGCCAAACCTGGGTAGAGAGTTTAATTAATTTTTTTGGCTTTAAATTTAATCCTAATTCTACCAGATTGTGTAATAAGTACCCCAAGGGGGAGTTAGGTGGGATAGAATGGCCGTACCCATGGTGATTCATCACAGGAATAAAGCGTGAGCAGAATCACACGAGGACCAGGACAAAGGGCAGACGTCTCTGCTGCTTTGTTGCTGGCCGTGAAGATGAGAACACAGTCTAGGACAGTCGTCACTGTACCCCAGATCAGTGTCAGACCCTTGGGGCCAAGGAAAGTTTGAGACCTGGCACCAGGAATTTTTGTGCAAGGTGTGGAAGCCCTGGGCTAGGCCAAGCAAGGTCAATGAGAATAGGGAACTTAAGCCTCGAGAAACGGGTGAATCACCAGGAATGTAAGCAACCTAGCCCACATATGAGGTCGGTGTTGGGTGCTGGTTAGACCACCTTGGCGAATGGATACAAGCCCATGGGGTGGTGAGCAGAGGGAGTGTGAGAAGAGGATAGGGAGCCCCCAGGAGCTAAAACCCCATGGAAGGGATGGAAGCTATCCTTGGGAGCGTTCCCTAATTAGATCCCGCTT
Source organism: Nycticebus coucang (assembly GCF_027406575.1). Taxonomy (NCBI): domain Eukaryota; kingdom Metazoa; phylum Chordata; class Mammalia; order Primates; family Lorisidae; genus Nycticebus; species Nycticebus coucang. The sequence goes on along the minus strand of NC_069789.1, from coordinate 16,992,873 downwards.
CTGATACCAGATGAAAGGATGGCACTCAACCAGCAGAGATCTCACAGACCACCAAGGTTTGTATGCAAGGTCTTTATTGGCGAGGGAGGGATGCTGCAGAGCAGCACCAAGCAGGAGAGAAAAAGAAGAGAAGAAAAAAGAAAGAGAGAGAGAGGGAGAGAGAAAAGAGACAGTGAGAGAGATAGGGAGGGAAAGAGAAAAGAGAGAGAGAGAGCGCACGCGCGCACGCACCTTTATATAAGTTCAGTTAGGGGAAGTCTTAGAATGGTGACAGGATGGTAGAATAGCCAATAAGGAGTTACTGCTCTGGTGGGAAGAGCCGTTAGGGGCGGGACATAAGTTTGAAATTTTCAGCAGGTAATAGGGACAAGGAGATGAGATAAGTTTTGCAACTGGGGCAATGACCTAACAATATATATAGTTCACATATTAAATGGGGACATCGACATCTCACCTACCAACACACAGGGGTCTCGATGAATTGATCTTTTGACCTTTTACCCGGCAATAAGTTCTGTGATTCCATTTGTAACAGTCAGTAGCTAGAAGCTCTTGTGATTAGAGGAAGCCCTGCTATGTCTACCAACCATTTCTAAGTCATGACAAAAGGAAAGTGGCCAATGGGTAAGGATGGCAGGGAAAGGAAACAGATACTGTACACACCATGTGGGCCCTAACTCCCTTCCAAAGCCAAATACAAATATTTCATTCAGGTCAGCTCTTCCCTGCTTCTACTTGGTGTGACTGATACAGGGTTCACCCATTCAAGGCTGGACAAGGGACCCCAGTTTTCCTAGGCCTAGACTATTTCCTGAAGGGCATGCCCTGACCTTTTGCCCTGAGCTGAAGGGATTGCATTCATTCATTTGTCAATAACACTCATTAACACTGAAAAGGTATTTCCATCCACCACATCCCAGCCAAAAGTAATTCTCAAGACCTTATACCCCTAGACAAAGGACCCACACGGAATCTCCCCACTTGGGTCTTTCCCTCTGCCAGAAGCTCTAGTGCTTTTTAATTCTTCTGTTCACAAGCTCTGGTGCTTTTTACTCTGTGGTCCATGGGTTCATTCTTCAAATCCCTGAGACCAAGGACCTACTGAAGAAAAAAATTCTGGTAACACAATTTGAAGGCCAACTGCAAAGTCTTTGCTCAAAAGAAGCTGGTTTGGAAACTCCGATTTCAAAAGAGAAAATGGATCCTGAATGTCTAAAGCATCTGGAATAAGAAAAGTTGCTTGATTGTTTCATTGTGCAGAAGCCATTCACTAAGGAATTTTTACCACAAAAATTCACAAAGTCATTAAAGTTAGGGACTAACAATAGAAGACACCTCAAGGATAAAAGTCTTGCACTATTAAATGGTGCTGGCAGAAAACTGGTTGCTGGCCAGTGATCCTAACTGTGCCAGGAGGGACCCTCCAACCCCAGGGTGGCTGCTAAAGGCACCTCTGGAAGCAGTGGGCTCTGCCAGGGTAACATGAGATGTAGCATATAAACTGAATTATCATAGTCATTATCAAAAGAATGATTCTAATTCTGGTCTAATACCATAATCTAACATGCTACCTGTTTTTATATTCAGAAATATTGTTCTGCACTTATCTTTAGATCTAATGTTGAGAGAGGATACCCAGAAAAAGTGAGGTCTAAGAGAACAGAGGTCTTCTCAAGGAGACCTCAAGGATACACCTGTGAGGTTCTCCCATGGTGACTCAGCTCTTAGGAATTTGTAGAAACTTAACTTCCTGGGACCTGGAAGCTATACTTGCTTCTGCTTCTGTAAAAGCCAGCGCCTGCTTCTCCTTGATTCAAACTGACCAATGAGAAAGGTACCCACAGGCTAGAAGGTTTTGACTGGGAATAAAAAGGAGAAGACTGAGCCAGTCAGAGAGCGCTGCCATTTCTCAGACTTTTGTCTGCTGCTGCTCCACCAGCTGAAATAAAGCCCTTCCTCACAGGTTGAGTGTTGTTTCTCTCCGAAGGCCCTCGTCTTCCTGCAACAATGTTAAGATCACTGCTGTACCCTCTCTTGGCTCTGAAGGTTTCAAACCTTAACCAAAAGCACAATAAAATTCAAGCATCAACAATTTAATCTCTAATCCTTCTCTAATCAAAATTTCAAGATTTAAAAAACAAGGAAAAGTTTTCATAAGCCTCGTAAATGAGCTTTTTTTCTAAATGTATCTACTATTTGAATAACTGGCAAGTAGTATTCTTGTCATTTAATAATAAACATATTAGTTTACATTACACTTTTGAAATGGATACAAATTTATATGCACAGCTAGAAATGAAATTAAAAGAACAGAGAAACACCAAGCTATTCATCTGCATTGGTGAAATTATGGTGTTTTTTAATGCTCTTTTACTTGTTTGCAGTTTCCTACGCTTCCTGGAATGAGTATGCATTGTTTTTGAAAAAACAAAACCAATAAGATAAACCTAATTTAGTAAACAAGTACCTGGAACTGTTTCTGCATCACAGAGACCTACATTCATGCTTCTCTCTGGGCATATCCTGGTGAGCAGTAGGGTCCCCACAGAAACGTCCTAGGGCCTAAGACCTGTAAGGTGGCCATGGCTTTCAGCTTTATTATGATCAGACATGGCACATGAAAAGCCTCCATGACAATTTACACCTCTTGTGCCATGCTAAGGGTTCTGGAAAATTTAAGTATTAAAATATTAATCCAGATTCCACTTTGAGTTTTGCAAAGAGATCTAGCAATCCATTCTTTTGACATTTTAATACCTTTTTCCTCTGCAAATTGCCATTGTTTTGTTTTTGCAAAGAAGATGATACCATCTCTATAAAATTGGGATTTTATAAAATACGGATGAAAGAAATTTAAATTACATCAAAGACCTATAATCTAATATAGGTCTGTTCTGAACTGCAGCTTCACTCAATAACTTCAGCTGGGCCAGTGGTAGCACATTCAGCTGTGAGAGGCACCCACATCAGGGATCTAATGCGGCTCTTCACTTAACAGCTCTGTGCACTTGGGAAACAAGCAGGGTGACCCCAAGTTCAGCTTTGTCATAGGGAAAATGAAGGCCATAGCAGCCCCATAAAGGGTTGGGGAAGATTTCATCAAAGGAATCCATAATAGAGTGCCTCACACATTCTGAGTTCTAAAAACCTGCAGATGTAATTATTTTCCTTCTAGTACTCTGATGTCTTGCATTTGCGTAGTAACTCATCCTCCAGAAGCTGTTTCCAGATCTTTTACCTCATCTGATCCTCCAGCAATGCTACAGTACAAAAGGCAGATAATTACCATTCCCATTTTTCATTCATCTTTTTTGTAACTAGAGGAGAAAGCTGAGGCTCAAGGTCAAAGTCCAGAGAACCAGTCTCTTGTTCGGGGCTCTTCTTGCTCTACAACAGAGTCTCAACTGAACTTCTTGGGCCACGCCTGGGGATAATAAAACTTAATTTCTTTTAAAATGCCTATTACTCATACTTTAAGCAAATCAAACTGATATTCCCACATTACTCCCAGTTATTTGGGTTTTGCTGAGTAAAAATAACAACTTGCTGTGTATATACAGCTTTGGGCTAGGAGGGGCTTCACATCCACCGTATCAGAAACTGTGTAATAAGCCCGTGAGGTAGGTACTATCGCCATCATACCCGCTATATAAATGGGGAAACTGAGGAACAACTAAATCTAGCACTGAGATGCAGGCAGACTGTCTCCAAGCCCAGCTCTCACCACCCTGTGTTGTCCAACGCACTTACGTCCAATCAATGATACATTCTGCAAAGTGCTTTTTCTTCCCACCAAACAAACCTAAACAGACAGGGAGGCCAAGTTATTACATCTGAGGAGACGGATTCTCGGAGGTGTTAAGCAAGGCGTTTAAGGCCGCCCAGCCCTCTCCTGCCCCAGCAAGGACACAGCAAGCATCCTGACTCGGAATTTCATTCTCTTTGAAAAGCCTCAAGTTCTTTTGCGTAAGTTTTAAGAGTGAGATGACGAAAATCCTGTCATTGTTGAAAAGCAGCCATCCACTTAACAGCTTCAGTGTCATCACCGAGCGGGGACAGCGCGATCCGCGCTCTAGGCGGTGAACAGGTCGCAGTGTCCGGCTCGGGGCGGATGTCACGGTAGCCAAATAGGAAGTGGGCGGTGAAACGGAGGGCAGCTCAGCCCGCTGTGGACGTGCAGGCAGCAGGTCCTCACCCCACTCCCAACCTCTTCCCTCCAGCTCCCCGCGGGGTCGGACCGAGGAGCCGGGGCAGGGGCCGGCGCGACGTCCGAGGTCGCCTTCCACCCCCGCGCGTCCCAGGTCGCCTTCCTCCCCGCGCGGGCCCCGCCGCCTCCCGGGCCTCCCGGGCACGCCGCGGGGGGCTGGGGAGGGAGCCGGCGGGTGCTGCTTCTCTGACCGCCAAGTCCCCGGTTGGCAGCGCCGCCTCCCGGCAGCGACCCGCGCTCTCCTCTCTCCCCCGCGCCGCGCCCGCCTCCGTCCGCCTCACCTCGAAAGGAACGCGCGGAGCCCGAGCTGGGGATAGAGGCTCGCCCGGGCCTCCGCGACTTGCCGGGGGGCAGAACGCACCTCCCGCCCGCATCCTGCGCCCCAGGCCCTACCTGCGCGGTGGTCCCCGCTGCCGCCGCCTGGGGCGCCCTGGGGGCCCCCGCCCGACATGCGCGCGGCGGCCTGCTCCTCCCGACCGCCGGCGCCCCAGCTCGCAGCCTGGCAGCTCGCCGGACGGGAAGTGGGGAGGGGGCCGGCGGCGAAGGGGAGGCTCCTTCCTGGTCTTCCGCGAGACCCGAGGTTTCCTTTCCAGCCTCAGCCCCTTCCACACACACAGGGGCGCGCACAGGCTGCAGCCGCAGGCAGGGAACCCACGTGGCCTGGGGATTTGGGGACCTCAGAAAGTTTGCTTTCCGCCCTGCCTGGTTTCTGGAGCAAACAAGAGGGGAAATGCAGTGTGGTCCACAGGGCACAGGGAAGGAAAGGCTGAGAACCTTCAGGATGGAGGGTATGAGGGCGCCTCCCAGACATATGACTCGGGAAGCGACCAGAGGGTTGGTGGAGGACATGGAAGGGATGAGAGGGGTCATTTATACAAAGTGGGAGAAAATAGGGATGTCACCGGGAAGAGGTAGGTGGGCGCAGACTTTCGGAAGTGAAATGAGACCCCTCCTTTAGAATCTTCCTGGGCCCCTGGGCTGGGTCCGGGATGCAGGCGGTGTCCTCTTGCACTCCTAGGCCTCTGTCTCTGCTCCTTCACCTCTTCTGCTCATTCAAGGCAGGTCCTGGAGCTCCTGGAACTCTCATTCGTAGCACCTGCCACAGAACACTGGGTACAAGGAAGCGCGGGGTGTGGTTCTTGCCCTTGGAGCTCGCCCCCCAGGGAGTGCGTGTCAACCCAATGACAACAGACAGTGGAAAAAGCCAAGTGCCAGAGACTCAACACAAAGTGTGTTGCAGAAGATTGGGAATAGTAAGAACATTGTGTGGGGGGGGGCGGGGGAAGGGTGAGGAAGACTTTCTGCAGGAATAAGAAGGTTCTAGTTAAACCTGGATTAGTCAGCTGGAGGAGTCCCAAGGTCGTGAAAACACACAGTGTGCCTAAAGTCACTGTGCACTGTGAGACACAATGAACGTGGATCACGAGGAAAGGGACGTAAAGTTGGATGGGGCTGAATGCATCGATACAGACCACTGAGCAGAGAATCTGGCTGCAGTGTTGCAGCCCCAGGGGTTAGAAATGTTTCTGACAGTTTGGGTGGTTGGCTGGCTGACCACAAGTTGGACCGAAAGGTGGCCTGTACTAAATGGAGTTGAAATGCCAGAACTGTACACTCCAGAGCAGTGATTTCTTAGCTGGTGTGTCCCGGGACCCTGGAACGCCCTGAGAGAATCTTAGGTATGTCGCAAAAAAAAAAGATGGGGGTGGGAGGATCTCAAAAATTTTTTAAAGATCATTAATTAATTTTCAAAAGAAGTTCAAAGTTCTCTTTTTCTTACTCTTCTTTTTCAGATCAACATAATCTAAGTGTTTAACAATAGGTTCGAGCGTGCCGTCATATAAGAAAGGTTGAAAAACCCTGCTCTGGAGGAAGGGATCCAGAGGTCTAGGGATACAGAAGTGTGAGAGCAGATTTATCATGTAAGGCCTTCCTGCCCTCTCTGGGAGTATCCAGAGGACACATCTTTCACCACAGCTGTGAAAAACAAATTTGTGACCCAGCATCCTCCATTGTTCTTCTCTGCAGGTCAGAAATTACAAGGAGAACTGCTGCCACTGAACTGGGATTCTTAAATGCAATAGGGATAATTGGTCTCAGGGTGGCAGCAGCTAAGCCGTAGCAATGTGCCCAAGGCACGGTGTGTGTGGTTATATCAGAATAGTCTCACAGCAGTCAAAGCAACAATCAGAATAGTCTGATTTGGCAGTGGCTCACACCTGTGACCCTAAGCACTCTGGGAGGCAAAGGTGGGAGGATCCTTTAAACTCAGGAGTTCAAGAGCAGCTTGAGCAAGAGTGAGACCCTGTCTCTACTAAATATAGAAAAATTAGCCAGGTGCTGTGTTAGGAGCCTGTAGTCCCACCTACTCGCTGGGGAGGCTTAGGCAGGAGGATTGCTTGAACCTAGGAGTTTGAGGTTGCTGTGAGCTAGCCTGACACCATGGCACTCTAGCCTGGTTAACAGAGTGAGACTCTGTCAAAAAAAAAAAAAAGAATAGCCTGATTTGCAGAGATCTTTGATATTGGCTACTTGATCATAGAGTTCAGAAAGGTGGAATAAGTGAACAGTCTACTAAATTCTTTGTGTAAGCAGAAAAGTTCTAGGTCAAGTGAATAAAAGTCCAACTTGAGTTATCAAATCAGAAGATCATAGCACTTCCATAAATTTCCAGATTTGGGTCAGTTTCCAAACCCGGAACTCTTCAAATGCAGGTGCAGTTGGTCTTCTTGAGGGAGGTCCCCAGTACACTGTCCAAAGTATTTACATTCTTGTGATCCAGCCACAAACTGGATTGTATCCTCTTGGAGCCAATCCAAATCCTTACAATGAGATCCTGGTGGACTCTGAGTAAGTCAGGAGCCACCGCTCATGCCATCACATAGCAAAGAAAGTGGAGCCCCGAGTAACACGGGACAAGTGCCGTTCATGGGAAACCACCCCTGAACTCAAGGGCAAAGGGCAAAGGGGGACCAGCAGTCTGATGACCTTCCCAAAATATGTCTACTTTAAATGCAGTGGTGAGGAGCAGTCATCATTGTAACAGTGGAAAGGTTTGAAAAAATGCCCAAAATAGGTCAGGCATGGTGGCTCCCACCTGTAATCCTAGCACTCTGGGAGGCTGAGGCAAGAGGATCCCTTGAGCTCAGGAGTTCCAGACCAGCCTGAGCAAGGGCAAGACCCCGTCTCCACTAAAAACAGAGAAAATTAGCCAGATGTTGTGGTTGGGTGTCTGTTGTCCCAGCGCCTCAGAAGGCTGAGGTAGGAGGATCACTTGAGCCCATGAGTTTGAGGTTGCTGTAATCTATGACACCAAGGCTCTCTAACCTAGGGCAACAGAGTGAGACTCAAAAAACAAACCAAAAAAAAAAAAGGCAAAAATATTTTCTGCCTCTTTAAAACTCGTTTTTGGAAACTGAGACCTCTGTCCCAGCCTAGGTGTCCCAGGGGAGAGGCAGGGAAATGTCTTTTGTTCTTTGCACTACCGAAAATGGTGGAAAGAAGTCAAGGTTTTGTCTTCAGCAGAGAAGAGAAAATAAGAATCTTGGATGGTGCCTGTGGCTCAGTGGGTAGGGCGCCAACCCCATATACCAAGGGTGGTGGGTTTGAACCCAGCCCCGGCCAAATTGCAACAAAAAAATAAGGCCTTGTGGCAGGTGTCAGTAGTCTCAGCTACTCGGAAGGCTGAGGCAAGAGAATCGCCTAAGCCCAATAGCCCGGGCTTGCTGTGTGCTGTGACACCACAGCACTCTGCCGAGGGAGACAAAATGAGACTCTGTCTCTAAAAAAAAAAAAAAACTTGGAAAATACTTATAGTACTATTTTGATCTTTATCAAAGTCTACTTTTGATTCAACTGTGTTGTGTGGTTGTTGTTTGTTTGTTTGAGACAAAATCTCACTCTGTTGCCCTGGGTAGAGTGCTGAGTTTGAGCAACCTCAAACTTTTGGGCACAAGTGATCTTCTTTCCCCAGCCTCCTGAATGGTAGGGATTACAGGCACCTACCACAATGCCCAGCTAGTTTTTCTGTGTTTAGTAGAGTTGGAGTCTCACTCTCACTCAGACTGGTCTCAAACTCCTGAGCTCAAGCAGTCCACCAGGCCTCCTCAGACTCTCAGAGTCTGGATTACAGGCGTGAGCCACTGAGCCTGGCCTATGCTCTGTGTGTATGTGTATATTTTTTAAGGAATTCATACCTAGTATTGCCTCACCTTTTTTTTTTTTTTAGTGTGAAATGCTAAAGCAGAAAAAAGTTGTCTATTCTTAAATCCATTTTGAAGTATGAAGAGACAAACAGTATTTTGTATTTTGACATTTTTATCTACATTATTTAAAGTGATTTTGCCTGCTAAGAAAGATCCATGTTTGAGCCCAGAAGTTCAAGGTTGCAGTGACCTATAAATATGCCACTGTATTCCAGCCTGGGCAACAAAGTGAGACCCCCATTTCTAAAAAATAAAAATTAAAAAAAAGAAATGAAGATCTGGGTGACAAACTGAACAGACTTGCCACTTTTCCTCCTTTGCCTTTGCTGCAAAACAAGTAAATTTCTCTTTTCTTCTTCTCAAAAACTCTTGTTCCTGTTTTTCCTGATGCAGCTGGGAGAACGAGTGCTGAACTTTCAGCAACATCATGAGTCCTGCTGCTTGGGAACAAACAAACGACACCTCTAGTCTCTCTCTGCTTTTGATTAGGTGCTGGATGTTCAAATACATAACCATGTCCTCAGGGTAACTGAGAGCAAATATTTCGCAATATTTTTTAAGTTTAAAAGTTACTGGACATGCTGGTGGGAATGCAAAGTAATACGTTCCTTTTGGAAAGATGTTTGGAGAACACTTAGAGGTCTAAAAATAGACCTGCCATTCGATCCTACAATTCCTTTACTAGGTATATACCCTGCAAAAATCACATTATAGCAAAGATATTTGTACCAGAATGTTTATTGCAGCCCAATTCATAATTGGTAAGTCATGGAAAAAGCCCAAGTACCCATAGATCCACAAATGGATTAATAAATTGTGGTATATGTACACCATGGAATATTATGCAGCCTTAAAGAAAGATGGAGACTTTACCTCTTTCATGTTTACATGGATGGAGCTGGAACATATTCTTCTTAGTAAAGTAGCTCAAGAATGGAAGAAAAAGTATCCAAGGTACTCAGCCCTACTATGAAACTAATTTATGGCTTTCATATGAAAGCTATAACCCAGTTATAACCTAAGAATATGGGGAAAGGGAGGGGAGGGGAGGGGGGGAGGATGGGCAAAAGGAGGGTAATTGGTGGGACCACACCTACGGTGCATCTTCTTATAAGGATACATGTGAAACTTACTAAATGTAGAATATAAATGCCTGAACAAATAACTAGGAAAATGCCAGGAAGGCTATGTTAACCAGTGTGATGAAAATTTGTCAAATGGTCTATAAAACCAGTGTGTGGTGAAAAAAAAAAGTTACTGGGCGGCTCTTCCTTATAAACATTACTGAAGCCTGTATGAGAGCAGAAATGGAGTCGTGTTGTAGATGCCAGTGCAGTCGGAGGTCACTCTGCACCCTCAGAGTCAGCAGTAGCTCACAGACTGAAATCATGTGTTATCTGCAATTATTGCACATTTATGTAGCACGTGAAAGGTTCTAAAGATCATTGCCCAACAGTGCAAATACACTTAACACTACCTAACTTTACATATAAAAACGATAAAAAGGTACATATTACATGTTTTTTTAACCATAATTAAAAATTAAAAAGAAATAAAACATATCTGTGCCAAAATTTTTGTTTAAGGATACAGGAGTCTCTTAGAAGTTTACTAATAATAATTCATATTTTGGGGCACTTAACAACATGCCATACACTGGTGTATACAATTTAAACTTGTTAAATTTATGTCACGTGTATAACAATTTGATTTTACACCCATATTGGGTAACTAAAGCATAGAAGGTTAGAACTTGCTCAAGCTCTCAAGGGTAGAGCAGGGATTTGAACCCAGACAAGCTGGCTGTAGAGTCCACGTTCCTCCCCGCAATCATATACTGTCTCTCACTAGACAAAAATGGCATTTTCTGCTGCCCAAGTACAAACCATCACTCTCCTTTTATATAATGAGGTTACACCGAGGTAAATGACACTCTGTGCCACTCATACTGCTGCATTTTTGTGCATAATATCCATCCCCCTCCCCTAGTTTCGTTCTGGAAGTAAGGTGAGAAGAGACAGGGTAGGCTATGATGCCCGTGTTTATACATAGCCCATGTACCTTTTCACCCCCTTCTAAACTGTCAGCTTTCTGAGGGCAAATGTCATGCCTTATTCATCTTCACATCCTCTGACCAGAGGACTTGTTGGAACGAATGTTCTAAATTGGAATTCTGATTCTTGACAGGCTGGTGAATAATTTCTCAAGTGTTCTGTGCATCCTCTGAGTATGGCAATGACAGCTAGTCAAGAGAATTCCTATCAAGTTACATAGCTAGAGTTAAATAGGAAACATTCTCATTGAGAACAATAACAGTGCTTAAACAATTCTGGGAAATTTAATTGTCTAAAGAAGATCTTTTCTTTAAAATTTTTTTTTTGAATGAATTGAAGAAAAGAAATCAGTCTTAAGCTCAGGAAATAACATCAGACAACATGAAGAGTCTCATTTGTTAATGCCTGGAAATAGGAAGTTGGTTCAGTTTCAAATACCATCAGATAACGGCCATGCCAAAGGATGTTATCCCGGTGTTAGGCTAAATATATAATGTAAATAACCTTCCTTTTGCAGCGTATATTGTCTTAAAGCCACAATAGTGAGATAAAACATGGGAACCTGCAGAGGAGACTTCAGGCTCCCACTCTGGACCTGTGATCACAAGACACCCCTAACTTGTGGGCATCTTTATCTCCTAGTGATTAGTCTCTGCTAGAGATTTGTCGTTTAAAATGGGTTTATATGATCAAATGGCTAACACCATTAAGGAAGGGCTCATTAATTTTACTCTGTGTAACGATAGACCACTCAACGTTTTTTAACTTGTTTTTGCCTGTTTACCACATGCAATGTAGGGACAGCTGATCCCAGTGCATATGGTCTCCCCAGTCAGAGATTTATTCAAGATAAAGTGGCTCATTGTGGGAGACACGCACCTCCCTGTGCCTGCCTTTGTTTTTAGTAAGGACACCTTGCCCTCTGTTAGGAGTTCAGTGTCTACGCTTCTCCAACTTCCACAGTGAGATTCACTCACCACTCCCAGCATGGTTTGGTCCCTTTAAAGTCATCACCTATCACTCCGGACAGTCATCAGCCCTCATCTCTCTTTCTTTCATGTCTTGACAGATAATATTTCATTACTGTCACAGCTCTCATACACCAGGGACATTAATCACCATAATAACACGTGGCGATCTGTGGTTGTTAGAAAGCTCAGCAACCTCAAGCCTTCTTTTGTGATTTTTAATCTTTCCCCACCTAGTCCTCTAACAGCTAGTTTGATTTCAGTATTGTCTGATCAGCATAAATTCCTCGCTCACTTTTTCTCAGTGGGAGAAAAGAACCCTCCCCCGACTCCTTGCTCCCCCAGAACTGATGCACTGTTGCAACCATCAGGAGCTTGTAAACGCCCCAATTCAGTTAAGCTGCGTTCACAGAGAACACAGCTCAGCAAATCTCAGGAGGCCACACAGGCAGTGCCAAAGTCTTTCAGTGGCCCCCTGCCCAAAGTCACGAGTCAGCCTCATTGATACAGTGCCCAAAAGTGAGACACTCACAGGACTTTTCCCACCTCGTCTTCATTGTCCACATGTTCCACGATGAGGAAAGTGAACATGTTCTTCAATCCTCTCTGGGAAATGCTATTAGTGGTCGGGTCCCCATAAGGTTATTCCAGGGGAAAAAATATTTATGCCAGTTCAGCCAATTTGAAATTAGAGTCCAAAAACGGATCAAGGATTCTTTCTCTGATTAAATGTGTATGTTTGGAGGTAAATCACTTTCTTTACCTTTTGGACAATTAGATTTTGTAGGGGAAAGGGGGAAACTTGACCTTTTTCCGTGAAAATTAGCTGAAAGATCAGCTCACCATTCAGGCAAATTAATAAAAAAAAGTTTATTACCAAATGTGATGCTTGTGGGGAGAACCGTAAGAGTGATAACCCACTGTCTCAATTATGGCCAGATGCCTTAATACCTGCCTTTTTTTTTTTTGGCAGTTTTGCAGTTTTTGGCCAGGGCTGGATTTGAACCTGCCACCTCCGGCATATGGGGCTGGTGCCCTACCCCTTTGAGCCCCAGGCGCCACCCTTTAATACCTATCTTTTGAATGTGCAGAAGGTGGCTAATAGGGAGGATGAGAGCCAGGTGTTGTGTTTTAAATGCTTTGGGCCAAGTCGGCCAGATTCAGGGGGAGGAAAGGGAGTCAGTTCCCTCCTTTGATCTTTTGATCAGGTCAGGCGGTTTTACAGAGATAGAGGGAAAGCCCCTTCCAATGCTTTCTGATCTCCAATGGCCTTTAATTCAAAATATTCTTCATACCACGTAGCTGTATTTTGAGGTGAAATTTCCTTAGCTCCTTCAATTTCATGTCTAGTTGCTTAAAAATCTATGAAAAAATGAAAAGGCCAGACATAATGACACTGACATTTTATTTTGCAAAGATAAAAATTTCCAGCTGGGTGCAGTGGCTCATGTCTGTTATCCTAGCACTAAGGGAGGCCAAGGCAGACAGATTGCTGACGTCAGGAGTTTGAGACCAGCCTGAGCAAGAGGAAGACCCTGTCCTTACCAAAAATAGAAAAATTAGCCGGACACTGTAGCTGGTGCCTACAGTCCCAGCCACTCAGGAAGCTGAGGCAGGAGGACCACTTGAGCACAAGTTTGAGGTTGCTGTGAGCACTCTAGCCTGAGCAACAGAGTAAGACTATGTATCAAAAAAAAAGTAAAAACTTCCACCAACCACCATTACCATTTCATAAAGAAAAGCCTTCTTAACCTTGAAAAAAGTAATAAATATGTAATATCAGGTTAAAGGAAACTCCTGTAAATGAAGTAAAGTTTGCTTTTCAGAAACTCATTAATTTGCCCTGGTTTTGTTTTTCTTTCCCATTTTGACTTGGCCCAGGGGAACTTCCATTGTAGGGAGGCCCAGGGCACAGCTGGCGGGGAGCCCAGAGAGCTTCCCTTTTGCGTGTGATACACAAAGCCCACAAGGAGAACCCCAGGAATGTAAGTAGGCTTTATGTTATGAAAATGTTTAGACACAAACCTGTTTGTAAGGTTTTGAATTTTGGATTTGGGCTTTCAGAAGACAAAATTAGAACATAGTTAGGAATTAGAACTAAACTACCCCCGTAGCTCAAGGGACTACTGTTACCCAAAGTTCGGAGGCTAGGCTGCATCAGAATAAAAAACAAGAACAAGTGGTTTTTGAGAAGGAAAGGGAAGTTTCTTTCTTTCTTTCTTTTTTTTTTTGAGACAAAGTCTCACTTTGTCCCACTCAGTAGTAGTGTCACAGCTCACAACAACCTCAAACTCTTGGGCTCAAGTGATTCTCCCGCCTCAGCCTCCCCTGTAGCTGGGACTACAGGCTCCTGCCACAATACCCAGTTATTTTTAAAGATGAGGTCTCTCTCTGGCTCAAGCTGGTCCCCAACTTGTGAGCTCAAGCAATCCACCTGCCTCAGCCTTCCAGAGTGCTAGGATTACAGGTGTGAGCCACTGTACCCAGCCAGGAGGTTTATTTCTTTGCTGGCAAAGGGGGGATGGGGGTGGAGAATGGCAGGCCATCAGCCTCAAAATGCCAATTTTTCCTGTATGTAAGCAGAAACCCAGAGCTTTTAAAAGGGAGAGGGCCTACTGCCACCCAGCTGCAGTTGAAGACGCCACAGAGCTCCATTTCCATTGAAGATCAGACTATGACCTTCAGCAGCTCCACTCCACTGGCTCAGCTCCTCAGCCAGTCAGCCAGGTGCTGGCCTACCCGCCCACCCTCTGGGTGCAAAAGAACAAGACATTTCCCTGCCATTAGGGACCAAGACCGCCACCAGGGGTAGGGAAGCAAGTCTCAATTTCCAAAAAGAGTTTAAAGAGACAGAAACATTTTTTGCCATTGTTTTCAGGTCATTTCCTCTGCTACTCTGTAACAAACTGGTCAACATACAGAGGTGGTCAGCATACCACTGTACAAGCACATACATGTGGTGCATGTCCAGTCTATGAGAACAGGTCAACTTAGGGAGGTGGTCAATGTGGGGAAGTGGTCAGCTACAGAGGGTCTAAAGCTGCATTCGAGCCTTTCCAACGTGTAGAAGCCCAGTACGGCCGTGTGGCTTGCTTTGGTCAGTGAAATGTAAGCAGAGGTGATACGTGTCACATGCAGTGGAAGCTTGAGAAACCGGCGCTTAATCCATCACTCCTTTTTGCCTCTGTGGTAGTGTGAGTCTTCAGATGGACCTTTTGTCAACCTTGACCCCCAAGTGACTCTATGACTACGATCCTCCTGTCAACTTCCACAGAACGTAGAACATGAGAAGGAAGAAAAGAAGAGGAAGCATACCTTGGATTCAGATTGGGGTGTTATTTGTTGCCGTAGGATAACCTGTCTCATCCTGACCAGTCTACCAAAGTTCTCCCACCTCCGAAAGCCAGTTACCTGAATGGCAACATGCAGTCTCACATCTTAAGTTTTGGAACGGGGAGCTGACTTTACCAACAACACTGTCACCAGCAACACTCAACATTCTCCGATTGTGCTGATTCTCCCAAGTCCTAACTAACCTGGCTCTAATACCAGGCAAAGTGTTTCCTTCAGGAATGAAAGCTAAGTCCCAGCAACAGCCGGAGCGCATAGGAGCAGGAGCAGGGCAACCCTGGAGGAGGAGTTCTCTCATGATAGAGAACTTTCTCGGAGAGGCCTCCTTGCTCTGGGCTGGAATGAGAGGGTTGAAGGCTTCCGATCTGCTATGATAATGTTTTATGGGACTTCCAGGAATCTCCTTAAAGGGAAGGGATGACCTTTCTTTCATTCATCCTGCTTCTGGGTTAGGGATGTGAGGACTGGTACTCAGGAAGCCGTCTGAAACTGTGAAGACAAAAGTCTTCAGTCAAAACAGAGAACTGTCATCAGTCTTGTTCTATGACAACTGTGTGGAGTTCGCAATCCCTCTGGATTGTCTTCTTTTAGATTTCCTTTATGTAACAAAGGAAAAAAGAAAAAAAAAAAAAAACCGGTTACCTTGTTTACGCCACTTAGTTTTTTTCTTATATGAAGACAAACCTAAGTCTAACTTTTTATACCATACATTTTTCTTAATTATTTGAAAAATACTATTTATCTTGTTCTCTTTCAATTTTTTGATGTTAGATTTTTTTTCCACTACAGTTGATGTTAGATTTTTATAAATAAAAAATAATGTATGAAAGATGTAAGTGGTGGTACCCAGAGATGAGACCAGAGTGGAAATGGTCAGGCCAGATTTATGAAAAGGGGAGGGCGATCCACCTGGGCAGTGCTACGGGGGTGTCTGCACCTTGGGGCAGTTAGAGACCCTTTTTATATGGGGTTTTGGGGAGTGGGTGAATTCCACAGAGTTCCCTGAAGGTCATAGTTGGGAGAACCTTTGGCATGAACTTTTGGGGGTGCAGCTAACCAGATCCTTTGTGTGTTTGTCTTAGGAAGAGAGGAGGAGGAGGAGAAAGGGTTTTTGTGTGGCTAGTTTAGGTGCCCCAACAATGTGTATAATTTATTTTGAAAGAAATATGAATTTATTAAGGAGATATATTCTTTTTTATTAATGACTGAACTTGGAGCCCACTGATGTGAGGAATTGAGCACAAGGAGCAGCCAGGATTCCAGAAGGTTCTCCTTCAGGTGTTGGTGGCTCCACTCTCTGATGAGATGCACAGGGCCGGGCAAGGGTGGCTAAGAAACTTTTGCACCTCTCTACTCAGGGGGTCAGAATCTCAAAGTCTCCATGTTAAATTAATAAAAGCTTGAGGCAATATTAAGCAACTTCTTGTTTTATTTAATCTCTCAGGTTCTATTTAGCCCGTGGTTTATTTATTTATTTATTTATTGACACTTTATTGTCCTTGGTCAAGTGGCCTGTCATACCTCACAGCAACCTCAAACTCTTGGGCTCAGGTAATCCTCCTGCCTTAGCCTCCTGAGTAGCTGGGACTACAGGCTCCGATCACAACGCTCACTATTTTTTTAGAGATGGGGCCTTGCTCTTGCTCAAGTTGGTCTCCACCCTTTGAGCTCAGACTATCCACCTGCCTCGGCCTCCCAGACCTCTGGGTTCTTAACCCTGCAAGACGCAATTTGATTGATAGTTTGTTAGCCCTTCTCAAGGGCCACCTCGGGAGGAGGCTCCAAGAAGGGGACACGAGGCAGAGAAGGGGAGAAAAGGATGCAGGGTCATGTCCAGGGTGTGAGCAGGGAGGCTGGAAATACCTCACAATGCCACCAAAGACCCTCCTGCTGCCATATCACCTCCGGACTTTATTTCCAGCCTAGTTAACATGGAATTAGAAAGGTCCATCTGTGGCTGCCCACTCCGTCTATAAAAATAATGGAATGTGGGGATTCCAAAGCCAAGTAGAATTTTTAAAAAATTAAAAAATTATCTGCACCAAAGAGTCCTCCCATGTGTGCATATGTGTAAGAGCTAACCTGATGACGTAACTACATGCCTGACGTGATTTATTCAAAGCACTTCACGTGCAGTAGCCCTCAATGGCTGCCAGCTCCTTCTTTCCCTCTCCTCATTCTGTTATTCTTTTCACTACCTCCACTGAGAAATGAGATGGTTCAGTCCAAGTGCACATGAAGCAGTGTAAAGAAATGTTACCATCTTACCAGGAACACATTTTTTTCAATTCCTTCTTCAAAGGAAGTTATTCTCCCTAGCAACCAAAATTATCTATTTTCTGTAACTGTCTTCCAGGAAATGACACTGAACAAGATAGCATTAGGGGACCCTGAGCTAGATTATATTGCTGCTTTGGAAAGAGGCTTTATTTCACTCCTACCACAAGTCCCGAGGGCCCTACGGACTTGCAAAAGCCCTCACGGAATGAAATGCAGGCCGATTCATGATTCTAGCTCAGGGGTCCTCAGACTTTTTAAACAGGGGGCCAGTTCACTGTCCCTCAGACCGTTGGAAGGCCGGACTATAGTTTAAAAAAAAAAAAAAACTATGAACAAATTCCTATGCACACTGCACATATCTTATTTTGAAGTAAAAAGAAAAAAATGAGAACAAATACAATATTTAAAATGCAGAACAAGTAAAGTTAATTCAACAAACTTACCAGTATTTCAATGGGAACTATGGTCCTGCTTTTGGCTAATGAGATGGTCAATGTCCGGTTCCATACTTGTCACTGCTAGTCGTAACAAGTGATGCAAATGTTCA
The DNA here is from genome assembly GCF_027406575.1 of Nycticebus coucang. Taxonomy (NCBI): domain Eukaryota; kingdom Metazoa; phylum Chordata; class Mammalia; order Primates; family Lorisidae; genus Nycticebus; species Nycticebus coucang. Next base: position 16,975,261 of record NC_069789.1, on the reverse strand, counting down.
TCAGTTAGTCTAGATCTGGTTGGAGATTTCAGATGTTTCATTCTGGAAAAAGTCTGTTCACAGACAAGTGCTGCCAAAGATGGTTGCCATTTTGAGTGCATGGTTCCTGAGATTAGGATATGTCTCAGAGGGGAGAGATGCATGGTAATTAGGAAGGCTGCTTGACTTGAATGCATCTTTCAGAGAGTCACAATTCTGCAGTTCAGCCAGTTCCATCTGGTAAATCATATCCACACGTTCAATGTCAATAGCAAATGGGTTACGGAAAAACCGTATGTCCTGTTCATGGAGATGAAACTCTTTAAATCTAAATTGGAAATCCTTTTGCAACTTTTCCAGTGAATCCACACATGTTTTATTTGGGAATGCAACCAATAGATTTTCCGCTAACAGATTTTGAGTTGTGGGGAGATGGCAGAAATTTTCCTCCTTCACTTGTTTGATGAGGAGGCCTAATTTTACTTCAAATGCTTTCACATGTGATTGCATATCACAGATGAGCTTCCCTTTTCCTTGAAGTTGCACATTGAAACTGTTGAGTAGCTCTGTTACATCTGTCAGAAAGGCAAGGTGCCATTTCCATTCTGCATCACTGAGCTCTGGTACTTCTTTGTTTTTTGAAAGCAGAAAAGCTGTAATCTGTGGAAGTAAGTCACAGAAATGTTTCAAAACTCTCCCTTGACTCAGCCAACAGACTTCTGTGTGGTACAGAACATCTTCACAGGCAACATTTAGCTCAGACAGAAATTCCTGAAATTGTCTGTGGTTTAGTGCATTACCTCTAATGAAGTTAACACAAGATACCACAGTTTTCATAACAGAGTCCCACTTCAGTGATTTACTACACAGCACTTGTTGGTGGATGAGGCAGTGTATGGCTATTGGATGAGAATGGTTATGTTTGTCCATGTCTTGGTTAATGCGAGCAATTACTTCTTTCTTAGACCCCACCATGCTAGGAGCACCATCAGTTGTCACACTGGCTAGTTTTGCCCAGTCCAGCTCCAAACTAGTCACAGTTTAGCAAACCTTTTCATAGATATCCTGTCTTGTAGTTGTTCCTTTGATACTTTGCAGTGCAGCAAGCTCTTCTGTGATTTCAAAATAGTCATTCATCCCACAAATAAAAATTAGAAGTTGTGCAGAATCTGGGTGGCGCCTGTGGCTCAAGGAGTAGGGCGCAGGTCCCATATGCCAGAGGTGGCGGGTTCAAACCCAGCCCCGGCCAAAAAAACACACACACACACACAAAAAAAAAAGAAGTTGTGCAGAATCACGAACATCATTACTTTCATCAAGTGCCAAGGAAAAATAGGAAAGTTTTTTTGCGGAGTTTTGCAAATGCTGATGCAAATTGTCTCCCATTTCTTCAATCCTTCATGTAATTGAAGGTCCTAAAAGACTCACTGTACTAAATAAATCGGCCTTCTCTGGACACATCTTTTTGGCAACAGATAGAAGGCATTCTTTAACAAATTCTCCCTCCACGAATGGTCTGCCAGTGCACGCTATTAGCTCGGCAACTTGACAACTTGCTCGCGGTGATGAAGTATTTAGCTGTTTTTGCTTCACAAAAGTATTTTGCTGACTTGTCAATGTATATTTCAGTTTTAATATTTTATCTTTTCTCACTTCTCCAATCAATCATATTTATCTTTACGTTGAGTTTGATAGTGTGGATGCAAATTGTATTCTTTGAACACAGACACTATATTCTGGCATATCAAACACACAGCTCTTTCCTTGTACTGCACGAAAAAGTAATCATAAGTCCACTGTTTTTTTGAATATCCTACACTCCAAGTCAATTTTTTTCTTTCTTGATATCATTGTTTCCTAGGGATTCCAAATTGCTATTAGTAAAATACCAATATATATATATATATATATATATATGTATATATATATATATATATATATATATACATACATACAGCGCTCCAAAAACAATATACCAGCAATAACTTTGCCCACACAGAGACATATAGACTGCACTGCCCATCAATGCAGTCTGATCAGTGCCCATCAATGCCGCCTTGCCAGTCCACATCATTGCAGCCTCCCCAGTGCCCATATGGTGGAACTCTGCTTTTACCTCAGGCTCACACTGGTGTGGTGTGGGAACAGGCATGATTACAGAGCCAGTTCCTCCACCACCTTTCCAGTTTACACTACCCTGTGAGAACTGCACTGAGATCTGTGAAGTTGCACAGCAGGAAGAAAGAAGGCACGTATGCCTTTTTTCTTCTGAATCTAATGCAAGAATTGCACTGCTCAGAGATCGCAACAGTGTGAACCGGGGCTTACACAGCACACAACATACAACATCATACACAACTGAATAGCAATCAGAATATAAATGCACTTACTGTCAATTAAATTGGGTTTCCTACTCTTCGGCTGTCTGCAGAGCCAGATTAAGTTCCCATGGGGCCCTAGGCAGATTACCAGTTTGGAGCCCCCATGCCATAACACTGAGCACTGACCATTTGCTTTAACACTGACTGCTGACCATTTGCGATAACACTGACTGCTGACAATTTGCATTAATACTGAGCACTAACAATTTGCATTAACACTGAGCACTTACAGTTATCATCACCACTGAGCACTATTTGCATTACCTCTGAGCTCTGACCATTTGCATTAGCTCTGAGCTCTGATCATTTGCATTAGCACTGAGCGCTGACTATTTGCATTAGCACTGAGCACTGACTATTTGTGTTATCACTGTGATGCAACCCCCCTAGAAACCACCCCCAACCAACTAACCAACTTAAAAAAAAAAGGCTCTCCTAACTTCAAAAAAAGGCGCCCCCATCTGCAAAAAAAAAAAAAAAAGATCTCCTAACTTAAAAAAATAAATAAATCCTAACTTGTTCTTACCCTGGTCCTTAGGCAGCAGCAGGCTCTGCACAGGCAACCTGGTGACTCCTCCGATTACACCAGAGACTGAGAAGAGGAGTTGGAGAGTAGGAGGGGAGTCAGACAGTGTGGGGCACATTCTACATATGCACACTGTGGGCCAGGACTAGTGGGCTGCTAAGCAGGATGGCAAAAACACCCAGCGGGGAGAGACAGAGAGAAGAAGCGGAGTCGGAGAGTTGGCGCACATTCCACACGTGCGCACTGCAGCTCAGGACAAGTTGGCTGCTAAGCATAACAGGCAGGGCGGCAAAAAACACCTGGTGGGCTGGGACAAGTCAGCTGCTAAGCAACACAGGCAGTTGTGGCAAAAACACCCAGCAGGCTGGATAAATGTCCTCGGCGGGCTGCAGTTTGAGAACCTCTGTTCTAGCTGCTCCTCCTGCCCAAGGCCAAGGCCAGGTGCGCATCTGACTGGTTTCCTTCCAGGGCCCTTGAAATAGCAAAGCCAGGCACTGTGATCAAATGGAGCCCTCCCAGGAGGTGCTGACTAAAGCACCAAATGCACTGAGGAGATTTTATCCTAATCCAGAGGCTTTTCACCTTCCTGCTCATGAAGAACTGGCTGAGAATATCCATACTTTGCTAGAGAGTGTGGTCCCTGAAGCACTGCCTGAGCTCACCAGGACTGCACAGCAGAGTCTCCCTGGACACAAAATCCATGGTTTCATCTTTTTGGTTACTGTTGATATCAACCAACATGCATGTAATTAGTACCTACTGGATACACAACCAGTGCTAAGCACTGTGGGGGATGTAAGAATGTGCAGGCTGCAGGGGTGAGAAGGCAGAGTGCAGGGGACTATCGGGGCAGTGAAAATCCTCTGCATGACCCTGTAGCACTAGATACACGGCAGTATGTATTTGGAAAGGCCACCTAATGTACAGCACAAAGACTGACCCTTAATGCAAACTATATACCTCAGCTTGTAAAAGTATATTAACATTGGCTCATGTATTGCACCAAATATGCCTCACTGATGCGGAGTGTCTGTAATAAAGGAAACTGGGAGTGGGGCAGTTGGGAATTCTGTACTTTCTGTTTAGTTTTTCTACAAACCTGAAACTGCTCTTAAAAAAATAAAGTCTATTAATTCAAAAAATAACAGGCTGTTCTCATACATAAGATTGACCCTTGTGAAACAGAGCACGTGTAACAAGGTAGTGAGTAAGTAGGTCTGTGGTTCAGGATCCATGTGCAACTATCTCTTCTACTTCTCGAAATTCCTTGCATTTTAAATTCTAGGGCTATGGACTTCACAGAAATAAGAACTAACTAAGAACATGCCCATGAAATTGGCTCGAGAGTCATCAGTCATTGTGCACCTCTGAATCACGTAATAAATAAAGAAATCAGTATGTTGTTTTTAATCCTAACTTGGGAAAAGTGGAAAGGAGGAATGAAGGGCACGTGAAGGAGGCAACGAGAGCAGGCCTGCCGGTTCGAGAAAAGCCCTCAGCAACATCAGCCATATGGCAATGGTGACAAATGGAGTGAGCAGGGATAAAATATTGGTGTCCCACTGGCGGCCACAGTAGGAGTAGAAAATGCATGAATTTCTATGAGAATGCGTGAGCATCTCACAGGAGCGCACAGGAAAGAGGATCATCCTGGATCACGCGCATCTGAAATCCTGAGCTGCACTTCTTGGGTCAGACGTGTGTTGTCAGCTATGAAACTGAGCTGCATCCTGAAGCACAAGCCAGACGCCTTGACAGATGGCAAATATCTGCTGCTCTGGGCGCCCATCATCTGAGCAGCCTGGGAGAGGGAGCCTGGCTCCCCATGCCCAACTGGTAATCTTCTTATGTCCTGGGGCTCAGGAGTGATAGCCCTTGTAACTGTTCTTTCCAAGCAAAGCTTAAAGCTGAGAAGTTTGGTTTTAGAAACTTGGGTTTCTTGAGTTTCCAGCAAGAAAGAGAGATGTGGATAGACAAACAAGTAAGGGATGTGAAATAATCATCAACAACACCTGACACTTGTGTATCCTGAGGGTTTCCAAGCTTTTCTCATCCTTCAGATCTTTCAGTTATTGCAACAATCCTTTGGGAAAAGCAAGAAAGGATGACTCCAATTTTATAATAAACAGAAGCTGAGCTACAGAGTTGCCCACAACTGTGGCTCGTGAATGGCAGTGCCTGCCCCAGTGCCACATGGCTCCAGCACACGACCTGCACCCAAAGGAGGCACAGTTTCTGCCTCAGGGGTCTCAGCGCTTGGGAGAATATACAGAGACACATTAAAAATGATAGAGAAAGGCGGCGCCTGTGGCTCAGTGGGTAGGGTGCCGGCCCCATATACCAAGGGTGGGAGGTTCAAACCCAGCCCTGGCCAAATTGCAACAAAAAAAATAGCCTGGTGTTGTGGCGGCACCTGTAGTCACAGCTACTCGGGAGGCTGAGGCGAGAGAATTACCTAAGCCCAAGAGCTGGAGGTTGCTGTGAGCTGTGACACCACAGCACTCTACTGAGGGTCTGTCTCTTTAAAAAAAAAAAAATGATTTAGAAAGTTCAGGGGAGGCAGAAAACCACTGCGGGCTCAGGTGGCTGGGAAAGTCTTTATGATTTCGGGACTGGGGAGGAGGAAGATTGCAGCTGTGAGTTCACCTTAGTGAGGATATGGCGGAGGCACCTTCAGTGATGGAGGCTGAGGCGATATTGTAAAGGGCCTTGAATGCCAGGCTAAGGACTTGAAGCTTTTTCCATCAGGAAGAAGGGGCCATCAGAGGTTTTGGAGAAGGAGTGATCTGCATAAAGCAGGTTTGGGGGTAAGGGTGACCCTCAGACAGAAGAGAGACAGCAGGCAGAGGAGCACAGGCAGAGGTGAGGGGGCCGGAAGTGAGCAGGTGGGAGGGAGATGGGGTGGAAGGAATTGAAAGGAAAGGACCACAGCGTTCGACAGTACGGAGAAACGATGGCACCCCTGATGTCATGACTGAGACAGAGGCTGGACGTGGTTGAAATCCCTACACAGTGGGAAGAGATGGGGGCTGATGCTCAGGAGAATGCGTAAGAGACAGTGGCCGGTGTAGATAAAATAGTTGAAGCATGGGGGGAGGACACGATAGCAGAAAAACAGAACACGAAACTTGAGTTCCACCACCTTTAGGGAGAGGGATCAGAAGGTGCAGTCCAGAAAGGCCGGGAAGAGAAGCAGGGCAGAGGAAGGGCGCGCTCCCGGAGCTCCGCGCCTGCTCCTCCTTCACACCAACTTGCTCCCATCTGTCCCAGCGTGGGTCCCAGAGCCCACCATGCCCAGGGGCGCAGTGACAGTTAGAGACATCTGCTGAAGTGACCCTGACAATCCAGGGTAAATTCATAAAGACCAGACAAAAATAGTTTCCAAAAGGGGAGAGTAGGCAGTGAGAAAAATCGCAAAGACATCAACAAGGAAGGAGCAAAGGTCAGAGCGGCCTGGAGGGAGCCGGGTCAAGCCGAGCTCCAGAGCGGTGTGGAAACGTGAAAGGCGTCGAGACAGACGTCCATGGTCCATCATCAGGCCTGCTCCTTACAGAGAAGGGAGAGAACGTTTAGGAAGGAACTCTCAGGGGGAATCAGGAAAAAGAGAAGGTTCTTTCAGATACAGTAAGGTGATTGATTATAAGGAGGCCGACAGGAGGGAGGCATTGCGGAGAGCACTGGGAAAGATGACAGTCACTACAGGCCTGGGGACAGAAGCCAGAATGGGAGGCAGACCAGCGAGCTGAGGCCAGGGGAGGGGTGCGGGTTGGAAGTCCTCCCCACCAGGCTGCTCCCCTGCAGGGTGGCTGCAGGGAGGTTGAGGGACAGCAGCCACGCAGCTGTTATCCTCGGGAGCACAGCAGCCTCAGCCAGCTGACGACAACAGTGTGCAGCGAGATGCTGAGAAGACTCCCCCCTCGTAACTAGGCGCCAGGGGACCGTGCAGGAACTCACGCAAAAGTGACAAAAATTGATTCTTGTTGGATAAAAGATTTAAATGTAAGACATGAAACAATAAAAATTCTAGAAGAGAATGTGGGGAAAACACTTGAAAATACTGGCCTGGGAAAAAACTTTATGAGGATGACAATTGCAGCAACACCAAAAATAAATAACTGGGACTTGATCAAGGTAAAAAGCTTTTGTACAGCTAAGAATACCACAAACAAAGCGAACAGCCAACCTTCAGAATGGGAAAATATTTTTGCATGTTACGAATCTGACAAAGGCCTGATAACTAGAATCTACAGAGAACTCAAATTAAACCGTAAGAAAAATACAAACAACCCTCTCTATAAGTGGACAAGTGATTTGAATAGAAACTTCTCTGTGGATGACAGACAAATGGCTAACAAACACATGAAAAAAATGCTCATTATCTTTAATCAGCAGAGAAATGCAAATAAAATCAAAACCACTCTAAGATATCACCTACCCCCAGCAAGATTAGCCCACATCACAAAGTCCCAAAACACCAGATGTTGGCATGGATGTGGGATTGCAAACTAATACAGCCCTTTTGGAGAGAAGTATGGAGAATCTTCAAAGAGCTAAATGTAGACCTTCCATTTGACCCTGCAATCCCATTACTAGGTATGTATCCAGAAGAACATAAATTATTTTGCCACAAAGACATTCATGATTGCCAAGTCGTGGAAGCAACCTAAGTGCCCATCAATCCATGAATGGATCAACAAACAGTGGTATATGCCTACCATGGAATATTATGCAGCTATTAAAAAGATGGAGACTTTACATCTTTTACGTTTACCTGGATGGAGTTGAAATATATTCTTCTTAGTAAAGTATTGCAAAAATGGAAAGATGGATTTCCAAGGTACTCCATACTAATATGAAATCAATATATAAACAATTACATGTTCCTAAAAACAGTAAAACACTATTTTATAGTCCAGCTCGGGGGTGGAGGGAAGTGGGGGGAGGACGTTTGGCAGAAGGAGGGAGGGCATGAGGTGGGATCTCACCTAATGTGCTCACTGTGAGGGTGTATAACACACCCCCTGGATGAGGGGCTCTTCTACAGATGGAACTTTACCCTGGAAGTGAGAACAATATAACCTAAATATTGTACCCTTATATTAATTTGAATAAAGTTTTAAAAAAATCATGCAAAAGCCAACAGCCGTGAAGAGCTTACCTATGATTTCTTGCCATTATGCCAAGGGCTTTACTTTGACCATATTTTATATAGTTTTTACAACAACACTCAAGATTAAGTACTGATGCTGTTACCCCCATTTTACAAATGAGGAAACTGAGGCTTAAAAGAGGCCAAATATTAATACGTGCCCATGTATAGGACATAAGCGATGGGGTTGGACATCTTGGGACTTAGGGACCCATGCTCCTACCCACCGTGTCACTGCCACCCGGGTGAGCTGGGGTAACTGCAGTCATTGGGACCAGACAGGTGCATAAGAAGCATTCCTAAAAGTTGCACGCTCAGCACATGCCATGTGTTTGCAGAGCCACAGCAGAGAAGACGTGGTGGGAGCCATCAGTGTCAGGGCCTGGTTGACTAGATGGCATTTTGATCCAAGGCACAAAAATCCCTAGATTCTGTTATAGGAGCCTCTTTGCTTTAAGGAAATTTGACTTTCAAAATCCAAACTTTAGTGGGAATAGCAATTTGTCCATTGGGCATCTATTGTGTATTTGGTATCACACCAGAGTTTTTCTTAACATGACCTTGGGACTGTATGATTCTGTAGGGCAGAGATTATTAGCCACACTCCCAAACCTGGCACTATGAACTGAGTTGCGTATCCCCAAAATTCATGTGTTGAAACCCCAGTACTTCTGAATAAGTATCAGCTATACTGCTCAATCAAAATACAATTTATTTTACAAAAGCCTCTTGCCCTTAAACAGCAGATATGCCAAACTAAGAAAATTCTACTGGTTTCCCTCTTGTTCCTTTTGTAGATGGTGATATTTACAAACTGAAGAGTTTTAAGATTCTGGATGGAATCTTAAAACCTCAAAAAGTCTGGATGGACTGTTGTATTAATTAGATAAAAACGATCTTTGCATGTTGATAAGTGGATGAAAGCAACCTGAGAAGTAGAAACCATTTGATTTATTGAAATTGGAGAAAAGAAATGAATTTCTAAGCAATATTTATTTCCCATGTTATATAAGGTTACCCAAAAATAATATTTTTAAATGTTTTCCTTTTTACATTCATATTTAATGCTTCCTTTTTTTATTGTTAAATCATAGCTGTGTACATTAGTGCAATCTAATGCTCCTTTTGACCTCACTGTGGAAATCAGCCCCTCTAAAAACTTCCCTGATTTATAGTTTAAAAAGACTTTTTAAATTAAAAAATTTTAAATATCTATTAGAAAAGCATCTAATGAATAAAAATTCAAATAAGACAGAGGGAATAAACTAAAATACAAGTGGCTGCCCCAAGAACCAGCCTTAAGCATCTCTGGGCCTCAGTTATTGCAGTGATTACTTCCCATTGTGATACTGTATTATTTAGCTCTTGATTTTTTTTTTGCTCTTGACATTTTTAAAGAAAATATGGATTGATAGAAATGTTTAGGCACATTATAAAATTCTTGTTTAAATAATGTGGAAAAGGGTGGAGCCTGTGGCTCAGTGAGTAGGGCGCCGGCCCCATATGCCGAGGGTGGCGGGTTCAAACCCAGCCCCGGCCAAACTGCAACAAAAAATAAAATAGCCAGGCATCGTGGCGGGCGCCTGTAGTTCCAGCTGCTCGGGAGGCTGAGGCAAGAGAATCCCGTAAGCCCAAGAGTTAGAGGTTGCTGTGAGCCGTGTGACGCCACGGCACTCTACCCGAGGGCGGTACAGTGAGACTCTGTCTCTACAAAAAAAAAAATAAATAAATAAATAAATAAATAAATAAATAAATAAATAAATAAATAATGTGGAAAAGAGCCTCCCAGAAATGGCCACTAGGTGGCAGAAGTTGGGTAAAAACTGCTATTATTAGATAATGCCAGGTCACTTACTCCCCGTAATTTTTTTCCTCTGAAGCAGTGTTTTTCAACCTTTTTTATCTCATAGCACACTTGAACCTATAGTTAAACTTCTGCAGCACACTTAAATTATGTTGATTTTTGAAAAGTAAAATAATGCTGTGCTTTGAACTTCTTTCAAAAATAATTTAATTAATGACCTTTAAAAATTTTTGCAGCACACTGGTTGAAAATCACTACTCTAGGGAGTTCATGGAAGAAAAAATACTTCCAGCGTCCTTTCCTGATGTCTCCTACATCTGCTACAGACCCCTTGCTTAGGCTGCCCTGTGGCCATTTCAGACCATACTCAAAGGAGAGGAGAGAACTAACCCCACCTTCCCTGAGGGCAGAACAGGACAACTGGTCAGGTCTTCAAAACTGAAAAGCTAAGAAAAACAAGCACACTTTGCTTCAGATACTGCACCCACACACCCACACACCCACACATACACCTACACACACACCTACACACACCCCTCAGTGCTACCAGGGTAAGGATGATGGCAGGAAGACTTGGCTAGATCTTCCTCCAGAACAGCTGTGATTTGAGCCCACCGCCCCCCCAGGGGAAGAAAACAGAACAACAAACAGCCTTTCTACCAGGGGTGAGAGTGAATTAATTCATGAAGCCAAAATTCACAGACTGTCTTTTGCATTTCGGTCTGTGTCATCATCTGTAATTGATGCTTAGTAAAGACCTATCAGTTCTCTCTAAATCACACTGCTAACGCCTTGAAGGACTGTGCATTCCCATTCATTACGCTTTCCTTGGCTCACACAAGTGCCTAAACAAGGCAAAGACCCCGAAGATAAATGGAATGAGAACATCCTCCACTGTTCTTTATGACCAAAATGTTTCTTGATTCCAAAATTTAAGAACAAAAACAAGCAAGTAAAAGAAAAAAAGAAGTTTAAATAAGAAAAATATATATCAATGACCCTTTAACTCTAGAATTTTATTCCTAGAAATTTGTCCTAAGAAAATATTTAAATAGAAACAAAAAAAATTACGTAAGTGGAATTTTAAAGCCTAAATATTCAGTGGTTAAGGACTAGTTAACCACAACATATTAATTTACAAGACAGTACCCATATTGAAAATCATTTTGAGGACTATGAAAAAAATGAGAGAACATGCCTAGTAAATTTGCAGTTTTTTAAACATGAATATAAAAGCAGGCTAACTGAGCAAAATAATGTTTCTCCATAGCAATGTGCCAGTGGTAAGGTCCAGAAGTTGACTGAAGTGCTTTCTTTTCATAATAATTACTAAGAGTTCATCCTCTCAGCCCCACACACAGTCTAGAAATGTGCTATGGTGTCCTGCCATGGTTGTCCTTTATTATTTTTGTGTTTTATAGTTGCCATAGTGGTGAAATTCATTTTCAATAGAAGTATTAAATTACCTTTTTATTTGTTATGAAATTATAACATTGTCAATTTACTTCCAAATATGCTACCACAGTGTTTACATTTTGCTTTGAGTTTTAAGTCTATAATAAGATGTTGACATTTATAACCATAGAAGTGTCCTTCTTGGGCAAGATGAGGCACTTGTTTACCATGGAAGGGCCCAGGTGCTTCTGGGAGACATAAGATAGGTTATGCCACCCCAGAGATAAAATAAGCTATATATACACCAATGTTTACATGGGAGAATGAGGGACACTCTAATTCAGTGGTTCTCAACCTTCCAATGCCGCAGCCCTTTAATACAGTTCCTGTGGGTTAAGAACCATTGCTCTAATTCATACTTAACAACAAAAAAGAGAAAATTGATCCCCTTGTAGTTGTTATTTGAGCTTCCTTGGGCTGGGTCCAGAAGCTGCAATCCTAGGACCTCCACAAAGACAAAAAAACAGCAGAGGCTGATTGAGCCCAGCAGAGAGCTCTATTTCCTGCAAAGTCTCACAGAGTTGCGGGGAGGAACAAGTTTCGTGTTTAGAAGAAACAGCCAACAACCATATGAGGTTCTCCACACATCTCCCATGAGTCAGGAGAATGGGCACAGATCAAGAACTTTATAAACCACTGAGTTCCCAAATCTTTAACTTGTCTGTCCATTCTCTCCAAAAAGCCTTTTGCTTTAGATTACAGAGAAAGGCATATAAGGCATGTGGCTCAGTGGGCTTTTCCACATATATATATAATATATATACACACACAAAGATACACATATATATATATACACACACAGAGATACACATATATATATATACACACAGATATTTCTCAAACATATATGTGTGTATTTTATATATATGTTTGTATATAATGCACTATATGACTGCCTTATGAGATAGCCCATCAGAAACTTTGTGATTATAACAAAATGAAGTAGAATTAAATCAAATTTTAGTCTTCCAAAATAATAAACAATCACTAATAATCTTTATAAATTTTTTTGACAGAAAAAAATGTCACCCTTGGTAGAGTGCTGTGAAGTCATAGCTCACAGCAACCTCAAACTCTTGGGCTTATGTGATTCTCTCGCCTCAGCCTCCCAAGTAGCTGGGGCTACAGGTGCCTGCCACAAGGCCTGGCTATTTCTTTGTTGTGGTTGTCATTGGTGTTTAGCGGGCCCCGGCTGGGTTCGAACCCACCAGCCCTGGTACATGTGACTGGCACCCTAACCATTGAGCTACGGGCGCCAAGCCATCTTTATGATTTTTCATTTCCACCTATACCAAAATTAACATATTCTTAAATATGTCTAAAAAGACAAGAGTGTGGTAAAGTGTGTTTGTATGTGTGTGCTTGTGTATGTGTGTGTAGAAGTCATAAATGAGGTGAGAAATTAGTTTTAAAAGAAAATTTATTAATTTGGAGGAAAATATAAATTCAGAAAACCAAACCATATTATTATAACACAAAGCCTAGAAAATCAGTTTGCAAAGGAAACTTACAAAGCCCAGAAATCAGTTTAATGAAGGAAACACACACACACATATATACGCAAATAGTGCGGATATATACATATAGTTCATTGAGAGAGATATTGAATACAGTACTTTAAACCTTGTTTAAGATGGCAAATACTTTGCAAGTGTGAATCAGAAGCCAGGTACCTATTCCAGGAAAGAGTTTCTGTAATGAAAGAAACAAGGGGCCCTATGTGCAAATAAATAATCACCCCCATTAAATTGAGAGGTCAAAGACCAGCTTGGCAGTTGGAACAAAGAAAAAATTGTCATCAAAACTTTTTGGCTCTTCTTTCCTAAAGTAAATTTGGAGCTAATTAGCTTTCAAGACTTTTCCGGGTTTTTTTACACAGTGACAAGACAAAGAAACAAACTTAAGATAAAAACCAGATGTCAAAGTTTACTGGTCATTTGTTCATGCGCATTATATATTTATATGTCATTGTTAAAGCTGCAGCTTGGCCAGGTTCCAAACACAGTAGGTGACAGGGACTTTGTGGACCTCATTCTGATTGCAAGTTGGCATTCAGTGTGTATGGTACCACAGTTCCGGCAGAGAATTCTTCCTGGCCTCAAGGCATTTCGCTGCTGTGTTGAAGGTTCCTTGCTGCAGTTGTTGTTAGCTGCACTAGTACTCGTTATAAACAGTTCTGTAAAGACTTCCAAAAATCACAGGGACCACAGGATGACACCAGCCCCTTTACACTGGTATTAGAACCTCCCCACATTGATTGTTCTTCCTTTCCTGTCAAATCATGAATTTGGGCCCCTCATTACTTGGCTTTGAGGACACAAGAAGAGGAAAATAAAAAATAATAATAAATAAATAAATAAAAGAAGAGGAAAATGCCGCTTCATTCTCCCCATATAGATGTCAGGGAAAACCCAGCAAAAGGGGAAATAAAAAGCAAGCAGCGTGCACTCCGGTTGTTTAAGAACAGTGTCTAATTTCTTTAAGATCCTCAACCCATGTTTACATTTAGTTACTAAATAATAAATTTCAAACTCCACAACAACAAGCAAATGCATGAGAAAAAAAGTTCTCTGAGCAGCTAACAGCCTTAGTCAGTAGTTGATTCAAGATCCCAAAATAGCCCTTGAGGAGGTACAGAGTAGAGGCAAAGAGGAGAGATAGAATATTTCTGTATGAAATATATTTGAATAAATACATTTTTATTGGAATAAAAATATTCATTATAGGTTCTAGATCTTTTCTTACTCAAAATTATAAGTGTGACTATAGGTACTATAGGACTATTCTCCTACTAAACCTTTTGTACCTCCAGGTCTGTATACGAATAATTCTTCCTTTAAAAACCCATCTAGACTTCTGAGTGTTTCTTTCTGGAGATAAATACGGTAGGCCACAATGTTTGGCTTACATTTCATGGAGCCATCTAGGACACAGAGTATTTTTAATTTTTATTTTTGCGTCCGGTTCTGTCTCCTCATAGGATTTTACTTAGAGCTCCAAGTCTACCAAGGCTGCAAACATTAATTTTGGTCTAGTTAACTGGCATGCATTCTCATAATAGTCTTCAGGAAGAAAGGTTCTACAATTTCCTTCTGTAATTCCCTGCAGAGCACCCACAGACAAGAAATTCTTAAGCCCATGCCATAACTCACCCACACACTAAATTTCATGGTTCTGAACTCGGAAGAGATAGAAAATAGTCTGTTAGCGGGCGCCTGTAGTCCCAGCTTCTTGGGAGGCTGAGGCAAGAGAATCGCTTAAGCCCAAGAGTTGGAGGCTGCTGTGAGTTGTGATGCCACAGCACTCTACCGAGGGTGACATAGAGAGACTCTGTCTCAAAAATAAAAAAAGAAAGAAAGAAAAAAGAAAATAGTCTGTTATTGTTTTGATTACATTATTAGTTATTATTGTTAATTTCTTTTTTTTTTTTTTTTGCAGTTTTTGGCTGGGGCCGGGTTTGAACCCGCATATGGGGTCAGCACCCCACTCATTTGAGCCACAGATGCCGCCCCCTATTATTGTTAATTTCTTGCTGTGCCTAATTTATAAGTAAAACATTATAAAGGGCATGTATGTACAGGGGAAAAAAACAAGACATAAAGGCTTCAGTACTATTTAAGGTGAAGTTTTCAGGCACGCACCCAGGGCCTGGGAACATATTCCCTCCCCGCTGCTAAGGGGTTCACTATGGTTGCATCGGACATTCTTATTTTGCATTGATCCAATGCACAATCAACCCCCTTCTCTGGAATCTGTTCCCACCCAGGTGCTGAGCTCCCAGCAGCCCTGTCCATACCAACAAAGCCACCTCCTTGACCCAGTTGTTTCTTTGGCATATGGAATAGTGATTCTCTGGAGGTGGCTGAAACTTTCCATCTTGGAAGAAAAGAATGAAAGGGAAGAGGCTGAGAGCTCCTGATGGCCTCCTGCTCCCTGGGTCATGGCCTTGGGAATCCGGCCATCCTTCCCTAGCATTCTTCTAGTAATTCCTGTTTTTGAGTAAAATATGTTTAAAAGGCTTCTGCTATTTGAACCTTAACTAGAAAGTCTACAATTGTATCAATATATTAAGTGATTGATTTTGTCAGAACTGTTTCTGTACAATGCAAATAAAAATAGGAGAGGAAGCTCAAACATTAAGAATAGAAGAATAGTTTACAACTGTTTAAAGTAGGAACATAGCATTTATTCCTTCCATCCCCTCAACACACAGCCCTGTGCTGCATATGACTTTGTGACACGGCTGGTGACATATTGCTATTCCTTTTATTCTCCACCTCACCCCTTGTTAAGAAGTTAGAATGTGAGGCAGACTAGACCCAAGATTTCTCGCTCTTAGTCCAGGTTATCTCCACCCATTAATTAAAATATGTGGACAACAATAATACCAGACTTTACAAAGGAACTGGCACAAATACTCGTCTGAAGAAAAACATATGAAGATGTATTTGGGTAAAAAGGACTGAGAGTACAGTCTGCATATTGATTACACCTGGTTTGTAGCAAAATCAGTACTCTCTTATTGTCCTGTAGTGCCTTCAAAGTTTATTTGTGGAGATAAGTTCCCCTGTCTCTGGATACATGCTTGGGCAGATCCCATGACTTAGATAACAGATGATTCTGCAGGGTTAAATCACAAAATCGACGTTAGTTAGCAATTGTATATGCAGCCCATACAAGATCTGTATTGATAAACCCTTCAGTCTGCATTCGAAGCCCTCCCCTCTCTCTGGCTAACTAAGCATGGCCCAAGACTGCCCACCTTTGGAGGAGAAGGGTGGTCATCACCCTTTCTCACACACTCAATGCAGTTTAGGGTGTTGTCTGGGGAAGGAGGACAGATTTTACTTGGCTGAGTGGCCCTGCGCCTGGCCTACCGTGAAAGCACTTATTCTTTCTTCCGCGAAGTGATTTCGTGGGCTTGTGTTTTCTTTTTAATGCCCAGTTCCCTGGAGCCACTTACCTAATTCTCAGGCTCCAAACAACACATTCCATTCTCAGGGCTACTCTTCCCCACTGTCCGCTCCACGTGGCCTGATCCCACTTCGCAGGTGGTTCTCCTGGGCAGGACCTACAGAGGGCCCCAGTCGGCCCTCTGGCTGAGCGGCCCACTCTGAGTGACAGGAAATACTCTGGGACCTTGGCCTTGGCGTTCCCGACGCAGCGGCACACTTCTGACCCCACTGCCAGTTGACGACCATGCTTCTCAGCCTCTGTGTCCTAGGAAGACGTCAGACCCCGTCCCAAACGTGCCCAAAGTCAGCAAAGAAGTATGAGCACTCAGATGCTGCCACTGCAGCCCGTTTCCTAGCCTTTGGCAGGGTAGAGGAGGGGAGAGACTGGAGGCAGGGCATGGTACAGATGCCTCTCCCCTTTTTGTCATAATAAACATATAAAATAAAGCTTACCACTTAAGAACTTCTCAAGTATAGTTAGTTATATCCAGTATATTCGGATTGATGTTCCGCTATTGCCACCAATCCATCTCCAGAATTCTCTTAATTTTCTCAAACCCAATCTCTGAACCCAGAGTTTCTAACACCAACTCCCCATCCCCATCCCCTGCCCCTTGGCAAGCACCACTCTCGTCCTGCCTCTATGAGTCTGCTGCTCTGGAGTCTCCTGTTCAGAGCTGCATGATGCCTTTGTCCCTTCCTGGCTGGCTTATTTCACTCAGCATAATGTCTTCAAGGCACATCTCAGAATTTCCTTCCTTTTTAAGACTGAATAATATTCCCCTGAATGGACAGGCCGTATTTGTTTATCCGTTCTTCCATCAAGGCACACTTGAGTTGCTTCTACCTTTTGGCTCTTCTGAGTAATGCTGCTGTGAACTTGAGTGTACAAATACCTGTTCTCATCTCCCTTGATATCCTTCATCTTTTCTAAATTTTACCCATGTGGCGTTTAGTTTCACAGTCATTTTTATTTGCTGTCCATGACACTAGTGCCTCAGTTGAAACTCAGATAAGAAGAGCCCCACCCAACCTTCTGTTAGGAGAAGACAGAAAGGGAACCTTGGGCTCTATCTAGAGTCCTGTAACTCTACACATTGTACCAGACAGGTCTTGGCTCTTAAGGGAGGTTTTCTTCTGGAGGTTCCTGACTCCATTTTCAAATTAAGGTTTTCAATATAGATCTTTACCTAAAAAATGCAACCAAGTGTTCATAAAAAGTTGCTATATGATCTAGCGATTCTATTCCTGGGGGTCCACCCAGAAGAAATGAAAATACACATCCACACAGAAACTCGTGAGCAAATGCTCGTAACAGCTTTACTCAAAATAGCTGAAAAGCAGACATAATCCAAATGTCCCTGACTGTCAAATGAACAAACTGTGGCCTGTCCATTCTGTGAAATGCTGTTCAGCAATGAAAACCGTGACGTACTGATGTAAGTTACAACATAGGAGAACCTCAGAAACATTAGACGTGCACCATGTGAAAGGCGGCAAACACAAAAGTCCACATCAAACGATTCCATGTGTGTCAAATGTCCACAATAGGCAGGTGCATGGAGATGGGAAGTAGATTATTGGTTGCCAAGGGCTAGAGGGAAGAAAGGAGAGGGGCTGCAAATGAGCACATGCCTTCTTTCTTGGGTGAAGTAAATAGATGTTCTAAAATTAGACTGTTGTGATGATTGCACAACTGTCATTTTACTAAAATTCATTAAATTATACTTAAATTGAGTGGATTTTATGGTGTATAAATAATACCTCAATGAGGCTGGGTTTTTCTTTTTTGAGGTAGGGTCCTTCTCTGTTGCCCAAGCCAGAATACAGTGGTGGCATCGAAGCTCACAGCAACCTCAAATTCCTGGGCTCAAGCAATCCTCCTGCCACCTGCTGAGTAGCTGGGACTACAGGCGCACATCAACGCATCTGGCCATAAAGCTGTTTTATTAAAAAATAACTCAAATATCTAATAAATGTAATCCATGACATAATCAAAACATAATCTTAATTACTGCTTAGAAGTAAAACTAAGTTTCTATGGCAAAATGTTCACAGTGACTATTTCTGGCAATTGGACTTAGGATTTTTTTCTTTCTGCTTACATGTTTTTTGTTTGTTTGTTTTGGGTTTTGAGACAGGGTTTTGCTGTGCTGCCCAAGCTAGAATGCAGTGGTGGCATCACAACTTACTACAACCTCCAATACCTAGGCTAAAGTGATCCTCTTGCCTCAGCCTCCCAAGTGGCTGGGACTACAGCTGCCCACCCCCATGCCCAGCTAACTTTTCTATTTTTTGTAGAGGTGGGCTATTACTCTGTTGCCCAGACTGGTCTCAAACTCCTGGAATCCAGGGATCCTCCCTCCTCAGCTTCCCACAGTGCTGCGATTGTAGATGTAAGCCACCAGGCCCTGCCTGCTTAACTGTATTTTATAGGCTTTCTTCACTGAACCTACGACTTTCCTAACAACAACCATAATAATGTTTGGGGGTTTTTTTCTTAATAAAATCACAGATGAATTGATTTGTAATCTTGCGGTAGAAAAGGCCTTTCCAAATAAGACAGGAAAATCACAAGCCTGAAGGCGTTCTGCCAAATTTGCCATAAAAAATGTTAAAAATGTCTCCTTTGAAAAATGTAAACCAAACTAAAAACAATAACTAAAAACAAAGTTAGAAGACAGAAGACAAATTGGGGAAGACGTTTGCAAAACACAATGAAAGACAAATGGTGAATTTCCTTTACTTATAAAGTTCAACCAAGTTGAACCCAATGGAAAAATGAACAAAGACTGGGAAGAAGCAAGTCACAGAACAAGAATTACTAACTGCCATTTTACATTTCAGAAAATACTCAGCTTCATTTATGTTGTGGTGAGAATATAAACATGCACGAAATTTTTAAAGAACAACTTGACCAAATTCACTACTACCTCTCTCAAGTGTAGTTCTATATTGGGTGACTTGGCACTTACACTGCTACAGATTTATTCTGTAGAATACACCAGAAAAGCATTCTAGGATAAACATAAACACATGTCCATTGCAATGTTGTAATAGTGGGTTGACTGGGAGTCTAGCTGTCCGGGAGCAGGGAATAAGCTAAATGAATTACAGCACTTACAAATGGGATCCTATGCACACATAAGAAGTATTAGATCAGATGTGCCGATATGTATAAATATCTCCAAGAAATAAGAAGTGAAAAAAGAAAAAAAGAGCAGAAGAACGAATATGGGAAAACTCCATACTGTATAAGTATTTAAAGTAAGTAGGATATACTTAGTATAATATATATACACACACAAATACACACATTTTTCAAAGACATAATAAAGGTTAGCTTTCACAAAAGGGACTGCTGGGAGGAAAGGCTATTTACTTTTTATTTTGAACTTCTCTATGCTATTTTGCACATTTTAAGGGTCTGCCTATAATTTTTTTGACATCCAGAGAGATTAGCTAGGAGGTGAGATGATAAACAATTTTTTTCTTATTTTTTACTTAACCCTATTTAAAAATATAATGTGTATTTCAACACATTATACTTTTCTGCTTGACCTCGTAATCACAGAGATGCCAGAAGAAGTCAAAGAGGGTAACAGATGCAGCCAGGGTGCTGTGGCTGCATGTAGGTCTGAGCCGACCCAGTGCAGCTGTTGTCCCATGCAGGGCCCGTCCCGGGAGCCACCCCTGCACCGTCAATCAGCCCACACCACCGAGTCATCCTACTCCGGTCATTAGTGCTCAGATGCTCAAGCAACTGGCCATCTGAGGCCAAATGAACCATGAGCATGTGCATGGTGACACCAGACACGTGACCCCAACAAGGAAGGAAGGGGCAGGAGGACCTAAGCCCTCGGGGGAAGTGTGGAGGGGAGGGTCTGGGGGAAGAGCAAGAGGGCCGGCATCATCCCCACCTGGACTCTTGTAGAAGCTCCTTTATCCTCTTCTCCAGTGACCTCCTTTCTCATTCCTGAATCTCTTAACCCATTCCTAGGCTAAGATACATAATCATCTGTGATCAGGGGGTATTTTTACTTTTCTGTACATTCCAAAGTTTCTACAATAAGCATGCATGTTTTTATCGGCATACAAATCTGTTTTTAAAAAATATAAATGACTTCTAGAGTCTCCTATATATGAAAGTATGCTCTCTATTGGAATCTGCAGAGAATTTCCCATAACATATGCTTTGCTCCCACCACATAACCAACATTCTGTACCTGGAGAGGACAGAAGAAAACAGGCAGAGCACGGTCACCACCAGTGACGGCGGAGTTTGAGGACTAAACAGGCAGAGCACGGTCACCACCAGTGATGAGGGAGTTTGAGGACTAAACAGGCAGAGCACGGTCACCACCAGTGACCGGGAAGTTTGAGGACTGGCTGCACCTGCCTCCTGGGGAACAGCTGATGGGAATGTGCAAGGGTTGGGGGCAAGGGAAAGAGAAAGAAAGAATACTGGGTGTGCATGCTTTGGGTTCTTTTAACTAGATTCTCTATTTCTTTTATCACTCTTTATAGCGTTGGCTATGCGCTTGCTACGTTAGCTCCATGTTGCTGATTTTTTAGCATTTTCTCACACCGAATCAATATTCATAAATTTGGGAAGGGAGCAAGGATAAGCAGGGTGGCGACACTACCTCTCTAGGCAGGCACTAGATGGCAGAAGCTCCCAGGAAATCTTTATAGGCAGCTCCTCTCTTCTTAAAATGCCCAAAGAGCCAGACGTGGAGGAACCTGAAGCACATCACACTAAGTGAAATAAACCAGACCCAGAAAGACAGATCCTACATAATATCACCCACGTGTCGAATCTAAAAAAAGAGAATAAAGTCGAACTCATACTAGCAGAACAGCAGAGGAAACGGGGAGATCTTAGTTAAAGGGTACAAAATTTCAGTTATGTTATGAGTAAGTTTCAGAGCCCCAGTGCTCAGTATGGCAACTATAGTTAATGCATCCTATTTGTGACATTTGCTAAGAGAGCAGATCTTAACCCTTCTCACCACCAAAACGGAGGCTATAGACTTGTTAATTAGCTGGAGAGTGGTAATCATCTCACACACGTATAAAATATCATGCTGTATATCTGAAATAGACACAATTTTTGTCAATCATACCTCAATAAAGCTTGGGCAGAAAAGTGATTCATTAAAGATAGCCTCTGATTATAAAAGACTTTGAGAAATAAAAAAATTTTTTCAGAATTCTTTTAACCAATTACATTTATTTGCATTTTCTTTTTTATTTATTCACAAGAGTGGCATATAATGAAAACATAAACGTCTAGTTCTAAAACAGCTTTTACAATATATGTGCCACAAAAATTCTATGTGACAATAGAGATTTAGTAATATGTTTTTAAATGCCAAAGGGGCGAAGTACTTAACAGCCAATTGTGGCCACTATAGCTTAACTGTCTAAAACTATATCACCAAGTTGCAGTTTTATCTAATTTCTGCCTTATAACATAAAAAAAAAATTCCTTAAATCCAATTTTGGCCTTGATAGGCTGGTGTTGCATACGTCATCCCACGTGGACTTGATTTCCACAAGTGTCACCCAGGGGAATTGCCTCCTGACTCTCAGGTTATCCTCAGCTATATCCCTCTGAGCAGGGTTTGCTCCTCTCAAGGACAAACACTGTCCACGCTCACACTGAGAACTGGAGTCTATTCAGGGTGAAGGGTGTATACACAAAGGAGGGGGGGCTGGGGCACAAAGAGAGGAAACTGGTCCCCATTCTTTAGCTTGCTCCCCATTCCGGCCTCCTATTAACACAAAGGCAGGCGTTGCTGACAGATGTTGTAGGGGACGACTGAGGTCTTCAGCTTCCTGGTTTCAGGTTGGACTCCACGTCACCTTTATCAGAATTCTTCAACAACCACCTCTGCTTGTCTTTTAACCTGATTCTTGCTCTTCTTGGCTGTGAGTCCCCGTCTGCAGTGTCCTTCCTCCTGGCTGTCACACCTTTCTTAGTCACCTTCTGGAGTCTCTCCTGTGGGTACCACTGTTACCAACAAAAGCTGGCCTTACCACACCCTTCAACATCGACACCCTCTCTTAAAAAGAGTTTTTGCTTCAGCAATACCTTTGGGATATAGTAGCTCAAACAGTAAGGTTCATTTCGAGTGCCACTACCGAATCTCTACATCACATGGCTCCAGGAAATTCTATACTTTCCTACCACTTGTTAATCAGTAAACTTCCAAGTTCCTAACACCACTGGTTGGAGGATATAAAATCCTCCTAAGGCAAGATTCTTGCTTTCAAAAAGACTAGCACCCACTTAGAACAGCTATAGAATAATTCAGGATGAGCTTTTAAGACAATAATTTTTAAAGTTATTTTTAAAATGAAACAAACCATAATTAAATAACCAGGTTTGATGGTGGCTCATAGCTGTAATCCTAGCACTGTGGGAGGCCGAGGTGGTTGGATTGCTTGAGCTTAGGAGTTTGAGACTAGCCTAAGCAAGAACAAGGCCCCATCTCTACTTAAAAAAGAAAAAGAAAAATATTAACCAGGCATGTGGTGGGCACCTGTAGTCCCAGCTACTTCGGAGGCTGAGACTCTTGAGCCCAAGAGTTTGGAGTTGCTGCGAACTAGTTGACACCACAGCACTTTACCCAGGGTGACAGAGTGACACTCCATCTCAAAAAAAAAAAAGAAAGAAAGAAAAGGAAACAAGTCTACTCTTTTGTAGTATATCTTCTTAGCTAAAAACTGCACAGAAATATAGACTATTAGATGCCTGGGTTTTCAGTTAAAGGAGCCAAAGATACTTCTGACATTCGAATAAAGCATTAAAATGTAATCAGTAGTAGAGACAATGGCTGGGCCACCAGGTTAACCAACAGGGATTTCAGTTTCCAGAAGACCATAGTTAGCTCTGCTAACTAGTTTCCAAATGAGTTAAAGAAATACCACCATAGGGGCCAGGTGTGGTGGCTCAAGCCTGTAATCCTAGCACTCTTGGAGGTGGCTTCCTTGAGCTCATGAGTTCGAGACCAGCCTGAGCAAGAGTGAGACTCCCATCTCTATTAAAAATAGAAACACTGAGGCAAAAGGATTGCTTGAGCCCAAGAGTTGGAGGTTGCTGTGAGCTATGACGCCACTGCACTCTATGCAGGGCAATAGCTTGAGACTCTGTCTCGGAAGGAAGGAAGGAAGGAAGGAAGGAAGGAAGGAAGGAAGGAAGGAAGGAAGGAAGGAAGGAAGGAAGACCCACCCTAGGAACACACTGTATCTCAGAGTAAAACAATAACATCAAAACTCTTTCCTCTGCATTGCAAATACATTGGCATTTCAATGGTACTACACTCTAAAGAATAAGTTCTACTAAGTTTGTTAGATAAGCCACATGTGCTCTGTTTCAAATCACATATGAATAAAGGTGATCTAGTTCTTTGATAGATTTTCAGGATTCCCTAACTGGACTAGTATTAATTTCCTTTAAGAAATATATACAGGCTTTCTATGAAAAACAGAGTTTCTTAAATCCAGCTTCCCATGTGAATTTTTTTATTATTCTTCTCACTTTTGTTTAATGTTTTTATTTCCCATGAATTTGTGAGCATCTTCGAACAATTGAGAGTAACTTTTCTTCCTAATTACCCAGTTCAGCATTGTGACTGAAGGAACATCTGTGATTGTGAGGGCTGGCCTTCAGTGAGACAGCACTCATGTGCTGAGACCCTTGTCAGGAACTCTCTCCTGCCCAGCCAACTGCTTCTCCTCTCTCCAAATAGATGCTAGATGGGCTGGATTTAGGAATCTACTCCTGGCCTTCAAAATGATGTAAGCTCCTGGGAAAGGCAATGGCCTGACTCCTCATCAGATTAATTTCCTGCTTCTGACACTCTGTACTCATGTCCCACAGATATTTTGCTCCTGTCCAGCACACCCTGGACATGGGCACTCAGTCTGATTTTCTGTCATAGTCCCTCCTTCCAACTCCTGCAGAATCTCTGTCCCTTGAACACTAGCATTAGGCTTTGAAATGCTCTCACAGTCCTTGCATTCACTCCCTTTGTGGTATTTTTCTGATTCTCTAACATCATGCTCCCCTGGCTCCCTGGTTTTGGGTTAACCATCTCTCCCACTGTCTCCTCTCTGCCCCCCCCAGGCCCTTTCCTAGACCCCTCCCCACAGTCCCTCACTCCTGACTCCATGTGGTGAGCTGCCCTCACCCTGAGTTCTCAGCCTAACTCTTAAACTCTAATCATTTTGTCCTGACTCCAGCAGTGTGCTCCACTGACTTCACTGCAGGAAGACACATCCATAGAAAGTTTGTACTCACCTCTATTTGAACAGAATCCTTCCTCTTGACATTGGAGGTACAGCCTACCATGGGTGCCACAGGGAAAGTGTGCAAGGCCCTGATAACCACCTGCCTACTCTCCATCCGGGGCACTATGGGTTACATAAAGATGAACCAACTTCAAAGGTCTTACAGTCTAGAAGAAGGGAAAAAGACAGGTACCCATATAGAAAGTGATACATTCCATGAGCAAAACCACAGTAATGAGAAAATTCAAGAGGAAATGTTACGGGCTGTATTGTATCTTTATATCTTCTTAAGATTCACACACTCAGGGATCAGCAGCCAGTGCTCATCTCCAGCACCTCACAATGAAACTTTCTTTGGAAAAAGGGTCACAGCAAATGTAGCATGTTAAGAAGAAATCATAGTGAAGTAGGAAGGGCACGAAACTAATATAATCGGTGTCCTTATGAAAAGGGGAAACTTGGAGACAGACACACATGCCGGGAGAGTCGCCACGTGAAGACGAGGCAGAGAGCAAAGGTGCAGTTCCTACTTGTCAAGGGACTACGAAGACATGGGATTGTCAACAAACCACGAGAAGCTAGAGGGGAGGCATCAAAGAGGCCCTTCTGTGCAGCCCTCCGAGGGAACCGTCTGCTGACGCCGCGCTCAGCCTGAGGCCTCCAGGCCCGCGCCAGGATGGAGTTCTGTTGCTTACACCTCTCCCCTTGTGGTGCTCGGTCACGGCAGCCGAGCAGGCTGGCACCAGGAGACATCTTATCGGAGGCTATTAAGAAAGACTTCATTGACAGTGAAGGAGGTACAATTCAAGCTAAGGCTTAAAGAAATGGCATTCAAAACAGGAAAGGTGGTTAGGAAAAATGGGAGTGGAGAAGCACTGAGACTACTTGGAGAATTGATTTGAGCTTCTAACTTAGAGAAAGCAGGGAGAGCAGGCAGAGATAATACTGGAGAGGCAGCGTGGGCGCCACTTGTCACAAAGGTGAACGTTCTACATCTATGAAAGATTTTGAAAGATGAAAATTCTAGGGTAGCACCTGTGGTTCAGTGGGCAGAACCCCCATATACCGAGGGGGGTGGGTTCGAACCTGGCCGTGGCCAAACTACAATCAAAAAAATACCCGGGCGTTGTAGCAGGCGCCTATAGTCCCAGCTACTCCAGAGGCTGAGACAAGAGATCATCTAAGCCCAGAAGTTAGAGGTTGCTGTGAGCTGTGTGATGCCACGGCACTCTACGAAGGGGGAGGGTGACAAAGTGTCTCTAAAAAAAAAAAAAAACAGAAAGAAAGAAAGAAAATTCTAGATATATCTGTGTCTTTTAAAATGTCAACTACTGAATGCGAATTTGAACATGAACCTGTGCAATCAATGAATAGAACATGTGATATGAGAATTAAAATTTAGGCCTTGAATTTTAAAAATGAGTTGGTTTTAAATCAGTGTCCCTACTCAAGCTCATTGACACTAATAATTTTTTATTTTGTGCTTTAAGGACTAACACAAGGAAATATAACAGGGACAGTTCTGGGATGGATGTCAAAAGGCCTGGTTTAGGGAAAAAGGTTATTTTGATCTGCTTTCTAGAAGTGTCAAAGCCACTTACACCCTCAGTGCCTCAGTTTTGTGTGCAAGAAGATACCAGCATCTTCATTTACTTTTTCCTTTTTTTTTTTTTTTGAGATAGAGTCTCACTCTGTAGCCTGGGATTACAGGAGTGAGCCACCACACCCGAGCCATCTCCATTTTCTTAATCTCCTAAAAATGTGATGAGGTTACATGAGAAGAGATTAAAAGATGTTTATGCAGTAAAATAATTTTTTAAAAACAGGCTTAGATTAATAGAAGTGTGTGTGTGTGTGGATGTGGTGTCCATGTATATACATGTATAGATCCTTACCTCTGTGTTCACACGGCTACTGGATGATGGCAGGAAGCTAATTCGTGACAAGGTCAGCTTCAGCCACGTCTCTCCCTCTGTCAGGCACATTTCTTTGGCTTGGTCTTGTTAATTGAGTCTCAACAGGATTCTCTGTCTCTCCCACCTCTTTCTGTCTCATTTTCTTCTCTCTCTCCACCCAACTTAAAGAAAACACCTTTAATTAAATTATAAAAAATGTCAAATGTTCACAAAATGAGAAAAAGACAATGACATCTCATAAACCCAGCACACACATTTAACAAGTTTTGCCAATTGTTTCAACTATTCGTCCATTCTTCTCTCCTTCCCTTTTTCCCTCTCCAGTGAATTTTAAAACAAATCCCAGACTTCATGCTATTTCACCCAATATGTTTGAATATGCACTTCTAAAAATATGTCCATATCCTTCACCAACACAATGGCATCATGCAGCTTGACAAAAGTAATGATAATTGCTTAGATTCTTGTCACATCTCTCTTCAATGTTTTTAAACAAGAATAATGGTGCTACTTGCATAATTTACTAATAAGGGTGCTATTTACACAATTTAATTTAATCGTATTTGAATAATAAGCAAATTTCATTTTGGAGGCTTCTCTATTATACAAACAGCTTGAGGAAAGTATGGCTAATTGGAAGGCCTAAGGAATGTTTTCTCACGATGGGTCTATCTCATTGGTGTTCCTAATAACCCCACAGTGATCCTGTTACCTGACAGTAATCTAATGAAGATTAAAGAAATAACATCTGTTAATCTCATTAAGCTCACTGAGGCAGGATGGGGCTGGGTGCTGGTAAATGGAGCAGATAAATGTGAGGCATATACACTTTATTTTTCATGTTGAAAAGTCATCACAGAGAAACTTTCTCCTTTGGTGCACGTAATGATACTTCAGAGCACGTATTAACTATGGTAGGGTGGAGTGAGGTAGGGAAGTCATGCCAGAGACTACCTCTTAGTAACCTTGGGAAAGAATTACAGTGCAATGCCTGCAGCTCTGGGAAGTGACGCATGTAAGTATATGTTTGTGCCATTTAGAGCTCACATAACTGAACAATGATTTATAAAAGGAATTCTGGTTGATAACTGTTCCAGAAGAAACTAACTCAATTTGTCAATAAATAACAAAAAATAACAGTATTCTACTATCAGCAATTCATACTAAGGAAAGGAACGCAGGCTCAGGTAAACATGCCCTTACAAAGGTATTGGTGTCAGTGTTGTTTATAAACATACTTTTAAAACAACTCTTAAATATTTAACAACAGATATGGTTGAGTAAATTTCATTATAGCCCCATGGAAAATATATGGATTAACACATAAATGTTTTGACATTATCTTCGGTGAAAAAACCGTATTATAAAATAGTACAAATGTCATAATTCCTCTTTAGTTTAGCTATAATTATATATATGCACATATACTTGCACACATACATACAAAGAAACAAGATTAGAAATACAGAAAGTCAATATGATGTTAACAGTCATTATCTCTACAAAGAAGAATTATGATTTCTTTGGCATCTAGATTTTTCTACAATGTACATATAAAACTTAAGTATAAATATATATTTTTTCAGAAGTATGACTACCAGATCTGGCAACATGAACACTGAGCCAAAGCAGAATGCTACAAACTATAAATACAAAGAGATAACAGATAAAAGGAAAATAGAAAGAAAAGCAAATCCCTTAGCAAGAGTCGTGGAGGGACCTGAAATACAAATACAAATGGTGGTGTGCATGGGCAATAACGCAATTGCTCAGAGTAATGACGCAATTGCTCAGAGTAAAGAGGCCACTGCTCCAAGTGAAGCATGTGGTAGACACGAGGCTGGGATTCTCTGACAACAAACCTCACAAAGATGCTGTGCACACACCAAAAAAGGACTGACCAGTAGCTATAAGAACAGGCACAAGAATCTTCAAATCCAGCACATAAAAGGATGACATGTCATGACCTACTGAGATTTATCCCGAGCATGTGAGATCGATTTAAAGGATGAAAATCAGTTAATGTGCAAACTATATTGATAGAAGAGAAGACAAAATTACATGATTGCCCCAATAGACAGAGATAGTCACATGATAAAATCCAATTCTCTTTCAAGATAAAAATACCCAACAGACTAGGAGTAGAAGAAAATTTACTCAACATGATAAAAGGCATCTGTGAAAAACCCACAGGTAACATCATACCCAATGCTAAAAATCTAAGAGCTTTCACCCTAAGATCAGGAAAAAACAAGGGTATCTGCTCTTGCTGCTTCTATTCAATGTTGTACTGGAGATTCCAGCCAGGACACTTGACAAGAGACAAAAATAAAATGCATCAAGATTGGAAAGTGCGTAAAACCATTTCTATTTATAGATGGCATGATTTCATATGTAGTAAATCCTAAGGAATCCACTAAAAAACTGCAAGAGCAAATAAGGTCACTGTACACCATTCATAGCATAAGTCATAAAAGCCAGAAAATAGGGAACAACCCAAATGTCTATCAACTGATGAATGGATAAATAAAAATGATGTATCCATGTAATAGAATATTAACTAGGCAATAAAAAAATTCAAGTACTCATCTAAGACTGTGACATGAACACATTTTGAAAACATGCTAATCCTAAGAATCCAAAGACCACATTTTGTATGATTCATTTACATGAAATATCCGTAATAGGTAAACCTATAGATGCAGAAAGTAGACTAGTTATTGCCACAGGTTGGTAACTGGAAGTGACCATTAAAAGATATGGGTTCTGAGGGAGATAAGGAAAATGTTCTAAAGTTAAGACTGGGCGCAATGGCTCACACCTATAATCCCAGCACTCTGGGAGGCCAAGGCAGGTGGATTGCCTGAGCTCACAGGTAGGAGACCAGCTTGAGCCAGAGTGAGACCCTGTGTCTAAAAATAATTGGGTGTTGGGGCACCTATAAGTGCCCAGCTACTCAGGAGGCGGAGGCAAGAGGATCCCTTGAGCCCAAGAGTTTGCGATTGCTGTGAGCTATGACATCATGGTACTCTACCACAAGTGACAAAATGAGACTCTGTCTTAAAAAAAAAAAAAAAGAGAGAGAGAGAGCAAGCTGGCAGCCGAGTAACAGATTCCCTGCATCTGGGCACCATGAGTCTGGGGAAATAAGACTCCAAGCATCCCTCACTGGTGGGATCTGCCTATAATCATCCCTTTGAGGACACAGGGAGTCAGCGAGAGACTTCTGGACTCCAAGAAGAGGACAAAAACAGTGGAAAACTGGCAAGTGGTCAATTGTGTTTGATCGGTCTAATCCCACCAGCAGCTGCACGGGAACTTAAAGAGCAAGAGGAAGTGAAAGGAAAATTAGGGCAAGGAAACAGATAAAAGAAATCACTCATGAGGAAGAATCAGCAGAAAACTCCAGGCAACATGAAGAACCAGTCCAGAGCAAGCACTCCAAGGGACTATGAGGTAGCTACCGCAGAGGATTCCACCTATAAAGAAAAGTTAGGAATGACAGAAAGGGAATTTAGAATACACATGATGAAAACAATGAAGGAAATTATGGAAACAATGAAGGAAACTGCTAACAAAGTGGAAAATAACAAAAAGGAAATCCAAAAACAGAATTAAATAAGAGATGAACAATATGAAGAATACAGAAAGGACATAGCGGAGCTGAAGGATCTGAAGCAGTCAATTAGGGAACTTAAAGATGCAATGGAAAGTATCAGCAATAGGTTAGACCATGCAGAAGAAAAGAATTCCAGAGGTAGAAGACAAAGTTCTTGAGATAACTCAGATAGTAAAAGAGGCAGAAAAGAAGAGAGAGAAAGGCAAACGTTCACTGTCAGAATTATAGGACTTTATGAAGCATTCCAACATATGAGTTATAGGAATCCCAGAAGGGAAAGAAGAATGCCCCAGAAGAATGGAAGCCATCCTAGAGAATATTATGAATGAAAATTTCTCAAATATCACCAAAGATTCTGACACACTGTGTTCAGAGGTATATCGGACCCCAGGTTGCCTCAACTCTAACCGAGCTTCTCCAAGACACATTGTGATGAACCTGTCCAAAGTCAAGACAAAAGAAAAGATTCTCCAAGCTGCCAGGAGTAAGTGCCAGTTGAACTACAGGGGCAAATCCATCAGAGTGATTGCAGACTTCTCTAATGAAACTTTCCAAACAAGAAGACAATGGTCATCTACCTTTAATCTACTTAAACAGAACAATTTCCAGCCCAGAATTCTGTAACCTGCTAAGCTTTAAAATTGACAGAGAAATAAAATCATTTACGATATACAAATATTGAGGAAATTCACCACAACGAGACCAGCTCTACAGGAAATACTTCAACCTGTTCTACACACTGAACATCACAATGGATCAGCAGCAAAGTAAGAACTCAGAAATTAAAGCACAGAACCTAACCTCCACACTGATGCAAAAGATAAAACTAAGCAATGGACTCTCACAAAATAAGATGAATAGAACACTACCACACTTATCAGTTATCTCAATAAATGTTAATGGCTTGAATTCCCCACTGAAGAGACATAGATTTGCTGACTGCATTAAAAAACACAAGCCATCCATTTGCTGTCTGCAAGAAACACACCTGGCTTCAAAAGACAAATTAAAACTCCGAGACAAGGGTTGGAAGAAAATTTTTCAGGCAAATGGAATTCAGAAGAAAAGAGGAGTTGCAATGTTATTTTCAGATACATGTAGATTTAAAGCAACTAAAGTCAAAAAAGACAAAATGGTCACTTCAAGGGAAAAATACAACAAGAAGATGTTTCAATTCTAAATATGTATACACCCAATTTAAATGCTCCCAGATTCTTGAAACAGACCTTACTCAGTCTGAGCAATATGATATCTGATAATACCATAATAACAGGGGACTTTAACACTCCTCTTACAAAGCTGGACAGATCCCCTAAACAGAAATAAAACAAAGATATAAGAGATTTAAATGAGACCCTAGAATAACTGTGCTTGATAGACACATATAGAACACTCCATCCCAAAGATAAAGAATATACATTCTTCTCATCACCCCATGGAACATTCTCCAAAATTGATCACATTCTGGGACACAAAACAAATATCAACAGAATCAAAAGAATTGAAATTTTACCTTGTATCTTCTCAGACCATAGGCACTAAAGGTGGAACTCAACTCTAACAAAAATGTTCAACCCCACACAAAGGCATGGAAATTAAACAAACTTCTGTTGAATAACAGATGGGTGCAGGAAAAATTAAAACAGGAAATCATTAACTTCCTTAAGCATAACAACAATGAAGACACAAGCTACCAAAACATGTGGGATACTGCAAAAGCAGTTTTAAGAGGAAAATTGATTGCTTTAAATGCCTACATTCTAAAAACAGAAAGAGAGCACATCAATAAACTCACAAGCCATCTTAGGGAATTGGAAAAAGAAGAACAATCTAAGCCTAAACTCAGTAGAAGAAAAGAAATATCTAAAACCAAATCAGAGAGCAATGAAATTGAAAACAAAACAATCATTCAGAAAATTAATGAAACAAGGAATTGGTTTTTTGAAAAAATAAATAAAATAGATAAACCATTGGCCAAACTAATGAGAAATACAAAAGTAAAATCTCTAGTAACCTCAATCAAAAATAATAAAGGGGAAATAACAAGTGATCCCACAGAGATACAAGAGATCATCTCTGAATACTACCAGAAACTCTAGGCCAAGAAATTTGACAGTGTGAAGGAAATGGATCAATATTTGGAATCATACCCTCTCCCTAGACTTAGCCAGGAAGAAATAGAGCTCCTGAACAGATCAATTTTAAGCACTGAGATTAAAGAAACAATAAAAAAGCTTCCAGGAGGTGGAGAAAGATGGCAGCTGAGTAACAGCTTCCCTGCAACTGGGCACAATGAGTCTGGGGAGAAAAGCCTCCAGGCATTTCTGGCTGGTGGGATATGCATATTATCATCCCTTCGAGGAAACAGGGAGTCAGCAAGGGACTTCTGGATGCCAAGAGGAGGACAAAAACAGTGGAAAACTGGCAAGTGGTTGTGTGTGTTCGATTGACCTAATACTGCTTGTAGTCTTAAGTACAAGAAGCGGTGAGACTGCAAACCTGAAAGGCCTTACCTGTGAACTGTTTTGGTGTTTTTGGAATTGGCACTCAGTTGAACTGCCTTGGGGAGAGCTTGAACAGGAATGCAGAGAACTTTGAGCATTGTCTAGGGCCCCAGGCTGAGCCACTGAACCAGACGGAGCTAATAGTGTTTGGCTGTGGGCCACAGAAAGCCAATATGAGAAAACTGCCCAGGCAGGCTCTGCCCTCAGGGCCGCAGAGCAAGGATCAGGAGGGAGCTAGTAACCTAGTGACTGAGTAACCTAAAGGCAGGGACTGAGCTGCCTTACATCCTTAACCCTCAGGGACAGAGTGAGACCGGTTTTGGCACACTGGAGCCTTGGGGTGTTGCCCTGGGTAGAGTGCCATGGCATCACAGCTCATAGAAACCTCAAACTCCTGGGCTTGGTGCGCCAGGACTTCCATAAGAGATGTGCCACCACACCCGACCCATGACCCATGCCCGCTGGGCCTCTGCATGCCCTGACCAGGAACTGCAGGAGCCCTGCAACCCTGGATTCTCCCTCCTGTACCCTCCCTGCCTCCACACTGGCCCGAAATCTGGCCACAGACTCTGGTAGCTGCATGCCCTCTGGAGCCCTCCCTGCCTCTATGCAGAGACCGCCTCCTGGGCAGAGACTGCTGGAGCCTTGGGCTCTCTGTAACAAACTCACTGAGTGCCAGGCACTCCCAGAACCATGTGCACCACCTCCCGCCCTGTTGCTGGATCCGGGTTTGTCACACTCCAGAGCTGCTTCCACAACCAGAACACCCTGGCTGAGGGCAACCCCAGAGGAAATACACAGGGTCACTACCTACAAAGATCCACAACAATAAAGTGATCCCGCTGGGGTCTAATCTTGGAGAGACACCTCCCCAACTCTGAGGATGGCCAGAGGCAATGGTGAAAAACAATCAAGAGGTAAAATCAACAGAAAAACTCTGGCAATATGAATAATCAGAGTAGATCAACTCCCCCAAAAATCAATGGAGCAGACACAGCACAAGGTCCCATGCACAAACAAATAGCTGAGATGTCAGAAATCAAATTTAGAATCTAGATAACAAATAAGATCGAATTACAATTCCAAGCAGTAACCAAAAAGATATCTCAAGAATTCAAAGAATTCAAAGACCAAATCACCAAAGATTTTGACACATTGAGACAAGAAGTTGCAGCCCTCAAAGATCTGAGAAACACAGTAGAATCCCTCAGTAACAGAATGGAGAAGCAGAAGAAAGGATTTCTGACACTGAAGACAAAGCTTTTGAATGCTCCCAAACTTTCAAAGAGGAAGAGAAATGGAAGGCAAAAACAGATCACTCTCTCAGAGAGCTCTGGGATAATTCGAAGAAAACCAATATTTGTCTTATATGGATCCCCAAAGGCAATGCAGTGGCTACACAAGGCACAGAGTCTCTTCTCCCTGAAATTATAAAAGAGAACTTTTCAGACATGCCAAGAGATTCTGAAATTCAGAGAGCAGACAATTTCAAACTCCAGGACGACTCAAACCAAATAAGACATCCCCCAGACACGTCATAATCAATTTCACTAAAGATAATATGGAAAAAATTCTGAAAGCTGCAAGACAAAAGAAAACCATCACCTACAAGGGCAAGAATATTAGAATAACAGCAGACCTCACTGCTGATACCTTTCAAGCTAGAAGAGGATGGTCATTGACTTTTAATCTCCTAAAACAAAATAACTTTCAACCCAGGATCCTGTACCCAGCTGAACTGGGTTTCATTTATGACGGAGAAATTAAATACTTCAATGACATTCACATGTTGAAGAACTTTGCCACAACTAAAGCAGCTCTCCAAGATATTCTCAGACCTATCCTCCATAAAGACCAGCGTAATCCTACACCACAAAAGTAAACCCACGCAGAAAATTTTAATAAAATTCAACCTTCCACAGTCACAAAAGGATTAAAAATGTCCACCGGACTCTCGAAAGGCTTATCAATATTCTCAATTAATGTGAATGGTTTAAATGTCCTCAAAAGAGGCACATGTTGGCTGACTGGATACAAAAACTCAAGCCAGATATCTGCTGCATACAAGAATCACACCTTACATTAAAAGACAAATATAGACTCAAGATGAAGGGATGGTCATCTATACTCCAAGCAAATGGAAAGTGGAAAAAAGCAGGCATTGCAATCCTATTCGCAGATGCAATAGGCTTTAAACCAACCAAAATAAGGAAGAATTAGAATGGACACTTCATGTTTGTAAAGGTAATACTCAATATGATGAGATTATAATAATTATTATTTATGCACCCAACCAGAATGCAACTTAATTCATAAGAGAAACTTTAACAGACATGAGCAACTTGATGTCCTCCAGTTTCCTAGCAGTTTGAGATTTTCACACCCCTTTAGCAGTGCTGGATAGATCATCCAAAATAAAGCTAAGCAAAGAAATTTTAGATTTACACTTAACTGTTCAACATCTGGACTTAACAGACATCTATGGAACATTTCATCCCAACAAAACTCAATACACATTCTTCTCATCAGCCCACAGAACATACTCCAAAATAAAATACATCCTAGGCCACAAATCCAACCTCAGCAAATTTTAAAAAATAGAAATTATTTCTTGCATCTTCTCAGACCATTATGGAATAAAAGTTGAACTCAAAAACAACAGGAATCTGCATGCCCAAACAAAAACATGGAAGCTAAATAACCTTATTTTGAAGGATAGATGGGTTATAGATGACATTAAGAAGAAAATCACCAATTTTTTGGAACAAATCAACAATCAAGACACGAATTACTAGAATGTCTGGGATACTGCAAAGGCAGTCCTAAGAGGGAAATTTATAGCACTGCAAGCTTTCCTTAAGAAAATGGAAAGAGAGGAAGTTAATGACTTAATGGGACATCACAAGCAACTGGAAAAAAAAGAACAGTCCAACCCCAAACCCAGTAGAAGAAAAGAAATAACCAAAATCAGAGCACAATTAAATGAAATTGAAAACAAAAGAATTATACAACAGATCAATAAATCCAAATGTTGGTTTATTGAAAAGATCAATAAAATAGATAAACCTTTGGCCACCCTCACCAGGAAAAAAGGAGAAAAATCTCTAATTTCATCAATCAGAAATGGTAATGAAGAAATAACAACAGACCCCTCAGAAATAAAAAAAAAAATCCTTAACGAATACTACAAGAAACTCTACTCTCACATATATGAAAATCTGAAAGAAATCGACCAATACCTGGAAGTACACCACTTACCTAGACTTAGCCAGAATGAAGTGGAAGTGTCGAACAGGCCTATATCAAGTTCTGAAATAGAATCAACTATACAAAATCTCCCTAAAAAGAAAAGCCCAGGACCAGATGGCTTTACGTCAGAATTCTACCAAACCTTTAAAGAACAACTAGTACCTATACTACTAAACCTCTTCCAAAATATAGAAAAAGAAGGAATATTGCCCAAAACATTCTACAAAGCAAACATCACCTTGATCCCCAAACCAGGGAAAGACCCAACAAGAAAAGAAAATTATAGACCAATATCACTAATGAATATTGATGCTAAAATACTCAATAAGATCCTAACAAACAGAATCCAACAACACATCAAAAAAATTATACACCACAGCCAAGGGGATTTATCCCAGGGTCTCAAGGCTGGTTCAACATAAGTAAATCTATAAATGTAATTCAGCACATAAAAAAAACTAAAAAATAAGGACCATATGAGTCTTTCAATTGATACAGAAAAAGCTTTTGATAATATCCAGCATCCCTTCATGATCAGAACACTTAAGAAAATTGGTATAGAAGGGATATTTCTTAAACTAATAGGGGCCATCTACAGCAAACCCATAGCCCATATCATATTGAATGGAATTAAATTGAAATCATTTCCACTTAGATCAGGAACCAGGCAAGGATGCCCATTGTCTCCATTTCTCTTTAACATTGTAATGGAAGTTTTAGCCATTGCAATTAGGGAAGAAAAGGAGATCAAGGGTATCCACATAGTGTCAGAAGAGATCAAACTTTCACTCTTCACAGATGATATGATCGTATATCTGGAAAACACTAAGGATTCTACTACAAACTTTTAGAAGTGATCAAGGAATACAGCAATGTCTCAGGCTACAAAATCAACACCCATAAATTTGTAGCCATTATATATACCAACAATAGCCAAGCCAAAAGAACAGTCAAGGACTCTATTCCTTTCACAGTAGTGCTAAAGAAGATGAAGTATTTGGGAGTATACCTAACAAAGGAAGTGAAAGATCTCTACAAAGAGAACTATGAAACTCTAAGAAAAGAAATAGCTAAAGATGTTAACAAATGGAAAAACATCCCATGCTCTTGGCTAGGAAGAATCAACTTTGTTAAAATGTCTATACTACCCAAAGCAATATACAATTTTAATGCAATTCCTATTAAAGCTCCATTGTCATATTTTAAAGATCTGAAAAAGTAACACTTCGTTTTATATGGAATCAGAAAAAACTTTGAATAGCCAAAACATTACTCAGAAATAAAAACACAGCAGGAGGAATCATGCTACCAGACCTGAGACTGTACTATAAATCCATAGTGATCAAAACAGCATGGTAATGGCACAAAAACAGACAAGTAGATTTCTGGGACAGAATAAAGAACCAAGAGATGAATCCAGCTACTTACCGTTATTTGATCTTTGACAAGCCAATTAAAAACATTCAGTGGCGAAAAGATTCCCTATTTAGCAAATGGTGCTGGGTGAACTGGCTGGCAACCTGTAGAAGATTGAAACTGGACCCACACCTTTCACCATTAACTAAGATAGACTCTCACTGCATAAAAGTTTTAACTTAAGACATGAAACTATAAAAATACTTGAAGAAAGTGCAGGTAAAACTCTTGAAGGAATCGGCCTGGGTGCACATTTTATGAGGAGGACTCCCCAGTCCATTGAAGCAGTATCAAAAATACACTACTGGGACGTGATCAAACTAAACAGCTTCTACAGAGCCAAGAACGTAGTAAGTAAAGCAAGCAGACAGCCCTAAGAATGGGACAAAATTTTTGCAGGTTATACCTCCGATAAAGGTCTAATAACCAGAATCCACAGAGAACTCAAACATATTAGCAAGAAAACATGTGATCCCATCTCAGGGTGGGCAAGGGACTTGAAAAGAAACTTCTCTAAAGAAGATAGATGCACAATCTACAAACATATTTAAAAAAGCTCATTGAGAGATTAAAGATGGCGGCTGAGTAACAGCTTCCCTGCAATTGGGAACAGCGAGTCTGGGGAGACAAGACTCCAGGCATCTCTGGCCGGTGGGATCTGCCTATAATCATCCCTTTGAGGATACAGGGAGCCAGCAAGGGACCTCTGGACCCCAAGAGGAGAACAAAAACAGTGGAAAACTGGCAAGTGGTTGCGTGTGTTCGATCGACCTAATCATGCTGGCAACCATAAGTACAAGCAGCAGAGAGACTGCAAACCGGAAAGGCATTACCTGTGAACTGTTCTGGTGTCCTTGGACTTGGCACTCAGTTGAACTGCACTGGGGAGAGCTTGAGCAGAGTGGAGATTTTGGGGCATTGTCTGGGGCCCCAGACTGAGCCACTGAGCTGGGCACAGGAAGCCATTGTGAAAGAACTGCCCCAGCAAGCTCTGCCCTCAGGGTCTCAGAACAAGGATTGGGCAGGTCAAAGTAACCTACTGACTGACCAGCTTAAAGGCAGGGACTGAGATGCCTTACAGCCTTAACCTTTAGGGGCAGAGTGAGACGGTTTTGGCACACTGGAGCCTTGGGCTGTTGCCCTGGGTAGAGTGCCGTGATGTCACAGCTCATAGCAACCTCAAACTCCTGGGCTTGGTGCCGCCCAGACCTCCATAAGAGCTGTGCAGCAACCCCCAACCGGTGACCCGCACCCAGCGGGCATCCACATTAACTGACCAGGAACTGCGGGAGCCACGCAACCCTGCATCCTCCCTCCTGTGTCCTCCCAGCTTCCACACTAGCCTGTTCATCTGGACAGGGACTCTGGTAGCTGTGTGTCCTTTGGAGACCTCCCTGCCTCTGTGCAGAGCTCTTCTCCTGGCCAGAGACTGCTGGAGCCTTGGGCTCTCTGTGCCAAAGTCACTGGGTGCCTGGCACTCCCAGAACCGTGTGCACGACGCCCAGCCCTGATTCTGGATCTGGGTGTGTCACAAACCGGAGCTGCTTCCACAACCAGAACTCCCAAGCTAGAGCAGCCCCAGATGAACTACACAGGGTCACTTCCTACAAAGATCCAGCAACAATAGAGTGATCCCACTGGGGTCTAATCTTTGAGAGACACCTCCCCAACTCTGAGGACAGCCAGAGGCAATGGTGAAAAACAATCATGAGGTGAAATCAACAGAAAAACTCTGGCAATATGAATAATCAGAGTAGATCAACTCCCCCAAGGATCAATGGGGCAGAAACAGCACAAGACCCCATGCACAAAGAAATAGCTGAGATGTCAGAAATAGAATTCAGGATCTGCATAGCAAATCAATTCAAATTAGAATTCCAAGAGTTATCCCAAGAATTCAACGGATTCAAAGACCAAATGCCCAAAGATTTCAACACATTGAGACAAGAAGTTGCATCCCTCAAAGTTCTGAGAAACGCAGTAGAATCCCTCAGTAACAGAATGGAGCAAGCAGAAAAAAGGATTTCTGACATTGAAGACAAAGCTTTCTAACGCTCCCAAACCCTCAAAGAAGAAGAGAAATGGAGAGCAAAAACAGACCACTCTCTCAGAGAGCTCTCGGATAATTTGAAGAAAACCAATATTTGTCTTAAAGGGATCCCCGAAAGCAATGAAGTGGCTTCACAAGGCACAGAGTCACTTCTCCATGAGATTATGAAGGAGAACTTTCCAGACATGCCAAGAGATTCTGAAATTCAGATAGCAAACAGTTTCAGGACTCCAGCATGACTCAACCCAAATAAGGCATCTCCCAGACACAACATAATCAATTTCACTAAAGTTAATATGAAGGAGAAAATTCTGAAAGCTGCCAGACGAAAGAAAACCATTACCTACAAGGGGAAGAATATCAGAATAACTGCAGAACTCTGTGCTGAAACTTTCAAGCTAGAAGAGGATGGTCATCAACTTTTAACTCTCAAAACAAAATAACTTTCAACCCAGGATTCTGTACCCAGCTAAACTGAGCTTCATTTATGACGGAGAAATTAAATACTTCAATGACATTCACATGTTGAAGAAATTTGCCACAACTAAACCAGCTCTCCAGGACATTCTTAGACCTATCCTCCATAAAGACCAGCATAATTCTCAACCACAAAAGTAAACCCACACAAAAAATTTTTGATCAAATTCCAACCTCCACAGTCGCAAAAGGATTAAAAATGCCCACTGGTCTCTCGAAAGGCTTATCGATACTCTCAATTACTGTGAATGGTTTAAATTGTCCTCTGAAGAGGCACAGGTTGGCTGACTGGATACAAAAACTCAAGCCAGATATCTGCTGCATCCAAGAATCGCATCTTACATTAAAAGACAGATATAGACTCAAGATGAAGGGATGGTCATCTATATTCCAGGCAAATGGAAAGCAGAAAAAATCACACATTGCAATCCTTTTCGCAGACTCAATAGGTTTTAAACCAACCAAAATAATTAAGGATAAGGATGGACACTTCATATTTGTTAAAGGTAATACTCAATATGATGAGATCTCAATTATTAATATTTATGCACCCAACCACAACGCACCTCAATTTATAAGAGAAACTCTAACAGACATGAGCAACTCGATTTCCTCCACTTCCACAGTAGTTGGAGATTTTAACACCCCTTTAGCAGTCCTGGATAGATCCTCCAAAAAGAAGCTAAGCAAAGAAATTTTAGATTTAAACTCAACCGTTCAACATCTGGACTTAACAGACATCTACAGAACATTTCATCCCAAAAAAACTGAATACACATTCTTCTCATCAGCCCACGGAACATACTCCAAAATCGACCACATCCTAGGCCACAAATCTAACCTCAGCAAATTTAAAAAAATATGAATTATTCCTTGCATCTTCTCAGACCATCGTGGATTAAAATTTGAGCTCAATAACAACAGGAACCTGCATACCCATACAAAAACATGGAAGCTAAACAATCTTATGCTGAAGGATACATGGGTTATAGATGAAATTAAGAAGGAAATCACCATATTTTTGGAACAAAACAACAATCAAGACACGAATTACCAGAACCTCTGGGATACTGCAAAGGCAGTCCTAAGAGGGAAATTTATAGCACTGCAAGCATTCCTCAAGAAAATGAAAAGAGAGGAAGTCAATAACTTAATGGAACATCTCAAGCAACTGGAGAAAGAAGAACACTTCAACCCCAAACGCAGCGGAAGAAAAGAAATAACCAAAAGCAGAGCAGAATTAAATGAAATTGAAAACAAAAGAATTATACAACAGATCAATAAATCCAAAAGCTGGTTTTTTGAAAAGATCAATAAAATAGATAAACCTTTGGCCAACCTAACCAGGAAAAAAAGAATAAAATCACTGATTTCATCAATCAGAAATGGTAATGATGAAATAACAGCAGACCCCTCAAAAATTCAAAAAATCCTTAACGAATACTACAAGAAACTCTACTCTCACAAATATGAAAACCTGAAAGAAATCGACCAATACCTGGAAGCAGGCCACCTACCAAGACTTAGCCAGAACGAAGTGGAAATGTTGAACAGGCCTATATCAAGTTCTGAAATGGCATCAACTATACAAAATCTCCCTAAAAAGAAAAGCCCAGTACCAGATGGCTTTATGTCAGAATTCCACCAAACATTTAAAGAAGAACTATTACCGATACTACTAAACCTCTTTCAAAATATATAAAAAGAAGGAATATTACCCAACACATTCCACGAAGCAAACATCACCTTGATCCCCAAACAAGGGAAAGACCCAACAAGAAAAGAAAATTATAGACCAATATCACTAATGAATATTGATGCTAAAATACTCAATAAGATCCTAACAAACAGAATCCAACAACACATCAAAAAAATTATACACCATGACCAAGTCGGATTTATCCTAGGGTCTCAAGGCTGGTTCAATATACGTAAATCTATAAATGTAATTCAACACATAAACAAACTAAAAAATAAAGACCATATGAGTCTTTCAATTGATGCAGAAAAAGCTTTTGATAATATGCAGCATCCCTTCATGATCAGAACACTTAAGAAAATTGGTATAGAAGGGACATTTCTTAAACTAATAGAGACCATCTACAGCAAACCCACAGCCAATATCATATTGAATGGAATTAAATTGAAATCATTTCCACTTAGATCAGGAACCAGGCAAGGTTGCCCATTGTCTCCATTGCTCTTTAACATTGTAATGGAAGTGTTAGCCATTGCAATTAGGGAAGAAAAGGCGATCAAGGGTATCCACATAGGGTCAGAAGAGATCAAACTTTCACTCTTCGCAGATGATATGATCGTATATCTGGAAAACACAAGGGATTCTACTACAAAACTTTTAGAAGTGGTCAAGGAATATAGCAATGTCTCAGGCTACAAAATCAACACCCATAAATCTGTAGCCTTTATATATACGAACAATAACCAAGCCAAACAAACAGTCAAGGACTCTATTCCTTTCACAGTAGTGCCAAAGAAGATGAAATATTTGGGAGTATACCTAACAGAGGACGTGAAAGATCTCTACAAAGAGAACTATGAAACTCTAAGAAAAGAAATAGCTGAAGATGTTAACAGATGGAAAAACATACCATGCTCATGGCTGGGAAGAATCAACATTGTTCGAATGTCCATACTGCCCAAAGCAATATATATTTTTAATGCAATTCCTATTAAAGCTCCATTGTCATACTTTAAAGATCTTGAATAAATAATGCTTTGTTTTATATGTAATCAGAAAACCTTTCACCATTAACTAAGATAGACTCTCACTGGATAAAAGATTTAAACTTAAGACATGAAACTATAAAAATACTTGAGGAAAGTACAGGGAAAACTCTTGAAGGAATCGGCCTGGGTGAATATTACATGAGGAGGACTCCCCACACAATTGAAGCAGTATCAAAAATACACTACTGGGACCTGATCAAACTAAAAAGCTTCTGCACAGCCAAGAACATAGTGAGTAAAGCAAGCAGACAGCCCTCAGAATGGGAGAAAATATTTGCAGGTTATACCTCCAATAAAGGTCTAATAACCAGAATCCACAGAGGACTCAAACGTATTAACAAGAAAACAACATGTGACCCCATCTCAGGGTGGGCAAGAGACTTGAAGAGAAACTTCTCTAAAGAAAACCGACGCAAGATCTTCAAACAGACGAAAAAAAGCTCATCATCCTTAATCATCAGAGAAATGCAGATCAAAACTACTCTGAGACATCACCTAACCCCAGTAATAGTAGCCCACATAACAAAGTCCCAAAACCAGAAATGTTGGCATGGATGTGGAGGAAAGGGCACACTTCTACAATGCTGGTGGGAATGCCCACTAATACGTTCCTTCTGGAAGGATGTTTGGAGAATGCTTAGAGCCCTAAAAATAGACCTGCCATTCAATCCTATAATTCCTTTACTAGCTTTATACCCAGAAGAGCAAAACTCACAATATAACAAAGACATCTGTACCAGAATGTTTATTGTAGCCCAATTCATAATTGCTAAGTCATGGAAGAAGCCCAAGTGCCCATCAACCCACGAATGGACTAGCAAATTGTGGTACATGTATACCATGGGATAGTATGCAGCCTTAAAGAAAGATGGAGACTTTACCTCTTTCACGTTTACATGGATGGAGCTGGAACATATTCTTCTTAGCAAAGTATCTCAGGAATGGAAGAAAAAGTATCCAATGTACTCAGCCCTACTATCAAGCTAAATTATAGCTTTCACATGAAGGCTATAACCCAACTGTAGCACACGAAAATGAGGAAAGGGCCAAGGAAGGGGAAGCGAGAGAGTAGGTTAGGATGGAGGGAGGGTAATGGGTGGGGTCACAGCTAAGGTGCATCTTAGAATGGGTACAGGTGAAACTTACTAAAGGCAGAATACAAATGTCTACATACAATAACTAAGAAAATGCCATGAAGGCTACATTGAACAGTTTGATGAGAATATTTCAGATTGTATATGAAACCAGCACATTGTACCCCTTGATTGCAACAATGTACACAGCTATGATTTAACAATAAAATTTTTTAAATAATGAAAAAAAAAATAATAAAAAAGCTTCCAACAAAAAAATGCCCTGGTCCAGATGGCTTCACACCAGAATTCTATCAAACCTTC
This sequence comes from Nycticebus coucang, assembly GCF_027406575.1. Taxonomy (NCBI): domain Eukaryota; kingdom Metazoa; phylum Chordata; class Mammalia; order Primates; family Lorisidae; genus Nycticebus; species Nycticebus coucang. The sequence goes on along the minus strand of NC_069789.1, from coordinate 16,931,338 downwards.
AATGAAGAGCTTATTCCTGTACTTCATAAATTATTCCAAAAAATTGAGGAAGAAGGAATCTTCCCAAACACATCCTATTAAGCAAACATCACCCTGATACCAAAACCAGGAAAAGACCCAAACAAAAAGGAGAATTTCAGACCAATCTCACTCATGAATATAGATGCAAAAATTCTCAACAAAATCCTAGCCAATAGATTACAGCTTACCATAAAAAAATCATACATTATGATCAAGTAGGTTTCATCCCAGGGATGCAAGGCTGGTTTAACATACGCAAGTCCATAAACATTATCCACCATATTAACAGAAGCAAAAATAAAGACTATATGATCCTCTCAATAGATGCAGAAAAAGCATTTGATAAAATCCAGCATCCTTTTCTAATTAGAACACTGAAGAGTATAGGCATAGGTGGCACATTTCTAAAACTGATTGAAGCTATCTATGACAAACCCACAGCTAATATTTTACTGAATGGTGTAAAACTGAAAGCTTTTCCTCTTAGAACTGGAACCAGACAAGGTTGTCCTCTGTCACCTTTACTATTCAACGTAATGCTGGAAGTTCTAGCCAATACAATTAGGCAAGACAAGGAAATAAAGGGAATCCAAATGGAAGCAGAGGAGGTCAAACTCTCCCTCTTTGCTGATGACATGATCTTATACTTAGAGAACCCCAAAGAATCAACCACAAGACTCCTAGAAGTCATCAAAAAATACAGTAATGTTTCAGGATGTAAAATCAATGTCCACAAGTCAGTAGCCTTTGTATACACCAATAACAGTCAAGATGAGAAGGTAATTAAGGACACAACTCCCTTCACCATAGTTTCAAAGAAAATGAAATACCTAGGAATATACCTAATGAAGGAGGTGAAGGACCTCTATAAAGAAAATTATGGGGCGGCGCCTGTGGCTCAGTCAGTAAGGTGCCGGCCCAATATACTGAGGGTGACGGGTTCAAACCCGGCCCTGGCCAAACTGCAAACAAAAAATAGCCGGGCGTTGTGGCGGGCACCTGTAGTCCCAGCTACTTGGGAGGCTGAGGCAAGAGAATCGCTTAAGCCCAGGAGTTGGAGGTTGCTGTGAGCTGTGTGAGGCCACGGCACTCTACCGAGGGCCATAAAGTGAGACTCTGTCTCTACAAAAAAATAAATTAATTCATTAAAATAAAAAGAGAGAGAGAGAGAAAAAAGAAAGATAAGATCTGGCCCTGTCATCTGGGCTAGAGTGCAGTGTGTCATCATAGCTCATTGCAACCTCAAGTTCCTGGGCTCAAGCCATTCTTGGGTGGCGCCTGTGGCTCAAGGAGTAGGGCGCCGGTCCCATATGCCAGAGGTGGCGAGTTCAAACCTAGCCCCGGCCAAAATCCAAAAAAAAGAAAAGAACATTATGAAATCCTAAAACAGGAAATAGTAGAGGATATTAACAAATGGAAGAATATACCATCCTCATGGATGGGAAGAATCGACATTGTTAAAATGTCTATACTTCCCAAAGCAATCTACCTATTCAATGCCATTCCTATTAAAATACCAACATCATACTTTCAAGATTTGGAAAAAATGATTCTGCATTTTGTATGGAACCAGATAAAAACCTGTATAGCTAAGGCAGTTCTTAGTAATAAAAATAAAGCTGGGGGCATCAGCATACCAGATTTGAGGCTGTACTACAAAGCCATAGTGGTCAAGACAGCATGGTACTGGCACAAAAATAGAGACATAGACACTTGGAATTGAATAGAAAACCAAGAAATGAAACTAACATCTTACAACCACCTAATCTTCAATAAACCAAACAGGAACATACCTTGGGGGAAAGACTCCCTATTCAATAAATGATTTTGGGAGAACTGGATATCCACATGTAAAAGACTGAAACTGGACCCACACCTTTCCCCACTCACAAAAATTGATTCGAGATGGATAAAGGACTTAAATTTAAGGCATGAAACAATAAAAATCCTCAAAGAAACCATAGGAGAAATAGTGGAAGATATTTGCCTGGGGAAAGACTTCATGAAGAAGACTGCCATAGCAACTGCAACAACAACAAAAATAAACAAATGTGACTTCATTAAACTGAAAAGCTTCTGTACAGCTAAGGAGACAACAACCAAAGCAAATAGACAACCTGCAAATAGACAATGGGAAAGGATATTTGCATATTTTGAATCAGACAAAAGCTTGATAACTAGGATCTATAGAGAACTCAAATTAATCCACGTGAAAAAAGCCAACAATCCCATATATCAATGGGCAAGAGACATGAATAGAACCTTCTCTAAAGAAGACAGACAAATGGCTAACAAACCTATGAAAAACTGTTCATCATCCCTATCTATTAGAGAAATGCAAATCAAAACCACCCTGAGATACCATCTAACCCAAGCAAGAATGGCCCACATCACAAAATCTCAAAACTGCAGATGCTGGCGTGGATGTGGAGAGAAGGGAACACTTTTACACTGCTGGTGGGACTGCAAACTAGTACAACCTTTCTGGAAGGAAGTATGGAGAAACCTCAAAGCACTCAAGCTAGACCTCCCACTTGATCCTGCAATCCCATTACTGGGCATCTACCCAGAAGGAAAAAAATCCTTTTATCATAAAGACACTTGTACTAGACTGCTTATTGCAGCTCAATTTACAATCGCCAAAATGTGGAAACAGCCTAAATACCCACCAACCCAGGAATGGGTTAACAAGCTGTGGTATATGTATACCATGGAATACTATTCAGCTATTTTTAAAAATGGAGACTTTACATCCTTTGTATTAACCTGGATGGACGTGGAAGACATTATTCTTAGTAAAGCATCACAAGAATGGCGAAGCATGAATCCTATGTACTCAATTTTTTTTTTTTTTTAATTTGGCCGGGGCTGGGTTTGAACCCGCAACCTCCGGCATATGGGACGGGCGCCCTACCCGCTGAGCCACAGGCGCCGCCTATGTACTCAATTTTGATATGAGGACAATTAACGACAATTAAGGTCATGGAGTGGGGAGGAAAAGCAGAGAGAGGGAAGTTTGAGGGGGTGGGGCCTTGGTGTGTGCCACACCTACTGGGGGCAAGACATGATTACAAGAGGGACTTTACCTAACAAATGTAATCAGTGTAACCTGGCTTATCGTACCCTCAACGAATCCCCAACAATTACAAAAAACAAACAAAAAAAAAAAAATTAGAAAAAAAAATTATATATATATAAAATCTAAAAAAAAATATGTTCTAAAGTCAATTGTGGTGATGGTCAAGCAACTCTATGAACATACTAACAGCCATTTAATTGTACACTTTCAGTGTACAATTGAAATGATATTTCAATAAAGTAAACAATATAGTATCACAATTTGCTCAGACAGGTCAAACTATTGGGAGAAAAGAAACCAATTATTATCATTTGCAGATGTTGTTATGTACATTTAAAAAAAATCCCAAGGGATATTTAAATCAACTATTAGAACTAATGAGTTCAGAGATTGCTGAATTCAAGAACGATGTAGAAAAATCAATATTGTTCTAACATGAAATATCAATGATTAAAGCAAAATTTTGAAGAAGATTCCATTCTCCACAGAAACAATACTGCATGGAATACCAAAGAATAAACTTATCAAAGGATTAGCAAGATATAAAAAGAAAATGATAAAGCTTCACTGATGAACACAAAACAAAACCTAAATAAATAAATGGAGAAATATTCCACATCCATTGATAAGAAAGCTTAATTATCATAAAGATGGCACTTCTGGGCAGAGCCTGTAGCTCAGTGAGGAGCGCACCAGTCACATACATTGAGCCTTGTGGGCTCAAACCCAGCCCAGGCCTGCTAAACAACAATGACAACTGCAACAAAAAAATAGCCAGGCTTTGTGGCAGGCGCCTATAGTCCCAGTTTCTTGGGAGGCTGAGGCAAGAGAATTGCTGGAGCCCAAGACTTTGTGGTTGCTGTGAACTGTGACGCCATAGCATTCTACCAAGGGCAACATAGTGAGACTCCGTCTCAAAAAAAAGATGGCACTTCTCCAAATATTAATCTATAAATTTCAGTCTAATTAAAATAAAAATCCTAAGAAGATTTTTAAAGATCTTAACAAGTTCACTCTAAAATTCACATAGAAAAGAAAAGCAGCCAAGAACATCAAGACAATTTTGAAGCAAAACAAGGTAGAAGTAGTTACTTTCTCATTTATCAAAACTCATCATAAATTTATAGCAAGTAACAAATGTGGTATTGGTGCATGGACAGGCAAATAGACCAAAAGAGGGAACCTAGAAAGAAACTCATTTTTCTTATGAGAACTTAAGATATAATAATAGAGATAGGTTTGCAAATTGGTAAGAAAAAGATAAACTTTTCAATTTTCATGAGAAAATAGGATAACTTTTCTTCATACTATACACAGAAATTCCAAAATAAATTCCAGATTGATCCCAAACTTAAATGGGAAAAGGCAAAACTCTAAACCTTCTGAAACTTTTCAGAGGAAAACACAAAATCATACATTTTTATCTCAAATTTCTTAAAAAAGACAACAGAAAGACAAATCATACAAGACTGGTAAATTTGATGACATCAAAATAAAACATTTCTCTGTAAGAAAAGAAAGTATACTCCCAACCACAGATCGGGAAAAGGCGTCTGTACAAAAGAATCATAAAAAGGAGTGGGGAGCAAGAGGAGTCCGAGGAAAGACAAGCTAATTGAAAAATGTCAAGAATATAAGTGCAAGTAACTTCCATAAGAAATCCGAATGGTAAAAATTTTCATTGTAATTCTAACACTACCACTTACTGTGTGACATTTGGGAAGTTAATCTGTCTCTATCTGTGTTTCTTCTTTTTAAAAATGAAAATAAAAATAAAAATAATAGTATTTACCTAAAAAAGAAAGAAAATGTTTTCATTGTAAAGATACTACTACTATTAGACTAAGCTTCATTAAATTGCCAATATTCAATATTTTTAGCTTATAAAAATGTAATTTCATATAGATAAAACTATTAGCAGTAAAGGAAATTAAAAGAAATAGCATTTAAAACTCATTTGGCATCAAAATGAGCAAAACTGGATGGAAAAGAGAACCAGTACACAGCTCAGCTATAGAAGGGTGCTTAGATTGGTGAAAGCATGTTGGCAATATCTAATGAAATTGAATCTGCATACAGGCTAAGACCAAGCAACTTCACTACTTTATAATCTTCCTAGAGAAATTCTTATACTTGCTCAGAAGGAGATAAGCTAAAGATACTGTATTAGCTGAAATCTCCAAAGAAACAAAACCAATAGGCTGTGTGTGTGTGTGCGTGTGCGCACGCGAGAGAGAGAGAGAGAGAGAGAGAGTGCACGTGTGTCTCTAATGATGAGGAATTTGCTCACAGGATTATGGAAGCTGTTAAGTCTCAAGATCTGCAGTTGGTAGGCTGGAGACCGAGGAGAGCTGGTGTGTAGTTCCATTCCACATGCAGAGGCCTGAGAGCCAGGAGAGCCAATGTTACTTGTGAGGCCCAGTCTGAAAGCCAGTTGGCACAAGACCCAAGCAGCAGCTGATGTTTCATTCTGAGTCTGAAGGCCAAAAAGACAAGTGTCTCAAGCAATCAGGGATGAAGAGCTCCCTCTTACTTAGCATTTGTGTTCTATCCAGGTCTTCAGTGTGGGAGGTGAGGCCCACCCATATTAGGGAGGGAAATCTGCTATGTTCAGTCTGCTAATCTAAACATTAATCTCATCCAGAAACACCCTGACAGACACACCCAGAATTATGTTCAGCCAAATGCTTGGGCAGCCTGTGGCCCAGTCAAGTTGACGCATAAGTTAGCAATCCCAGTTATTTACTTCACTATCACTTGTAATATTAAACACTATAGACAGAATCTAGATAGGTAGTAAATACATAAAAATATGTATCAGAAGAATACATCTTCCAACTTCTATTTGGTAATTGCCTTTTGAGATGGCAAGGTTGGAGTGACACTATAACATTTTAATTCTTTTAAAATAGCATGAATCAAATGTGGTTTTAAAAAGTGTAAACCGGGGCAGTCCCTGTGGCTCAAAGGAGTAGAGTGCTGGCCCCATATGCCGGAGATGGTGGGTTCAAGCCCGGCCCCAACCAAAAACTGCAAAAATAAAGAAAGAAAGAAATAAAAAGTGTAAAGTAACTAGCTGTGGGTACTCAGGAAACAAGGTTTCACATGTCTTCTGTGAAACCCAAGATCAAGAAGTGATTCTAGCAACTATTCTCACTGTTTACTAAAAACAGAGCTCCCTGCTTCTGTGATTTCACTTTCACAAGCCTGCATCCTTTTACATCTCAAATCTTCCTGAGAAAAGATTTAAACAAGATTAATAATAACAATGCCAACATCAGCCTTGATTCTGAAGTCTTTTCAGTATAGAAAACCTACAAATGTGCCTCCTCTATTTTCAGGCTCACTGACTCACATTTGACAAAAGGGCCTCAACAAGCACTACTATCGTTTTGTGTCCTTTTTAAAGAGATAGTCTATGCATTTCTAAAACATACGGACATATTTTAAGAAATGTTTTCTCACACAGTTGTGGCACATACATATTTTCACTTTTTCAGTTAAAGCAGCTTATATATCTCTTCATAACAGCACATGGAGAGCTGTCTCATTCTTGTTAATAGCTTTATAGCATTTAATTGCATGTTTAATCATAATTTATTTAACTTGTCCTACATGGAAGAACACTTATGTTTCAAATGTTTTGATATATGAAACAATTCTGTAACAAGTATTTTTTGACATGATTTTCAAATACATGTGTAAACATAATATTGCCAAAATTCCTCCATAGAGATCAATATCAATTTCAGTTTTCATAGCAGCGTAAGTGCTCATCTCTCCCACATCAACACAATGTTCTTGAACTTCAAATCTTATTCCATCTACCGAGTGAAAACTGGTAACCTGTAGTTTAATTCGTATTTCTCTTATCGTGAGAAGGATACTCCATCTTTTCCTGTGGAAACAATTTGTATTTCATTATCTGAAAAGTGTCTCTATCAGTCAGCATTCAGTCAGGACAGCAGAAAGCATTCTGTTACACTCAGGAAAGGATTTACATGCAGGTGCTTCCAAAACACTGGAAGGGCCAGAGGAAAGGACGGCCAGGGAAAGCTGCCAGTGAGTACAGGAAATCAAAAAGTAGCAGGAATTGCAGGAAACCAGGCTCAATGATCTCAGCTGCCTGCAGCCCCTGAAGCAGGTGATTAACGGAACGCAGCAGCTCCTGCAAAACCTCACGTATGCCATCTCAACAAGCCTGTACGCCTGCCTTCTGATTACTAAGGAACAATAATGGCCTGTTTCTCTTCTGCCGTCCAAAGAGTACATGTGCCTCTCATCAGTAGAACAGATAAAACCCTCTTAGCAAGAGAATCAAGGAAATGTGGTTTCCAGGCTTTCAGCCCCTACAATAGAGAGTTTAGAAGGCAGACCTAGATCTACATTTGACAAAAGGGAAAGAACCAGTGTAGACCACTCTTCCAGTTACTCAGCATTCATGCATACCCTTCTAGCTAGGTTTAAACTTCCAAACAACATCATGCTTCCACCTAATGTACTTTAACTAAATCCCATTTCTTTTGGTTTGTCTGTGCTTATGAGATCTTACAGCTTTTCCTACATTTTCTTTTAGTATTTTTATAGTTTCAGGTCTTACAGTCAAGTCCTTAATCTTTTTTTTTTTTTTTTTTGTAGAGACAGAGTCTCACTTTATGGCCCTCCATAGAGTGCCGTGGCCTCACCCAGCTCACAGCAACCTCCAACTCCTGGGCCCAAGCAATTCTCTTGCCTCAGCCTCCCAAGTAGCTGGGACTACAGGCACCTGCCACAACACCCGGCTATTTTTTTTTTTTTGGTTGCAGTTTGGCCGGGGCTGGGTTTGAACCCACCACCCTCGGTATATGGGGCCGGCGCCCCACCGACTGAGCCACAGGCGCCGCCCCAAGTCCTTAATCTTATTGAGTTGTTTTTTGTATATGGTGAGAGGGTAGGGTTCAGTTTTATCCTTCTACTTATGGTGATCCAATTTTCAAAGCCCCATTTATTGAAAAGGGTGTCCATCCCCAGTACATATTCTTATCAACTTTGTGAAATATCAGTTGGTTGTATGCGGCTTTATTTCTGGGTTCTTTATTCTGTTCCATTCATTTATTTTTATACCAATACCATGCTATTTTGGTTGTGATAGCCTTGTAGTATGATTTGAAGTCACAGTATGTGATGCCTCTAGCTTTGTTCCTTTTGCTGAAGATTGCTTTGCTTATTTGGGCTCTTTTTTGGTTCCATATGAACTTTAGAATTATTTTTTCTAATTCTGTGAAAAATTATGTTGGCATTTTGATAGGGATTGCAATGATCCTATACATCACTTTAGGCAGTATGGTAGTTTTAACATTCAATCCATGAGCATGAAATGTTTTTATTTATTTGTGTCATCTGTCAATTTCCTTCATCAGTGTTTTGTTGTTTTCCTAGAAGAGATATTTCAACTCTTTGATTAAACAACATTCCTAGTTGGTTTGAGTCTGACGGGCTGGGTGGTGATGGTGGTGGTGGTAAGTGTTTGTTTGGTTTTGTTTTTTGTAGCTATTGTAAATGGGATTGACCTCTTGATTTAAATCTCGGCTAGATTGTTATTGGTGTCTAGAAGTATCACTGATTTATGTATGGTGATTTTGTATCCTGAAACTGTATTGAATTCATTTATCTAAAAAATCAGTGGGTTGGAAAAGCTGCGCTGGGACCTGTGATCAGCACCCTCCCGGAACTCCGTAAGACCTACGCCCTCCCGAACCCTAGTAAGAGCTGCACCAGGACCCACTACCCCATCTGCCAGGCATCCCCATGCCCTGAACAGGAACTCCAAGAGCCGCGCAACCCCACGTCCTCCCTCCTGTACCCTCCCTGCCTCCACACCGCCTGTTCATCTGGCCAGGAACTCTGATAGCAGTGTGCCCTCCAAAGCCCTCCCTGCCTCTGCACAGAGTCCTTATCCTGGCCAGAGACTGCGGGAGCCATGGGCCCTCTGTGCCAAAGTCACTGGGCGCCAGGCACTCCAAGAAGCATGTGCACAAACCGCCACTCTGTTGCTGGATCCGGGGTGACACACTCTGAGCTGCTCCCACAACCAGAACGACATGGCTGGGGCAGCCCCAGAAGAGTTACATGGGGTCACTCCCTACAAAGATCCAGCAACAATAGAGTGATCCCCCCAGTCTAATCTCAAAGAGACACCACCCAAACTCTGAGGACGGACAGAGGCAATGGTGAAAAACAATCATGAGACGAAATCAAAGGAAAACTCTAGCAATATGAATAATCAGAGTAGAATAACTCCCCCAAGGAACAATGGGGCAGACACAGCACAAGATCTAATGCAAAAACGAATAGCTGAGATGTCATAAATCGAATTCAGAATCTGGATAACAAATAAGATGGAATTAGAATTCCAAGTAGTAACCCAAAAGATGTCTCAAGAATTCAATAAATTCAAAGAACAAATGACCAAAGATTTTGACACATTGAGACAAGAAGTTGCAGTCCTCAAAAATCGAGAAACAGAGTAGAATCCCTCAGTAACAGAATGGAGCAAGCAGAAGAAAGGATTTCTGACACTGAAGACAAAGCTTTTGAACGCTCCCAAACTCTCAAAGAGGAAGAGAAATGGAGGACAAAAACAGATCACTCTCTCAGAGAGCTCTGGGATAATTTGAAGAAAATCAATATTCGTCCTATAGGGATCCCTGAAAGCGATGAAGTGGCTTCACAAGGCACAGAGTCTCTTCGCCATGAGATTATGAAAGAGAACTTTCCAGACATGCCAAGAGATTCTGAATTTCAGATAGCTGACAGTTTCAGAAATCCAGCATGACTCAACCCAAATAAGACATCCCCCAGACACAACATAATTAATTTCACTAAAGTTAATATGAAGGAGAAAATTCTGAAAGCAGCCAGATGAAAGAAAACCATCACCTACAAGGCAAAGAATATTAGAATAACTGTAGATCTCTCTACTGAAACCTTTCAAGCTAGAAGAGGATGGTCATCGACTTTTAATCTCCTAAAACAAAATAACTTTCAATCCAGGATCCTGTACCCAGCTAAACTGAGTTTCATTTATGATGGAGAAATTAAATACTTCAATAACATTCACATGTTGAAGAAATTTGCCATAACTAAACCAGCTCTCCAGGATATTCTCAGACCTATCCTCCATAAAGACCAGCATAATGCTACACCACAAAAGTGAACCCATGCAGAAAATTTTTATCTAATTCTACCTTCCACAGTCACAAAAGGATTAAAAATGTCCACCGGACTCTCGAAAGGCTTATCAATATTCTCAATTAATGTGAATGGTTCAAATTGTGCTCTAAAGAGGCACAGGTTGGCTGACTGGATACAAAAACTCAAGCCAGATATCTGCTGCATACAAGAATCTCATCTTATTAAGAGACAAATTTAGACTCAGAGTGAAGGGATGGTCTTCTGTACTCCAGGCAAAAGGAAAGCAGAAAAGGGCAGGTATTGCAATCCTATTTGCAGATGCAATAGGCTTTAAACCAACTGAAATAAGGAAGGATAAGGATGGACACTTCATATCTGTTAAAGGTAATGATGAGATTTCAATATGAAATCTGATGATGAGATTTCAATTATTAATATTTATGCACCCAACCAGAATGCACCTCAATTTATAAGAGAAACTCTAACAGACATGAGCAACTTGATTTTCTCCAGTTCCATAGTAATTGGAGATTTTAACACCCCTTTAGCCGTGCTGGATAGATCCTCCAAAAAGAAGCTAAGCAAAGAAATTTTAGATTTAAACTTCACCATTCAACATCTGGACTTAACAGACATCTACAGAACATTTCATCCCAACAAAACTGAATACACATTCTTCTCATCAGCCCACGGAACATACTCCAAAATAAAACACATCCTAGGCCACAAATCCAACCTCAGCAAATTTTAAAAAATAGAAATTATTCCTTGCATCTTCTCAGACCGTCATGGAATAAAAGTTGAACTCAATAACAACAGGAATCTGCGTACCCATACAAAAACATGGAAGCTAAATAACCTTATGCTGAAAAATAGATGGGTTATAGATGAGATTAAGAAGGAAATCACCAAATTTTTGGAACAAAACAACAATCAAGGCACGAATTATAAGAACCTCTGGGATACTGCAAAGGCAGTCCTAAGAGGAAAATTTATAGCACTGCAAGCCTTCCTCAAGAAAATGGAAAGAGAGGAAGTTAATAACTTAATAGGACACCTCAAGCAACTGGAGAAGGAAGAACATTCCAACCCCAAACCCAGTAGAAGAAAAGAAATAACCAAAATCAGAGCAGAACTAAACAAAATCGAAAACAAAAGAATTACACAACAGATCAATAAATCCAAAAGTTGTTTTTTTGAACAGGTCAATAAAATAGATAAACCTTTGTCCAACCTAACCAGGAAAAAAAAAGAGTAAAATCTCTAACTTCATCAATCACAAATGGTAAAGATGAAATACCAACAGACCCCTCAGAAATTCAAAAAATCCTTAACAAATACTACATACTACAAGAAACTCTACTCCCAGAAATATGAAAATCTGAAAGAAATCAACCAATATCTGGAAGTATGCCACCTACCAAGACTTAGCCAGAATGAAGTGTAAATGTTGAACAGGCCTATATCAAGTTCTGAAATAGCACCAACTATACAAAATCTCCCTAAAAAGAAAAGCCCAGGACCAGATTGCTTTACGTCGGAATTCTACCAAACCTTTAAAGAAAAAATAGTACCTATATTACTAAACCTCTTCCAAAATATAGAAAAAGAAGGAATATTACCCAACACATTCTACGAAGCAAACATCACCTTGATCCCAAACCAGGGAAAGACTCAACAAGAAAAGAAAATTATAGACCCATATCACTAATGAATATTGATGCAAAAATACTCAATAAGATCCTAACAAACAGAATCCAACAACACATCAAAAAAATTATACTCCATGTCCAAGTGGGATTTATCCTAGGCTCTCACAGCTGGTTCAATATACGTAAATCTATAAATGTAATTCAGCACATAAAAAAACTAAAAAATAAAGACCATATGATTCTCTCTATTGATGCAGAAACAGCTTTTGATAATATCCAACATCCCTTCATGATCAGAACACTTAAGAAAATCGGTATAGAAGGGACATTTCTTAAACTAATAGAGGCTATCTACAGCAAACCCACAGCCTTTATCACATTGAGTGGAATTAAATTGAAATCATTTCCACTTAGATCAGGAACCAGGCAAGGTTACTCATTGTCTCCATTGCTCTTTAGCATTGTATGGAAGTTTTAGCCATTGCAATTAGGGAAGAAAAGGCGATCAAGGGTATTCACATAGTGTCAGAAGAGATCAAACTTTCACTCTTCTCAGATGACTTGATGGTACATCTGGAAAACACTAGGGATTCTACTACAAAACTTTTAGAAGTGATCAAGAACTACGGCAATGTCTCAGGCTATAAAATCAACACCCATAAATTTGTAGCCTTTATATATACCAACAATAGCCAAGCTGAAAAAACAGTCAAGGACTCTATTCCTTTCACAGTAGTACCAAATAAGATGAAATATTTGGGAGTTTATCTAATAAAAGATGTGAAAGATCACTATAAAAAGAACTATGAAACTTTAAGAAAAGAAATAGCTGAATATGTTAACAAATCGAAAAACATACCATGCTCGTAGCTGGGAAGAATCAACATCATTAAAATGTCTATACTACCCAAAGCAATATATAATTTTAATGCAATTCCTATCAAAGCTCCATTGTCATATTTTAAAGATCTTGAAAAAATAATACTTCATTTTATATGGAATCAGAAAAAACCTCAAATAGCCAAAACATTACTCAGAAATAAAAACAAAGCAGGAGGAATCACACTACCAGACCTGAGACTGTACCATAAATTGATAGAGATCAGAGAAATAGATGTCTGGAACATAATAGAGAACCAAGAGATGAATCAAGCTACTTACCATTATTTGATCTTTGACAAGCCAATTAAAAACATTCAGTGGGGAAAAGATTCCCTATTTAACAAATGGTGCTGGGTAAGCTGGCTGGCAACTTGTAGAAGACTGAAACTGGACCCACACCTTTCACCATTAACTAAGATATACTCTCACTGGATTAAAGATTTAAACTTAAGACATGAAACTATAAAAATACTTGAAGAAAGTGTAGGGAAAACTCTTGGAGGAATAGGCCTGGGTGAATAGTTTATGAGGAGGACTCCCCAGGTAATGGAAGCAGTATCAAAAATACATTACTGGGACCTGATCAAACTAAAAAGCTTCTGCATAGCCAAGAACATATTAAGTTAAGCAAGCAGACAGCCCTCAGAATGGGAGAATATATTTGCAGGTTATACCTCTGATAAAGGTCTAATAACCAGAATCCACAGAGAACTCAAATGTATTAGCAAGAAAAGAACACGTGATCCCATCTCAGGGTGGGCAAGGGACTTGAAGAGAAACTTCTCTAAAGAAAACAGACGCACGATCTACAGACACATGAAAAAAAGCTCATCATCCTTAATCATCAGAGAAATGCAAATCAAAACTACTTTGAGATATCACCTAACCCCAGTTAGAGTAGCCCACATAACAAAATTCCAAAACCAGAGATGTTGGCGTGGATGCAGAAAAAAGGGCACACTTCTACACTGCTCATTGGAATGCACACTAATACGTTCCTTTTGGAAGTATGATTGGAGAATACTTAGAGATCTAAAAATAGACCTGCCATTCGATCCTATAATTTCTTTACTAGGTATATACCCAGAAGACCAAAAATCACAATATAACAAAGACATCTGTTCCAGAATGTTTATTGCAGCCCAATTCATAATTGCTAAATCATGGAAGAAGCCCAAGTGCCCATCGACCCATGAATGGACTAGCAAACTTTAGTACATGTATACCATGGAATATTATGCAGCCTTAAAGAAAGATGGAAACTTTGCCTCTTTCATGCTTACATGGATGGAGCTGAAACATATTTTTCTTAGCAAAGTATCTCAGGAATGGAAGAAAAAGTATCCAATGTACTCAGCCCTACTATGAAGCTAATTTATGGCTTTCATATGAAGGCTATAACCCAACTGTAGCACAAGAATTTCGGGAAAGGGCCAAGGGAGGGGAAAGGAGGGGAGAAGTCAGGGTGGAGGGAGGGTAATGCGTGGGGCCACACCTCCAGTGCATCTTAGAATGGGTACAGGTGAAACATACTAAATGCAGAATACAAATGTCTACATGCAATAACTAAGAAAATGCCATGAAGGCTACGTTGAAAAGTTTGATGAGAATATTTCAGATTGTATATGAAACCAGTACATTGTACTTTTTGATTGCACAAATGTACAGAGCTATGATTTAACAATAAAAAATAAATTAAAAAAAATCAGTGGGTTATCTAAAAAGTCGAAGAGGTTTTTCGGTGGCATCTTTAGGATTTTCCAGACATAAGATAAAGTCATCAGCAAACAGTGACCACTTCACTTCTTGTTTTCTAATTTTCCTTTTATCTTTTCCTTTTTTTTATTTTTATTTTTTTTTAGAAACAGAGTTTCACCCTGCCATCCTTGGTAGAGTGCTGTGGAATCACAGCTCACAGCAACCTCCAGCTCTTGGGCCTGATTCTCTTGCCTCAGCATTCCAAGCAGCTGGGACTATAGGCGCCCGCCACAATTCCTGGCCACTTTTGTTGTTGTTGTTGCAGTTTGGCAGGGATCGGGTTTGAACCCACCACCCTCAGTATATGGGGCTGGCACCCTACTCACTGAGCCACAGGCGCCGCCTTATCTTTTCCTCTTGCTCAGTTTCTGTGGTGAGGTCTTCCAGTAGTGTGTTCGATAAGAGTGGTGAAAGTGGGTATCCTTCTCTTGATCCAGTTCTTAGGGAGCATTTAACCTATTTACATTCAAGGTTAATATTGATATATGAGGTTTTATTCCTATTACATTGCTAATTGTTTTCTAGTTGTTTTATACATTTTTTCTTTTTTTCTCTGTCTTTTTTGTTGTTGGAGTTTGATGGATTTTAGTCATATTGCCATTATTCCTGTTTCTTCCTCTTTTGTGTGATTGTTACATAAGACTTGTTAGTTTTATATTTTTAGTGTTTTTGTGATGATGAATACCAACTTTTTGTTTCCATCTTTAAGACCTGATTGAGCATTTCCTGTGGAGCTAATCTAGTGATGCTTGTCTGGGAATGACTTTGTTTCTCCTTCATTTATGAAACTTATTGTCAGGATACAAAATTCTTAACTGACATTTTTTTTTCTTTTAACATTTTGAAAATACCATTTCATTTTCAGCTGGCCTGTAAGGTTTCTAATGAGACGTCCACTGTTAGTCTAATGAGGTTTCATTTATAGGTCACTATATGCTTT
This sequence comes from Nycticebus coucang, assembly GCF_027406575.1. Classification (NCBI taxonomy): domain Eukaryota; kingdom Metazoa; phylum Chordata; class Mammalia; order Primates; family Lorisidae; genus Nycticebus; species Nycticebus coucang. The sequence goes on along the minus strand of NC_069789.1, from coordinate 16,915,833 downwards.
TCTCTTGCTAATTTTAACTTTCTTTCACTTTGACTTTAGACATTCTGAATAATATACTATGGGGAAGTCTGTCACAGCCAGTAGTGGCCCCTATGGCCCTGGCCCTATTGCCGCAGAAAGGAACCAGGCGTGACGCAGATTAGAAGTACAAGCTTGTAGGAGGCAGGCTAACCTTTTTTGCAGGATAGCCCTGAGCAACCTCCACAGTAGCCTTTTATTGAGACAGCACAAGACAGTTGAGGGGAGTGTTAGACAACGACTGTGTACCTAAGGATCCCCAGGGGCTCGGGCTCTTTCTCCGCAAGGAGCACCTGCGGACAAATCACCCGAGGGTCTGTTCCCCAGCTGCAAATCATCTTGCTCAGAGGTCATCTGGCTCTTGGCGTCCTCTACAGAAGTCCTTTTTGCAATGTATTTGACTGGGGAGTATGAGGCTCCTTTATCTGTATGTCTAATGCTCTTGCTAGACATGGGAAGTTCTCCTCAGTTATTTCCCTAAACAGATTTTCTAAACTTTCGTCTCTCTTCCCCTTTAAAAATATCAATAATTCATAAGTCCAGTTTCTTAATGTAGTCTCTCTGATGTCTCAAAGGTTTTGTTAATTCTTTTTTATTCTTTTCCTTATTTTTATCTGACTGGAGACAGACAAAATATCTGAGATATATTCTTCAAGTTTTGAGATTTATTCCTCTGTTTGATCTACTCTGTTATTAAAGGTTTTTCATATATTTTATATTTCTTTTGATGAGTTTTTCAGTTATAAAATCTGTTGTTTTTGTTTTTTGAGACAGAGTCACCCTTGGTAGGGTGCCATGGTGTCACAGCTCACAGCAACCTCCAACTCTTGGGCTTAGGCAATTCTTTTGCCTCAGCCTCCTGAGTAGCTGGGACTACAGGTGCCCATCACAATGCCCGGCTATTTTTTTTGTTGCAGTTTGGCCAGGGTCAGGTTCAAACTCGCCACCCTCCGTCTGTGGGGCCTGTGCCCTACCCACTGAACCATAGGTGCTGCCCAACTCAATGACTTTCTTTAACAATATTTTTAATTCTTTGTTTTTTTGAGGAGTCCTTTTTGTTTGTAATCTATGGCTGGACAACTGTTGTAGTCATTAGTGATGTCATACTTCTTTGTTTTTCTTGTGTCCTTCCATTGACATCTGTACATCTAGCGTAGCAGTCACTTCTTTCAATTTATTGCAATTGCTTTCCTACAGGAGAATTTCTTCCTGAAGATATGCAGGGTAGCCATAAAGTTTGTGCACACTATTTTAAGCTGCACATGAACTTTATGGCCACCCCGTTGTTTGAGTAGGATACTTTGGCTTTGATTTAGGGGCTTGTGGCAGTGTTACCTCTTCCTCAGTACACAGGGTCAGTTGAGGCGGTGGTAAAGTTTTTATGGGGTCTTGGACTTCAACTGAGCAAGTGTTTGTGGGCCCTGATGATGGTACCAGTGGGCACAGTGCACTTGTTTTTAGGACCCAGAGCAGCTTACACTAGCACTGGTGGTCATGAGTCTTGTGGGAGGGGGGAAATTGTTGGGCCTACAGATGGCTTGCTCAGAAGCTAGTGGTAGGGTAGTGAGCTGGGTATTTGGGTAGGTTCTTAGGCTCTTGGGCAGTTGGTGTGATGTGGTGATGGCAGCAGTGGTGGTAGACCTACCCACTAAGACTCAAAGAGTTCATGGTGATGTTGCTGGTAGCAACAGTGAGCTAGTCTCCAGTCCCATGGCTGCCCATAGCAGGATGACAGGTCTGCTCCCAAGTATGCTTAGGAGAGTTGTCTTCCTTGTCCTTCCCTGGCCAGCTGGTGTCTGTAGCCACATCACCTCAAACTTTACCCAAGGGCAGTGTTCAGCCTAATATTAAACTCTCAAAATGATCCTTTGAGCCTGCAACCAGGGAGGGCAGGGCCCTTCCAGGCAAGTAACATGGGCAAGAGGCTGTGGGGAGTATGATCCACTTAGCACACAGTCTCAGTCACACAGCAGCCCATGGCAAGATGATGGGTATTGTCCTAGGTATTCCTAGGAGAGTCTGGATTTCCTGACACTCCTTGGCCAGGCAGAAACTGGAACCAAGTCAGCCTGAACTCAGCCCAAGGGTGGGGCATAGCCTAAGATTAAGCTCTCAAGATAGCAATGGCTGTGGGCCTCTGACTAGAGTGGGGCTCTCCCTCAGGCAAGCAGAGTAGGAAAGAAGCTATGGTAATTATAGTCTGCTTATGTCTCTGTTTCACTGCAGCTGGTTGCAGGGCAGTGGGTACTGTCCTATGTTTGCCTACCAGAGACTGGTTTTCCTGCCCCTCCTTGGCCAGGTGGCAGCTACAGCCATATTGGCCTGGACTTGGCCTAAGGACAGGGCACAGCCCAGGCTCTCAAAATGTCAGATTGGGCCTGTGACTAGAGGAGGTGGGACCCCTGCCAGGTAAGCAGCATGGGCAAAAGCTGTGGGGAGTGCAATCCACTTCCCTCTCAGTCTCAATGGCAGCCCTCAGCAGGGAGCAGGGACCTTCCTAGGGTTGCACAGGAGCCCCCAGTCTCCCCCTTTCCCTCCTCA